>NC_066892.1:24586664-25253330 GCF_022985175.1 Labeo rohita
ACTGATATAAAAATTGTAATTCAAATTTATTTGGAGTATACTACTTGTGCACATTGCACATTTCTTAATATTAAGCCTAAAATATGTTTTAATGTCACTATTGATGAGTACTGTATGATCTATGAATAATACAGGTTTTTAAATGCAAAATATTAAAAGTGTACCCTAAAGTATACTTGCAATAGTTCCACTTTAGCACAATCAAATATATTCATGTATATCTTTAGTTGGACTTCAGCACTACTTCTGCACAATTAAAGTGCATTAAGTACAAAATTAGTTGTTCCAATTTAGCACACTGTAAATATACCAGTTCAGTATACTAAAAGTACAATTGCAATGTATTTTCATTAAGTACATAATATGTAAATGTATTTGTAGTATTCTTAGCATGAAATAAATGTGTTTTAAATACATTTTAGTATATTTACATTTCACTAGGGACCTGAGGCTTTTACCTTTTGTTTGTTTTTGGTGCTCCTCCTGTTTGAAGCTGTGGCAATACGAGTTAAAACCTGGGGTGTGAACTTCTCTTACTCTCTGCAAGGTACAATTATGCTGATTGGATTGGGGCTTGTAAAACTCTAAAGTCTGGGCAGGCTCGTAACAGTCTACATCTTTCGCATATTTTTACATCCTTTGTGACCTTGCCTTCACCTGTAAGAGCTGCCCCCTAAAATGTATATCCAGGAGCCTGGCAGGCACATAACATCATAAGACGTTGATATTTAGTTAAATTTTGGTTGTGACATTGGGTGACCAAAATTCAGTGTCAATTCAACGTCTAATGTCAATGTCAGTTTGATGCTCAATACTGACATCAGCTGATGTTCATATTTTGTTGTTTTTAGGTTGTGTAACCAAAATCCATTGTTTAGTCAGCATCAAATTGACATCAAATACAGACGTCAATCCAATTTTCAATGTCTTTCCGACATCGGTGTTGATAACCTGATGTTATATTGATGTGCAGTGCCTGCTGGGAGTGTCCTGGTCTTTGCTTCATATTTCTATCAGTATATTTTTATTGGAGTGTGTAAAAAGTTGGAGTGTATACTGCACATGTTTTTATTGCACAATAAACTGTTATGTGTTTTTTATTTTTATTTTTTTTTTTTTGTCTGGCTGTTCCACTGCTCAGTATAGTGCTGACCACAAGGCGACAGTCTTCTTCAGTCTTCTTTTACAAGAGGCCAAAACGCTCTTGTAAAAGAGATATTTAATCTCAGGGTGTTTTTCCTGGTAAAATAAAAGTAAAATTAGGAGAAGGGGTTCATAAAACAGGTATTTTGATAGTCATTAATCTATTATTACAATGATTAATCAACTAATCATTGACTATGTAGACTTGACAGAGTTAACATATCTGACAGTGGTGTCAAAAACCTGAATTTAAGCATTTTAACTATCGAATACACAATAGTTAACAGTTTTTGATATATCATTAGAACACAGATGATCTATTTTCTCTCATCTCAGAACAGTATGTCTGCTGTGCATCTGCTGTGGTAACAGGGCAACTTTTAAAAAGAGTTACATGCACAAATAAAACAATTAGTTGTTACCTCTATCCATTTACATTCACCAGGATCTTACAGTTTTTTTCAACTGCTTACACACAAAATCACTGTGTGTATATGATATATCCAAAAATATAATATTAAGGAAAAGGTGTTAGCAACCTAAGACAAATGTTTGCTTTTGAGATGTTTGTGATATTTTGAATGCAGTGCTTCATTTTGCAAGAGATGTAAGGCATGTTGCATTTTGTGTGTGCAATTCTTGGATTTGTGTGTAAAGTTTTGAAAAATAGAGGCAAAGTTTTGAAAATGTAAGCAGTTGAAAAAAAACCCCTGTAATATTCACATTTAAACATCTTAATAAACTCTGCTAGAAATTGTGAGTATCAATCCACAAAAGCATGTATGCACAAAAATCCTGTATGTTTAGTAATTATACATTATTAGAAAAATTAAGCACTATTATATATTTAATAGTTAAACAACTAAGGCAGGGTTAACTACAACACGCATGGTTTAAATATTTCCACACTGGCTAGCATAACCAAATTTACAGTATTTACTAGTTGCCATAGTAACACTATACAGAGAAAAAAGTGCGCCAAAATTCAAAAGCCTTTTGATGATATCGCTGAATATTTCTTTTACCATAGTAAAAGTAAATGTTTGGCTGAAGCAATTTGTTCTTCTTAGTTTTTAGTATTAATTTAAAATGAGACAAATCTGCTATTATTTTAATCGCCAATCTGTTATTTGTCAGTTTACACGAACCACTTTTATATTCCAGTCGGGCTGATGGGGAAAGTTGTAACACTGCGTTACAATCCTCCCCGCTATATTAAACTATGCCATTCTATGACATTAGCCATGTAAGTTTTCACTATGTACTTCTATGGATTTTAAAAGAAACCTCAAGAAACATGTGAATAAAGACTGACAATCAATGTTTAATATTGAAAAAAATTATTATTTCAAGAATATAAAGCATTTTGGCTCTTTTATGTATCTCGTGTTCTATGAGAGCTGTGTTTGGAGGGAGGGGAGTGTTTTTTTAATGTCTGAATGTGTTTCATCTATTTTGGCACATTGTTTTGAGCTATACTGTAATGGTATAGCTGTGTTTTGCTATCAGGGCCGTCCCATGCATGATTGCGATGTGTTCATTGTGAACCTCAAAAATTAGATTTTGTTTTTTTTAATTCTTAAAAAACGCTTTATTTTATCTGAAAAGGTTAATCATTTTATTTTATTGACAAAATATTTTTATTTGTCGTGTATATATTTTTTTCATTCGATCAGATAACATTTTAAGCTGTCATATGGTCATGTTACAACATGCCCTTCGCATGTTACAATGTATTCCACAAACGGGGCATGTTGTCACTTTTCACTTCCTTTCTTTTGAGGTAAATAACGAAAAACGTATACACTGTAATTATGAAACAAATGTGACATATTTGTACAAGACACGTGTGAAATTAAGGTGGATAAAAAAAATATCCTCTGAACACCACGTGGATTTACACAAACTGAGAAATTCAAAAAGTGTTAGGTTGTGCCCCGCGCTCCCCTGTATTTCACATGAATCAACTCTAATTTATGCAAAAAAAAAAAAATAAAGTTTTAAATGCGGTCTACGTCGAAGACAGCACATACAGGACATGAATAATAGCCTTTTTAAACTGCCTTTTTAATTCTCCTGCTTTATTGCACTCTATATCAAATGTCTATTTTACAATGATGAACCGTCATAATCTAATCTAATCTAATCTAATCTAATCTAATGAACACTGACTAACAGAAAATAAAATCACGATACAGTCGTGGGCTTATCATTTGGCAAAGGATGCGGCGGGAATTCACGCAAAGGGTAGCTGATGACTGACATCTCAGAGCGGCTCAATTCACAGTCAGTATACCGCATTTGCTGTGAGTTTAATAAACTGCTTATTACGACTCCTCCGTATTCAGTTTGTTGCAATTTGTTCTTACATTGATGTTAGCAATTTTGCACATTGACACTCAGTTTAGGATAACATAACTAGGCCTATATAAATATATTTCATCATTGTGTGTATCAGATAGTTTACAAAATCAAATGATTGGGACACTTTTTGTCATTGAAATGACTTGGAAAAAGCGTCCCAATCAACCTGAATTCACCATACTCTTTGAAATCATGACTGCACTACAACATGTTGTTTTAAATATTTTACTTACAACTTCATTATAATTCTTCATTAACAATTCAGTATTTATAATGTTAACTGTAAAATAAATAAAATAAATAAATAAATAATAATAATAATAATAATAGTAGTAATAATAATAAACTGAAAGTAGTTTCAATACTTCTGAAAAAGTAGCTAGCTACTTTTAGCTAGCTACTTTTTCAGAAGCTTGAATGTAATTTAACTACTTTAATTTACGAGTAGCTTGTAGCTGGTCAAGCTACAGTTTTAGAGTAGCCTAGCTTCCCCAATAGTTTTTAAACTTAATAGTTTACTGACTAATAGTTACAGCTGCTGGACATGTTTTGTCCCATGTCTCAAGAATCAGTGTTGTACACACAAACTGTGTAGTTTACAAAGACTTTAAGTAGGCCTATCTTCTATAGCTCTCTCCTAGAAAACTGTTAACTCTCTTTAGCAGCATTGCAATACTCGTCAATCAATGACAGAATGTCAGAATTTTAGAACAATAATTACTGAGCACATTGTGATCTCTAATGACATCAAAGTCATTCTGTTGTTGCAACACCTCCTGCAACCCACTTGGCTGCGGGTATGGTTAATGTTGTTGATTTAAAACACAAGTACATCAAATAAACACATGGAAATAACACAAACATTTAATTAACATAAGCTATGATGCCATTTCAGTCAACTTATCTGCAAAATTAATAAACACAACAAACTGGCAAGAAATTGACTTCATTTCACAGTGTGTTGAAATGACTGGCAGTGTGACTTCTCAAATGTGAGTGAAACTCCCTGTGGCTTACCATCACCCCCTAGTGTTACCCATCAGTATATACAGGTCTAAATGATAAAGTAGGCATCATTACACAGTATGTACAAGTTTAGTTCATGTTAAAGTAAGCACCAGTATACTTAATAAATGTTATCTAATAATAATAAAAATAAAACATACAACTAATTGAGTTTATACCACTACACAGACATACAGGCAACTTACTCTTAAGTGTTCACAGACTGTCTTTGACTATTCCAATATTGCGAATGGCTTACGAAATGTGGAAGAAGTTAACTGTGACAAGATGATTAACAGGCCAGTTTACAGTGACAGGATACACATAGTTATGCGTATCCTGTCACTGTAAACTGTATAAGTAGTGTAAGTGAGTAAACTTTTTGGCAAAACTGAGCAAAAACAGAAAATATTATGTTTGAAATATAACACAATATTAAGTTCTTATTTATTGAACTGTTGTATAAATCATCTCATCTCACCTCAAGTTTAGGGGCATATAACTGCATTCTATTGGCTACATCATACAGTGAGTTGTTACCCAACATCAGGGTTTCTCAACTCTGGCGCTCAAGATCCACTTGCCTGCAGAGTTTAGCTTCAACCTTGATCAAACTTGCCTGCAAGAAACATTGTAGTAATCCTGAAAAACTTGATTAGCTTGTTTAGGTTTGTTTAATTAGGGTTGGAGCTAAACTCTGCAGGAAAGTGGACCCTGAGGGCCAGAGTTGACAAACCCTGCCCCACATCATGATTCTGAGTTATTTGCTTCACCTTTTCAGAATTCGGTGAAAGCTTCGCTGCTTGCTCAAGGGTCTGTTGAGTGAAACTGGCAGTGGGCGCGATCAGAACAGAATGCTGTTTCTCCAGCTCTGGGTGGAATCGCATAACATGTTTCTTCATGTTAGTTGTGTTCCCAAAATATTTGAATTTGGCACCACAGAGTTTGCTTATTTTAGTTTTGTTTTTCATTTTGTGAATATTTAATTTAACAGTTTGCTTTGTGCATTAAGTTTAACACACTTGATCATAAACTTTATCATTCAACTGAACTGAACATGTTTTAAACACTGCGGCTACCTTTTGTTCCTGTTCCGCCCATGTACTAAATGCATGTCTTTGAAAGTGCGCCATTTTATATTATATTTACTTTTCTATTAACTTCTCAGGTAATATCATTGGTATGACCTATTTTAGATGAGTCAGAAATTACAACAACATTGGTTACATATATGTATATTTAGTTGTTTAATAAAATTTATTGCTAGGTACAATTTAGTAGTTGCTAGATATTGTTAGAAACATGTCCCTAGCGTCCCTACTAAATTCTACGCCCTTGTAGTATGGCTCTTATCAACGACTCATTTCCCTTTGTCTTTACCAAATCCAAAATGTTGCCACACAGTCGATTTCAAATTTGATGCCACAGGTCGTAGTTTGTCCTTCTCCAAAGGAAGCAAATTCGCCAGTATACGTACATGCATCTGTCAATTTATTTCTGTTTCTGGTGACGCCTCGATAGTTTCATATTTTCTTTTTATTGAGTAGTTCTTCATTTGTAGCACATTTTATAGTAGATCTTACCTGTCTGACCCTGTGTTTTGGGGGTGGGTTCTGGTAATGCGAGTCCTGAGCTTATCCTGTAATGAGTTTGTTTTATGTCTGTTATCAAAACAGACACAAGTGCTATGATGTGGTAATTGCTTAGTTTATGTGTTATTTATGTAAGGGACAATGTACTTCCACCAGGTTGTTATCATAGAATAAAGCCTGAGGCTTATCAGCTGTTGTATAAGACTTAAAGGCTTTATTTTGCAATAACAACCAGCCCTATGTATATTGTCCTTATTATATGGGCTTGCGACAAAAATAAATAATTAGACACAACATGTTGATCTGAATTTTGTGAAGAAAGCAGTTGATAGCAAGCGGCAAATTTAAACAATAGCACTTACTGCACTGGTAAAACTAAATGCAAAATTTTGCTAAATTCAAAACTGAATGGCTTTCAGGGCTTTTAGGGCTTTATTTTCTTTTATAATGGAGGTGAGTTAAGCCCAAAGTATACTTCATTTTTGTACGCGTACGTTAGCATTTGTGTACAGTCGAACGCGTAGCCTTTCAAAGTATCCATGTTCAGTGTCTATTCTATATTCTCCTATAAGTTATGACTGATAACAAATATTTTTTACATTTTTTTTTAACCCTTAAATGCATACCTCGGGCCTTTAGCGGCCCTGGATGTAATTTACTACCCTCTCCCTCCTTCAGTTTTTTTATGTTTGACATCAGCTTTCTTAGTATTCCTCAATCTATTCATTATAATCAAGAAAACAAGAAAAAAAAAAAAAAAAATATATATATATATATATATATAAATATAAATATAAATAAGAATGTCTGTTTCCTGATAAATTTTTTGGCAGAAAGTGTAAGTACACTGACCAAAGTTATAAACGCAACACTTTTGTTTTTGCCCCCATTTTTTATGAGCTGAACTCAAAGATCTAAGACTTTTTCTATGTATACAAAAGGCCGATTTCTTTCAAATATTGTTCACAAATCTGTCTAAATCTGTGTTAGTGAGCACTTATCCTTTGTCGAGATAATCCATCCACCTCACAGGTGTGGCATATCAAGATGCTGATTAGACAGCATGATTATTGCACAGGTGTGCCTTAGGCTGGCCTAAAATGTGCAGTTTTATTACAGAGCACAACACCACAGATGTCGCAAGTTTTGAAGGAGCGTGCAATTGGCATGCTGACTGCATGTCCACCAGAGCTGTTGCCTGTGAACTGAAAGTCTCTGCTAATTTGTTGTTCTGTCTCTTTAGTTTCATTTTCTACTGTACAACAATGGCCTGGGACAGTGTTGCCACCCTGTGTAACAACTGATTACTGCAAAATAACTTAAATGCACATGTGCTATTCTGAACTATTTGCGCCACGCACACTGTATGCTGTTCCTCGCATACATGTAAAAAGTGAAGTATATTTTGGGCTTTAGTGAGAGTGTTTATCTGTTTTTGACTAAATTCCAGGCTATGCCACAGTTCCTTGATTTTCTCATGTATCACTTTGATCAGTGCGATTGTGGCATCAAGTCCCTAAAGCTGATTTTAAATGGAGGGCAGAATGTTACTTACGTCTGTGCAGCACAGCGATTTAGGTGATGTGGATGGTGCTGTATTTTATTATAGCTGTATTAGAGCTGAAGAGTGAATCGCAACATGCTTTCTTGGATTTTGGAGTAGGATTACCTTTAGATTTTTTGTTGTCATCTGGTTTGTTCCTGTTCATGGTGCAGCAGAATCTGTTGCAGTGCACATTGATATATTCTTCGTCTAATCTTATAGTCCAGTTTTGAAATAGGAGAAAGTGCAAAAAGCAGAAAGAGAAAGAGAGATTTGAATTTTGATCTTAAGAGTTGTTTACAGTCCAGCAGCTGGGGACCACTGTCTTAGATCATGTCGAAACGGGATTTGCTAGTTCACATCAGAGCAGAGTTTCCTCCCTAAAATCATATCCATAATCACACAAAGAGCTAAAAGCAAATACATATCCATCACTCAACTAATAAACATGTGTCCATGTCATGTAAACCTGGTGGGTCATTCCTTTATTTTACCTACTGCTATGAACACACTGCCACTCCCAGAGACAGACACATTTAGTGAATATAGTGGCATGCCCTGCACATTTTTTGTTTTTTCAGAATAGTCTGCATATTTAAAACATTTCATTTTTTAACACCGAGGACAACTGATGGACTCCACGTATGAGCACATGTTCACTTTTTCCACACCACTGTAAATGTTTAACAGGATGTTCAATAAAGACATGAAAGATTACAACTGCTTGTGTGTTGTTAACTTAAGAGCTTAGCTTAAGTGTACACTTAAGCTAAGCTTTTAAGTTAACAACACACACATTTGTCTATACTTGTGATTCGTGAGTTGTTGAAGTCTTTTAAGTTAAGTTAAAGTGTTGTGCAGCTGCCATGGCATAAACAAAAGCTGCTGCTCTCTGTATCGTTTTCTGTTTTCTCCTTTTGTGTTCTTACGTAAATTGCACAAGCTTATTTATCTCCACTATTGTTTAATAATTACTGTATTGCTGGCTTAAAATGGGCTGCAAAATCATACACAGAATTACTAGAGGGAACAGAAATAATCAAAATATGAACATTTAATAATAAGCCAGAACCCCCATGGACAAAAACATTGAACAAATTGATTTTATTTGAATAAATACACCATATTTTACAATTTTACATACAAACTCACTTAACAAGTATTTTATAAATAAATAAATGTAACATTTAAAAGTAAAATTTTAATTCAAGTGTATTCAACCATTTTCTGTAATCCATTTTCACCAAAATAATGCTGATTCTCGTGCCAGTGTGTCGGAAATTTGAGCCAGTGGTGGGCTGCTGTTCAGCAGGGGAACTGTGGCCTAGTTCACTCATACCTAAAAGATGCCGTGACTGACTCCATAACCTGCCCATAAACAAACAATAGCTGAAGTGCGCTTAAATGAGGCTAGAGAACATCATCATCAAAATAAATGAAATTAAAATCAGTTTATGTTGAATATGAATCTGCTCCAGAGTGTCAGCTCAATCCAGAGACAGCAAAAGCCTCAACTTTGACCTCATCCCAGAAGAGAAAAAGCTGAGGAAAAAGAAACTGTCCTTTTCAGCTTTAGTCCTTAAAACTGCTCCAATCTAAACCAATCTTGAGTCTGAAATCAATCCAGAGTCCGCTACAGTCCAAACCAATTCAGAATCCAAGTTTGTTCTGATACATGAGTCTGCCGAGGACTCCCAGCCCCTCAGTCAGCTCCAGTGTCGGCTCCAACCCTTGAGATCCAACCCGTTCTAGAGTTTGGTCACAATCCCTTGAATTTAACCCCATTCTAGTGTTAGGTCACAAGTCATTTCTTGCTCCAGAATTCAGTAACGAGTCAGATCCAGTCCCAAGAGATCAGTATCAAGGCTATTACAATCTCTAAATCTACATGGGAGACCACTCTAATCTCTGAATCACCACTGGAGCCTGCTTGTGCCTTTGAAGTAACTCTAAACTTAATCACAGTCACTGAGTCTGTATGGGATTTCCACCTAGACCAAGAATCCGCTCCAGACCACAGTCTAGTAATGGCTACAACCCCTGACTTCAGTGTAGTGATGGCTTCAGTCCCTGAACACAATCTAGTGATGACTCCAGTCCCTAACCACAGTCTAGTGAAGGCTCCAGCCCCTGGCTACGGCCTAGTGATGGCTCCAGCCTCTGAGAACAGTACAAAGATGGCCCAAGTCCAATCCTGTCTCAGAGCTCAGTCCAGTGCCCACTTCAGCCTCAGAACTCAGCCCAGAGAACATTGGGCTGTCCACAATGGCATTAGCATGTGTGTGCGTCTGGGTTCCATCCCCCAACCAGAGTCTAGTGATGGCTCAAGCCCCTAAGCATGGTACAGTGATGGCTTCAGCCCCTGAGTTCAATCCAGAGTCTGCTCCAGAATGTTCTCTAAATTCCCATGTAAAGGTCATAAAGGCTAGCCAAACCTATATCTTCTCTCTACTTCTATATTACTGTCACGATGACCATCACTAGCCACCTTGCCACGGTTATAATGGCTGACGGAATCTCCTGTCTTCTGTGTCCCAGCCATGGTGGATGACAGAATTTCCTGTCCTCCTGTCTTCTGTATGCCACGTTTGCTCAACACAACCATAAAGGTCATCCTTGTCTGTCCTGATATGACCATGGAGGTTGTCCCTGAGTTTCCTGTCAGCTGGGATGCAACTATGGAAGTTATTCTCAACGTTCCTGTCTGTCTGTCTGTGATCAAAGTCTATTCTAAATTACTTGGTTGCACTGAAGTAGCCATGGAGGCCAACCTACGTGCTCAACCTATGTGTGGAGATGGCGCTTAATCCACCTATTACATAATACATAGGAACATAAAAAAAAAACTGTCCTTTGGCAGACTGCCTTCAATATAAGCTGCTTTTAGACTAACGACAAAGTTCTGAAAATTCTGAAACTTACAGGATGTTTTTATAATGCAATGACCTCCTATATGTCAAAATATCAAGACAATTTTGGTTTCTCAGTTCATAACCCTTTTAAAATATGTATTATATACATATAAAAATATAAACAGCAGCTTTATGTTTACCTTATGTAAATAATTGTATTAAGTTATTTCTGCCACATTTTAATGACATCCATCATTTTGAGAGATAAAAAGCAAGACAGAAAACCATTTCAACTACCACGTCTATTTTCATATTTTTAAACAGGAAATGTAAGTAATCAAGTAATAAATATGATATTATAAAATCTGAATTTATTCTTAATAATGCAAGCACATGACATTTTATTTACAGCAAACAATCATGTAACTGGCCGTGTGAGCAGTGTGTTCCCGTGTTTGTAGGATTACAGAACTCACTTCTCCACTGTAAATAAATCATTATCCGAATCCATTAGTTTTAGTACTAAGGTGCCAATTTACAAATAATTTACTCACCCCCTTGTCATCCATGATTTTCATGTCTTTCTTTCTTCAGTTGTAAAGAAATTATGTTTTTTGAGGAAAACATTTCAGCATTTTTCCCCATATAATGGACTATGGTGCCGCGATTTTGAACTTCCTAAATGCAGTTTAAATGCGACTTCAAATGATCCCAAATGCGGTTGTAATCGATCCCAGCCGAGGAAGAAGGGTCTTATCTAGCGTAACAATCGGTTATTTTGAAAAAATAATACAATTTATATACTTTTTAATGCCAAATGCTCGTCTTGTCTTACTCTGGCTGGACTGTTTTTGTTTCTGTTCAGGACAGTTAGGGTATGTCGAAAAACTCCCATCTCATGTTCTCCCTCAACCTCAAAATCATCCTATATCGCTGTTTTACATTTTTTGTTAAGGGTGTTTGATCTTTTTTGCATGTTTACTTCCAAATTTAGATTTATACATCATCTGAATAAATAATCTTTCCACTGATGTATGGTTTGTTAGGATAGGACAATATTTGGCCAAGATACAACTATTTGAAAATCTAGAATCTGAGGGTGCCAAAAAATCAAAATACTGAGAAAATCACCTTTAAAGTTGTCCAAATACAGTTCTTAACAATGCATATTATTAATCAAAAATTCAGTTTTTATATATTCACAGTAGGAATTTTACAAAATATCTTCATGGAACATGATCTTCACTTAATATCCTAATGATTTTTGGCATAAAACAAAAATCAATAATTTTGACCCATACAATGTATTTTTGGCTATTGCTACAGATATACCCCAGCGACTTAAGACTGGTTTTGTGGTCCAGGGTCACAAATATGGTCAGAGTTTTTCGACATACCCTAACTGTCTTGAGCCAGAGTACACAGAGTTCAAGGACTGTAAGGCAAGACGAGCGTTTGACAATAAAAAGTATTTAAATTGTTTTTTTTAATGTAAATAACCGATAGATAAGACCCTTCTTCCTCGGCTGGGATAGTCTACAACTGCATTTGGGATCGTTTGAAGCCGCATTTAAACTGCATTTTGGAAGTTCAAAATCGGGGCACCATATCAGTCCATTATATGGGGAAAAATCCTGAAATGTTTTCCTCAAAAAACATAATTTCTTTACGACTGAAGAAAGAAAGACATGAACATCGTGGATGACTTCACCTTTATCCTGTAAATAAAGACTTTGTGATTTACATTACCCCAGTTGTCCTCTTTTTCTGTTTGTGACAAGTAAGCATATTGAGAAAAAAGTTTATTCATTATGTTTGTCTGTTTTGATATGGCTGATATTAGCAGTGTAATATATTGGCTGAATGCACAGTATGAAGTACAAATAAAATCAGTGATGAGAATTTAAATACAATGCATGTTTTGGTGGAAATGTTTAATTTTTTAAAATTAAATGTTTAAATGAACATTTGTATGTTACAGTAATTGAAATTCATGTTTAGTGGTACTATTACCACAGGGAGTGGATGAGTAACAATTAGGACTGTCAATTATTTTTTTTTAAACTAAATAATTAGATGATTTGCTCATAAGTTAATTATTTATTCGCAAATAATGTCATATCTGTATTTGCTGAGAAAAACAAAAACTCTAAATGCTCTAAATAAACAATTAAAAGATCAATTATCATTACAGTGACATACAGACAGTGGCACTAAATAGAAAAAGTGTCCAAAAGTTCAAAAAGTTAATGTTGCACTCTGTTTTAATTCCTTGTCACCTCATCATAAATTCGACACACATTCTTGTATTCTGTCTGGAATATGTTTCTGTCCTCTGCATCACATCTTACTCTTTAAAGGGATCCTCCACCCAAATTCTTCTCATGATTTTCTCAGCCTCATACCGTCCCAGATGTATACGACTTTCTTTCTTCAGATGAACACGTACTAAGATTTTTATGCATATAATTCCAGTACAGAAATGCAGTAAAACCACACAAAGTGAACATTTCTCTTAAGAAAGACACTGATTCATTAACAGAGGTCAAATGGGTTACTGTTACATTTACTTTGTGTAGTTTTTGAAGTGTTTTTTTAGTTTTTTTTTTTATTATTTTTGAACATCCTATACACTTGCATTACATGCAGAGAGATCTCAGTTTGTGTTCAGCTATAGAATGAAAGTCATATTCATATGGGATGGCATGAGGGTATAAAGGATGGAGGATCCCATTAAGGCCTGTTTTTTTATTATTTTATAATGCTTTCACAAATGGCAAATGTCAGAGACTGAAATACTACATTTTCATAATGAACGAAGCTAAGATGTATTAATATTTTGTTGTATTAATAAGTGTTGTTCCTATTTGTTTCTTAGAATGTAGTAGCCTAAACGCTACAAAATTAGGCTTGATGGAGCCACTAGATGGCGTCAAAACACGGTTATTTATTTTAGGGGTGGCGAACGTAGGTCCTGGAGAGCCTCAGCCTTGCAGAGTTTTCCTTCAACCCTAAATCAAACACACCTAAACAAGCTAATCAAGATCTAAAGGGTTAGGCTCCTAGGAAGCTACAGGCAGGTGAGTTTTATTAGGGTTGGAGATGAACTTTGCAGGATTGTGGCTCTCCAGGGCCGGAGTTTTCCAGGTCTGCGTTGCTTTTTCACCTTTGTCACTGGAACCCAAATACACATGTATACAGAATCACCAGCAGTATTTACACTTTTAAAGGAAATCAGTTTTTGAAGATTTTGAATGGCTATCCACCATATTTTTCACATAAGTATGGGTGCAGCCATTTGTAAATTTTTTGTGTCTGTCTTCCGGTCTCATCCACTTCCAGCTATTTTTAGCTGCAGAAAAAGCTTGTTTTGCTGCTTGATATTGCAAACCGGTGTGTCTTACCATATTATTTTAATGTATTATCTTATGAACATTATATTATGAACACACTGGTTTGTAGTGCAAACTGTTTTACCGTTTACTGCACTTCGATATTCTTCTCGTTATTTCCCTATGGTGGATTATGAACTGGACGTCTAACACATTACCAGAAAACAGCTTACTTCCGCAGTGAAAAATAAGGTGGATAGACCTAGTTGTTTTTATTAAACTGGGATAGAAAAATGTATTTTAAAGAATGCACTTCAGCTTAAATGTATAATTTCATTGGTACTGCCTTTTGTCTTTAGGCAGTTTGCATCCACATTTGTGGTCAGTACATTTTTGCAGGCAGGGAAGGAGTAAGGTGAGGTCAAATGGACAGACAAATTACATTTCAAGCAGTCAGATGCCCCACACAGTCAGAAACTTTATATTGTCCATTGGCTTCTTAATAAATTACTTCAAATGGGCCCCATCAGTTCATTGTCCCACATTACATGATGTCTCTCTGCACCTCGTAATTTATCTGTTTCCACGAGTGGAAATGCTAGTTTGATGTGTCACATGATGTATCAAATCTTAGATTAATTTGTCAGAACTATTGATAACAGTCCTGTTAACATGTAAACATGTTGAAAAGAGTTCATTATATATATATATATATATATATATATCTTGATATTAATGACTTACTATTAAAAATGGATGCATTTAACATTGAATTATTTAATTTAACATGTAATTTATTTAATTTAACATATAATTACAGAGGCTGTTTTTACAGTCTAAAAAACAAAGAAAACCCACATTGTGTAAACCAACAAGTTGCATGTAATGTAATAATATGTTCTTCTTTTTCTGTCTTACAGGATTACTCACAGATTGTGCTGTCCTTCTTTTCCAGGTTTCTACAATATCAAAATCAACAGCTCTTTTACAAGCCTACCCTCACAAACCTTCCTAAAAACTAAAAGTCTCAACGAGTCTTGCTGTGATCAGCCCTTCCCAGGAACATTTTCTAGAATTTTTTGAATCAACATTTATACATCAAATGCTCTGGTCTGAATATTATTTGAAATGAACTTAATTATATTTTTAAGGAGCAATATTAATTGCACATAGAGTAGGAAGTAGAAAGGAAGGAAGACCAAGGAAGTCCTTTGTTCAGGTTGAGGAATGAATATGGCCATCTTGCGTCCAAACAAAGACGACAGCAAAGTGCGCATGTCCACTGGTATGTCTATACTGAAGCAATGCTTTATAATGTAGTACAGCATTTTAGGAAGTTGTAAATTGTCTTCAAAGAAAAAGCTTCTCAAAAAGTCTTAAAATCTTTAAAAAAGTATGTGTACAGTACCTTAAGGGCCATAGTTGCTCACCCAACATCACGCAGAACATAAGATGAGCTGACTGTCCATTAAACAAATTCATCTTGTGTTTTTTTGTTTTACGTTTTGACCAGGTCTGGGAACTGTATGAAAATGGAATGTCAGGAGTGAGAGATCCTCTGGCTGAGAAAAAGCTACACCACATCAGTGCTGGATATCAACCACAAACTGTTTACAGACATGACAGGAGACGATCATGATGGGGAAATGGACGGAGAAGAGCAAGACACCAGTTTAGATGCGATGATAATGAATCATTATTTTCTCAAACAGTATCAAATGACTTACATGTACCGCATGATCTGTATCAAAGTTGACTGGAATGGACTGTGTGACTTTAAGGACATTTTGTCACTCATTTGTGTGTCTTCAGCTGCAGTGAACTGATTAATGTATGATGTTAATGTATTTTTAATAATCCATTATTATTTTTCTTAAATCTCATTTGTCCTGATGCTACTTTATCAACTTTATGCTGTATGCTTCAATAAAATGAATATGGTGAATATTGTGTATTGAAAATTCTTGGTAAATACATAATTTGGTAGGCTCATTTGTGTATATTTATACTTGAAAAACTACATATAGTTAATTACCATGATTATTTTTAACTAAGACATAAACATTTTTGATCAGATTAATGATATTTGGGACAACAATACACCAAAAAGTTTAGTTTAGTGACAAATATGCCAATTTTTGGTGAAATAAAGGGAATTACAAGATTAATTATTTTGTGTTACAACATGCTACCATGGGCTTTATTGCTATAAACACTTAAGGGATAACTGAGAATGTACCAGGAATGATCTTGTACTGCATTAAAACCAAGAGCATGCACATTACTGATGCCCGGCCTGTGAGGAGCAAGATAAGGGGGTGAGGAGGACATTTTTACACGGATTTTTGCTTATTATTATTATTATTATTATTTTATATTGTGATTTTTACTACTGCATGAATTTGTCCTTGTGTAATAGTATTAGTGAAATATCACAATGTATATAAATTGTCTTTGACTACTGCTTAACAGTGGGGAAGAGATAATGGCAAGTTGTTGCAGGTTCATCCATTATATTTATGGTGTTTAAAATCTAAGAAATAATCTATTATTATTATTATTATTATTATTAAAGCATTTCTTTAAAATTTTTCTGTTCCATCAGATGGCCTCACAATGTCCTGTCAAAGGCTATATAGAAAAGGAATAGAATAGAAAAGAATAGAAAAGGGTGGACTGTGAAAACTGTCAGATATAAATGTGACTCAACACAGTTTGTTGTCCATGATGAGGAGAACATGTATGTATGTTTTACTGCCCTTCTACCCCCAGGGGCTCAGTAGCACCCCCTGGAAAAGCCAAAAAATGCATATTTCAAATGGCCGTAAATTAGAGTCCGATTAACCTATCAAAGAGAAAATCAGCAGAATTACTACTTATGCTATGTTGATTAAATAATGTTGGGCACAGTTTTCAGAAATATATGAAAACCTGTTATAAAGGCATTTTAAATATTGCTCACAGTAAAATACCAAATTTAAGCCTGCCTCTCAAATATGTCATAGAGGTTTGCACAATGAACATATTTAGATATCCAGTTTTCCATTAAAAATATTATATTTAATATTTCATTTTATTAATAAAACGTTTTAAACTACATTACCCATAAGCGTCTGTCATTCTGTCGATGGAACGGAAAACTGTTATTTGTAGTTCACTGAAGTCACGCTTGGGTTAGGATCTGGCTAAAGGAGTAATTTCTCTCAACATAGCAATACTTCATTGTTAACTTAATATATTACCAACGTAATAACATCAGCAAAACATACTTTTGTAACATAATGCGCTGTTTAATATGGGTTAAAAGATAATTCAATCACAGCGAGTCCTGCGGGTGACAAAGGAACTTCACAGCCACTAACATCCCAGCTGAACAGAGGCGTCACATGTACTTGTCCATGGTCATTTATGACAAATTTCTTCCGTTTTTCGGCTGAAGGGACAGATTCGGTTAATAATACATTAAATTAGCTACCTATTAGATTGTGTTTTATTAACGTCTACACCTACAGTAATTATTCTTGACAAAAATTGGGCAGTATTGATGTGCTATATTCCATGTAGCCTTAACCCATAGATTTATCTAATTAAATTCAATAGATAACTTATTTATTTTGACCATAGACATGTACATTTACTAATTAAATAATGTGCTTCTAGCATTTACATTGTAAATTACATTGCGTTTTAAAGTTATAAATATATTCTTTTTTTTTTACATTCACTTTGTGTTTCTGTAATTCTCTACCATTTTAATGCTAAGAATAAAAACTTAATAAATAAATAAATAAATAAATAAATAAATAAAGCATAATGAAAAGCATAGTTTTGTAAGCATTTCCCAGTATTTACTGATGTCAAACATAGTGCCCAAACTACTGCACTGCATCCTGTCACCAAGCTTGTTCTTGCCACTATGAAGAATAAAAAAAGCAGTTAATTACAAAAATGTATCTAATGATAGTTATACAAATAAACTTCTGAAAACTTCTAAAACATTCTGAAAACAACAACAACAAAAAACAACAACTGCAAAGTCTTAATACTGATCCGGTGCCATTTCTGTATGAGTGGGGGATAAAAAGTTAAAGAGGGCCTTGTGCATAATGGAGAAGGACAGCGTTGTCTGCAAGAAACCCTGCAAGACAGAAAGAAAGAAATATTATTACATTACATGAAACTTGTTAGTTTATACATTACTGTGGGTTTTTTCTTAGACCGTAAAAGCAGCCTCTGCAGAGATGCTGTATAACCAAATTTTACATGCATCCATTATTAAAAGTAAGTCATTAATAGTAAGCTATATATCTAATTCTATTAAATAAGTTTACATGCTAGCAGGACACATCAAACTAGCATTTCCACTCATGGAAACAGATATATTACGAGGTGCAGAGAGACATTATGTAATGTTGGACAATGAACTGACGGGGCCCATTTGAAGTAATTATTAAGACGCCAAAGTTTCTGACAGTGTGGGGCATCTGACTGCTTTCCAAGAAGGGGCACAAGTGATTTACAAATATTGTGTCAAACGAGACTGTACAGGGACTGAGGCAATGACTAACATTCAGCAGCGGAGTAACAGTTGCAGGACTGTCTACAAGTACACTTGTACAATATCATACAATTGTTCAATTTAATTATTTCATTATTAAAACTTTGATGTACTAATGGGGCATTTTCAAAACTTTTACCCAGTCCAAATACATACACTTGTGGTCTTGGCCACTTGATAGCACATGCATGTGACAGCAAGTGCGTGCACAAGACTGTCCCAGGTCTTAATAATACCAAATTGCAGTGCCCTTAATGCACATTAAATCCACACTATTTTGAATACTGCTCAGGAGGCTTAGTGTATCCCATCATGCATCATGTTTTGGAATAAATGTTCTGTGAGATCTCACGTTTTATTGGTGCAAAGAGAAGTATATTTATTTTGTACATTATTTGCAACTGCTTTTTATCACTTATTTCGAAGCACCACAAATTAAATTGCCATCTGTTATAGGGACTACTGAACAGACATTTAGAAGTTTATTTTAAAATGCAAAGTTGAAAATAAAAATAAATCTGTGTAAACACTTGCATTTTATACATACAAGTAGTCAAGGGGTGTGGGTATTTGGACAGGGCAAAAGTTTAAGAAACAACATGTTATATGTGTAACGAGGAGTGAGAGGCGAGCGGATCCATCTGCGAGCTTTTATTCAGGGGACGAGACAGATACATGGTCGAACAGGCAGGGTCAAACAACAATGGCAGACAGGTATAACGAAGGCGATGCACAATTGAAGTCCGTGAAACAGGCGAGGGTCGATCCGTGGCGAACGTAATCGGTAAGGGGCTGGGCTAGGAGAATAAACCAATAAACAAGAGTTAGAGTCCAATAGGCAGGCGGCGAACAGACGAAAACGGGGGAGCCAGGCGAGGGAACTAGGAACTAGGGAACAAGGAAACTAGGGAATGCTAACAATAGAAATACAACAACAATCCGTGGCTTGCATGGGGAAAGACCGGGGCTTTTATAGTGCCGCTGATTGGTCACATGTGTTGACGCAATCAGCGTGATGGATACTGGGAGATGTAGTCCGAGGTGTAATGCAACAGTCAGTGTGTGATAAGGTGAGAGTGACATCTGGTGGTGAGCGGACCGTGGAACATCGACCAGATTCGTGACATAGCCCCCCCCAAGGAGCGGCTTCCAGACGCTCGAAGGAAACAACAGTCCAGGGGAGCGGTGGGGCGGGAGCGAGACAGGGCGAGGGTTGGAGGGCCAGGTCCATGTGGAGGGCCCCGTGATTGAGGCAGGGCCGACAGAGCAGGTACCCTCCAGGGCGGGGCCGGAGGCGGAGCAGGAGGCGCAGGAGCCCTCCAGGGCGGAGCCCTCCAGGGTGGAGCAGGAGGCGGAGCAGGAGGTGCAGGGGCCTTCCAGGGCGGAGCAGGAGGCGGAGCAGAAGGCGCAGGAACCCTCCAGGGCGGAACAGGAGGCAGAGCAGGAGGCGCCGGGGCCCTCCAGGGCAGAGCAGGAACCTGCGTCATGGGCTGGGACCTGGGGAGAGCAGGGATAGAGGAGACAAACAGTGGAGCAGGAGGGGCAGGAGCCATCCAGGGCTGAGCAGGAGGCACCGGGAACTTCCAGGACGGAACCGGAGGCAGAGCAGGAGGCGCCGAGGCCCTCCAGGGCGGAACAGGAGGTGCCAGGACCCTCCAGGGCTGAGCTGGAACCCGTTTAATGGATTGGGACCTGGGGAGAACAAGGACAGAGGAGGCAGAAAGAATAAGGAGAGAAGCAGAGAGACCAAAGGATAACGCCGCCTCCCTAGGAGGATCTACAGCCGAAGCTGACACCTCAGGAGGCATTGGCGCGGCTTCTCCGACAGGGAAGGCCTCTGGAGCAGACTTGAGACCAGACGGGACCTCTGGAGCAGACTTGAGACCAGACGGGACCTCTGGAGCAGACTTGAGACCAGACGGGAGCTCTGGAGCAGGCCTGAGATCAGACATGACCTCAGGAACAGACTTGAGACCAGACGGGAGCTCTGGAGCAGGCTTGAAATCAGACGGGACCTCCGGGGCAGACTTGTGAACAGATGTGTCCTCTGGAGTGCAGTGTGCGGCCCACATACTGAGAATGGTGATCGCCATCACACTGGCAGACATAATGTGACTTGACTCTGGGCGGTCAGACGAGACGTGACTTGATTCTGGGCGGTCAGACGAGACGTGACTTGATTCTGGGCGGTCACACGAGACGTGACTTGACTCTGGGCGGTCAGACGAGACATGGCGAGGTTCTGGACAGATAGACGAGACATGACGGGGCTCTGGAAGGTCAGACGAGACGTGACTTGGCTCTGGGCGGTCGGATGAGACGTGGTGAGGCTCTGAACAGATAGACGAGACGTGACAGGGCTCTGGTAGGTCAGACAAGACGTGACTTGGCTCTGGAACATGCAATAATAACCTCATTTGGCTCATGAAGATCAGCTGTGGTTTGACTTGGTTCGTGGAGATTGGCTGTGACTTGACTTGATTCGTGAAGATCAGTAGTGAACTGGCTTGACTCTTGGAGATCAGTAGTGACTTGACTTGATTCGGGAAGATTAGTAGTGACTTGATCTGACACGTGAAGACCGGCGGTGGCTTGAACTGGCTTGTGAAGATCATTGACTTTACTTGACTCAGGAACGACAGCCTTGACAGTGCTTGACGCAGGAACGACAGCCTTGACGTTGCTGGACTTGGAAGCTTGACTGGACTTGGAAGCTTGACTGGACTTGGAGGCTTGACTGGACTTGGAGGCCTGACTGGACTTGGAAGCTACAGCTGTAGCCTGACTTGACTCTGGAGCTGCGGCTGAAGCTTGACTTGGCTCATGAGGATCCGCTATAACCTGGCTTGGCTCATGGACTTGACTCATCCATGGCTGTCAGGAACAACAGCTGGGACTTGACTCAGGAACAACATGGCTTGACTCAGGAACAACAGCTGTAGCGTGACTTGACTCGTGGGGAACAACTGTGACTTGGCTTGACTCGTGGGGAACAGCTGTGACCTGGCTTGACTCGTAGGGCACAGCTGTGACCTGGCTTGATTCGTGGAGAACGGCAGCTGTGTCTTGACTAGACTCAGGGGTAGCCACCGCGACATGAAGGAGCGCCACTTTAGCTGCCCATGCCGTCATTAGGGGTGAGTCCAGCACGTGGACCATCATGACCACAGGTTCTGGAATGGCGGCCATCTTGTGGAGTGGTTTGGAGACGGTGGCCATCTTGTGGAGGGGCTTGGAGACGGCGGCCATCTTGTGGAGTGGCTCTGGCGTGGCAGCCATCTTGTGCAGTGGCTCTGGCGTGGCAGCCATCTTGTGCAGTGGCTCTGGCGTGGCGGCCATCTTGACAGTGCTTGGCTCAGGAACGATGGCTGTAACTTGACTTGAGATAGGAGCAATAGCTCTGACTTGACTTGACACAGGAAACACAGCTTTAACCTGACTTGACACAGGAACAAGGACCGTAGCTTGACTTGACTTGGGAACTTGACTTGACTCTGGAAATGCAGCTGTACATTGACTTGACTCAGGAAACACAGCTGCAGTTTGACTTGACTTGGAAAATTGACTTGACTCAGGAAGTGCAGCTGCAACTTTATATGGCTCTGGTATGGCGGCTGTGACGTGACGGAGCTCTGTCCTCGCCGCCATCTTGTGAACGGGCTCCACCGTCGCGTGGAGGCGAGCGGATCCATCTGCGAGCTTTTATTCAGGGGACGAGACAGATACATGGTCGAACAGGCAGGGTCAAACAACAATGGCAGACAGGTATAACGAAGGCGATGCACAATAGAAGTCCGTGAAACAGGCGAGGGTCGATCCGTGGCGAACGTAATCCGTAAGGGGCTGGGCTAGGAGAATAAACCAATAAACAAGAGCTAGAGTCCAATAGGCAGGCGGCGAACAGACGAAAACGGGGGAGTCAGGCGAGGGAACTAGGAACTAGGGAACAAGGAAACTAGGGAATGCTAACAATAGAAATACAACAACAATCCGTGGCTTGCATGGGGAAAGACCGGGGCTTTTATAGTGCCGCTGATTGGTCACATGTGTTGACGCAATCAGCGTGATGGATACTGGGAGATGTAGTCCGAGGTGTAATGCAACAGTCAGTGTGTGATAAGGTGAGAGTGACATCTGGTGGTGAGCGGACCGCAGAACATCGTGACAATATGTTATATACGCTGTGCAAAATAGCAGGTATGTTTGACAAAAGGGTAAAACTAACACAGACCTAACACTGCAAATGTCTCCCTCTGCAGCTTTCTGTCTTCTCTGTTTCTGAATGAATACCTCTCCACAAACAAGACTGGGCCAGCTGCTTCCTTAAGGTCTTTTCAGCTTAAAAAAAAATAAAAATAATAGAAAATAGAATTATATAAAGAATGTTAATAATGATCTGTGAGCAAAATATTTAAGTTGTAAATTGATATGAATGAACTGCAAGAGGTTAAAAAATACCTTTTTTTATTTTTACTTTTTGGATTTTACATTAAAAGGTATTACAAGCACGGTATAGTAAGTGTAGTGATTACTGTGGTATCTCTCGTAAAAGCGCATCAAAACTAGCATTACAGTGGTAAAACCATAGTACGTTTGGTGATTACTGTTCTATTACTATACATATCACAGTGAAACTAAAGATACTGCAGTAAAAGCATAATAAGTGTTGTGGTTATTGTGCTTTCTTACTGAAACTGCCACAGCAAAACTACAGTTACTGTGGCAAAAACATGGTAAGTGTCATGTTTACTTTATTTTAACTTTAAATATCACAGTACAACTGCAGTTACTGGGGTAAAAACATGGTAAGTGTCCTGTTTACTGTGTTTTAACTTTAAATATCACAGTACAACTGCAGTTACTGGGGTAAAAACATGGTAAGTGTCCTGGTTACTGTGTTTTAACTTTAAATATCACAGTACAACTGCAGTTGCAGTTGCTGTGTTGTGGTTACCATGATTTTACTACAAATACAACTTACATCTTTAAACCTGATATGAATATAAAACTGATCGAAGGTCTATGGCACGACACGTGACAGATAGCGTTTAATCGCCCCAGTTAGCAGGTGTGTTCGTTTAGTTAAACGCAATGAAACGCAAAGACAGCCTCGGATGACAGTTATCATTAAGCGAATTAACATACGGCACTAATCTGATTAATAAAGAAGACAGGATACATTTTAAAACAAACATTAAGACAGCGTATTTACGACTACTCACCCAACCTGTGGCACACGTGAACTGATGGCAAATATCGCTACGTGTGCTGAATGAGACTTCTTGAACGTGATTTAATAGCGTCCTTGGCGTCTGTGTTCTGACGCCAAAAGTTTCCCATTGAAATCAATGTAGATCCCAGTTCGTCAATATTTGACGCCGAGGGGCGCCGTTGACTGTACTGCAGTTTTTGACGCCTTGGGAGTGAGAATGGGTTGATTTTACACATCCACTTCCATAGATCGTCAACCCTCACGTGCAGTATGCTGTACTGCTCGTTCAGCGTCTGCCACTCGTCCAACCCAAGTTAACAAATATAGGAGTCTCAAAACATCTCCAGTTGAGTGCAATATGCAGTGTTGATCATTCAGTATCCACAAAGTATTTAATTCAGAATAACCAGCATGAAAACTTCTAAGACCTACATCTAAAAATCAACAGCGATTGTTCTTCCAGCGACGGACAACCACGTGCACGCCAAACAATTGAAATGCTGCTAATCGAAAGTATTTAAAAAGAGTCCTGCCTACCATTGTAGGTTCAACATCGCCTCCTAGGGGCTTGGCTCCATAAATATCACTTTCGTGATAATGCATCGAGTCAGTGACATTTCCGTCTGTCCCTGGACTCTGAATATTTCCGAAACGCTCGAAATCAAGAGTCTGAATCAAGTCCGGGTAAAAATGCATCCGAGTCCGTGATAAGTCCGAGTACCCCAACTCTAGTTTGAATTATAAGGACATGTCCTATGTCCTTGTAATCCCAAATGTCCTTATAATGCTGGTATGTAAACTGGTGAAATGTCCTTGTAATCCCCCAAAACCAACACACACACACACACACACAAAATATAATATTGTGCAGAATCTGTGCAGAAGTCAGGCGGGACAGACATATGAGAGCAACATGTTGACCTCATTACCAATGATCACAGGTTCTGGGTGAACATTTTCAGTTATATAGTGACAGGAAGTCATCTGCCATACATCAAAGTAGATTACTCCATCAATATCTCTGAACATCTCCCGCATCACTGTGTTCAGCTGCAATGTATACCAGTCACTTTGAAAAATGTTCTGCAACAACACAGATATGTAACAAAAATTACTATATGCATTAACAAATATGTGATTTTGACAAACTGCATTTAGTTTGTATTGTCCACCTAGTCTTGTGTAGCCAGACCAAGTGACCAAGTGTACCTTTTGTCCTCCAGTGTTTCCAGATTTGATGATGATGGTGGTCTCTGGTGCACGCCTCAGCAGTGCAGCAACAGACTGACGGATTTTGGCCACTTCATGAACATAAAATGTTATTGGGTGAAAAACTAGATGGGCAGCAATTGTGAAGATAACAACTGCATGAGGACCACCAGCTATTTCATCAATATCATTGCCAATATAATGCAGGTCGGTAATGAGCATTTTAGTAAATCGCAAAGGAACACCATGTGGACGCCAGTGAATAATACTATTATTTTTCAACTCCACAGCCATCAGGGGTCCACCTGTACGAGGAGTGTGGAGGTCCATTCTTTTTATGCCTAACAAAGATAAGTAAAACTTGCATTAGACTTGTTGTCCATTTGTGTTCATTTGTGAAGATTTGTGTTCCACAAAAGAAATCAAGTTAGACATTGGAACAACATGAAGGTGAGTAAATGATGATAGAATTTACTTCTGTATGTTACTGTATGTTGCTTACTGTATGTTCATTTATTATTTCATATAGTGTAATTTAAATTTAATTTATATTACAATTTATGGTATCAAATCTTAAATAACATGACTTTTTCCTTTTCTTTTCTTCTTCTTCTTCTTCTTCTTTTTTAAACATAATTCAAATTATTTAGACCACTGAATAACTTACCTGGCACATTCTTTTCCAAATACTCAAACCACTGCCTTGTGGTGGAGTCTCCCAACAAGTAGATGATCTTGTTTTCAAGACACTTTCCCATTTGTGTAGAATTGAACTGTTGAGCGTTGCATACAAAAGACTCCCAAACATCGCTGAAATAGAACCCAGCAGGTACTGGTGTTGTCAAGCCAGATCTGCATCTCTCCATTGTGCCTAAAGCAAAGAAACATCTACCTGAAAAGACTGTCATAATTATGCAAATTCTTTCTTATAACTACATTTGATTTTAAATTATATCTTTCCTGAACACACCAATGCCTGCAGTGTTGGGAAGGACAGTTATGACTTGTGTGTCACCAGTAATAGCAACATTTGTTAATTTCCTGTGGAGAAACAACAACAACAACAACAATTATAATAATAATAATAATAATAATAATAATAATATCTACAGTTTTACAGTTCTTCTGGAATTTGTTTTGAAAAACTTCCCACTTACATTGTGAAAATTTGCTTTTCAGCAGAATTTAATGGGTTTTCCAAATTTCCCATTGAGTGATGAACCAGATAGTCACAAGAAAGTTTCTTCGGTCTCTCACACTGCCACACCGTCTTTGTTTTTATATCCTTATACTCACAACAGCAGTCTCCTTTCCTCCAACTTCCTTCTGCACCCCACTTAAGATTACATTGTACCACTTCACTGATCTTGGTGTTATTGATTCCTGGCCCTTCAAAGTGGCCATTATAGTGGCTACGTGGGAATGAAGAGTCTCTGTATTTTTTAAGAATCTGCACAACCTCACTGGAGTGCTCAAGACGTACAAAAACTTGTGACTGACCTTCCCAGGGCAGAAGAAGTGTAACTGCGTAAGTCCCATTGCGATGATCTACAACCTCCCCATATACACTTGCCTTCAAAAAGAATGGAAAATGTTAAATGTAATGGCATTTATCAAACTGAATAACCACAGTCTTTCTAAAGTCTTTTCTCCTGCTTGCTTACTCTCTCTTCTTCCCTTTAATGTAAATGTCCCCTATTACTGATTGACTACACAGCTACAACTACAACAATACAAACTCAATACTTTTAAACACACACAGAACAGACAGATAGCAAGTATTTACAAAATGGTTTGTTTGGGTATTACTTTTAATTTTCAAACTATTTTTCATAAATGACCTCCACAACTTTAATTAGCAAATTAAACTCAGTATGACAAATGTCTGAATATTGATTTAAAAAACAACAACAACAACAACAACAAAAACAATAATAATAATCATAAATAATATAGTAAAAAATAAACACACCTTTAGTTTTGAATTGAAAAGCTTTGCTTTGTAAAAATCTCCTCCATATGTCTTCAGGTTGTTGTTGTGGTCTCTGGCTGTGATAAGAATGGAGATGTTTTCTCCTACTTTGTAACTCTTTTTGAGTCCCACAATGGAGAATGTTGAGTGGACTGGACTTGTGCTCAGATTCAGCTGAGTGATTTCTTGATCTGGACCAGGCCAGTCCAGAGCCTTCTGTAGTCTTCCCCACTCCTCAACGCTGATTCCCATGTCAAGTGCGGAAATTACAGAAGAGGAATTTGTTTGTGTCTGTTTAGCACGTCTAGGAATTGGGACCTGGAATTGCTGTCTCTGACAACCATATTCTAGGAATATCCATAAAGTCTAAAAGATGAGCAAGAAATCTACTTAAAATACTTAATTATTATTAATTATTATTAATTATATTTAAGATCACAAACTTAATTTTATTTCCTCCACATAATAACAAAATAATGATAAACACATGAATATTAGTTAATAAAAAGTTAAAATTAACAGCATTTATTGAAAATAGGTATCTTTTGTAACAATATGTGACTGTTCAAAAGATTTTCCAAAAGATTTTTTTTTTTAATTAATCAAAAAATCTTGGGGGAAAAAGTGAATAAATAAATAAAAGTATTATTTATTTATTTATTTATTTTTGTAATAAAATGATCAACTTTTCAACACTGATAATAAATCAGCATATTTCTGAAGCATCATGTGACACTGAAGACTGGAGTAATGGCTGATAAATTTAAAATTCAGGAATAAATTATATTTCAAAGGTTTATTAAAAGAGAAAACTGGTATTTTAAATTGCAATAATATATCAGAATATTGCTGTTTTGCTATAGTTCTGATCAAATAAATTCGGCCTTGATACAATATATATATATATATATATATATATATATATATATACTACATGAACTTACCATACAGATGACTGCAAGATATAGCAGTAACGAGCAAATGAAACAATGTTTTATCCTGTAAACTAAAAAGACACTGTCATGAGTGAACATTTGCAAAGACTACCTTAAGGAGTTAATTGGTTTGGCTATTTTTAATTCTTTTGTAAGTGTTGGTTTGTAGATTTGACTAAGTCTTATTAAAAACACACACACACACAATGAATTCCATTAAAATAATAACAATAATAATAATAAATTAAAAATAAAAAAATAAATAAATAAATAAATAAAAACAACAACAAAAAACAATCTAACGTAGCTGTCGTTTTCGATTTATATTTTAATAATATTCATAATATTCCCATAAACTACTATTTACCTGAATAATCAGCTGTGGGTAACATGCGCATGGTCATATCCAATGCTTTCCTGCATTTTAAGATACATTACCAAGTAATGGTACAACTTGCTGCTTTGTTATGAAGTTCAGTAGTCGAAGTGTTTCCAGAATGCCAGTCCAGCTTGTTAATGTAATAGGTGTGCCCTCATACTGTTCATGCCATATGTAACCTGTTGGAAATATGCAAATAAAGAGGTTCTGGTTCAACAGAATACTGAATTATAAGAATGTCTTTGCCTCTGTTTTGTATTATGTAAAACGTATCATAATGATGTATGTATAATAATTACGAATTAAAAAACTAAAATAAGCTTGTTTTTGTCTTTTTTTCCAGACAAAAATTTCCATCAAAGTGAATGATTTGTAAAATTGAACCAGAAAAGGTACATACTAGAGAGTTTTTTAAAGAGTTTCAGTATGTCATAATATAAACCCATGTCAACAGCACGTGAGCAAAAGTTACATTACAATAGTCATAGTGATCCTGTTGATCCTAAAAGGTACCGTAGTAGGTAGTTTGATCTATCTGATGACATGTACTTGATTTGATTTAAGTAGGGTTGTCAGTAAACTGTCTCAGTATTTGTTTGAACAAATGAACAACACTAGTCTACAGTTAAACATGTGATGAGATACTTAAAATATACAACTGATCCTGATCTATAGTATGTTACAAGAAAGGTGATGGAAAAGTTAAACTTGTGGCAGATTGGGCAACAGATCTACATGACAGGGGGAGTATAACACAGTACTGGTTTAGTCTTACTCAGAATGGTCCTCAGATTTCCTGGAAGTCTAAGAAACTTCTTTGTACGTCGGATTTGACTGTTGCATCATTTAAGCATAACTGATACTTAAAATCTGTCCCAACCACTACTACTTTACTACAATCTACTATTGATTCAGGGACAGTAATTATAAATTTATATTTGAAAATAATATAATAATGTTGTGTAGTCTATAATAGACACAGCCAGGTTTACTTATTAAAATATTTACTGGTTATAAAATAATTACTTAATAAATATATTAGAATCTTACACACATGCTATACAGATAGTCGTGCATTAATTTGAGCGATGACAGCTATTATGCCGATAACGTGAGATCTTGACCCTTAAGAAACTTTAATTAATGCTGTCACGTAACAAATTTGTTTCAAAGATAAAATTAAATGAATTGCTAATTATCACATTGAAATACAAATGTAAAGACTGTACAAATATTAGAAATCGTGAATGTGCATAAGCCCTCTCTGGACTGAATTTGGGGACAGAAGCCCTGTCTGGGCTGCACTTGGGGACAGAAGCCTTCTCTGGGCTGAATTCAGAAACCGGAGGCCTCTCTGGGCTAGATTCGGGATCTGAGGCCCTCCCAGGCATATGAACAGCAGCCCTCTCTGGGCTTGACGTGGGACCAGGAGGTATCATAGAGCTTGAGAGTTCACCGCCGGCAGGCTTGAAAGGTGGCCAGCGGACTTGAGCATGAAGCGGACGGTCCGTCTGAGTGCGAAGCGGCTGGCGAGCTTGAAAGTGAAGCGGTTGGCGGGCTTAAGAGTAGAGCGCCTGCTGTTTCTTGGCTGAGGACTAGGAAGGAACTTGGGACTGGAAACAAAGGAAGGGATATGGATTTCAGCGCTGACCTCACAGATTGGAATGTGGGGTCAGCAACTTTGGGCCCTAGGTGAGCACTGTTAGAAGTCTATTTTCGAGCTTGGGGTAACGCTGGAGGAAATGGGTAGTCGGGACCACTGGTTAGGCATGTGGAGGGTCAATGCTGATTGATGTCATAACTGAACCAGTGACTAGGTACCAGTTTAAACTAGAAAAATTGAAGCATTTCATGTTCGGTATGCAAATCTAATACAAGGAACATGCAAGACTGTATTCAGTGTTATGTTGTTATATTGATATACAGCATTGTACAGTATGAGAGCAAGTGGGGGTCAAGCCACTATTCTATGCACTATGCACTATTCATACACCAGATGTGCCACTGAGCATAGTGGCATGTGCTAATGGCTTCTGTGTGTCAGATGCCATGTCACTGTATCCACAAGAGTCAACAACAGATCTTTTACCGTACCATCCTCGATCAGCCATAGCTTGTGATGCGAAAAACATAAAAAAGGCGCCTGAACTAGAAAGACCAAAAAAATCGAGCTGGAAAGGTGATGCCCACTATTGTTGAGTGACGTGCCGACAACCGCAAACCTCAAAATGAAATGTGGAAGCAATAAATAAATGCAGAAATAAATGCGTAAATAAATAAATATTTAAATAAATAAATGCAGAAATAAATATTTAAATAATAAATAATTAAATAAATAATTAAACAATATATTTATATAAATAAACATTTAAATAAATATGTATACATTTATTTATGCTTTCAATAATTAAATTATGCATTTAACGATTTATTTATATATTTCAACATTTATTTAGTTATTTAATTTTTAGTAATTTAGCCCTCCATATCTTATATTGTTGTGTTTATACGCCTGCAACTGGCTGACAATTGTTGTGGCATTTTGCAATTTAATAAGCTATAATGGAAGACTAGTCAAGCCACACTTGCTGTGTTTAGGCATCTCCACTGTTTTGTTGTGCACTGCCACTGACATAATGTGGTGGGGGGAGTTTGAAGAGGCGAAAGCACCGGTGCATTTCCACTGGCTGTGGAGAAGGGGAGGGTCTTTATTACCCCCAGACCGAGACTGAATCAGTTCAGTACAGTGGGAGCCGGAGACAGACGCCACATCGCCAAAAAAACAGACGCGTATCACGACACACGACTGGAAAACAAGACGCCGGCGGATGTTTGCAGAGTAATAAAGGCATCCTGACCTCATTCACAACGCTGACGCGGTTCTGGTGTATTAATGATGTGTGTTCCGCTAGTGTAGCGGTTCTCCATCTTCGCAGGAGCCACATTATAGGCAACCACTGCTAAAAGGATTTCTCTAACGGTCGCTATTGATGGATGTACAAACGGATATGATATTGTGAGCGTTCGCGATAATTTTTCTGAGGACTGAGGGGAGATTCTGCGCACTGCAGTAAGACTACATTCAGCAATGCACGCGATTGGTCTGTGGATGTGATGGATATTGAATGTTTGTCGGGAAACGAGATCGCATTTGGGCTTTCATTAAGAACAAAGTTTGGTTGCATGAAAACATCGGAAAACAATATTGCTCATCCAGTGTGACTGAGTGGTTCAAAGCCACTCTATCCTTCGACAGATGAGAAGCAACCAGTTCCTACAACTTAATTTGCCTGCACTAGGGGAAAAGAATGGTGTTTATGGCAGAAATCTCAAAACGTATCGGAATCATCCCACAAAAATAATCACCCAGCCTGGAATCGTAATGAAAGTGTTGAGGAGAAAAAGAATTGTACTGTTTATAGCATATTTTCTGCTGTTAGTTCTCACCATGCTGAACTTGGCTAACTACAGGTGGACTAAAGAACCTCAACAGTGCAATATCCAGATGAGAAGCACACCATATCAGGGCAGGTCAGACATTCGATTTCTTTACAGACCATCTCTTGCAAAGAAGAGACAGCTTGTATATGTTTTGACCACATGGAGGTCTGGCTCATCCTTTTTCGGAGAGCTGTTTAATCAACACCCAGAGGTTTTCTTTCTGTATGAACCGATGTGGCACATCTGGCAAAAGCTGTACCCGGGTGATGCTGTGTCATTACAGGGAGCAGCAAGGGACATGCTAAGCTCGCTGTACCGCTGTGATCTTTCAGTTTTTCAGCTGTACAACAGCCCTGGGGGCAAAAACTTCACCTCCCTTGGACTTTTTGGAGCCACACTTAATAAAGTCATCTGCTCGTATCCTCTTTGCTCCGCTTATAGGAAAGAAGTGGTTGGGATGGTGGATGACAAAGTGTGCAAAAAATGTCCTCCACAAAGCCTCAGGCTTTTAGAGGAAGAATGCCTTAAATACAACACTATAGTCATAAAAGGGGTTCGGGTTCTGGACGTCAATGTTTTGGCGCCCCTTATGGAGGATCCATCTCTGGATCTCAAGGTGATTCACCTGGTTCGAGATCCCAGAGCCGTGGCCAACTCCAGGATCAAATCGAGGCACGGGTTGATTCGTGAGAACTTGCAGGTGGTCCGAAGCAGGGATCCCAAACTGCGTCGGATACCCTTTGTGGATCCCGGCCACAAAATGAGCAAAAAGGACGGCGCAGATTACCATTCGGTTGGGGCTATGGAGGTGATATGTGATCGGACGTACAGGAGCCTGAGGACTGCCTTAAATCCTCCCGACTGGCTTAAAGGGAAATACATGGCGGTGCGCTATGAGGATCTGGTGGAAAAGCCTGTCAAAACACTCCGGAATGTTTATCAATTTGCTAATCTCAGTGCCAACCATGACATTGAGTCTTTTGCTCTTAACATGACGAATGGCACAAGCTCTTCCTCAAAGCCATTTATTGTGTCTGCCAGGAACGCAACACAGGCGGCCAGTGCGTGGAGAACAGTGTTGAGTATTCAACAGATAAAACAAGTAGAGGAGTACTGCCATCATGCAATGGCTATCCTGGGTTATGAACGTGTGAGAACAGCTGGAGAAGCAAAAGACTTAAGTAAATCTTTATTGACCGCTTCCAAACTGTGACAGAGATAGCGTTCTGAAACGGAGCATCAGCTCAGCAACTGTGGATTTGTTTGTTTAAATCAAAGTGCTTTGAAGGATTTCACAATCTCTTTATGGAAAGTCATAGCTCTTTGTGGTCATTCAATGGCACCATTACTTTTCTAAATGGACCCGTAGATGTTTGATACGGCAGAATCTGTGAACCACTGGAAAATTTATATTGTACAAACCAAATGTTGCATTGCCCTTTTTTCCCAAAATGGATGCTTAAGGTTTTTTGGAATGTTCTAGGTTTGTTTTTGAGTTTCAGTTAATTTGCTGTATGTAAAACTGAGAAATGAAAACGGAAAATGAGCAACAAAAATACTGATCAAAACTTGCAGAGTGCAGGTAATGCTGTTTCTTTAGAATCAATTCATGAAAGACAATCATTAAAGTTCACAATCTCCACACACTTTATGAATGCCAGTGTTATGTGTTATGTAAGGCATATTTCTCATTTTATCAAATAAAAACCTAAAGCAATTCATTGCAAAAATCATAAAGGCTTTAATTTTACTGCTTAGTTGCTGCTGAATTTGTCAAGAAAGCATTTGAATCTAGACTGGTTTCATAAAAATATAGGGACATTATATCTTCAATTATAGTATTTTAAAGAAAAACATTTTTTCTTATTATTTAATAATCACTGCAAACATAGTTCAGAATAGTTGAGCTAGTTCTGCAAAAAGAACCAGCTGCATTTGTTGGCTGATTTGTTGTTACTTTGTTTTGGTGTTTCGTATTTAGAGTACAGCAATGACATTCAGAAAATTTGTCAAATATGGTCCATGTGTCTAAGCATAGCTAGGAAGTTGGTTCGCTTTGCTCAAGTGCATTCCATGGGACCTCTGCTTACAACCTCTGTCTTATATTGGTCAAACATATAATATTGATCTGCTTTTGCTGTTCAGAAATGTGAATGAGAGTGAGAAAACACCAAGCAAACAGGGTTTCACTGGTTTACCACTGACTGTTAAATTGGTAAACCAGGACAATAGTTTACTATTAAGTAAACTGGCTGATAATATAACTATTGTACAAAGGGTTGATTTAGGAATTGTAGTTACTGAAAGAACATTAACCATAATTGTCTGATAGCAAGAGTCTCAATCTGCTGAATGGCTTTTAATGGTAAAAATCCAAAGCAATGAGTAAACAATTAACAACGAGACAATTCTCTTTCCACTTTGACTGTGGAATTCTGTGAAGTGTCAGATTTTTATACAGATTTGAATCATTTATGGAAATTGTTAGTACACTAGTAGTAACCTGGTGTAAGTTAAAAAAAAAAAAAAAAAAAAAAAAAAATTCCATTAATCCAGATCAACTGCTACAGTGTTTTTAATACCAAAAGCTAAAACAATAACTAAAGATACAGTTTTAAAAGTCCCTGTAAATGAAAAAGAATGGCACAGAGGTACAGTGCTGTTGAAATTACTTTCAGAACATTTCTCCAGCTGATGAACGATAAAAACATTGACAGCCAGTCAGAATCCTTCCTGCTTCAGCATTTAAAGCAGCAGATGACATAACTGCTCCATATGCTAAACATAAGCAGAAAGCTATTGTGCTATATGTATCTTTACAGTTATTGTTCTTGGTGTGAACAGGCCTGTATCTCTGGACAGCACACATATAAGTGGTTATGATAGCTCTCTGGATACTAAGCAAAAACAACAGCCATTGTTTTTCTGTTACCATACGCAGTATTTTCCAGAGGCATTTGGGACTTTCTTACAGCTTTCATATTTTTTTTCAGAATGAATGGGCGTTGTTTAGAGCCCTGTGTAATTGGCCTGTGGGGTTCTGTTAGAAACCAACATAAACTAAACTTGGTTGTGGTGGCTACAAACACATACTGCATCATATTAAGATGTGTTGTACTCAGAAACACGCTTGCACACAGTTCATTCCCCATGTACATCATAATGACTGGGTACCATAGCATCTCTCTGCTTGCCTCTGACGATGTCTTGTGCAGTTGCCATGACAACAGCTCAAGGAGGTGCAGCTATTATTTGTGTATGAACTGAAGCTATGGGAGCAGGTGGTGAAGACTCAACCTTGAGAAAGAGAGACAAAGAAAGATGCTGTATGTACATACTTTTGTTTACTTAGCAGGTATACAACCTAGCTACACTTTTGATGACATCATCATGTGGAGGAATTGACTATGTGCAGAAGGACAGAAAGAGAATGTATTCAATTGCATGTCAAATATACTTTTTTTTTTCAAAATTACACAGTCGCATCAATTGCCATTCTGCCAGACAAACTATAGTTTCTTTTATAAATATGTATTTAAATTAAATATAGTTTTGATGGTATTATTTCTGTTATTAATAGAACCACTTCAGTTCTACTTTCTTGTAATCAAGTTCACTTTGCAATTCTGTTTTCCATCCCAAAATCAATTTAAAATTTAAGACTGTAGATATTTTACATAGTATTTAAATTTTGAAGATGACAGTTATACAAAGGTGAATGTCAAGAAAATTAATTTAAAGACCAAGTAATTACTGCCTGTTGCCTTAGGCACGGTACTTAGGAGATGGTTAGAATCCATACGCAGGAATTTTATTGACAATACCAGTCAAAAATTACAGAAAGCAAAACAGGGGCAAGATGAGTATCCACAGTCTACAGCCAGTGCTGGGTAGATTACCGGACTACAATTACACAGATTATTTGTTTTGTTGTTTTAAAGTGGAAATATTTTGGAGTATACAAACACAACGATCTTCTGCATCGCCTCATGTAACCCCTCCAAATGTAAATGAGCTTTAAAGGTCAAATGGACCATATCCAATGACCCATGGACTCAAAGGAAGACCTTTCTGTAAATGGAAATAAACCAGTGTTGTAAATGAGACAGAACCTGGGGGAGGGGGTTCCCTTAAAAAGAGCCTCATGTAAGGGTTGATTATTCTCCCAGGTGAGATGAAGGTAAGGTTGTTAGTTACACTATTTACATTAGAATAATGCTCAGAGTGCTTTTAAAACCTCTAGCCTTGCTGCTCAGTTTGTATGCTACCCGCACAACAGTTTCCACTTAGACAAGGGCAAACAATGTCTGCAAAATATATATATATTATATATTTCCAAATTTTGGAATAATAGTAAAGACATTAAAACAACAAAAACAACATAAATAAATGTATAGAAATTAGTGAACAAAAGAAGTTAAGCAGCTTTGAAGCAAATGAAAAAGAAAACCAGAACCTCCACAAATTCAAAGATAGAAATTATGGAACATCATGGAAAAAGGAACATAGAACGTAACAAATTAAAATCAAACAAACAAAAAGTTTAATGTTTGAATTTGAAGATTGATACGATCTGCTTAAAAAAGTTTTTTTTTTTTTTTTTTTTTTTTTTTTTAACTTTAATTATTTATTATTTAAAAACAATAAATTAAAAATATTAATGCAAATCATATGTAGGAATAGTTAGGATATACAGTTTAAAGCCCATATGCAAAGTAGACAATAATTTTTACTTAAAGAAACAGTTCTCACAAAAATGAATTTTTGCTGAAAATGTACTCACTCTCAGACTATCCAAGCTGTACTTTGTTTTAGAGAACAGATTTATAAAAATTTTAATTCATTAATCTTAGAAGCACTTGTCCTTCAATGTGCCGCAGTTCTCAGTCTACCTCACTAAAGAAATCATGATCGAGCACAGACACGCAGTGCACTATGATCAATTTTTTTTCGCGTTGTTGCTTTAAGCATCAGCGCATGTACCTTCCATGAACAAACAGAGGAGTTTGTTTAACTCCCCCCTCCCCTGTATCATTCTCGTCTAATGTAATTAATTTAAACAGTGTAGAATATTTTCATTGATCTTGGATCAATATAAACCATAGAATTATGCCTATAATTACTCAGCCTTTTGAGTCTTTTATTAACTTGTTTAAGTTAAACCTTTAAAACCTCTTCAGAGCAATTTATTTTGAACAAGGAAAATTCTACAGCAACAGTCCAAAGGTATATGCTGCTAGCACAAATATTTGCATAGAGGGACAAAGTTACAAAGTATTGAAATCAAGCTACTTCTTTTTCTTTTTTCTAAAGCTACTTTTTATAGTACCTATTTAATGGTTTTCTCAATTAACACAATAATGCCTTTATCTTTTGATGTATGATTACATTTTGATTAATGAGATTTATTAATCACAGCATCATGTAATTAATTAGATTTAATTTTTTATCGATTGACAGCACATTTACATATATACATTTAAATATACATTTTCTGCCCCCATATCCTGAATTTTGGGAAAATGCATTTTATTAGACTGAATCACGCAGTGAAAGAACAACTCTAGCTAGTATTAAAGCACTGATACCTCTTCTTATAATCAATGAAGCTATTCATACACTGTATGATAAATGAATCTCTTACTTACATAGTTCATACATCTGCACTTTGTTGCTTATAATGAAGGAATTCACGAGTTTTAGTCTGAACAAAGCTCCAGGTTTCAGTAATGACTATTCTGTACACCTCTGATTGGAGTCGTGTGTTGGTTATAATGCGCAACGCTGTAAAAATGCATACAAATAAAATATGATTGAATGTAAGCGGGTCTAAATTTAATACAGCAATCAAATCTTTTCATTTAATTTTCATTAGTTTTATGTTTTAAGTCAGGGGTGCTCAACCCTGGTCCTGGAGATCGACTTTCCTGCAGAGTTCAGCTCCAGCCCTGACCAAACACACCTGAACCAGCTAATTAGGATATCAAGGAGCATTTGATAATTACAGACAGGTGTGTTTGATTAGGGTTGGAACTAAACTCTGCAGGAAAGTCGATCTCCAGGAACAGGGTTGGCCACCCCTGTTTTAAGTATTATAGTTTTCAGTGTTAAGGGGGGTCCCTTAATGCTTATGGGGAGGTCCGAGAACCCCCCAACCCCATTTCAAACATTCTTTAAATGTAACTCTTAAATAATAAGCACTTGCATGCACAGTTTTAAGGCAGCTTTTTAGTCACCTTTTTTGTAACTTCATGATTTAACTGACGACATAACTATGACTAACTACATAATCGTAGTTTTATTTGGGTTTGAATATGATACAGCGCTTTAATAGGCTATAGCCAAACAGCGCACGCTGGCACATTTGTGCGTGCACTTGAAGAGCTCGCGGCACGTGCACAGTATAACGGCTGACAGGACAGGAAGATTCATTTTTACTGACATATGACCAGACAACGGCTGCGTCCGAAAGCTCTAAAGCAGGAAGGCATCAAGGAAAGTCCGAATCCCAATTCTGCTTCACTTCCTGTCTCCGGAGGTACCTTCTTTTGATTGAATTTTGAAGGCAGTGATGTATCCTTCGCTGCCTTCGATTTCCCACAATCCTGTGCATGCGCATCATATAGGCTGTATAAATAAATATATTCTGGTGAAATTAAACTTGATACTTTATATAATAGATGAAATTTTGACCATGCTATACTTTATGAGTAGTAATAGTGTAAAAAGCATAATAAATAATATTGTTTGTAATAACAGTATTTTACAAAAGTGTTAAAAGGTTTTAAATGAGTAGTAAATAAGAATAATATTTACAATATACTACCAATAATAACGAAATAGCCACTAATAACAATGACCTGTTCTGCCATTATTCTTGCAACAGTGCTTTTATTTTTTTAAGCAAAAAATGCCATTCTCTGTCGTCTTTTCTGATGCACAGACCTTCAATGACAACAGCACTGAACTCTTTATGTATTAAATCATTTATACATAACTGTTCAAGATCGTTTTTCTGCAAAATGTACAACTTAACCGTTCTGCTGCCTCTGAAGTCTGTCCGAAACTGTTTCTAGAGTTGCCTTCGCAGCCTTTGAAGTCACTGCCTGATAGGGCAGAGAGGCAGCAAGTCAGCTGACTAGGCTTTCGGACGCAGCCAACATCTCATCTGACCGCAGTTCACTGATGTTCTACTGAAGCTCCTCATTGGAGCGCACATCTGAAAAGTCTCCTGTTTGATGTGGTCGTTATTAGGGGAGCGTGGGGCACAACTAACACTTTTTGAATATCTTAGTTTGTGTAAATCCACGTGCGGTTCAGAGTACAATTTTTTATCCACGTTATTTTCACACTTGTGTTTGCTTTGTTTCATAATTACAGTGTATACATTTTTCGTTATTTACCTCAAAAGAAAGGAAGTGAAAAGTGACGACATACGCCGTATGTGGGGTACATTGTAACATGTGAGGGGCACGTTGTAACATGACCATATGACAGCTTAAAATGTTATTTGATCGAATGAAAAAATATACACAATAAAACATACATTCAAAAAACACCCCCTCCCTCCAAACACAGCTCTCAAAGAACACTGTTAGAAATTGCTGTAGATTTGGCAGCATAGTACTGTAAAAACCTACAGTACAATACCACATTTATACATTACAGTAAAATACTGTAATTTATATTGCATTCTGGGTAATTCTGACTTGGCAGGAATATTTTACAGTATATTTTAATGTTGCTGTAACCTTGCTGTAACCTGACTGTAACATGCCAGGCAATAATACAGGACTGCTGTAAATAGCGCGCCACCTGGCGTCACATCACACAGACAGAACACAACTGCTGCTGACTGGAGAGAGAAACAGAACGGCGGATTACTGCAAATTTGGTAAGTTAATATTTGACTATCATGTTTCAGATAGTGTATCAGATAGTGTATGTGGTTTTTAGTGTGGAATGAAACCGCAAGTTTAGCCGCAAACGTTATTATCTAACTCCCTCAAAATTGTGGTCAAAACTCTGTGAGTTACGCGCTCTTTCACCCTCTGCACTTTTCACGTCTAGTGAATTAACGTTAGCTTATGGTTTATTTCGACCAAAATTAGAGTTGATGCTTGTTGGAGACACAAACCGAGGCCATTTTGGTGATTTTTTTTTTTTTCTGTCGAATTTTAACAAAGCTTGCTTTACTATGGTATGCAAGGTAAAATGACCATGTTTGTCAATGGAGTCTGCTGGGGGTGAGGAGATTGATAAATGGTAGTTTGAGTTTAAACAAAAGGGATATATATTATGATAAAACGATTGTCTGTCTCTCTGGGGTCCCTTTTATAATGTAAACCGATTCGATTCGATCTTGTCAGTGAGAAGCTCAAATTTAAGTTAAATTTACCTGATCCTTAAATTTTTCTAAAGAACAACAGGCAGTTTGACTGTTCAGGAACATGAACAACTATCACTAAACAAAAAAACACAGCTGTGGATCATTCAGGTAACAACACAGTATTAAGAATCAAGTGTATGTAATCTTTTAAACGGTTCATTTTTAAAAGTTCAACTATTATTTTCTCTTGTGGACTATATGTAAACATATTTTATGTGAAATCTTATTCAGGTCAGTACTAAACAATGACATGCATTTTGTATCCTTCTTATTTTGGTAAAATAATGAACATTTTGCAGATTCTGCAATGTGTATGTAAACTTTTGAATTCAACTGTTTTCTTCTTTCATTAATTTTTCATCTATGCTACAGAATTTTTATTCACTATTTTCCCCATGCTCTGTTCATTTTTCTTGGTGCTGTGGAAAACAGGTTTTGTCTTTGTGTGTTTCATGGCTGTGTTTTAGTTTCACCACTGATGGGAATAAATATACTGCGAGACAGGGAGTGAGCAGAAGATCGGCACGGTGGTGCAGAGTGATGGCCATCAACCCTGCATGTCAACAGCTTCATTCAGTCCAAACTGATGTTTAAATGGAGGACTTCATGGATAGGGGCTGTGGCCTGTTTGCCACCACCCACATGCCCTGCGTTTCGGGGTGATGGTTATAAGACTTGAGAATTTTAAGAAGTTTAATTTTTAGATAGTAAAAATATAGTATATAGTAAGATAAATCACGTTCTCTCTTAGGACATTCATTCCCAGTCCAGCTCTCAAGACGCCTGTGTTTGTTTCATTTATATTCTTGCACACCCATTCATGGCTGTATATTGTTGATGCACTGTACTCTGGGTAGCAAACACAATACTTAAATGTTTTGAAATGTTTTAATAAAAATACTTTTGTAAATATGTTTGGATTGTCTTTTGATTTGTAATTTTATTCTAAATTATAGTAGTATCACAATTTTACTAACTATTTGTATGTACTCCAACTATACAGTACACAATAATAATTACACAATAGCAAATTACAGTAAAAACAAAATTAAAAAGTACTGTAAAAATACAGTACAATGTTTTGTAGCTATACGAAGTTGCATTATAGTACATTGCTGAAAAACAAATTACAGCAACTTGCTGGCAACATTGTTGGCAGTAACTTACTGTAAAAATACAGGAATATTTTTAACAGTGAACATGAGACACATAAACGAGCCAAAATGCTGTACATTTCTTGAAATAATAATTTCTGAACATTAAACATCAAATGTCAGTCTTTATTTACCTGTTTCTTGTGATTTCTTAATAAAATCCATAAAAGCAAATAGTGAAAATTACATCGCTGATGTCATAGAATAACATAGTTTAATATAGCGGGGCAGATTGTAACGCAGTGTTACAACGTTCCCCATCAGCGCGACTGGAATATAAAAGTGGTTAGTGTCTTCTGACTAAACTAAACTGACTAAATCTAAACTGATCAATAACAGATTTGTGATTAAAATAATAGCATTTTGTCTCATTTTAAATGGATGCTAAAAACTGAGATAAACAAATTTCTTCATCTAGAAATGTACTCTTACAATGGTAAAATAAATATTCCACGATATCTTCAAAAGGCTTTTGAATTTTGGCGTACTTCTTTCTTTGTATAGTGTTGCTATGGCAACTAGTAAATACCATAAATTTGGTTATGCTGGCATGTGTGGAAATATTTAAACCACGTGTGTTACAATTAACCCTGCGTTAGTTTGTGTCCCGCACACCCCTATAAATGCATGCTTTATAAAACGATCATGTTGCCATTTTCATTTGAAAATTTAACTTTCAATATAATACATATTCCAGTGCATGTGGCAAAGAGGTTTGCATAATTGAGCTCAGGAAAGAGAGTTGTAGAAATTCAGACTGAAAAATTTAGCAAAACAGGTGTCTGTGTGAGATCACTAAGATCTGTAGGCTCATTCAGTACTCAAATGTTATACCTATCTATACAGTACAGTGGAATACTGCAATAAGCATACATATACCACCGCTATTAGTCAAACATTTTTTTATTTTATTTTTATATTTATTATTATTGTTTTATTATTATATCCTCATTGGGGGCTGAGCCCCCCTAAAATGAAAATCCTAGAATCTAAATAAAAGCAATTCTTCCAGATTACAATGGGTGGGTGGCCAAAATAGTCCCTAGGTGCGTATATTGCAGATTTAATATGTTTAATGGGTTAAAAAAAAAATTGCCTGCGTTAACGCACTAATTTTGACAACACCAAATATAATATAATATAATATAATATAATATAATATAATATAATATAATATAATATAATATAATATAATATAATATAACCACCAAACCCTGTCTTGCTTTATTCTTAACATGGTCATAAAATGCTTTTTTCAGAAGCTTGCACCTCAAATGGGCTCTTTGCAGATACTAATTTATGAATATTATATGCCCACAAATAAATTGGCTACAGATTGAGATTGTGAGTACTATACTCTTACCAAAAAGTAGTTTATTTCAAACTTAAACACAGAACAGTAGTAATTAGGATAATAATTCAAAATCTTTTAAATATGTTTTAAAACATCCAAAGGTATTAGAAAATGACAGTAACCATAAACAATGATGGTTTTATGTAATTAAAAATTTGCATCCTTAATAAAGAACATTGAACTTGTCATTGTATTGTAAAAACAACATCCTCCAGATTACAATGTCTGTTAACAAGAATATCACTAGGAACAGTGAACTCATGTCTCAGATATATTGTAATTTAATATTGTATTGTGCCATGTATTAGCTCTGTTATATCATATTAATTATAAAATATATTAAATTATTTAATAAATTACATGTGGAATCAATGTCAACCCCTCACAAATTACTCAAGCATTACCTTGTCAGCCTACAGGAACCACTAGTGACCTGGACCATTATTTTAAAGTGAAAAACATGTTTAACCCTTCAGTAATTACTCAAGCATTACCTTGTTAGCCCACATGAACTACTAGTGATCTGAACCATTATTTTAAAGTGAAAAACACATTAGGGTCAGTGACAAAAAAGGCTTGGCAAGATGAGAAATTCAAAAATCTTTTAAAAACTTGTTTTAAAAGCATCCATCAGGTATTTTAAAATGTACACTGCGTGTTTATGTTGATTTTATGTAATTAAAAATTACATGTAGTGATGAACAGTGAACTTGTCTTGTATTGTAATTACAGTTAAGAAACAATATCTATCAAGAAATCAGGGTGATGAACAGTGAACTCATGTCTCATATTATTGTAATTTCATATTGTATTGTGCCATGTATTGGGGAAAACGGAGCTCTGTTACATCATATTAATTATAAAATATCAGACATTTAATGAATTGTAAATTGTAATCTTTGGTTGATATTTTTATCAGTGAATTTATGTTCAAATGTACACACCCACTTCCTTCTGCTACATTATTAACCACTTAATTGGGTATAATTTATGTATATATTACGTTATATCATATGCGATACTATTGCATTATTGCATTAAGGGATAGTTCACCCAAAAATGAAAATCTTTTTCCCGACAAGGTAACTCTTGAGTAATTAGTAAGGGATCAACATCAATTTCACAAGTAATTTAATACGTTTTTAGACGTTATTCTTTTTAATTGGTTGTTCTGTATTAATTGATCATAGTTAACAAGTAGTTCTTAATCTAAAAAATATATTCACTTTATTTATTTTACTGAATACCTAATAAGGAACTACCTCTATCCTAAATGTGCTATTACTTACTGCTTAGTTCATCTTGCTTCCATATTAGTTAATAGTAATAAGCTCAGTGTTATAGCACTACCTATTACAGTATCTCACAAAAGTGAGTACACCCCTCACATTTCAGCAAACATTTCAGTATATCTTCTTAAGGGACAATATTATAGAAATGAAACTTGTGCAGCTTGTATAGCAGTGTATATTTACTGTCCCCTGAAACTCAACATACAGCCATTATTGTCAAAATAGCTGGCAACAAAAGTGAGAACACCCTAAGTGATAACAGCACTATGTCATTTAACCATGCGAAGCCACATGTCCTATTCATCATGTTCATGTTTTTGTCTGCTTGACAGGACCATACAAAGTTGTGTATCTTGTATTAGAGCAGTTCAAATTTGGTGCTTTGAGTACAATTCTCTCATACTGACCACTGGATGTTCAACAAGGCACCTCATGGCAAAGAACTCTCTGAAGATTTGAGAATTAGAATTGTTGCTCTCCACAAAGATGGCCTAGGCTATTAAAGGTTCGGTAACAACTAAGCACCTATGGGGCATCCTCAAGCGGAAGGTGGAGATGCACCATGTGTTTAACATCCAGCAGCTCCATGATGTCATTATAGAGGATTTGAAGAGGATCCCAGCAATATTCTGTGCAGTTCTGGTGAATTCAATGCCCAGAATGATTAAGGCAGTGCTAGATAACAATGGTGCTAACACAAAATATTGACACTTTGGACACAGTTTTGACAAGTTAACTTAGGGTGTACTCACTTTTGTTGCCAGCTGTTTTGACAATAATGGCTGTATGTTGAGTTATTTTTAGGGGACAGTAAATATACACTGGTATACAAGCTGTACATTGACTACTCTAAAATATATCCAAGTTTCATTTCTATAGTATTGTCCCTTGAGAATATATACTAAAATGAAATATGAGGGGTGTACTTACTTTTGTGAGATACTGTACTTCCTGCATAGTTATTTGTTAACAATGGACCATTATTCTAAAGTGGTACCATAATGGTGACACAGCCTTAATATGTGTGCACATATAGCGGAATAGTTTCATAGTGTAATTCATAGACCGGGCACAGTCTTTGACAAACTGGATGACTGATGATAGATATATGTACCTTCATGGTTATTTTGCCAAAGTAGATCTGTGTGATATTGAGAGTGCTGAAAAAGTTTAACTTGAACAGAAAAAAGGTTAACTTGAACTTCAAGCAGCTGAAGCAGCTCATCTGGAAATGAGTCATCAAACTATCAAATGTTCTTCATGAGAGCTAAGCTCTCTAAAAAGGCCTGCTTCTAATTTGGTCCACCGCACCGCCACACTACTGACTCATAGACATTTATTAATTTATTTTAGATATTTTTAGGATGGATGCTTGATGTGTTATAATTACTCCTTACTGGCTTAGTTTTACCTATTACAGACATCAAAACAAATCAGGCCAAGGATGGGGAAATAAATTGAAAAGGACTAATAATTACTAAATGGCTTTACAGTACTTCGCTTGTGCAGCTGAAACATTTCTAATTCAACACATATCTATGGCAATGATCTTCACCACAGGAGTAATAACAAAGTACTAGACAGAATGTCTCTTACTGAACAGAATGTCAAATCTAGATTTCGGTTTGGAAAGAGAGGAAACCAGGGGCGTGGCTGCGGGAACCTGAGTTGGTACACTGTTAGACATTTCTGTAATTTCTACAGTTATTAACTGTATATCACCCAGTATGATACTGCAAATTCCTTTTGCAGTAAATAACTGTAATAACCATTGCATCATGGGAATTTTCTGTGATGTCAGACCCCACATACAGAGACTTACTGTATTTTTTTTTTAAATTGCTGTCTACTAATGTGTTTGATGTAACAGCCTCATTGGTGGCATTCTATTGAAGTCGTATTATTTTCCTCATTTATTATATTTGGATTGACACGATTTGACCTACACCATGTCTACAACACCGCAACAGCTTGGGACGGACTATACTGCATGTGTTGCATCGCTTGTAATGATTGGAAAATCCGTTTGTCCGTCATGTCAGACACAGCGCGAACGCTTGAAGTACATCTGTAAGTCAGAAGTATACCAGGGCATTACTTTACTGTAAGCATCCACTGTAGATAGTACATTTAATGAGTTTTATATTGTCTTTTGTTGAGCCGTGCTGCGCCACGTGACTTGTGTCCGAGAAAGACGCTGAAGCAGCAGCGCAGTGGTGTTTGCCCGGGGATGAACCCATGAGAGCGGAAGAGTTCCGGAGAACATCTATGCTGTGTGTTGATGCAAATACAAGAGATTAAGACCAGCAAGTAAGGTATAAAAAATATATATATACGTTTGTCTGAGTGTCTGTCAGAATTTTGCACACCAGTTTAACCTAGTAATTTTTATCCGTCAACATGGCGGTTACAAACTTACTATAGTAAACTGCACTGTCGTTTCAAATGGTTTTTGTCAGCTTATTGAATTAATTTACAGAATTATTATTATTATTATTTTGTATTTATTTATTTTTTATTTATTTATTTTTTTTTACGAGCAATGCTTGTTTTATATTAACATTAGTGTGAAATTTTGTTCAGGTGTTAGTAGTTAATGTTGGCCAGTAGCCTATTGAGAAAATAAAATTGTATGTTGACTAGGTTAGACAAGTTATATGGCTAACTGTTAGCTGCCTTTCTAGTTTTAGAATTAGTTTGTTATAATTATTAATGGAATTTAAGATTTACTGCATTTTTTTGTGTTTGTGTTTTAAAGGCAACTGCAATGAAGCATCAAGAAAGACATGAGCATGCCAACCACCCTGAGACTGATAGTTCATGGTAAGAGAACAATATGGTTTTGAGATGTTTGTGTATTCTATGTGGGGTTTTCCTTTTAAAAGTGTGCTATTTCTACTTCTTGTTTTTCAGAGAAGACATTCCTGTCACTAACAAAGTGGACGGTGAGCAAAGGTGGTGGCCACGTTTTGGAGCAGCACCTGGGTTTTGCAGATGGCTGTGTATTCTTTGGCTACATGTCTTTTTATCCATTATGTTTCTGTTGCCTATAGATTCTTTGTGTGGATAAATCCAGAGGATACAACATAGTGCACTTCAAAACGTCCTAAGACAGGAAAAATGGTGAAGATGCACTGTTCCAGCAGTGAAAGACTGTGTTTTTAAGTGTTATACATGCATTGTTTTAAAATAAAGTATTTTATATTTTGTAATTATTGTGTCTGTTTTAATTTAAAGCCAGTAGTACCTATGTAGAGTAAAAATAAAATAAATTTAAATGAATTCAATATAAAAAATTATCAAATCTACTGAAATCTATATTAAAATGAATGAATTACAGTAGTATACTGATGAATTTGACTTTTTTTATTGTATTTGACTGTAAAACAGTACAGTTTGCAACTGTAAATTAAATACAGTTTGCTACTGTAAATCTTAATTACAGTAACTTACTGTTTTTTTCCATATATATATATATGCATGCACTCAATGTTCTAAGCAGGTTCCTTGTTGGCATATGAGTAGATGTCACACAGATACCACACAGATGTCACCAATACTCCACTAGACCAGGAGGAGGCCATTCCCCTGGTGGAGTGGGCTCTCATTCCAGCAGGACATTGAAAGCCCAAGGAGGCGTAAGCCAGCACTACCACATCCACTGTCCAACAAAACAGTTTTTGCTTCATAACAGGCAGCTCCTTGTTACAGTTTGCTCTGATTGCCTGAATTGGCTAGAGTGCTCGACATGTACTCTCAGTGCCCAGACTGGGCAGAGTAGATGCAAAGACTGCTCATTTTTGGAAGCTGGAAAAGCAGAGATATGACCTGCGCTCTGAATGGAGTGGAGAGCACCTTAGGCACATAGCCAAGTCTTGGCTTAAGGACAACATTTCAATCATTTGGCCCAAATTTGGGACCATAGATGGAGGCTCCACAACTTGGGCTGGGGCTGCCAAATTGACTCTTTTGCCTGGAAAAGGTGGCCTCTCTTCCATGGGACAAATGGCCTTACCTATTTGAGTGTGCTGAAAGGCCATTTGTCTGTGTAAGATGCGCAGTCAGGCTTTAGTATTTCTGAGAAAATTAGTTTCCCCAAAGCGTCAGCAACTGACAAAATGCGAGTGAATGTATCAGAAGGAAACTATGATGATTATATAATGACAATATTCTGTTTATTTTAAGCCTGGTTTTAAGTCAAATTAATTTTGATTGGCCGCCAATGTCTTAATTATTAGTGTTATTATTATTATTTTTATTTAATTTTTTTTTTTTTTTTTTTTCAGTTGGAAGACAAAATTTGCTCTAAAGTAATGATATTGTTCATCTATGATGTTATGTTATGTTATAGCTGGTGTGAAATATTCTGTTCGATTTGGAGCAATTTTTAAAACTTCACGTTTACTTATTGTTTAGTTATTATTAGTTTGAGGGGTGAGAACCAGAAAGTCTGACTTTGTGTTTATAATAAATATAATAATAATAAATGTGTACACACATGGATGACAGTATACTGATAAAATACCGAAGTAATGTATTGCATAACTAATTATTATTATTATTATTATTATTATTGAGTAGAGGGGTTATATTGGTGCTGTTACACTAGCTACACCTCACTGAAATTGAATAACTCATATCAGCCATTTTGACTCATGTGCTTTCAACAGGCTTTACCCACAATGCATTTCTCAATGCCAAAGCGACGTAAGTGCAGTTACGCCCTTTTGGCACCAACTGGTTTAGTATTTTCAGAGTTAAGTCTTTTGGTTTTTAATGAATAACTCCAAGATTATTAAGAATTTATTTGTGTCCTTTTGGCACGAATAAATCGATATCAGTTTCACACAAAATGTCACTAGTATTTTCAGTGTTAAAGGAAGAAAACATTTCAGGATTCCTCTCCATATAAGGGACTTCTATGATGCCCCTGAGTTTGAACTTCCAAAATGCAGATTCAAAGGGCTCTAAACCCACCCGAGGAATAAGGGTCTTATCTAGCAAAATGATCGGTTATTTTCTAAAAAAAAAAAAAAAAAAAAAATTTATAAATGTATATACTTTTTAACCTCAAATGCCTGTCTTGTCTAGGTCTGCGTGAACTGCGTTTTTTTGTGGTTAAAGACAGTTAGGGCATGTCAAAAAACTCCCATTACATTTTCTCCTACAACTTCAAAATTATAAATCGCTGCAAAAATACCGACCCAGTGTTTACAAAGTGAAGGTCAAACGCCCTTTACAAAAAAAGGTGAAACAGCGATGTAGGATGATTTTGAAGTTGGAGGAGAAGATGAGATGGGAGTTTTTTCGACACACCCTAACTGTATTGAACCGGACAAAACAGTTAATGCAGACCTAGACAAGAGAAGCATTTGAGGTCAAAAAGTATGTAAATTGTAAGTTTTTTTTTTTGCTAGTGTCACGTGTTCTTTGTGTTTTGGTTCTGTTCTCCTGCTTCCTGGTTCTGTTCCACATGTGTTTCTATGGTTTTTGATTACCCTGCACCTGTCTTTGATTTTGCTCCCATTTGTCCTAGTATTTAAACTCCATTCTGTTCAGTATTTATTTGTCTGTTCTCAGTCGTTATTAGTTGTGTGTTCACCCAGTCTGCCTGTTTTTCAATTATTATTGAAATCATTTTGTTTAAAACATTCTCCAATCGTCATCTACCTTCCTGCCTGCTACACACCTGACAGCTAGATAAGACCCTTCTTACTCGTCTGGGATTGTCACCTTTGAAGCTGCATTTAAATTTTTATTCTGGAAGTGAACTATTCCTTTAAGACTGAAAATACTAAGCCAGTTGGTGCCAAAAGGGCATAAATGTTCTGGAAGTGAACTTTAAGTAGTTTGGTTTTTAATAAATAACTCCAAAATGATTACGATTTAATTGTGTCTTTCTGGCAGTAGAAAGAGCTCATCAAGAGCTTCCGTTTGATATATATATAGGTCAGTTTCATCCAAAACGTCACTTCTGGTACGTCACTTTTGGTTCTCCGCCTTTTGGTTTTGGTGTGAACAGTCCTTTTCACTTAAGTTCCGTGGGCAAGAAACGGTGTAACGATGTATAAAGCACTGCTCACACAGAAGCACTTTCAAACCAAACTGCTTTCTGTTGGTCAGGGTTCTATTAAAATACACGTAGAGAAATGACTCTAAAATATGTGCATTTGCAGGCAGTCATTTATTATTGCATGTTGTTATGTTTACTGGACCAATTAAGACCAATTCCTGTTCCACAGGGCTACAGATGCATTTTCTGTTTTTTCTGCCTACTATAGGGGATACACTAATGATGTGTGACAAATGGCTGTTGAGCTGCACAAACTGACTATAAAAAAGATGTTTAGATGAGCTGGAGACGTCAACAATCAGCCTGAAAGTGGATGTGCGACTTCATGTGCTATTGGAAACTTTGCTGATACAGAACATGTATGATGTAATCTATATGTACAATTTTGAAATGTAACAGAAGTCAAATTTGTTAGTATTAATAAAAATAAACCCTGGGACATAATACCCTTGGGACACCTATGTAATGCATACATCTTTATCACTTGTTTCATTTAGTAAACTTAAGATAGATAACTCTAGTCTGATTTTGGCTGCATGCATGCTTATATAAAAAGGTTCTCAGAGAACTGTGGGCAATGTATCATATATGTGGCAACAGAGGAGCATTTGAAGAATTTAATAAAAAGGACTAAAGCCTCGGAATGCTATAAAGGCACTCAGTGCTACCCTGGGGCCCATGTGGGCTGGAAGTTGGGTGGATGATATACTGGGTATAATTATCGAACATTTACACAAATGTTTAACTAGATTATATCTAGCTTTATATCTATCTGTCTTGAAATGTCTTAAAGGAAGGAGGAACTTGAGGAAAAATCTAACCAAAGTTATTAGCCACACATTTAGTTCTTGCCAAGCAACAGTTGCAGCTTGCCAAATTATTAAAGAATTCACTGATGTGTCACAGGTCTGTGTACAGTATATTAAATATTTTACAATGTGACCCATTCAGTCATATTTTATAACTGTGATGCTTTAAAACATTGGTTATACTGTTTTGAAAAATCTTTTTATACATAATTTGTTTCATAATAGTTTTCATGAATAATCAAATAATCATATCTTAAATCAGTGTAATAAATAATCAAATGGAATGATGTCTTCAGTTCACTGTTATTCTAAAAATGCAGAACCTCATTGTTAATTACAAAAATAAACTGAATTTCGAGCAAAACTAAACTAAATTTTGGTCATACTGTCCACTGCTATGAGCAACGACTGAAAGATGATAAAATGAACTTGAATGAACTACATTTAAGCATTTGGTAGAGACTTTTTTATAAAAAAAAAAAAAAAAAAAAAAAAAAAAAACATCAACAACTTACTTTTTTTCTTTTTAGTTGAGCAACAGGAACTGTACAGAAGTGAATGAGATTCCGTGAAGAATGGCTCAATAAATTCTAGGTTCTGTGAACTTTTAGAGTTCTTTTTTTGGTCACAAGCTGTTAAATGTTGTGGCTCATGTCAGCTAAACATGCTCCACCCAAAGCTCTATAACAGCCTTCCTGTATCCTACCTGTCATTACTTAACCCTTATATGGTGTTCATATGTTTGTTACTCAGCCAGTGTTCATGGGTCTGGTGGACCCACTGCATTTTTGGGTTTTTAATTTAACACAATTAAACAACTCAACAGATGTTTACCATTTATGAATTGAAGTGCTACAGCCTTGTGCGGGAATGGCAGGGGCAGAAGCACACAACTCAAACTTACACTAATCATAAACACACATTAACAGGCCCAGCAATATACACAGGACCTAAAATTTCTACTCTTTTATTATGAGTCTAGTGGACCCAAACATCCTGTATGTAACATAAGTGTGTACAGGGTGTACAGTGAGTGGTCATTGAATTTGGTCATCAAATTTGTTCCGATATATGTTCTTCACAGAAAATGAGCCAAGGCCAATGAGTTTGAGTTTGAAAAACGAATTAATTGTATCATTTTTCTTTTGACAAAAAGTAAAAACTGGTCCCACAGACCCGAACACCATACAAGGGTAAAAAGTTAATGGAACTGTAAGTAACTTGTTTTGAGATGTTGAAAGAAATACATATTTTGCACACTGAAACAATGATGTAGAATGTAAAAATGACTCATTACTATGTTTTTTGAATGCTTTAAAAAAGCATTCCAAAAAGTTCCCATATTACTCTCTTTCAGTGTTTTTTATCACTCTCATGCTAAGCAGAAGTTAAATAGTAAATATGAGGTTCCAGTGACTCCAGTGTTCTTTCTCTGTCTCATCCTGTTTCTGACAGAAAGGTCTATTCTTGTTTCTGGCAGAATCACATTACTCTGACCTGACCTTCTAATATGCTTTGTAATCTGTGGGGTGTGGAACAACTCTCTGAATGTAAGAAAACAAAAATGGCATAGCAGGGGTAAGTGTGGGTGAATCTAAGAGAAAGAAAGAGACATTTGTGCATCCTTTGTTCAAATTCACTTTCATCACCCCATTCTTTCTCTCTGTCTGGTTCAAAAATTATTTAACTCTTATGCAGGTGATAGAATTTTAAGAGTGCTTTTGAATAATTGAAGAGCAGAATAATAATCACACGGCATAGCAAACTGCAGCTGTAGAAGATGGGTCCTTTCTGGCCCTAAAGGCTCTGTCAGACTCACTTTGTGATGCATGTCAAGCTCTGAGCTGCAACCCACTCTCACTGTTTAAGGGAAACGTTTTGTCCAGTTTTTTTTCCCTTCTCTTTTAAGCTAACTTGTCAAAATTTGATATAGTATTACTAGTTAATTCCTCTTTTTTAAACACATTATATTTACATTAATTAATTTAACAGATGCAGTAGTGTTACTAAGATTGTATGGCTCCCAGGGCAAAAAAAAAAAAAACAAACAAACAGTTTTGTTGGAATAATGTGCTTGTGGTGATATTTTCACAAAATGATGACTTCTTGCACATTTCATAGCACTTTTAAAGTGAAATATCCGGTAAGTACACATTCAGTTTTATAGGAGACAGATGAACGTGAAGTTGGCACCTTGTTATTGTCACACCTCTGGACTGTCTATGTGTGTTTTTCTCCCCATGTGCCCCCCTTGACCCAGTTTCTCCCTTGTTCGATTGTGTTCACTTGGTTCAGGTGTGTCTCATCAATTCCCCACGTTTAGTCTTATATTTAAAGTGTTGTCTGTTCCTGGTTTTCCTTCGTCCGGTGTTACGTCTAGCTTTATGTGCTACATGTGACTTCTGCCAGCCTTGTGTTACCCTTGTTTTGGACTATTAAAGAATGTTATCCTGAATTCTCCTACGTCTCCATGCTTATTGCCTCCTTACAGTAGCATTGCTCACAGAACACCGGATCGGAAACAACAACAAAAAAGAAGTTTAGTCGATGTTGTCCCTCCGTTTTGTTTCTGCATTTTGTTCAGTGTTTTGTTTTCTGTTTTTCCATGGATTCCCTCGCCACCTCCCTAGCCCGTAAGGATGTGCCCCTCTTGGAATATGCGGGTTGAGTTCAGCCAGATCTCCGCTTTAACGGTGTTCGGCGACGCTGTGTTGAACTCACTGTTCTGGATCGGGGCAAATTACCACCGCCCCGTCGACCTCCCAGATACCACTGGACTGAGCTGGAGGGAAGCTATCATCCGGTGTTTGGAGAGCGTCTATCCCTGATCCAGAGCAAAGCCAGACCCAGAGCCCAGCCCATCATCACCCCACTGCGCGGAGCTTAAGCCCGAACTCACCGATGACAGTGAGCCCAATACTGCCGCGACCGACGACCCATCGCCGCATGGAGTGGCAGAGCTGAGGATCACAACGGAGCCGGAACTGCTTGTGACGTCTGACCAGGTGCAAGAGCCGGCTACTACGCCCACCACAAGCTAAAAAACAGTGGACAGCGAGAGTGCAGAGAGGAAATCCACCCACTGCACCATGGCTTATTGTGGATCTGGGACTGTGGAACTCTGAAGGAGTGTTTATGGATTTATATGGCGACATCCCCCCTCTCCTCCCTCCTTCGTCGGAGCCCTCTGTCACTCCTGTTCCCACATCAAGCCCTGAGAAGGCTGCTGTTCCTGAGTCGAGCCAAGAGAGGGCATCTGTTCCCAATGGCAGCCCAGGGAGGGCTTTTTGTACACACCAAATACACACCTTCCCTCCCCCCCTCTCATGCCTCCTTCCCTGCTGTCGTCTGGCAGTCTTTCTCCCCAAGTGCTCCCCGTGACCCAGTTTCTCTGTTGTTTGATTGCGTTTGTTTAGTTCAGGTGTGTCTCGTCAATTCCCCTCATTTAGTCCTGTATTTAAAGTGTTGCCTGTTCCTGGTTTCCTTTGTCCGGTGTTACTTCATGTGCCTCCTGTCTGCCTTGTGTTATCCTTGTTTTGGAATAAAGACTGTTATCCTGAATTCGCCTATGTCTCCATGCTCCTTGCCTCCTCACAGTAGCATTGCTGACAGTTATGGTGGTTGTTGTATGTATCATGGCAGTTCATAAGTGAAATGTCCGGTGAGTGATTACTAAAAAGTTAACGCTCTATTGCGTTTGAAAATAACGTACCACCTAAACGAAATACTACCCTAAACCTAACTGATTGTGTTAAGATGTAAAATAATTTGAGCTTGTTTCTATGAGATTTTAAACTATTTTATTGAGTGTCATAACTTGTGTTTCAAAGGACTAGTACCTAAGCACACCGCATTGCAATTGCAATGCTGTACCGGGTGTGCTACTGAGCACAATTACTGCTGTTGGTCTTTTACAGACAATAGTGCTTATTTCTGTTGGGAAATGCAGTGAATTGTATACATATATAGCTAAGCTTTTGGAGTTTAGCAAAAATGTAGACAGAGGCACATTTTTACAGTTAGGCTGGGTTGGCAAAAATAGTTGATGGTCCGTTGGATCTGGGAAAACAGAGGTCAAGAAGCAAAACGAATCTGCATCAGTAAGTTTAGGCAGGATTCATGAGCAGTTATGTACACAAGCATTAATGCCTTAAACATAATGTGTGTACCACTCTGGGACAGCCAGTGAAGCAAGAACAGGAGAGGTGTGACGTGAGCCCTCTCATCTTGGTTGAAGACCAGGCACAGTGCCACATTTTGGATCATCTTCAGAGGTTTAATCACGCATGCGAGAAAGACAGCCAATGGAAAGTTTATAAGACATTGAAGTCTTCTGGAGAGACATACACAGCCTTAAGGATCTTCAGGGATCCTCTCTGTGATATAGTTTCATGTTTTATGCTTTATGCTTGCTAGTCACAAGACATGATGTTGATTTAGTGGACAAGTTTTCATATTTATTTATTTTTTTATTTAATTTATTTATTCACCTTTATAACATGTTATTTTTTGTATTATAGATCCAGACAAAACATGAATTTTATGTCATTTACTAAGTCATCAAACACATCTAGGCACACAAAGGAACAGGTACTGTAAGCATGCATACATAACCACACTGACCATCTGTGCTGTCGTGCTGAGTTGCGGAGGCTAGAATCTGAGCTGCCTGGCTGAGGTCTGAGACAGGCTGGACAACCAGAGGAGAGCTAATTCAGCTGTGCTATACACACAAGAACAGATGTCCTACACTGGGCTTGCCAAGTCCAGCCATTTGACCCTTACTCTATGACTCTCACGGTCCACTTTACACCCCTATTCCTTTCTCCTTTCTCATTCCTTCTCTATGTTTTTCACTCTCTCAGTCTGTTTTGGCCTGAGACCACATGGCTCTATTAGTTTCTGCCAAAACCATAGCAGAAAACCTAATCCATCCCCTGTTAAAGTCTTGACTAACTTCCAATAACATTCCACTTTTCTACTATCCCAGGAACAGAAAATACACATCTAATGGGCTTTGTGCCAAAAGTCAGCAGATGATCATGGCTCCCCTTTGTGAAGATACTGTACATAAATAACTGTGACTAATGGAAGGGGATGTGTGCTGGCATAACAACCGGCTCAGGCACTGAGATTTTAAGAACTTTTAAGAAGCAAGAGGCCTTGCAACCGTAAGACCCAGTGACAGTCTCGGGAACAGGAACTGAATAACGTGAATGTTTGTATTCCAAGAGAGGAAATGAATGTTAGTGAGACCACAAGCTTGACAAAATTTGGGCAGTTTTAGCTGGAATACACTATGCAACTTTTGCACAGATTTTTGCACCAATTTATTCAATTCAATTCAATTCAAATTTATTTGTATAAATTTCATGATACATATCGGGGTTGGTATCATCTCTTCTGAAGTGTTGCGGATTCAGACTGAAGCTTGTGAATTCCTAGTTACCACGGGATGTCAATCCCATGGCAGAAACCAAGATAGGAAGATGGCAGAGAACAAATAGGAACATAATTAGCATAGCTGCTGTTCAAATCAAGCAAAGAAAGATTTGTTCAACCAGAGCTAAAAGATTAATAATAAGCATTTGATTAGATATAACTGCAGGAAAAGTTTATGAGATGCATTATTTGAAAGCTTGGCTAAAAATATGTGTCTTTAATCTAGATTTAAACAGAAAGAGTGTGTCTGAACCCCGAACGTTATCTGGAAGGCTGTTTCAGAGTGTGGGAGCCAAATGCAAAAAAGCTCTACCTCCTTTAGTGGACTTTGCTATCATAGGTACTATCAACAGTCCAGAGTTTTGCAACCTTAGGAAGCGTGATGGATTGTAGCGTGGTAGAAGACTAGTTAGGTACGCAGGAGCTAAACTGTTAAGTGCCTTATAGGTAAGAAGTACTATTTTGTAGCTGATGCGGAACCCAATAGGTAGCCAGTGCTGAGACTTTAAAATTGTGGTAATATGATAATATTTTCTTGACCTGGTAAGGACTCTAGCAGCTGCATTTTGGACTATATGTAGCTTGTTTATTGAAGATGCAGGATAACCACCTAGTAGTGCATTACAACAGTCCAGTCTAGAGGTCATGAATGCATGAACTAGCTTTTCTGCGTCAATTAGGCTGTCAGTCGTTCTTGGCATTGTTTCTAAGATGGAAGAATGCTGTTTTTGTAACATGGGAAATATGATTTTCAAAAGATAAGTTGCTGTCTAATATAACACCCAGGCTTTTGACTGTAGTGGAAGTAACTGTACACACCCTGACAAAAGTCTTGTCAGCTATCCAAGTTGTAGGAACAACAAATAATAACTTGACTTCTAGTTGATCATTTGGAATCAGAAGTGGCTTATATGAAAGGCAAATACCTCTAGATTACGCTTATTTTACCAAAATAAAATCTTATTATGCCATGATTTTTTAATTATTTAATTAGGACAGAAAAGTCAGACTTTGCTTAGAAAAAAGTCTTGTCACTTAACAGAAATAATGTAGAGTACAGAACATAAAGTCATGGTGCAGTGGAAAAAGAATTATTATTGTGTATGACTCCCATAAGCTTGGAGGACTGTATCCATACGTCTCGGCAATGAGTCAAATAACTTATTAATAAAGTAATCTGGAATGGCAAAGAAAGCATTCTTGCAGGACTCCCAGAGTTCATCAAGATTACTTGGTTTCATCTTCAATGCCTCCTCCTTCATCTTACCCCAGACATGCTCAATAATGTTCATGTCTGGTGAATGGGCTGGCCAATCCTGGAGCACCTTTACCTTCTTTGCTTTCAGGAACTTTGATGTGGAGGCTGAAGTATGAGAAGGAGCGCCATCCTGCTGAAGAATTTGCCCTCTCCTGTGGTTTGGAATTTGAACTTGACTGTTTTCTGTGTGAATCTGTGTGAATTGGAACCCATGCAGGTTCCAATAGGTCTTCTGCAGTATTTGCGACAATTGGATGCAGTTCAATAGATGATTAATCGGAAAAATCAACCTTCTGCCACTTTTCCACAGTCTATCCTTCCTTGGCAAATGCAACACGATTTTTTAGATGTCTTCTGTTTAATGCTGGTTTTCTGAGCACTAATTGGGCCACTGAGACCACTGCATGAGAGAATTCGACAGACTGTTCTTGTAGATACAGGGGTTTCTGGTGACCAGTTGTTATGTAGCTCTGCTGCAGTTGAAAAAGGGCCTGCCCTGGACTGTCGAACCAACAAACGGTCCTCTCGAACAGTTGTCTTACGGGGTCTGCCTGACCTGGGCCTGTCATGAACTTCACCAGTTTCTTCAAATCTTTTTCTTATCCTCTCCACTTGACGTTTAGATACATTAAAAATGTCTGCACTTTGGTCTGTGGTTGAATCTTTGGCATGCTGTCAGGTCAGGATGCATTTCAAATGAAGGTTGGATGTGCTGGGGTTCTTTTTCTACACATCTGGGAATGTGTTAATTACAGTATTTGTCACAGGTGACGCTCTAATCTGTGATTGGTTGAATCCTTTAAAGATGTGACAAGACTTTTGTCTAAGCAAAGTCTGACCTTTCTGTTCTAATTAAATAATTAAAAATCACGGCATGATAAGATTTTATTTTGGTAAAATAAGCGTAATCTAGAGGCCTTTGAGCAGATACAACTTTCTCTAAAATTTTAGACATAAATGGAAGATTAGAAATGGGTCTATAATTTGCCAGTTCACTAGGGTCTAGTTGTGGTTTCTTAAGAGGCTTAATAACTGTCAGTTTGAATGGTTTTGGGACGCGGTGTAACGGAGTGAGTGAGACGAGAGGCGAGCGGATCCATCTGCGAGCTTTTATTGAAGGGACGAGATAGATACATGGTCAAACAGGCAGGGTCAAAACAACAGCAAACAGGTATATCAAAGGCAAGGCGTAGGGATAAATCCAAGAAACGAGCAAGAGTCCAAAAGGCAGGTGGCGAGACAGTCGAGACGAGAAGGCCAGGCGAGAAAGCTATACACAGGGAACTAGGAACTAGGAACAAGGGAACTAGGAACAAGGGAACTAGGAAACGCTAACAATGATTAACACAACAACAATGCACAAAGACCGGGGCTTTTATAGCGCCGCTGATTGGTCACAGGTGCTGACCCAATCAGTGCGCTGAACGACGGGGAATGTAGTCCGGGGTGTAGTGCAACAGTCTGCGTGTTGTGACAGGGTGAGAGCGACATCTGGTGGTGAGCGGACTGCAGGTCACTGACCAGATTCGTAACATAGCCTCCCCCCCAAGCAGCGGCTTCCAGACGCTCCAACAGAAAAACAGTCCTGGGGAGCAGTGGGAGGGCCAGGAGACTGAGGTAGAACCGGCAAGGCAGAAGCCTTCCAGGGCGGAGCTGGAGGCGGAGCAGGAGGTGCAGGAGTCCTCCAGGGCGGGGCAGGAGGCGGAGCAGGAGGCTCCGGAGCCCTCCAGGGCGGAGCAGGAGGCAGAGCAGGAGGCGCCGGAGCCCTCCAGGGCAGAGCAGGAGGCGCAGGAACCCTCCAGGGCGTGGCAAGAGGCGCAGAAGCCCTCCAGGGCGGAACAGGAGGCGCAGGGGACCTCCAGGGCGGAACAGGAGGCGCAGGGGCCCTCCAGGGTGGAACCAGAGGTGGAGGAGGAGCCCTCCAGGGTGGAGCCGGAGCCCTCCAAGACGGAGCCGGAGGCAGAGCAGGAGCCCTCCAGGGGGAGCAGGAGGCAGAGCAGGAGGCGCCGGGGCCCTCCAGGGTGGAACAGGAGGCGCCGGGGCCCTCCAGGGCAGAGCGGGCACTCGCGTCAAGGACTGGGACCTGGGGAGAGCAGGGATAGAGGAGGCAGAGAGAATGAAGAGAGAAGCAGAGAGTTTAAAGGATAACGCCCCCTCCATAAGAGGTTCTACAGCTAGCGCTGACACCTCTGGAGGCATTGGCACAGCTTCTCTGATGGGGAAGGCCTCTGGAGCACACTTGAGACTAGACGGGACCTCTTGAGCAGACTTGGGACCAGACGGGACCTCTGGAGCAGACTTGGGACCAGACGGGACCTCAGGGGCTGACTTGTGAACAGACGTGACCTCTGGGGCGTAGTGTGCGGTCCACATACTGAGAATGGTGATCGCCATCACACTGGCAGACATGACATGACTTGGCTCTGGGCCGACAGACGAGACGTGACTTGGTTTGTGAAGTTCAGTAGTGACTTGACTTGGCTCACAAAAAGCTGTTTTGACTGTACTTGATGCAGGATTGACATCTTTGACGTTGCTTGACGCAGGAAATGCAACCGTGACACGACCTGACAGAGGACATAAAGCTGTAACTTGACTTGACACAGGAACGACTACTTTGACGTTGCTTGACGCAGGAAATACCGCCTTGACTTGACTTGACACAGGAACGACAGCTGTAATTTGACTTGACTTAGGAAGAGCAGCTCTAACTTGACTTGACACTAGATTGACAGCTGTAATTTGACTTGACTTAGGAAGAGCAGCTCTGACTTGACACAGGAATGACAGCTGTAATTTGACTTGACTTAGGAAGAGCAGCTCTGACTTGACTTGACACAGGAATGACAGCTGTGATTTGACTTAACTTGGGAAGAGCAGCTCTGACTGGACTTGATGCAGGAAACACAGCTTTAACTTGACTTGACACTGGAACAACAGCTGTAACTTGACTTGCCTTAGGACCAGCAGCTCCGACTTGACTCTCGACTTGACCAACTGTAGCTTGACTTGACTCTGGAGCAGCAGCGGTAGCTTGACTTGGCTCTGGAGCGGTGGCTGTAGCTTGACTTGAGACAGGAGCAGCATCTGGAAGGGCGGCCATGACGGGTACAGACTCAAGAGCAGAAAACATAACATGAACAGGCTGTGGCTTGGCTGACGTGGCTTTAGCGGGCGCTGGCTTGGCTGACGTACTTGACACAGGAAACACAGCTGCAACTTGGTTGGACTCAGAAACTTGACTTGACTCAGGAAACGCAGCTGTAACTTGACTAGACTTGGAGACTTGGCTTGACTCAGGAAACACAGCTGCAACTTGACTGGACTCAGAAACTTGACTTGACTCGGGGAACACAGCTGCAAGTTGACTTGACTCGGAAACTTGACTGGACTCAGGAAACGCAGCTGCAGCTTGACTGGACTCAGAAACTTGACTTGACTCGGGGAACACAGCTGCAACTTGACTGGACTCAGAAACTTGACTTGACTCAGGGAACACAGCTGCAACTTGACTTGACTCGGGAAACGCAGCTGCAACTTGACTTGACTCAGGAAACGCAGCTGCAACTTGGCTTGACTTGGAAACTTGACTTGACTCAGGCCCTGGCGGTCTATACACAGTAGCTAAAACAAGAGATAGGAGAGATTTCTTTTGCATATGTGGCAGAGTAACATTAAGCAAAAGTATTTCAAATGAATCAAACCTGTATCCTGTTTTCTTAGTAACATTGAGAGTATCACTATATATTGTTGCAAATCCACCGCCACGACCAACCTGACGGGGCTCATGCTTATAACAGTAGTTTGGTTGAGTAGACCCATTTAGACCAATGTAATCATTAGGTTTTAGCCAGGTTTCAGTTAAGCAGAGTACATCAAAACTATTATCTGTGATCATTTAATTCACAATAACTGCTTTGGGTGTAAGTGATCTGATATTTAGGAGCCCAAGCTTTAAAAATGGTTTCTGTTCATTTATTGCATTTGTCTGGTTTAATTACAGATCAGATTTTTTCTAGATCCTGCATTAAATTTATGTTTTGACCTCACTATTTGAGGAACGAACACAGTCTTTATAGATTGGACAGTGCAAGTACTATCATTTAAGCGTTCAGAACAAAAGCCATCGTAGCAATCATTTGAGAATGTACATACTAGTCAAATGGAGCATAGCGTCCTGGAGATGTTGTCCAACAGGAGTTCCGCTCCGACTCTGCTGGGGTGCAGGCCATCAGCACGGAAAAGCCTAGGACGTTCCCAGAAAAGATTCCAATTATTAACAAAGAGCAGTTTCTGTTCTTTACACCATGTCAATAACCATCCATTTAGAGCAAGAAGTCTACTGAACCTATCATGCCCACGTCGATACGTGGGAAGTGGTCCTGACACAATGATCCTCGTCATGGGTGACGTGCTGCGAACCGTCTCGATCAGGCTACTGAACTCCCTCTTCAGAACCTCCGTCTGCTGCAGCTTGGTGTCGTTTCACCCCGGCGTGCAGGACGATCGCGCTGACGCTCTCGCCGTCCTTCAGGATTGCAGGTATCTGCGCAGAAACATCGAGAACACGAGCACCAGGAGAACAGTGGGTGTGGACTTTGCCTTTAGCTAAGGTAGCACGGGCGTACCGGACAATGGAGTCTCAGACGATCACAGCGTGTAGAGTTCTCTGCACACCTGTGCAGAGAAGCACACAGAGTAGAGGTATTGGGAGTGTTAGTATTGCGCTGTATACTTACCCGGGAGGATTCTAGAGCGGCTCTCTGCTCTCTCAGCTCGGCCTGTCTCTCCAACAGCTCGTGAATCTGCTTCTCCATGGCCTCCAGCTCAAGCCGCACCGAGTGCAGTCGAACGTGTCCTCACCTGCACTCAAAAGTAGACACAAATTCGCCATTAAAGCAAGTAACAGTGAATATACAATGGTGTAAATAGTGTGTAAACAATGCAAGCAAGATTAGCGGCAACCATGCTGGTCCTGCTAACGGGCTATAAGCTAGCAGACTCGGGAAATCAAAACAAAACTACTGATAACATGGCAATCCAGTTGTTTTAGTTGTAAAATACAACAGGGGGTATATTCACACGTTATAAGAAATGAAAGTAATTGTGTATAAAATTGATTTTAGATTGAAAAATATACAATAAGAAATTAACTTGACGGAGCTCAAACTCTAAGCATTCAATTTACAGTCTGGACTGCTAGTTGCCCAATGTCAGGGCCAGTCTGCAGATTGGAGTTAACAGATTTCATAGAAAATATAATGGTATAATGGATTTATAATAAAGTATTGGGGTCACAGACTGATTTTTTAGCTTCAGACTAGCATTCCATTCATTCTGAGGATATCCAAAATGCTTGATATTTTGAGTCAATTTTAGAAACGAAGGCAGGTACAAATACAGGCTAGGGAAGGGAACTAGAACAAACACATGAATAGGGACTGCAAGAACAACAGGAGCAAGCAAGGTTACAGGTAAAGGATCTAAGGATGCGAACTGTTTGTGTTGCTTCAAAAGAGCAACCGTACATTTGTGTTGTGTTTTACTTTGTTTCTTATATATTCATTAATTTGTTTGCTTATTTACAATGATCATTTAATCATTTTATTATTCCATTTAATCACATAATCATTTATTATAATAATTTAAGCCATTTATATAATACAGCCATTTATATTATATTATTATTATCACTTTATTATTTTTATACTATTTGTATTATCACTTGTTTAGTCTTACGATGTGTGGTTTCAAGAGATATTTGTGTTCACGAGTAAGAAATAACACAATGTCTCTATTTCAAGGTTTGTAACAGTATAATGTTGTGAAACAGTAATTTTCCATTTCTGTTGCTTGTGGTATAATTACACTTGTTGGATTTGAGCTGGTCAGACAAAGACTGAGCATTGAAACTTAGATTAAATAATAAACTCCGCTCCTTTTTTTATCATAATAACTTTGTCTCCTGCTTATAGTATTTTACTAAATTGGTTTTAAGAAACAGACACTCAGTATATATCATAAACTTAAGGACTTAAGGATGTGTCTATATACAATATCTCACAAAAGTGAGTACACCCCTCACATTTCAGCAACATTTTTTAGTATATCTTCTTAAGGAACAATACTATTGTCACGTTCTTTGTGTTTTGTGTTTTCCCTGTTCTCCTGCCTTCTGTTTCTGTTCCTCATGTGTTGCTATGGTTTTTGATTAATTACCCCACACCTGTCATTAATTTGCTCTCGTTTGCCCATGTATTTAAACACCACTTTTTTTTTTTTTTTTTCAGTCTTTCTTTGTCTGTTCTCAGTCATCATTACTTGTGTGTACTCCCTGTCAGTCTGTATTTTCACTTTCTATTAAAATTACAATGTTTAAAATGTCATTCTCCAGGCCTCATCTTCCTGCCTGCTACACACCTGACAACTATAGAAATGAAACTTGGATATATTTTAGAGTAGTCAATGTGCAGCTTGTATAGCAGTGTATATTTACTGTCCCCTGAAAATAGTGAGTGAAAAAAGTGAGTACACCCTAAGTGATAACAGCACTATGTCATTAACCATGCAAAGCCACATGTCCTATTCATCATGTTCATGTTTTTACAGTATTGTTAGTTACAGTATTGTGGCCAGGGTTATGCAGAGGTTTTCCAAGATGGGTTCCATTCGGAATAGGCCTTGCAAGGGTCGATCAACGAAGTTGAATGCTCATTCTGTACGTCAGGTGCAGAACCTGGCTTCAAAAAACAGATGCATGAGTGCTGTCAGCATTGCTTTAGAGGTTGCAGAAGTAGAAGGTCTGCTTGTCAGTGCTCAGACCATACGCTGCACACTGCAACAAGTCGGTTTGCATTGGCGTCATCCGAGAAGGAAGCCTCTTCTGAAGCTGCCTTACAAGAAAGCCCAGAAACATTTTGCTGAAGACAACCTTTCCAATTACTGGAACCATGTCCTATGGTCTGATGAGACTAAAATAAACTTGTTTGGCTCAGATGATGTCCAGCATGTGTGGTGATGCCCTCTTGAAGAGTACCAAGAAAATTGTGTCTCTCCTACAGTCAAGGATGGTGATGGTAGCATCATGGTCTGGGGTTGCATGACTGCTGCTGGTACTGGGGAGCTGTGGTTCATTGAGGGAAACATGGATTGCATTATGTGCTGTACATTTCTGAAGCAGAACATAATGCTTTCCCTTCAGAAACTGAGCCGAATGGCAATTTTCCAACACGATAATGACCCCAAACGCACCACCAAGATGACAACTGCCCTGCTGAGGAAGGGCATCCTCAAGCGGAAGGTGGAGAAGCACCATGTGTCTAACATCCAGCAGCTCCATGATGTCATTATAGAGGATTTGAAGAGGATCCCAGCAATAACCTGTGCAGCTCTGGTGAATTCCATGCACAGAATGATTAAGGCAGTGCTAGATAACAATGGCTTGACACGAAATATTGACACCTTGGACACAGTTTTGACAAGTTCACTTAGGGTGTACTCATTTTTGTTGCCAGCTGTTTTGACAATAATGGCTGTATGTTTTCAGGGGACAATAAATATACACTGCTATACAAGCTGCACATTGACTAATCTAAAATATATCCAAGTTTAATTTTTATAGTATTGTCCCTTGAGAAGATATACTAAAATGATTGCTTTTGTGATAGAAAAAGTGCACAGTGTGTTTGAATATTGCCTTGCACAGCTGTATGTTGTTTGTATGTATGTATGTATGTATGTATGTATGTATACTACAAATAATATATTACTTCCCCTTTAATGGTAGACCCACAGCCAGTACTGAATTTCTAAACATACGTTTTAGTTTTGATGCTCAGAAGGAAGACTGCTGAACTGAACATACCAAGAATAGCCCTGCTATAAATAGTTCTGCTCATTCAGATGAATTTGGATAGTGGAATGGGGGTTATTGAGGGCCAAAGCTGAGAATGATGGGTAACAGAGGACTCATTCCTCTTCCTCTGTACACTCTACTGTGACAACCCACACACTCTGCAAACACGGCCAATAATCCTGAGAGTTCCAGTATTTTTATGCGTACAGAAAATGCACCTTAGTACCTCTTTCCTTTAAGTTTCTTGCAAGTACAAGAACACACACACCCACCCCATTCACCAAAGTAATGTCTTACAATTCATTTTACAGTCAATAAGCAATAAGTGATCCATCATTTTGACTAAGAGAATCTGAGAGAATGTGTAGTGGTATTTGGAAGTGAGGTCCTTGCTGATATTTGTTTGCTTTAATGGCAGGCAAAAGATTAATTTGTGATTAATTGCATCCAAAATAAACTTTTTTGTTTACACTCTATATATATATGTATATATATGTGAATATATATATATATATATATATATATATATATTCACATATATATAATGTATGTATATATATATATATATATATATGTATGTGTGTGTGTGTGTGTGTGTGTGTGTACTGTGTATATTTATTATGTAAATATAAATTTAGGTATGGGGTAGGATTAAAGTATCTAAAATATGGTCATGCAAAATAATGTATTAATATGTACTTTGTAAGTACTATTAAACTGCCAATATTCTAGTAATATGCTAATAAGTCAAATATAACTAGTTGATAGTGAGTATTGCCCCCTAAAGTGTTCCCATTTTATTTGTTATAAAATACAGATACCCCTATTCAGCATCTCTGAAGCAAATGGCTGATGTTCTGGGAGACAACATCCATTGGGGACTATTCACAATTGTGCAAATGTATTTGAAAAAGGTTGGCAAAGGCTGGTAAAACACAAAGAAATATTGCCAATTTCCCAGGTGTCCACATTATTTTGTCCAGCCCTTGTAAATGTTGACAAACCACCAGAAAGACTTCACAAGTTGGTCAAACTTCAATCTCTAATAATTTTATTCACCATAAAATCTTTTAATCTGATGGGTGTAATGGCTGAATCAGACACAGTAACATTAAGCCATGTCTCAGTGAATGCAAGTATATTACAATTCCTATTGTTCATTCTGATTGTTCTCCAACACTGGATAGTGGCCAATACAATACAAAGCTCCTTTCAGTGTGTTGGTGCTTTGTTACATGTGAAGTCATGGCCAGAAATATCGGCACCATTGCAATTCTGTCAGAAAATGCAGCACTTCTCTCAGAAATTTTTCCAATTGCAAATGTTTTGGTATTCACCTGCTTATTGTTTTTGTTTGCATTGCAGCAACAAAAAAAAAAAAAAAAAAAAAACAGAGAAGAAATGTCAAACTTGATAAAATTTCACACAGAGCTCAAAAATGGACTGGACAAAAGTATTAGCACCTTTTCAAAATTGTAAGAAATAATTGCTTTTCAAGCATGTGATGCTCCTGTAATTTGTATTTAGACACACCTGTGGCAAGTAACAGGTGTGGGCAATATAGTAATCACACAACAAGTTAAAATGGAGAAAAGTTGACTCAGCCTTTGTGTTGTGTGTCACACTGAGTATGGAGAACAGAAAGAATTGTAAAGAGTTGTCTGTGGATTTGAGAGAAAAAAAAAATGTGGAAAAACATGAACAATCTCAAGGCGACAAGATCTTAATGTTCCTGTGTCCACTGTGCGCAATATCATCAATAGGTTTACAGCCCATGGCACTGGCACTGTGGACAGAAGGGCAAAATTTATGAAAAATTACACTGAAGGATTGTTGGAATGGTGGATAAAGAACCCTGATTAACTTCCAAACAAATTCAAGCTGATCTGCAGACACAGGGTACAACTGTGTCAGCTCACACTATCCATCATCATCTGAATGAAACAACAGATAAACATGTGAGTACCAAAACATTTGCAACTGCAACAATTTTCTGAGAGAAGGGTTGCATTTTCTGACATAATTGCAAAGGTGCCGATATTTTTGGCCATGGCTGTATGAAACCACAGATGATCAGATGTCCAAAAGTGCTTGTTGGTTGTACTGAATTGCCCAACTTGCAAAAAGGAACATGGACAGACAAACACAACAAAACACAACACCGCAAAATTTGTGCACAATTTCAAGTATTATTTCCATGACAAAATGTGCAAGTGTTAGTTCAAGTGGCAATGCTGAACACACTGAAATTGCAAATGCTTCATCTGCCCACACATATAAACACACACCCACATACTGTACAAATCTAGATTGTACACAAGACTGCCAACACCTGCAGCAAATTCGAAAATGTTTTCCAGGGAGATACACTGTATATCTCCACATGCTTGTTAAATAACCAAGTTTGCTCACCTTTTCAGGCATTAGTGTTAAACAAGGTCAATGCTCATTAAGGGCAATTAAGAACCATATACAGCTGAGATCAAAAGTTTACATACACCTTGCAAAATCTTCAAAATGTTAATTTTTTTACCAAATTAAGAGGGATCATACAAAATGTGTTTTTTTTTTTTATTATTATTACTGACCTGAATAAGATATTTCACACAAAAGACATTTACATATACTCCACAAGAGAAAATAATAGTTGAATACCCCATTCAAAGGTTTACAAAGGCTTGATTCTTAATGTGTTGTTACCTCAATGATCCACAGTTGTGTTTTTTTCTTTTGGTTTAGTGGTAGTTGTTCATGAGTTCCTTGATTGTCCCGAACAGTTAAACTGCCCGCTGTTCTTCAGAAAAATTCTTCATTGGATGATTTTGAGATCCATGTTTTCACACTGAGGACAACTGAGGGAACTATTACAGAAGGTTCAAATATTCACTGACACTCCAGAAGTAGAAACAAAGCTTTTGTTTTACAAAAGAGCTGATTTTACAAAAGAAGAGATTTCAGCACTTAGCACTGAATCCTCACTGTAATTGTTTCACAAGTTCGCCTGCCCATTCAGTCCATGCAAACCCCCACCCCTACCCAACTGTAGTGCAACCTAGAGGAGAATAACAGAAATAGAGGAGGAGATGGGGAGGTGGAGGGATGCCAGAAGAATCGATGCTGGGTCAGTGCAATAAGTGCCTTATATAGGCTTGTAATGATGATTGACAGGACTGAATTATTAGACTCCTGCCAAACCTACGTTTGGAACTTTTGAAAGATCACCATTCTGACCTAAAAATGATCAGGCAGACCAAACCATAAGTAGAGACTCGAAATTTTGAGAAATGTTAGTACCCACCCTGTCTACACTGTCACCAAGGCCTGCCCCAATCAGCCTGATGGGGGAGCTACAGCAATCTACAGTACAAAATCGCTCATAATTTTTAAAGCACTCCTCACAGACTCAAGTGTGATAACACGTGACATATTCGAACAAATTCAAAATGCGAACTAGTCCTAGGTTTTTCTCCTGATTTCCCCAGTGCAGAAAAATTCTCTGTACAGTGAATAACTATAATTATCAAAAAAAAAAACTTCACTTACTGTTGCGAAGGCATGCCATAACATTAGAAAGAGGCGGGGCCACTTTTCCTAAACAGCTATAACTTTTCAACAGAATAAGATATTTACACCAAGCTCGATACACATATATGAGACCTCAGTCTGAGGTCACATGACATAAATCACAGCCAGACAATTGTTTCTTTCCTAAATGAATATGTTTAAATTAATCAGTTGAGTAAATGATTCTATGAATCATTTTTTCACCACATACTAATGTAAGAACATTTTCAGAAAGAGTCATAAAAAGATCCCCAGGATTGCCAGCACCTGGCAATACCTGAAATGGTGGAGTGCTCTCCTTCTTATTGTTGTTATTATTATCTCTGCTATTATTGTACATAGTTGTGTTTTGTGGCAGGTTCCTAGTGCTGACACTTGTATATGATGGAGCTAACTACAACCAGCACCACAGTGTCCCTTCTTTCTCTGCTTAGAGTGTGCCAGTGTAACGGTGAATGAAAGACGAGAGATCAGGCAGGGTCAAAACAACAGCAAACAGGTATGTTGGGGCTAGGCACAAAAGAAGTCCCTGAAGCAGGCGTGGGTCGATCCGTGGAGAACGTAATCCGTAAAGGGGGTGAGACGAGGGAATAATCTGTGAAACAAGCGAGGGTGCAGAAGGCAGGCGGCGAGGCAGTCGAGATGAGATGGCCAGGCGAGAAAGCTATACACAGGAAACTCGGAAACTCAGGAACAAGGGAACTAGGAACAATAACAATGAAAATCACAACAACAATACTCCGTGAAGCCAGAGGGAAAGTCCGGGGCTTTTATAGCGTGCCTGATTGGTCACAGGTGCTGACCCAATCAGCGTGCTGCATGACGGGAGATGTAGTCCGGGGTGTAATGCAACAGACAGTGTGTAACGACAGGGCGAGAGCGACATCTGGTGGTGAGCGGACTGCAGGTCACCAACCAGATTCATGACATAGCCCCCCCCCAAGGAGCGGCTTCCAGACGCTCCAACTTAACAACAGTCCAGGGGAGTGGTGGGGTGGGAGCGAGACAGGGCGAGGGTTGGAGGATCAGGTCCATGCAGAGGACCCGGTGACTGAGGCAGGACCGGCAGGGCAGAAACCCTCCAGGGCGGAGCTGAAGGTGGAGCAAGAGGCACAGGAGCCCTCCAGGGCAGAGCCGGAGGTGGAGCAGGAGGCGCAGGAGCCCTCCAGGGTGGAGCCGGAAGCGCAGAATGAGGCGCAGGCCTCCAGGGCGGAGCAGGAACCCGCGTCATGGACTGGGACCTGGGGAGAACAGGGACAGAGGAGGCAGACAGAATAAGGAGAGAAGCAGAGAGTTTGTGGATGAACGCTGCCTCCCTAGGAGGTTCTACAGCGAGTGCTGACACCTCAGGAGGCATTGGCGCAGCTTCTCTGACAGGAGAGATCTTTGGAGCGGTCTCGTGGTCAGACGAGACCTCTGGAGCAGACTTGAGATCAGACGGGGCCTCTGGAACAGAGTTGAGATCAGATGGGTACTCCGGAGCAGACTTGAGAACAGACGTGTCCTCAGGGGCGGACTTGAGAACAGACGCGACCTCAGGGGCGGACCTGTGAACAGACGCGACCTCAGGGGCGGACCTGTGAACAGACGTCACCTCAGGGGCGGACTTGTGAACAGACGTGACCTCAGGAGCACAGTGTGCAGCCCACACACACCAAATGGCAACCGCCATTAAAGGAAGAGCAGCAGCGGGAGGCAGGACCTCATTAATGGTTGGTTTATGAGGCGCTGGTGCCACTGAGATGTTTGCTGCCCGCACTGACACTAGTGGTGGGTCCAGCACGCTGGCCATCATGATAGGCCGTGACCTTGGGATGTCAGACGAGACATGGCGAGGCTCTGGGCGGTCAGACGAGACATGGCGAGGCTCTGGGTGGTCAGACGAGACATGGCGAGGCTCTGGGAGGTCAGACGAGACGTGACTTGGCTCTGGACCAACAGACAAGACGTGACGAGGCACTGGGTGGTCAGACGAGACGTGACTTGACTCATGGAGATCAGCGGTGACATGACCTGGCTCATGGAGATCTGTAGTGACTTCGCTTGACTCAGGAACGACAGTTCTGACTTGGCTTGACTCAGGAATGAAAGCTCTGACTTGGCTTGACTCAGGAACAAAAGCTCTGACTTGGCTTGACTTGGCTTGACTCAGGAACGAAAGCTCTGACTTGGCTTGACTCAGGAACGACAGCTCTGACTTGGCTTGACTCAGGAACGACAGCTCTGACTTGGCTTGACACAGGAAACACAGCTTTAACTTGACTTGCCTTAGGAAGAGCAGCTCTGACTTGACGCAGGAAACACAGCTCTAACTTGACTTGACACAGGAACAGCAGCTGTGGCTTGACTTGACTTGGAAGCTTGACTGGGCTTGGGAACAACAGCTGCAACTTGACTGGACTCGGAAACTTGACTTGACACTGGAGCAGCAGCTGTAGCTTGACTTGACTCGGGAAACACAGCTGTAACTTGACTGGACTTGGAAACTTGACTTGACTCGGGAAACGCAGCTGCAACCTGACTTGACTCGGGAAACGCAGCTGCAACCTAACTTGACTCAGGAAACACAACTGCAACTTGACTTGACTCAGGAAACACAGCTGTAGCTTGACTGGACTCAGGAAACACAGCTGCAACTTGACTCAGGAAACGCAGCTGCAACTTGGCTTGACTCGGGAAACACAGCTGCAACTTTACATGGCTCAGGGGTAGCAGCTGTGACGTGACGGAGCTCTGTTTTAGCCGCCATTTTGTGAATGGGCTCCGCCGTCGCCGCCATCTTGTGAGCACGCACTGGCGCGGCCGCCATTTTGCGAACGGGCACCGTTGTTGTCACCGTTTTGTGCACGGGCTCCGCTGTTGCCGCCACGGTGTGAACGCGCTCCGGCGCAGCCGCCATTTTGCGAACGGGCACCGCAGTCGCCGCCATTACATGAGTGCGCTCCGACGCGGCCGCCATTCCGCGTGTGGGTTGCGCAGCCGGCATCACGGAGATGTCGCGTTCCTCCTCCGCGACACCCACAGTAAAAGATGAGCCCACAGTCAACAATGCAAAGTCCAAGAAAGCAGCCCTCGCATTTCAACCTCGCCTTTAAAGGCTCATTAACGCCATTGCAGAAGATCTCAATGATAATACAGTCCGGGAGGGTAGAATAATTTGAAATGGCCAGAAACTCACGGATATATTGCTCGAGCGTGCGTGGTCCTTGTCTTAATCTAAAGAGAATGCGATCTGAGTCCATACCTGTCGAATGTCCAGGGGTGAAGCTGCTGGATCCTGTTGTACGGAGTATTCTGTAACGGTGAATGAGAGATGAGAGGCAAGCAGATCCATTTGCGAGCTTTTATTTAATGGACGAGACAAATACATGGTCGAGCAGGCAGGGTCAAAACAACAGCAAACAGGTATGTTGGGGCTAGGCACAAAAGAAGTCTGTGAAGCAGGCGTGGGTCGATCTGTGGCGAACGTAATCCGTAAAGGGGGTGAGACGAGGGAATAATCCGTGAAACAAGCTTATGTTAGAATGCTGTTCATTGACTTCAGTTCAGCATTCAATACAATAATCCCACAACAGCTGATCAACAAACTAAACCTTCTGGGCCTTAACACCTCCCTTTGCAACTGGATCTTGGACTTTTTAACTGGAAGACCTCAGTCAGTCCGTGTCGGCCACAACACCTCGAGCACTGCCACACTGAGCACAGGTGCCCCACAGGGCTGTGTTCTCAGCCCGCTGCTCTTCACGCTGCTGACCCACGACTGCACTGCCAAGTTCAGCTCCAACCACATCATCAAGTTTGCTGATGACACAACAGTGGTAGGTCTCATCAGCAACAACGATGAAACACCCTACAGAGAGGAAGTGGCACAACTGGTTGAATGGTGTGGTGCAAACAACCTGTCCCTCAATGTGAGTAAGACGAAGGAGGTTGTGATGGACTTCAGGAGGACCTCTGCTGACCACCCCCCACTGACCATCGACAGCTCGGCTGTGGAGAGAGTCAGCAGTACTAAATTCCTGGGGGTGCACATCACGGAGGATCTTACCTGGACCACCAACACCATGTCACTCTCCAAGAAGGCACAACAGCGCCTACACTTTCTCCGCCGGCTGAAAAGGGCAAGTCTCCCTCCACCCATTCTCACCACATTCTACAGGGGAACCATTGAGAGTGTGCTGACCAGCTGCATCACTGTCTGATACAGGAACTGCAGTGCTGCTGACCGCAAGACCCTACAACGGACAGTGAACACAGCTGCAAAGATCATCGGTGCCCCTCTCCCCTCCCTTCTGGACATTTTCCTTGCACAATGCTCAGGTAAAGCCACCAGTATTGTGAAGGACTCCACCCACCCCTCCTATCATTTCTTCCAGCTCCTGGCATCAGGAAGACGCTACAGGAGCATCAGAGCCCGCTCTGCAAGACTGCTCAACAGCTTTTTCCCCCAGGCTGTGAGAACCCTCAATTCCAACCACCTCACCCCCCTCTGAAATCCTTATCCACAATGTAAACTGTTGAAAAACTCAAAACACAGTTTTTGCAATTCTGAGTGTGCTACACACAGGTGAGTGGGCTGGACAAACCACCTGTAGTAGTGCATTCTTTCATCTCTATATGCACCAGACACTTTCTTATTAACACTTATTAACATGTTACAAGGACATAATAAAGACTTAACAAATGTTTACTTGTCAACGCACCACAAATTATTTTGCACTATTTGCTTCTTAACCTTTACTGCACATTATCATGCAAAGTTATTATGTAAACTACTTGTATAGTCTGTCTTAGGTTATGTGTATGTATAGTCAATTATTTATAGTATATGTATAGTTACAAGTATAGGTTTAAAAATTGTTTTTACATCTAGTGTATTTATGTTCATATTTATGTTTATTTATGTAGCACCGTGGTCCTGCAAGACACGACATTTCGTTCCACTGTATGTCCACACATGTAGCGGAATGACAATAAAGCTTGACTTGACTTGACTTGAAGCGAGGGTGCAGAAGGCAGGCGGCGATGCAGTCGAGATGAGATGGCCAGGCGAGAAAGCTATACCCAGGAAACTCGGGAAATAGGGAATAAGGGAACTAGGAACTAGGAACAATAACAATGAAAATCACAACAACAATACTCCGTGAAGCCAGAGAGAAAGTCCGGGGCTTTTATAGCGCGCCTGATTGATCACAGGTGCTGACCCAATCAGCGCGCTGCATGACGGGAGATGTAGTCCGGGGTGTGATGCAACAGACAGTGTGTAACGACAGGGCGAGAGTGACATCTGGTGGTGAGCGGACCGCAGGTCACCGACCAGATTCATGACAGCCAGTTTATCACATGCCATTTTAATTTTCTGTCCATATCTCTCACTGTGTTGTTATTGATGTCACGTCAGTTCTAATGGGTGTTGGCTTGATTAAACGAAGTGGAAGGTGTTGGATTTCTCTGGTTTCCCTGCTGATAAACAGTCCCCTGCTCACCACTGCGTGCTGCACTCTCACATGTTATCTCTTTAACACAGCACCATCTATCTACTGCAGAGAGACCAAGAAGCCCATGAGGGAGAGTAAGGGAGAGAGAGCGAGAGAAAATAGACAAGTTCTTCTACAAGACCTGAGCTGACTATCTACACAGCCTTTAAAATTGACAATGTACTTACCATTAGGCCATCCAATATGAGTTTGCTTCTTTATTGGAACAGATTTGGAGAAATGTAGCATTACATTACTTGCTCAGCAATGTGAGCTGCAGTGAATGGGTACCATCGCAATGAGAGTCAAACAAAGAAAAAAATCACAATAATTCACAGAAAACCTGTGTTTGTAATAAATTAATCATTAAGACATTTTTAATCTCATTGTTTTCTACTAAAACACAAGTCCTCTATCCACAATTTTGTTTTGTTTTCCTGAATCAGGAGAGAAATACATACAGATCAAGCACTGTGTCACTGTTACATTACACTGCCGGAAGGAACGATGGATACTTAAATAAGCGAAACAGCCTTTAATAAATTCACAACAGGGTAATCCACACAAGGAACGAGGCATGACACATGAACTTGTAGACACGACAAGAAAAAAAAAAAACACACACACACACAGACAGCACATTAAATACATAGGCTTATGGGTGAGAACACAGGAGCACAGAATAACTAATCAGACTAAACCAGAACAGGAACTTGTCCAAGGATGCATAGGAACAGAAACAGGGGCGGAAAGCCAACAAAACTGGTCCAAAACCCTGACATATTGCCCCCTCCCGCAAGTCATGTCCTCGTGCCATAGAAACAACAGAGGGAGGGCTGGATGGGAACTTGGGAGGAGGCTCAGGAGGAGGGATGATGGACGGAGTCCAGGGTGGAAACAACAGAGGAAAGAGCCAACAAGAAATGAGAAGAACCAGGGCGGACCAGACGGAGAGAGGAGCCAGGAAGACGACAGGAGGGACCCAGGCCACAGCCATGATGACTACCCATGGTGGAGCCGACGGAGGGAGGAGGAAGGGCTGACGACTCCAGGGGGCCAACTGATGGCGGTGGAGCAGGTGGTGGAGGAGCCTGAGGTAGAGATGGCAAGCCAATGAGCAAGGGTGACGAGGAGGATCTGGTGGGCAGAGGTGGAGCCGATGGCGCTGGCAAACGACATGGAGGAGTGGATCCAGGAGGCCACGGTGGAGCCGGAGAGATGGAGGAACAAGGAACAGCCGGAGGAGTGGAGCAATGGTGGAGCCACTGGGTAGATGGACCGAGGTGGAGACAGGGGTCCTCCAGCTATAACACCAATGGAGACTAGAGACTAGAGACTAGATAAAGGGCTGAGGGTGAACAGAGGGGCTAGCAAATGACAGCAGAGGAGGAGGCAGGAGCGGGTGGGAGGACAGGCATTTGTAAGCCTCAGGCTCTCGGGAATGCCCTTGGGGACAGAAACCCTTTCTGGACTAAACTCAGGAACGGGAGCTCCCCTCTAGGCTGGCAGTGGACACCGGAGCCCTCTCTGGGCAGGACATGGGAACAGAGGGAGGAGAAGAAGGAGGGAGGTGAGGGGACAGGTCAGCATAGAAGTCTATAAGATCTTCCTCTGCTTTCCTTATACCCAGGTCCATAAAAAGCTCACCCTCAGCCATTTTGCAGTGGGCGGAGCTCCTCTCCTCAGTTTCACTGGCCACGGCATTTTACCTTACAGTGGGCATTGTGGCCGGCTTTCCCACCTTCAGTAAATCCACAGACACAGGGTAATCCACACAAGGAACAAGGAATGACACATGAACACAACTTTTAGACACAACAAGGGGAAAAACACACAGACAGGAACTTAAATACACAGGCTAATGAACACAGGTAACAGAATGCACAGGAACCATATCAGGGGCGGAAAGCCAGCAAAACAGGTCCAAAACCCTGACAGTCACATTTTATTGCAGGAAGAAAGAGTTTAGGCTGGATCTTTTTGTAAGCAGTATGTCATTTTGTTTACAATAAACCAAAATACCCCCAAACCACGAGTACAACAAAAAAAAAACAGCAATCCATTAGAGACAGAAGCAATTGTTTGAATTAAAAACACCTTACTGATGAATTTGTTTCCCACAAACATGCAGCTTTTCACTTAACAAGACATTCATTGATGGACAGGAATTGTGTGGTGGTGGATTATTGTAATGTTTTTATCAGCTGTTTGGAGTCTCATTTTGATGGCACTGTGATGACCTTGAAGTTTCTCCAGATCCTATTGGACTTTTCCAATTGGTCTATCCTATAATTGTTAATTGGTAGCATATATAAGAGAGTGTGTGTTAACTGGGAGAAGACTCTGTGGGGATGGAGTCTCAGGGGTGGTTTTCGGTTCAATATGTAACCTTTCCCTGTACATTTCTTATAATATGTATATCAAATTTAGTTTAGTAAAGGTGAGACAGGCCAAAATCACACCTAAAGACATGGAATATATGCTTCTATGTAGGCAGTAAACAGCAAGTCAGCTCATTGCGTTTTGGAACAGATTTACAGAGAACCCCATGAGGAGGGCTGCAACTTAGCATTTTAATAGTGTGAGACAGCGAGAGAGGGGAAAAATGTGCCTGGGCTGTCTGATTAGGCAAGATAACATTTCCATTCTGATCAGCATCAGTGCTGTAATCCCTGCTGCAACTCACTGTCTCATTACCAGAGCCTTTGAGCAAGATGTGCAATTAACATTCTTCACACATTACATCCCACATCAACTCGTCAGCTCAGAGTTCAGGGACAGTTAATGTAAATGTTAGCTCTTCCTGATTGCTGACATATTTAGTTGTGTGTCACTATGGTTGAGTGTTGTTCCAGCTGTGAAGAGGTTGGTGAGTAATACGTGTGAAACAGCTGTAAGAGACATGCATATTTGTGTTGGAATGCAACAGACCTATCCCAAAAAGAAAGGGAGTGAGAGGAATATTGTATTTCAGGGAGTGACAGAATGAGATTCAATTCCTTCTAGAGGCAGCATAAAAACTAAATCAATAGCAGAGTTTGCTATGCATCCGACAAAGCTCACTATATAAACCCAAAGCCAATTAACTTCGAGTTATTCAGAGGGAGTGACATTTGAGTCCTTCAAACATTTTTCTTTTTCTAAAAAAAGTCATCTTCTATTTAAGTTAACTTTCTCCTTGCCATATTAAAGGGGTCATCTGATGCCCATTTTCCACAAGTTGATATTATTCCTTAGGGTCTTAATGAAAAGTCTATAATATACCCATTCTGATGGATTGGTCTTTTAAATGCAAATGAGCTCTGCTCACCCCGCCCCTCTCTTCTCTTTGTGGAGTGACGAGCCGGTTTACTTTAGCCACATTTAGTGTGTTTAGCCACTAAACTTGCTAACTAGCACGTTAGCAAGAACGTGCTATTGAATTTCAGTCAGAGTTGTGTGACACTCAATTGCCGTTTATGGATACCATAGAAATAAATGAGAAGTGCTGTAAGCTGAATCCCACCTGTCGCAAAAAGTCAGTTACTTCTCTTATAAAACGTTTTTTTTTTTTTTTTTAACTCTAAAAATAGTTCAATCCAAAAGTACTGATTAGTGTAAAGATTGTTGAAGATTAGCAGATAGGCTTTCAATTCATTAAATGATAAGCTGTTTCCTCTAAAAAGCTAAATAAAGTTTTTTCAGTGTAGTAAAACCTCCCATTGACATCCATTAAGAAAACGGCCTCTGGTCTCCTTTCCCACATAGGAAAGTGTAGCCGTTACACTTTTTTGGCTAAATGTTTGCAGAAATGTTGTTCATTTTAAGGGTTTAAAGTGTAGTCTTGTTTAACATTATGTCGGCCTATTCTTGGAAACGAGCTGGCAGCAGAAATCACACAGTGACGAGCCAGTTTACTTTAGCCACATTTAGCTAAACTTGCTAACTAGCACGTTATTAGGAAAGGTGATTGCAGAGATTCATAAAAAAAACCTTATACTCACTTCTGCTGTAGGTGAAGCTGGATCACGAATGATTTGCACAAACATAGACACATTTATGTAGATCAGGAGGGGCATTCCCTTCACAAATAAACATAATCCACTGCATCTTCAGTGGCTCAGATGTCGGGTGTAAATGACGACCACTATATTCATTATTACATCCAGCAACACAACACCTCAATCGGTCAATCGGAGATATTCTTGTCTAACTTACATCCCTGCTCTGGCATCAAAACAATGGAGGTCGGACTGTTACAGCTCATGTAACATTAAATTTGAATAAAAAATTAATAATCCCAATAATTATCCCAGTAATCATGTCATTTTTTTTAGCATGATTTTTTTTATAGTAAACAACTAGTGAAATAATAGATTTTAGAAATATTTGAACTTTAGAGCATTATGTCATCATTCATATTAATTTAGCTTAATAAATCTGTTGAAATACGTCTAAATTGTACATTTTAGCATAAATAAAAACATCAAAAAACGTTTTGTATATTTATGTTTTTACATAAAAAACAATGAGACCAGGCTGCTCAAAAACATAAATATATTGTTTTGTGGTGTTAATAAATTACATTCTGCCATCTTAACTTACCCCCAAACCTAAACCTATACCCATTTTATAGCAAATATGCATTTTTATCATTTTATTAATAAACAATTTAGATTTTAAGCCCCCTTAACCTACCCCCAAACCTAAACCCACCCATTTTATAGTGAATATAAAAGGATATAAAATGTATTTGACCAAAATATGCATGGAAATGACAATTACAATTACAGTGCAAATACAATCATTTATTTATTGCAAAAATGTCAAAAGCAGTACCAAAAGTAATCCAAATGATGGTGCGCTGCAGTACTCTCTTGCAGAATACAGTAGGTTTGTGTGAGGTGTGGAGCAGAATTTAAGTTGTTAATAGCTGAAAATATTATCCAGATTATTTTCCCGATCCACACACCTCACCCGAAACACGGCATGTCTCAATCTGTGAAGACTGAAAACGAGAGCCAATGAGCATTCCATTATCCTTCTGTAAAACCTGTTGTTTGGAATGGCAACATTTTAATTTGTAAAAAGCACGTCAGTCAGTGTGGGCTTTGATGCTTACGGTTACTGGATTCATAAGTTTTTTTTTTTTTTTTGTTTTTTCAATAATATTTATATATAAAAAAAATCAAATAAAACGTCAACAAAAACAGCTAGCTAGTTTAATTAATTTCATTAAAAGTCAATCGATACTGCTATTATTTATTACGGCTATTAACACATTCTCCGACAAGTGGAAGCAATGATACCTGTTTTCCGGATTTGGTCAGGTGATGTTTGACATATACCAGAGATTTTCTTACTATAGGTAGATAAAAGGGTCTGTATTATTACTATTGGAGAAAGCGTAATGGCTAACTTGGATCATGTGTCTCTCAATAACCAATCACATTACAGTACTGACGTCATTGAATTTCAGTCAGAGTTGTGCGACACTCAGTCGTCATTTATGGATACCATAGAAATGAATGAGAAGTGCTGTAAGCTGAATCCCACCTGTCGCAAAAAGTCAGTGACTTCTCTTATAAAACAGATTTTTTTTTTTTGTGGTAAACTCTAAAAATAGTTAAATCCAAAAGTACTGATTAGTGTAAAACATGTTGAAGATTAGCAGATAGGCTTTTGATTCATTAAATGGTAAGCTGTTTTTTTCTAAAAAGCTGTTTATTCAGCATAGTAAAGCCTCTCCTCCATTGACATCCATTCAAAGAAAACAGCCTCTGGTCTCCTTTTCCACATACTGCCAGCCCGGAATCGTTAGCTTTAGCCGTTACGCTTTTTTGGCTAAATGTTTGCAGAAATGTTATTCATTTTAAGGGTTTAAAGTCTAGTCTTGTTTAACATTATGTAGGCCTTTTCTTGGAAACGAGCTGGCAGCAGAAATCACCCAGAACAGAACAAAATGTTATCATATCATATTAAGTAAATGAGTAAACAATTTAATTTTGCAGTTGAGAGCATAAGGTCACTGATATGACAACTAAAAACAACAATAATAATACAATTAATGGTGGGATTTCAATATTCATAAGAATTCCTTTTTAGGTGTCATCATTACGTCAGTATTGTACATTTAAAGGCTGAAAATGCATAAGTGTTTGTACGTTTAGATGCTGACAGTATTATACGTTTTAGTGCCTGTAAAACTTAAGTAAATATATGTTTTGTAGAACCACATTTTATGTAAAATACATTTTATGTATTATCATGACATCATGTTGATCTGAAGGAATATATCTTATACATGCAATATATACCTTAATATTCACATTATTAAACTGGAAATGGCTCGTTTTCCTTGCAATGACCCTTTAACTAGAATATTTGATAATATTATAAGGCAGATTCATAATAAATGACTGCAAGCAACAGAGACAGAGAGAGACAAATTGAGATTTTCCAGTGAAATTGCAGCATGAGAGGCCTTGGAGGAATATTATATTTGTAATCCATATCTGATTACACCACTAAGAGACTCATCTCCCACACAATGCTGCATTGTGTATTCCATAGCATCCTCTGTTTTGTTTGATAATAATGCACACCAAAAATTGCTCATTTCAGAATTCCCAACCCGAGGAGATATTGTTGGCCCTGATAGTCCAGAAATCTCATTACATCTTGCCTCATATTTCTCTAGTTAAAGTGCACACTCATTTGCAAACTTCACATCTCAAAGCCAGCCAGCCTTTAAATTGGTTTTCGAATGTACATTTTTCAAACTTCATTTATTTCTGTGCGGGCCGTACGATGGGACGGAAGGAACAGGAGCGCGATAGACTCAGGCTGCTGGAGGGAAAGTGGTATCAGGCAGGGGGTGGCATGGCAGTCCTTTCTTTATTCCACTGTCTTTATCAGTCCTTCCATTGTTGGCCGACTTTTGTGGGTCCAGGCCCACACAACACTCTTCTCCTCTGATTACACTAGAGAGAAAACTAGGTTTTGTGCATTGGTTGGACTGTGTGAGGAGACCTCTGGATACACGAGATCTTGTTGCAAGTGTCTGGCACTGAAAACTAACAGATCGCAGTCTGTTACCAACAGTGTTAGCTTTCCAAGCTATTCGTAATTTAAAGTAATTCAAGTTACCTATTTGAAAAAGCATAAGTTGGGTACACTTCAAATAATAAGAAAAAGCAACACTGAAGTACTTAGTAATTTAGCACAAAAACATTGTTTTTTTTTTAATGAAATCCATTAAACTGGCAAGTTTAGTTATATTGAATGCATAAAAAATACTAACACTTTGATATAACGCTTCTTCATGCAGTTTCGAATTTTTAAATACAAATCAATCATATTGTTGAAGATTTACATTATAACACATACAGTTAAGGTAATAAGTTTATATACGGCTTGAAAAATCTGCAAAATGTTAATTATTTTACCAAAATAAGAGGGATCATCCAAAATGCATGTTATTTTTTATTTAGTACTGACCTAAATAAGATACATCACATTAAAGACATTTACATATAGTCCACAAGAGAAAGTAATAGTTGAATTTATAAAAATGACACGATTCATAGGTTTACATAAGCTTGATTCTTAATACTGTGTTGTTACCTGAATGATCCACAGCTGTTTTTTTGTTTAGTGATAGTTGTTCATGAGTCTCTTGTTTGTCCTGAACAGTTAAACTGCCCGCTGTTCTTCAGAAAAATCCTTCAGGTCCCACAAATTATTTTAGCTGTTGACCAAAACATATTTAAGTTACAGTTATATAATGAATATGCTTAAAGTGCACACTCTGAGCTTTATTTTTTATTTATTCTCATCAAATTTGGAGAAAAGGTTAAGGAATTACAGCTCTTTATTATGTACCTCCCCCCTTTTTCAAGGGACTAGAAGTAATTGGACAGTTGACTCAAAAGCTGTTTCATGGATGGTTGTGGGATATTCCTTCATTTTTTTCTACATCAGTTAATCAGGTAAAAGGTCTGGAGTTGATTCTAAGTGAGCCATTTGAATTTGGAAGCTGTTGCTCTGAACCCACATCATGCGTTCAAAGGAGCTCTGCATGCAAGTGAAACAGGCAACTGTTGAGCTTCAACAACAAAATAAAGCCATCAGAGAAATAGCAGGAACATTAGGAGTTGCCAAATCAATGTTTAGTCAATTCTGAGAAAAAAGGAGCACACAGGTGAGCTCAGCAACATAAAAAGGCCTAGATGTCCACAAAGGACAACAGTGGTGGATGATTGGATGATCCTCTCCATGGTAAAGAAAAACCATTTCACAACATCCAGCTAAGTAAAGAACACACTCCAGGAAGTAGGTGTATCACTGTCAAAGTTTACAAACAAGAGAAGACTTCACAAGAGCAAATACAGAGGGTTCACCATAAGGTGCAAGCAAGGCCAGATTACACTTTGCCAAAAATCATCTAAAAAAGCCAGACCATTCTGGAAAAGCATTCTTTGGACAGGTGAAAGTAAGATCAACCTATAACAGAATGACGGGAAGAAAAAAGTAAGGAGAGGGCTTGGAACAGCTCATGATCCAAAGCATACAACATCATCTGTGAAACACGGTGGAGCAGTGTGATGGCATAAGCATGCATGGCTTCCAGTGGCACTGGGTTACTGGTGTTTAGTGATGATGTGACAGAGGATAGAAGCAGGCGGAAGAATTCTGACGCGTATAGGGATATACTCTCTGTCCTTTTCCCGTCAAATGGAGCAATGTTGATTGGGTGGCGCTTCATAGTACCCAAAACATATAGCAAAAGCAACCCAGGAAATTTTGAAGGTAAAAAAGTGAAATATTCTGCAATGGCCAAGTCAACCTTCTAATTTTAACCTGACTGAGCATGCATTCCACTTGCTGAAGACAAAAACCCACAAAGAAACAACAACTGAAGTCAGCTGCAGTAAAAGCCTGGCAAAGCATCACAAAGGAGGAAACCCAGTCTCTGGTGTTGTCCATGAGTTCCAGACTTAGAAAATAATTGCTTGCAATTCTCAACAAAATATTTAAAATTGACATTTTATTTATGATTATATGTATTGTTTAATAATATTTGAGCCCCTGAAAATGTGGGACCTGTGTATAAAACAATTTTTGTTCAACCCCTTGAATTAAAGCTTAAAGTCTGCACTCAAATTTCATCTTGATAGTTTCATTTTAAGTCTGTTCTGGTGGTATACAGAGCTGAAATTATAAAAATTGTGTCAGTGTCCCAATATATATGGACCTGACTATATATATATATATATATATATATATATATATATATATATATGCATAAGCTACAGAAGATGTTTACATGTTTCCCAAAAGACAAAAAGAAAATTCAATTTACCCTAATCTTCAAATTCAAAAGTTTTCACCCCCTGGTTCTTAATGCATTGTTTTTTCCCTCTGAAGAATCAGTGAGCGTTTGATCCTTCTGTAATAGTTGCATGTGTGTCCCTCAGATGTCCTCAGTGTAAAAAGATGGACCTCAAAATCATACAGTCATTGTTGGAAAGTATTCAAATACACCAACATGCTGAAAAAACAAAGAATTTGTGGGACCTGAAGGATTTTTCTGGAGAACAGCAAGCAGTTAAACTGTTTGGCCTTACATTATAGGGTCGGGCGCCAGGGGTAAAAAAACAAAAACAAAAAAAAAAATTTTCAATAAAAAAAATTAATTCACTGTCAAGAACAACCAGACAACAGCTTGTAGCTCATATCTATTTAACTCCAACTCAATTCGTTGTAACAATCTAGTAGGTGAACAAGCAAACAAAAAAAAAAACAGTACTTCCAGGCCCAGGAACATTACCCTTTAATACCCTACACAAAACAACAACGGGTGAAATATTTCAGAATACAGCATAGAGACCAGTCCACAAAGCTTCAAAGGGAAATAAGATTTTAGTCCATTTAGTCCATCCACATTATGAAAGGTCTCTACACAAGCACATTTTAGTTGTCTTCAGCATATGCACACTATAATAGGCCTCAACACATGCACCATACAGTAGACTTCAACATATGCACATTATAGTAAACTTCAACATATGCACATTATAGCAGGCCTCAATACATGAACATTATAATAAAGCTTCAGCATACACACATAGACTTCAACACATGCACATTATAGTAGACTACAACATATGCACGTTATAGTAGGCACCTGTCACCCGTTGGACTACTGGGCCCGGAAGAATAAACACACAAAAGTGAGACCCCAATATTTACAACAACAACAACAACAACAACAAAAATCTTCAGCTGGAGTGCTCAACTGAACAATTGCCTGCCTGTAACATACTACATTGGCGTATTAACCACGCACTCTCTCAAGTTCAGCGAAAAGATCACTCACATTCTGCTCTCTATGGAACAATCCTCTCTCCAAACACATGAAGGCAAAACTAGTTCTCTCCGAACTAGGAATCGGCATCCTCGATTCCACAACTCCTGCATTAAACACCACCAAACTTGTACACGGTGACAGTTTAATAAGCGGGTTTCACAGCAACCAAGCATATGAATCATGCTTCCAACATACTCACACCAGCGCAACACACTGCATGCTCTGACAATGGGGAAAGAAAGCGAGAGAGAGAGAGAGAGCATCCTCATCAAACTTCCTTAAATAACTTCCTGTTATCCTACAAATACACACAACAGTGCCCCCCAAAAACTAAACAGAAAAAAAAGAAACAAAAACACTGACGACTGTCACAACATGATGTCAATAAAAGCTTTGTCACAATGATAAAGATCCACCGACAGAATTAGACACACCTTCTGTACAAAGTTTGAGGAATCAAAAAGAGAAATGAGTCCAATGACCCTGTTCAATCTTTTAATATTTCAAGACTTCCAGTGGTTACACAGATAAAAAGAAATCAATGTTGATTCAATAATAAAACCTTTGTAATGTAGGCAGTTATTTTCTAAAATTTCTGAGCAAGCGACTTTGAAAGTGTAGCTACAAGCTATTGGTGTTTTTGATGGTGTAGGCTGGACATGGGCCGCAGATAAGATACTGATTTTCAATAGAGACTGCATTTACCTGTGGTTATTTCTTCACTAAACATTAGAGTTGGGGTACTCGGACTCGTACTCGGACTCGAGTCCGGTCTCGAGTACAATTTTTAGGCGACTTGGACTTGTCACGGACTCGGATGCATTTTTACTTGGACTTGACTCGGACTCAAGCCTTTCGGACTCGGGAAATATCCCGAGTCCGTCCGAGTCCAGAGACAGTTGACGGAAATGTCACTGACTCGATGCATTATCACGAAAGTCTTGTCCAGTAGGCTACTTGAAAGCCGACGGGTGTATGTGCGCACTAGAGATGCGCGGATGAGCTCAAATTTCACCCGAATCCGCAGCTTCAAATAAATGATCCGCCCGCACCTATATTTTTCTGATTTAGATAACCGCACCCGACCCGCACCCGATCGTCGTTTACGATTATTCTAATTCTTAGTTTTGCATGATGATATGATGAATGGATGGTTCATTTTTAACAGCAGATTGATTCAGCTGATCTGCACATCGCTGCACACTTATATAAGCTTAATCGTTCGTGCTTTTGAGCCAAATCCGCGCTAAAAAGAATAACGTTAACTGACATCTGGACGTGACTCTCCGCAATCTCTGATGAAATCAATTGGGTGTTTGAACGTCTACTGGATCCCTGGACAAAAGATTACAGGGGTTCACCCAGTTTAAGAAATTTATTTATTTGCATTTATTCACATACGATTGAATTAGAAATCGTGGCCTGTCATGATTTTGGCTAATGCAGGACACTACTGAATGATGCGCATCAGAGGGAATTTAGAAGTGGGTATACGCAAAGCCGACGGATTAAAAAATGGGTATCCGCAGGTACAGCACTACACCACTAAATATTACCCCACTCAATAGCATTAACACAGGCGTAACTCCCTTCAAACTTGATCTGGAATGTCTTTTTTTCTGTCACAACTTCTCAAACAGGTGAACATACAGACACACACACACAAATGAAATCGTTTGCCTGAAAAAAGTATTTAGAACAGGTTCATATTTTAGAAAATGTAGTTAATATTTGCCTCATTATTGATTCATCTCATCCACCCGCGACCCACCCGCAAATAATCAGAATGCATTTTTTTTATCACCCGACCCACCCGACCCGCGGATATAACCACCATCCGCGCATTACTAGTGCGCACACACTCAAAGCGCGCTCACAGAAAGCGCCTCTCAGTCAGTGTGCGAATACAGAGTTCTCTTACGCTTTTAATAGGTTCTGTTATTGCTACACACATGCTCGTATTGGAGACTATTCATGTAAATGAAGCCGGTTTTGTCTTAAGTAAACCTGAACATTTGGGAGAAATACAGATGCGTCAAAATATTTGATCTGTGCGTCAGATCTTAAAGCGACAGCAGCCGACCACGTCAAACAATAATCAAACAACAAAAGAAAAAGAGAAAATCACTCACTGTTCTTGACTGAATCACTTATTAACTGTAATAAGAATTATCTTTAATGTATACAGTGAAGATTTTGCAGTGTTTTATTTTAACGTTTATTACTTCATGATATGTCTGTAGTCTATTTCTGTAATAGCCTTTATATAGACCTACATAAAAACAACAACAACAACAACAAAAAAACTTACAAAAAAAAAAAACTACAATTCTATTTTAAAAAAAGATTCTATTTAAAAAAAAAATATTATTTCATTTGTATTTTTGATTAATATATGTATTAATACTTTTGCTTGTAAGTAATACTTGGAGTGCTTACTTGCCTTGAGCTCCAGAATGTTTTACTTACATTGGTTGATTAGTTTTTTCTGTATTGAAATTATTATTTTTTAAACATGGTGGCAGTTTCTAGCTTGAAAGAAAAAATTTTCTAACATCTTTGCAGCAACAGTTTTTATAGGTCCAAAACCATCTTGTGTGTGCATGATTTTCTAATAATTAAATGGCCCATCATCAATTATTCCTTATATAATGTAATTTATTGTAATTAATGTAACTATAAATGCATTCAAAAATAAAACAGGTGTGAGTTTCCTGTGACTTATGGAAAGTATAGGTACACTGTAAAAAATAATTTGTTGAGTCAACTTAAAATAATTTGTAACCTGGCTGCCTTAAAATTTTAAGTTCAGTCAACTCAAAAAAAGTTTATTCAACTTGAAATGTTAAATTATACTACATGACAACTTAGATATTTGAGTTGAATCAGCTTAAAATTTTAAGGCAGCTGGGTCACTTACCCATCTGTTAAGTTTAGCAAACACAAATATCTAAGTTGTTACTTAATACAACTTAACTTAATCAATTTATACATTTACTACATTGATGAATAAAGTCAAGTCCGGCCCTATAATTTTTCACATTCTAAAACCTGTTTCACAATACATAGATCAGCCATAACTTCTGTTGCATTTTATATATAGCACTTTAAGTTTGCTAAGCAGAGCATGGACACTTATGATGTTGTGAAACTTATGAGAGATGTTGTGAAATCAAAAATCAAAATGGCAAGATCCACTAGAGGTTTGCTTTTCTTACATTTCAATTGACATTGCATTTTTCTATTTGTAAAGGTTAAAATCAGGGGTGCCCAGACTCAGTCCTGGTCCTTGGTTTAGCTCCAACTTGCCTCAACACACCTTCCAGGGGGTTTCTAGTATGCCTAGTATAAGCTTGATTAGCTGGTTCAGGTGTGTTTAATTGGGGCTGGAGCTAAAATCTGTAGGACACCTCCCTCCAGGACCGAGTTTGGGCACCCCTGGATTAAAACAATGTTAAGATACTGACAAACAGTAGTGTTTCCTTGGACTCGGACGGACTCAACTCAGACTCGGCCCTTTGGGACTCGGACTTGAGTCCGACTCGGCCCATTTTGGTCTCGGACTCGATTGGTAAAAGACTCGGACTCGACTCGGACTCGACTTAGGTGGACTCGAACCCAACACTACTAAACATTACAGAATGCATAAGAGGTTGCACAATAAGTCAAGAAAATTACTTTTAACTTTAAACCATTGCTTTTGTAAATAAATACATAAATATTCAGCCCCTGTCCTCTCACATCAAAATCTGGCAACATATTTGTTTAGAATACTTTCTGCTTGTAAACGTCTCCTGCTCTGTGCATATTTCTCTTCTGACTCAGACAAGAAGACCTTTTCACTGGAGAAAACAATATTATGGATAGGAGACTCATATTTTAGATTTAAGCAATGTTTGAAGTTAAAAACACCTTACTGATGGATTTATTACAAACACAAAAGCTGTTAACTGATGAACTAGAGTTGTGTGGATTACTGGTGGATTACTGTAATGTTTTTATCAGTTGTTCGGACTCTCTGACGGCACCCATTCACTGCAAAGGATCCATTGTGTGACCAAGTGATGTAATACTATATTGATCCAAATCTGTTCCGATAAACAAACAAACTCATCTACATCTTGGATGACCTGAGAGTGAGTACATTTTCAGCAAATTTTCATTTTTAGGTGAATATTTATGACCTTGTGCAGACTTTCAGATGGCTGTACAAGATTGAGAGACGGAGAGATAGATAGTCAGTTGCTTCCTAATGTAAAATAAACAGAATGAGTCTGAGAGAAGAGGTAGTTCACTTGACTAGATCTTCCTAATGTATCCTGTTCCACACATTGTGAATGACCTTCAGGTGATAGCAATGTTTGTTTGTGACCATGTGCATAGAGAACCTGGCCTTATAGTGAATTCAATACAGTGCACTATATACTGAATACAGAGAGATTTTGAACACAGCTCTGCAAAACGACACTGACCATCACCTGGATAAATTTGACTGTGAGAGCCCTCTAGAGGATTAGGTAACTTCTCAGACTGTTTATTATATATTAATACTTGCAATGTCCCACTAATCATTGTTTTCAATTTCACTTCTAGCCTCTGTGGTCTGACAGTGAAATCTAATAGGCACGATAATGGCTAAGTATTTGGGCGTCCACATTGAAAAGACAGACCTTTTGGAAATAGGCCATATCAGATTGTCATGGGGACTGAGCTTTGCTCTGGTGTCACTAAAGTGTTTAGACAGTCTCTGTAGCCAGAACACCACTACACCACAGACAGAAAAAGGGGGTTCAGAAGACCAGTGTCCACTTAAACGATAGTGAATAGCACACTATTTAAACATGCAGACTTTGTGTTTATTATTCCTCTTAAAATGTGGCATAAGCAGCAGTTATGAAATAAAAGCTTAGCAGAAATAATGCATCAGAAAACATCAAACAAAGTCAACAACTATGATGCCAAACATTATTCAACTGAACACTTAACACTGAACACATAGAGAGCCATAGAAAAAAGCTGGTTACCACTTTTCCTTTTGAAGATCAGGGTATAGATATCCCAGTGAATGTTCTTCAGTTCGTTCAAGCGAGACAGAGGAAAGAATGGCTGGGTGAGGCACAAATGTTTTCAATAAATAGGCTGAGAGGCATAAAGTAATGTTTTGGCAGCTTTCAAGAGTGTGGTCTCATAACTGTGGTATGAAAAGCAGAGCTGTAGATCATATTTGGAGGATGTGTATTATGTAAGCAGACCTTATTAAAATTTTGCTAGTACATTTTAAGTGATTTTTACACTACAGGACCCCAATAAGATGAAAGACTAATCCCATGGGAAACAACAAAACTATTATTGATTGAAACCAGTGTAGTCCTGCCTTTATATCTATCTTGCTTACTTCCTAAATCAATCCTAACATAATGGCTGCTTATGGTTCAGAAAAAAAAAGCACTATTATAAAATACCATATTATGTGTTTCTGAAAAATCATCTTCTGTTGATTCTGGAAGAACATTTCTGTCAAACAAACAGTTGTAATCCCATCCCAAATCCCAGTTGTAAACCCTTCCCTTTTTCTAACCACGAAGTACCCTGTAAGAAAATGCTGTATCATGCACATTTGTTTCAAATTTTTTTTTTCATCTATCTATCTATCTATAAAACCACCTGCATGCATTTTTATGTAAGATATTCATGCAATTTACCGTAATTACCAACATAATCCATATTTGGAAGACTCATTTATAATTCACTTGGTTCAGAAATGAGGGACATGTGCAGTTTGCATTGATACAGTATGACACTTCTGCATGTCTTTGTTGCTAAGTCACCATAAGAAAAGCTGAGGAAATTAGGGACTTTCAATGACATCTGTACTGAATGTGTTTCTCCTCTGGGAGAAAAAGTAGAAGCTTGTCGGTCATGTTGAATCATAGAGATGAGTGTCACATCTCACATGTCTAATTAACATTGCAGAGGTCAGAGTTAAGAGCAGATCATTTTTAAAGAAGTTAATTAAGTGAAAACAGAGGTTAGTGAAAGTGATAAATGTAAAAGTGTAAACCTCAGAGTATCTAAACCTTAGAGAGAGAGAGAGAGAGAGAGAGAGGGAGAGGGAGAGAAGTAAGGAGAGAAATAAGCGAATGACATGTTTGATTATCAGATATCACTGGTTTGGTGTTTGGTGGAATCTGGCCAAAAGGTTGAGATGTCTATTATAACAGTCTGTATCTAGCTTTCATAAAGCATCTTTGTCGTGCAAAGCTTGTTGTAGTTTTTGTTTCTTTTACATTTGGGGTGAAACCTGGACAGGTTTTGTAAGATGTAACAAAATAACATGGACAAGGACCATTATGGAACAATCATGTTCATTCCTACTAGACAATCTGTTCCCACACTCACAGACAGTAAGAAAGCATGTGTTCAGGCCTGGAAAGAGAGATAGCAGGGAACTGAGAGAAATGTATACTCTTGAACTGGCTCTAGAAAGGGGTGGTGTGTATGGACACTGTAAAAAGAGCATCAGCTCATCAAGATGGCCTTGGACAACTTCAAAGGAGACATTTGCAAAAGAGGAATTCAACTGTGAATTTTCACAATAGCTTTGCTATTATTTTGGCAGATGTAGACTGAGACTGAAACAAATACTATTGAATTTCAAAGGTTATGCAAGATATCTAAGGTTTCTCAGATTTATGCCAAAGAAAGCATCATGTCGTCCATGAGATCTGGGATACGCCAAACAAACACTTTAAATATTTGCTATGGATTTAACAAGCTAATCACATGCCTTCACAGATGCTGCTAAAAGCTCGAGTGTTTACCAAGGACAAGCTATAAAAGAAATGTGAAGGTCAGAAGAAGAAAGAAGAAGAAGAAGAAAAGAAAAACACTGCAGACATTTTTAGCAACGTTTTGCGGATGTGTATTGTGATGGAAACTGGGTTGGAGCAAATCAATATTTTAAGAGCCTGAGACTGCTGTTACGCTTTGTGCTGCAGGACAGAATCAAGAATTCTATGCATTCAAGAGGAATGGTCTCTATATGCCAAAATTGGTCCCTAGCAAGTCTTATTCTGGCTTATATGATTTACAGACATGAATACAAAGTACAAATTTTGAAAATGGACAATGAAAGTCTGTGTGGAGAAATCTTGCAGAATAAACATTAATATTGATAACACAAGGTCAGTAAAAAAGTTAAAATGACGTGACTTTTTTAAAATCGCATTACTTAATATCTATTAATTGATAATTCATAAACTAAGATTACAACACAACAGTGAGTGTTTGAAATTAATTAGTGTAAACTCTGTGAATCAAAATGAGCACAGCATGATCAAATAGTCCTGTTGCCATTTCTGATATGCACCAGCAAGCATGTGGAGTTGTCACGGCAACCAAATACATTGCATGCTGATTTCCTATGAAGGCTGCACTGAAAAGGTCACAAGAAGCATGGAAATATTTAAGTACAAGACTTATTTGTGCAGGTGTACATATTAGCACATCCTCAATGTCAGTTTGATTTGTTTTGCTCCCGGATCATTCCTTTAATTTAGCTATAAACTATTCTGGGCTGCCAGTATGGAATAGAAGGCTTGGATACAATTTGCCTTCTTGGGACCCCAAACAAGAGTGTTTTACAACTGCCACATACAGCGCTTATCATGTGAACATCTGCCCCAGCTGAAGAGCAGCCTGCTCAGGTGTGCAGTGAAGCCTGCAGTCTTCTGCTGGAGGCAGTGCCTCCTCTTCTGATGTGTGAAGAGCTTTTAATGGCAGATGAGACTGGTCTGTGCATGTCTGTGTGAAATATCTCTGATTTCAAAAGTCAAAGGAGAATCAGTGACGCTTGAACTCTTCATCAGTGATTGTCAGCTGGTGGGATATGGGCTGTAAATGGGTCACAGGCCTATTCTGATGGTGGGAGAAAATGCTAAATGCAACTGATCACATGACTGTGATAAGAAATAAAATAAATAGGCTCACAATCCTTAGAAGGGAGCAGAAAATGCTTCCCATGTTGACATCTGACTGTGCATTCTGTAACTCTGGTGTCAATTGGTAGAAGTTAGTCAAATGAATGGGTTGCATTAAAAAAAGATAAATAACAACTATGTTGCTGTCACGCTGTGTGTGGAAGGAGACGTAGAACGACAAAATATAACAAAAGGGCTTTAATATAATTCAAAAAGGGTATATACAGACAGGAACAGCAGGGAAATGCACATCAACATACTGACGAGACCAGACACCAAACTCTGAACAGAATGCAACTTATAAAGACAGGTGATAACGATGAAACTGTCATGATCTGGGCTGTGGGGCTTCCCTTAGCCACCTGAGGTCGCTGTTCTCCCTGCACTGCACTTCCCTGATTGTACACCTGTCTGGTCATTAGCACTCATCTAGCTCTCACCTGTTCACAATTATCTGGTCTATAAGAACTCTCATTTCCCACTACTCATTCTGGCTGCATTGTCTTTGTGTGTGTTCCTCTGTTTTGATCCTGGCTTAGATTGTGTTTCTGTTCTGTTTATTTTGATCTTAGATTCTAGTCATGTTGTGCCGTGTTGGCCTTTTGGTTTATGTTTATTTGTGTTTTGTTTAATTAAAATTTTCTTTCCTGCATTTTGGACCCTGACCTCATTTCTAGTACAGCGATTGTGACAGAATGCAGCCAGCAAGGATGGGTCCAGCGGGGAGGAATTTTTTCAGGGAGGCGGCGTCCCCCCGTTTGGCGGCGGCGTGCGCCCGCTTGGGGGCGGCGACCACCCGTTCTGTTCCCGAGACGGCGGGGATGTCCTTTGAGGCGGCGTCGGCCGCTCGTTTCGAGCTCATCTACGCCTGTCTGGCGGGGATGGACACCTGTAGGGCCGAGGCTGCGCAGATGCGGCCCTGCTTTCTGGCGGGGGCGGAGACGCTCTTCCGCGGGCAGGCGGCGGCGACCGCTATCTCTGTTCCTGATGCGGCGGCGACCGCTATCTCCGTTCCTGATGCGGCGGCGACCGCTATCTCCGTTCCTGACGCGGCGGCGACCGCTATCTCCGTTCCTGACGCGGCGGCGACCGCTATCTCCTGTCCGGACGCGGCGGCGACCGCACTCTCTGTTCCTGACGCGGCGGTGACCGCGCTCTCTGTTCCGGACGCGGCGGCGACCGCGCTCCCCGTTCCGGACGCGGCGGCGACCGCGCTCTCCGTTCCTGACGCGGCGGCGACCGCTATCTCCGTTCCTGACGCGGCGGCGACCGCTATCTCCGTTCCTGATGCGGCGGCGACCGCGCTCTCTGTTCCTGACGCGGCGGTGACCGCGCTCTCTGTTCCTGACGCGGCGGCGACCGCTATCTCCGTTCCTGACGCGGCGGCGACCGCTATCTCCGTTCCTGACGCGGCGGCGACCGCGCTCTCTGTTCCTGACGCGGCGGTGACCGCGCTCTCTGTTCCGGACGCGGCGGCGACCGCTATCTCCGTTCCTGACGCGGCGGCGACCGCTATCTCTGTTCCGGACGCGGCGGCGACCGCGCTCTCTGTTCCGGACGCGGCGGCGACCGCGCTCTCTGTTCCGGACGCGGCGGCGACCGCGCTCTCTGTTCCGGACGCGGCGGCGACCGCGCTCTCTGTTCCGGACGCGGCGGCGACCGCGCTCGTTGTTCTGGACGCGGCGGTGACCGCGCTCTCTGTTCCTGACGCGGCGGTGTCCACTGACGTTCCTCCGCTGCACGGGCCTGGCCCGCCATCCCTCCCCCTGATGCACCTTCCACCGTTCCTCCTCCCTCCAGACTTTTTTTGGGAACGTCTGGAAGCCGTTCCCTTGAGAGGGGGTACTGTCATGATCTGGGCTGTGGGGCTTCCCTTAGCCACCTGAGGTCGCTGTTCTCCCTGCACTGCACTTCCCTGATTGTACACCTGTCTGGTCATTAGCACTCATTCCCACTACTCATTCTGGCTGCATTGTCTTTGTGTGTGTTCCTCTGTTTTGATCCTGGCTTAGATTGTGTTTCTGTTCTGTTTATTTTGATCTTAGATTCTAGTCATGTTGTGCCGTGTTGGCCTTTTGGTTTATGTTTATTTGTGTTTTGTTTAATTAAAATTTTCTTTCCTGCATTTTGGACCCTGACCTCATTTCTAGTACAGCGATTGTGACAGAATGCAGCCAGCAAGGATGGGTCCAGCGGGGAGGAATTTTTTCAGGGAGGCGGCGTCCCCCCGTTTGGCGGCGGCGTGCGCCCGCTTGGGGGCGGCGACCACCCGTTCTGTTCCCGAGACGGCGGGGATGTCCTTTGAGGCGGCGTCGGCCGCTCGTTTCGAGCTCATCTACGCCTGTCTGGCGGGGATGGACACCTGTAGGGCCGAGGCTGCGCAGATGCGGCCCTGCTTTCTGGCGGGGGCGGAGACGCTCTTCCGCGGGCAGGCGGCGGCGACCGCTATCTCTGTTCCTGATGCGGCGGCGACCGCTATCTCCGTTCCTGACGCGGCGGCGACCGCTATCTCCGTTCCTGACGCGGCGGCGACCGCTATCTCCTGTCCGGACGCGGCGGCGACCGCACTCTCTGTTCCTGACGCGGCGGCGACCGCGCTCTCTGTTCCTGACGCGGCGGTGACCGCGCTCTCTGTTCCGGACGCGGCGGCGACCGCTCTCTCTGTTCCGGACGCGGCGGCGACCGCTCTCCCCGTTCCGGACGCGGCGGCGACCGCTCTCCCCGTTCCGGACGCGGCGGCGACCGCGCTCCCGTTCCGGACGCGGCGGCGACCGCGCTCCCGTTCCGGACGCGGCGGCGACCGCGCTCTCCGTTCCTGACGCGGCGGCGACCGCTATCTCCGTTCCTGACGCGGCGGCGACCGCGCTCTCCGTTCCTGACGCGGCGGCGACCGCGCTCTCCGTTCCTGACGCGGCGGCGACCGCTATCTCCGTTCCTGACGCGGCGGCGACCGCGCTCTCCGTTCCTGACGCGGCGGCGACCGCGCTCTCTGTTCCGGACGCGGCGGCGACCGCTATCTCCGTTCCTGACGCGGCGGCGACCGCTATCTCCGTTCCTGACGCGGCGGCGACCGCGCTCTCTGTTCCGGACGCGGCGGCGACCGCGCTCTCTGTTCCGGACGCGGCGGCGACCGCGCTCTCTGTTCCGGACGCGGCGGCGACCGCGCTCTCTGTTCCGGACGCGGCGGTGACCGCTATCTCCTGTCCGGACGCGGCGGCGACCGCGCTCTCTGTTCCTGACGCGGCGGCGACCGCGCTCTCTGTTCCGGACGCGGCGGCGACCGCGCTCCCCGTTCCGGACGCGGCGGCGACCGCTATCTCTGTTCCGGACGCGGCGGTGACCGCTATCTTTGTTCCGGACGCGGCGGTGACCGCGCTCGTTGTTCTGGACGCGGCGGTGACCGCGCTCTCTGTTCCTGACGCGGCGGTGTCCACTGACGTTCCTCCGCTGCACGGGCCTGGCCCGCCATCCCTCCCCCTGATGCACCTTCCACCGTTCCTCCTCCCTCCAGATTTTTTTTGGGAACGTCTGGAAGCCGTTCCCTTGAGAGGGGGTACTGTCATGATCTGGGCTGTGGGGCTTCCCTTAGCCACCTGAGGTCGCTGTTCTCCCTGCACTGCACTTCCCTGATTGTACACCTGTCTGGTCATTAGCACTCATCTAGCTCTCACCTGTTCACAATTATCTGGTCTATAAGAACTCTCATTTCCCACTACTCATTCTGGCTGCATTGTCTTTGTGTGTGTTCCTCTGTTTTGATCCTGGCTTAGATTGTGTTTCTGTTCTGTTTATTTTGATCTTAGATTCTAGTCATGTTGTGCCGTGTTGGCCTTTTGGTTTATGTTTATTTGTGTTTTGTTTAATTAAAATTTTCTTTCCTGCATTTTGGACCCTGACCTCATTTCTAGTACAGCGATTGTGACAGAAACAAGGACAGGTGAGAGTGATAAACTAATAAAGACTTAACAAGGAAAGGAACAGGAAAAACCAAATATGGGCACAAGAGGGAGAAACCAACAAAACAGTCCACAGGGGTGTGACAGCCTACTGGGTGCATAAAATAATTATATTAGCACATTTTTTGTTTCAGTTTTCCTCTGAAACCATTTACCTCAAAGCTGGGCTGTATAGAAAAAGTTCAGAGAATAAGCAGTACAGACAATTCAGCTGAGAAGAAACAATCACGTGATAACCTGTGATTGTTGCGAGGGTGAATTAAGGTTATAGATCAGATGTGGGAACGAGAGCCATCAAATAATATGTTCAAACAATCAACACCCGACCATGCCCACTCTGAAAAAGAGTTTATTTGGAGATCCTGGCTGTATTCAGTTATAATGGAATTTGCCCTTCTCATAAGACACACACCCAGTGCTCACATCCCACATGCATGCCAATAAAGTTTAACATATTTACCCAGAACAGCACAGCCAGAACTGCACGAAAACTCCCATTTAAATTAAGCTGCCGATATGCTGCTTAAATCTCTTGTTTACATTGTGGTTACACTTTTTTGGTCATAATGAAATGATTCTCAAGCATGCAGAGCTCATATCTCAGAATTGAAATCGTGTCATCATTAGCTCACCCTAAGCTGTATGAGTTGTTCCTAACCTGTATGAGTTTTTTTTTTCCCTCTGTTGAACATAAAAGAACAATTTTGAAGAATGTTGGTAAGCCAAAGTTGCTAGTAGCCATTGACTGAAAAAAAAAAAAAAAAAAAACATGGAAGACAATGGATATGGTCAACTGTATGGCTACCAACATTTCTCAAAATGTATTATTTTGTTCAACAGTGAACTATCCCTTTAACATGCATGATTTCTAGGTTTACCAGGTGTCACAAGGGCTTCGTTGGACAAACAATGTCGAGGGATGTGGCCAGTATGGCAAGAGAAAGGAAAGTCAGAGCTCATCTCTCTCTGCTGTTTAACTATAAACAGATTCAATTCAAATAGCCTAGAAGAGACAACACAGCTGGCCGAAAGCTCATCAGGCAACGTCCCCTGCTGATTCATGACCTTTCCATCGCAACAGGAGCCACCATGGAAGATCTGCAATATGCTAAGAGAACCTTTAACACAGTGTCCTTAACACATTCTACATGCAACTTATCTAAATGTGCAATTACAGGACAAAAGTGGGTAAAGCACTGATGCCTACTAGAAAATCCATTTTAGGCTAGCGGATGTGTATCATCTCAATGTAATCTCATTAAAACTAGGTATTTGTATGGAAGGTTGTTCAAGTAAACATACAAAATATATATATATATATATATATATATATATATATATATATTTTAAGTTCATAGATTACTGAATTTGTGAAATTAATAGATGATTTTACTGTTTAACAGCATCACATTTAGCTCTTAATTTGACATTGTAATAATTTCATTCTGTTCCATGTAATTTCTGGAGCTGTATTAAACTCATTTTGAAGGATTCCCCCACTATCTGTGTTGCTTTCCAAGTCTTTAGAACCTATTGGATATCTCTGCAAGGGACAAAAGACCGTAATTAGCCTCTTCATGGATATGAATGATCACCCCTATCTACCATCACACTTAAAGACTTAAAATGTGGAATGTTCTCACTTTTTGAAGTGGATCAGCCATATAGGCCATCAAAGGTTGATGTCGCATAATTCACCTCATGTGCTTTATTGCTAGTAAATTGAATCTCGTTTAAATTTACATGAAAATCAATATGATAACCAACAGACACAAAGCAAGACCCGAGCCCCCCATATTTGCATGTTAGAAATAGCCTATCCTATACATACGATGAAATATTCACAAATAATTTATACACAAAACATGATTGTAACGCTACGGTGTCTAGTTAACATGCACAAAGTAGATGATAAAGTTAAACAGTCTTTAATTAATCCACATAAAGGTAATTCCATAAACAGGCAGGCAGGTGATACACGGTCTTAAAGAGAACAGGGTTCTTAATAAGAGAAGAGGGTAGTTAATAAGACACAGGTGAATCAAATTATACAATCATGGGGAGAAAGAAGCTGGGTCAGGGAACACATGGGGAAAACAAACTCAAAGTCCATGAAAACTACAAGGAACAGAACACAACCATGACAGTACTCCATCCCCCCCTTCCCCCGCGCTAGGCGAGACCTCATGCAGAAACGGAACACCAAAAGAGGAGGGATGGAAGGGGGACTTAGGAGGAGGACAAAGGAGTGGATGTGGGATGGTGATGGGACGGAAAAGAGCAGGCAGACAACCAGGGCAGCAATGATGGAGGGAGGAGCCACAGAGGAACCCGGTGGAACCACGGCAGACCAGACAGAGGGAGGAGCCAGGATGGAGACAGAAGGAGCCAAGGTGGATCAGACAGAGGGAGGAGCCTGGGAGAACACAGGAGGGACTTGGAGCAGGAGGAGCCAGGTGAGACCCAGGCTGCAGCCATGAAGGCAACCCACGATGGAGCCAACGGAGAGAAGAGCCATGGTGGAGGAAGGGCTGACGATTCCAGGGGGCTGATCAGTGACAGGGGAGCAGGTGGGAGAGGAGCCCAGGGCAGAGAGGAAGAGCCGATGAGCCAGGGTGATGGATCCAGAGAGCCAAGGTGGAGCAGATGTCTCTGGCGTGGTGGAGCTGGAGTGACAGAGGACCAAGGTGGAGCTGGAGGCAAGGAGGAGCCTGACAGAGCCAGAGTGATGAGGCGCAGCCAGAGGAGTGGAGTCCCGAGATGGGGGATAGTTGATGACTAACCAAGGCAGAGCTGGAGGGAAGAGGGAGCCCAGCGGAGCTGGTGGACTGATGGGTCATGGCAGAGAGGAGGAAGCTAGGAGCCCCTGGTTCGACGGGTCGAAGTAGAGTCCAGGACTCAAAGGCTGGAGGCGGAAGGTAATTCCATAAACAGGCAGGCAGGTGATACACGGTCTTAAAGAGAACAGCAAATGAGGGTAGTTAATAAGACACAGGTGAATCAAATTATACAATCATGGGGAGAAAGAAGCTGGGTCAGGGAACACATGGGGAAAACAAACTCAAAGTACATGAAAACCACAAGGAACAGAACACAACCGTGACAGTACTCCCTCCCCCCCCCCGACCCCCCACCCCCCCGTCCCTTGATGGGACGGAAAAGAGCAGGCAGACAACCAGGGCAGCAATGATGGAGGGAGGAGCCACAGAGGAACCCGGTGGAACCACGGCAGACCAGAGAGAGGGAGGAGCCAGGATGGAGACAGAAGGAGCCAAGGTGGATCAGACAGAGGGAGGAGCCTGGGAGAACACAGGAGGGACTTGGAGCAGGAGGAGCCAGGTGAGACCCAGGCTGCAGCCATGAAGGCAACCCACGATGGAGCCAACGGAGAGAAGAGCCATGGTGGAGGAAGGGCTGACGACTCCAGGGGGCTGATCAGTGGCAGGGGAGCAGGTGGGAGAGGAGCCCAGGGCAGAGAGGAAGAGTCGATAAGGTGTCATGTACATGACATGACACCAGTGGAGACTGGTAGACCCATGGAGATCCCATAGCACAGACGATGGGCTGAGGGGCTGACAGGAAGCAGTGGCAAAGGGGCAGATGATAGCAAAGCTGTGGATGCAGTGATAATAGGAGGAGGCAAGAGAGGGAGGGAAATTATGACAGGTAAAGGGTTCTAGGAAAAAGATAACGATGAGATAATAATATTGAGAAGCGGTTCTTCTGCTACAGGTAACAATTATTTCAGTAATTTAGTGGGTACAGGATCTAATAGGCATGTTGTTGGTTTAGATGCAGTGATAAGTTTATTTAGCTCTTCCTGTCCTATAGTTGTAAAGAACTGCAGTTTTTCTTTTGGTGTGGCGAAAGAAGCTGACGTATTAGACATCTACATTTCTACATTTGTTATTGTATTTCTGATGTTATCTATTTCATCAGTTAAGAAATCATTACTATTAAACTGTAAGGGAATATTTAGATCATGTGGCGTCTGGTTATTTGTTAATCTAGCCACTGTGCTAAATAAAAACCTTGGATTGTTTTGGTTATTTTCTATGAGTTTGCGGATATGCTTGGCCCTGGCAGCTTTTAAAGCCTGTCTGTATCTGGACATACTGTTTTTCCATGCAATTCTAAAAACTTCCAAGTTAGTTTTTCTCCATTTGTGCTCAAGATTAAGAGTTTCTTTCTTGAGAGAATGGGTAATACTGTTGTACCATGGCGCAGTATGTTTTTCTCTTACTTTTTTTATTTTGATGGGTGCAACAGTTTCTAACGTATTGGAGAAGATGGTGCCCATATTGCTAGTCATTTTGTCTAGGGTATTAATGGGTACACAGAGCATTTGTGATAAATCAGGCAGGTTATTTGTAAATCTATCTTTGGTGGCTGGAACAATAGTTTTGCCCAGACGATAACACGGAGCCATATAGTTAATATCAGTAATACGCAGCATGCACGATACAAGGAAACGTCAGAAACATCATCGCTTTGAGGTACAATATCTATATCAGTAAGATCAATTCCATGCGATATAATTAAATCTAGTGTATGACTAAAACGATGAGTGAGCCCGGTGACATTTTGCTTGACTCCAAAAGAGTTTATTAGGTCAGTACACACAAGTCCTAACGCATCATTTGTATTATCAACGTGAATGTTAAAATCTCCGACAATTAGCGCCTTATCAAAATTATCCAATAGTTCTGAAAGGAATTCTGCAAATCCTTTTAGGAGATCTGTATACGGCCCTGGAGGTCTATACACAGTAGCTAGAGTGAGAGATAGGAGAGATTTCTTTTGCATATCTGATAGAGTAACCTTAAGCAAAAGTATTTCAAATTAATTAAACCTGTACCCTGTCTTCTGATGGTAAAATCAAACATCTTTAATTAATCCACATAAAGGTAATTAATTAAACAGACAGGCAGGTGACACCCAGTAGGGTCTGGCTGCAGACATGCACCTGCACTATCAGACACCTGCAACATCACTTGCTATCCACACAATTGGTGCGTGTTGAAAACAAACTCAAAGTCCATGATAACTACGAGGAACCGTGACAATGATATTACAGTTAAAAAATAAACACTGTAAGAGAACACATTATCAGTTGATTAAACCAATAACCGTCATCGTCCATCGTCATTTTTGTAATTGCAGGTGAGAGAACCTGGGGCTGCCTTATTCTCATGGTTGTGTGACCACATGCTATTTTAAAATTATTTAAAAATTATTATTAAAATTATTATCTAAAAAACTGAAAATTTCCTAGGACAGGGGTGGCGAATATTCTGGAGAGCTGCAGTCCTGCAGAGTTTTGTTTCAACCCTAATCAAACACACCTGAACAAGCTAATCAAATTCTGAAGGTTTACTAGGAAGCTACAGGCAGGTGAGTTTTTATTAGGGTCAGAGCTGCACTCTGCACAACTGCGGCTCTTCAGGACCAGTGTTTGCCACTCCTGTTCTAGGAGAACAACAATTTTAGCCATGGTCATACCAACCACGAAGGAACCAAATCCACAAGGTAATCTCTAGTTTATTACATTGTCATATTATGTTTTTTAATGTTTTGAAGGATTTGGCGATTGATACTTTTATTATACTATCAGTTCACAGGTTCAGAAAATATGTATTGCTACTTGAATGTTTTGTTTGGATTGCATTATGCTTGGTAAGTTTGTAAAATGTATATTCACTTAAAAAGCTAGCATTCATTATTAAATAATTGTTTTATTTCTTCCTAACAAGACAGGGTTGTATATCATTAAGAATCAAAATTGAAATAAATAAACGTTAAATGAAATCAAATAAGTGTATTTATTTATTATTTATTTGCTCAATTTGAGCAAGTACATTTAAATAAATAAATAAATAAAATATTATTATTATATATTATTATAATTATTGCAATGACAACAATCATCTTTTAACATTTACTTTGTATTTTTAACATTTACATTTAGTATTTTTCCCCCCATCCCAGTCACTTTTTCTTTGATTTATTATTTAGACTGGGTCTATATTTATTTGTGCCTAGATTTATCCCGTTGTAATCTTGCTGTAAATCAGTAATTTATTTTAGATTTTTGTCAAGTTCTTTCCCTTAGACTTATAGTTTATCAACAACTTATTGCTCTGCCTTGTACTTTTTGATATGTGTGTGTGTGTGTGTGTTGTTCTTGTTGTGCCTTATTTCCCCCTGTTGTGTGTATACTTACACAAATTTGGGGACACATTTTGTACCCAGAAGTGAGCAAAACCTGACAAAATTTTCAGAAAGTTTTCTGTTAGGGCAAGTGTGTGGGTTAGACTTAATTTAGATTGGTAGCTATCTGTATATAATAAACAGTAGAAATCAATAGGTGTGTCCGACTTTATGCGTGCTGTGCAGACTGATCGGCGACTGACCTGAAGCAGTCCATACCGGTTAGAAATTTTGTCTAACTTGAAACAGCATCAACGCCACGTCACTGTGACGTGACTCCGTGGTTGTTTCTTATTTATCTTATTTTTTTTTATATATTCAATGACACAAGTGTGAAGGCTACTCATGTGATATTGCTAAATGCAAATATTGAAATATATAAACGTAATCCTGAATAATACACCACAGTTAAAATTGAAATCAAGTGTATATATAGCAATGTGGTGTGATTTATATCTCATCTTATATCATCTTTCAGGCTTTATGGCGATTGAATTGTTTCCAAATGAGAAGATTTCATCCCCCCAGCCCTAAACCAGTTTTACAAAACAACAATAATAATTTATCAACCATATCAGTGTATGACATGGGAATCAGTGATAAGGAGTGGGAAAGACTTCAGAAGGCTCTTAACTGGCCTGGTCCAGATCAAGAAATCACTCCACTGAATCTGAGCACAAGTCCAGTCCACTCAACATTCTCTATTGTGGGACTCAAAAAGAGTTACAAAGTGGGAGAAAACATCTCGGTTATTATCACAGCCAGAGACCACAACAACAACCTGAAGACATATGGAGGAGATTTTTTTAAAGCAAAGCTGTTCAATTCGAAGCTAAAAGTGTGTTTGAGTATCATTTTTGCATGGGGAAAATCTATATTATCTCAGTATTAATATATTAATTATGTGTCAATAAAATTATAAATAAACATAAATCATCCTAATATATTAATGATTCATATATTACAAAATATTGCATATTATGTTTAGGTTAATAAGCTGTACATTTTTTAAACAAGAAAGTTTTTTTTTTTTTTTTCTTGAAGGCGAGTATGTATGGGGAGGTTGTGGATCATCACAATGGGACTTACTCAGTTACTCTTCTTCTGCCCTGGAGAGGTCAGGCACAAGTTTTTGTACGTCTTGAGCACTCCAGTGAGGTTGTTCAGATTCTTAAAAAATACAGGGAGTCTTCCTTCCCACGCAGTCACTATTATGGCCACTTTGAAGGATCAGGACCCAATAAAACCAGGATCAAGGAAGTAGTACAATGTAACCTTAAGTGGGGTGCAGAAGGAAGCTGGATAAAAGGCGCCTGCTGCTGCGAATATAAGGACATAAAAACAGGGACAAAGTGGCAGTGTGAGACACCGAAGAAACTTTCTTGTAACAATCTGGTTCATCACTCAAGCGGTGTTTTGGAAAACCCATTAAATGCTTTTGAAATGCAGTTTTTTGCAAAGTAAGTATGAAATGATTTAAAACAAATTCTAGAACTTTAAAAAAGTGTAGAAAATGTTTTTCTTCTTCTTCTTCTCTCCACAGGACATTAACAAATGTTCCTATTACTGGTGACAAACAAATCATTAATGTCTTTCCCAACACTGCAGGCATTGGTATGTTCACATATGATCGGTACATTTTGACCTTTACTATTTGATGTTTTTCATTAAGTAAACGTACAACAAGAATTGTGCTTGATTTCTTCAATACAGTTCACTTTAATTCTGTCGTTAAAGGGGTCATCGGATGCACATTTTCCACAAGTTAATATGATTCTTCAGGGTCTTAATGAAAGTCTATAATATACTTTGGTTAAAAATTCTCAATGGTTGTGTAAAACAACACCCTTTTTACCTTACCAAAATCAGCTCTGCAAAAATGATCTCATTCTGGTCAAGGCTGCTTTAAATGCAAATGAGCTCAGCTCGCCCCGCCCTTCTCTTCTATCAGTAGAAAGATGAGTCTGTTTACTTTAGCCACTAAACTTGCTAACTAGCACATTATTAGGAAAAAAAAAAAACCTTATACTCACTTCTGCTGTAAGTGAAGCTGGATCACGAATGATTTGTGCGAACATAGATGGATGTTGATCGGGAGGTGCATTCCCTTCACAAACAAACGTAATCTACTGCATCTTCAGCGGCTCAGATGTCGGGAGTAAATGACGACCACTACATTCATTATTACATCCAGCAACACAACACCTCAATCGGTGTGACAGCACAACGACAGGCATCTGAGAATGGCTCGTTTTGTAATAGGGAATATTATTTTTACGCATTAATTAAAAACCACTGCATGGATTTTTATCATTATAGGGCAGATTTGTACACACACTGCCAACACACATTAATGTTCAAACAACATGTAAAAGTGAACTTAGCATCCGATGACCCCTTTAATTCATTCCAAACAGGAAATGTTCAAAACATACATAGACAGAAATCATCTAAAATCAAATGTAGTTACAAGAAAATGATCGGAATTAGCATAATCATTTCAAATGTTTCTTTGCATTAGGCACAACAGAAAGGTGCAGATCTGGCTTGACAACACCTGTTCCTGCAGGGTTCTATCTGAACAATGTTTGGAAGTCATTTGTGTGCAACACCCAGCAGTTTAATTCTGTACAAATGGGGAATTGTCTTAAAAACAAGATTGTTTACATGATGGGAGACTCCACCACAAGGCAGTGGTTTGAGTATTTAGAAAGAAAAGTGCCAGGCAAGTTTCTCAATGACACAAATGACTATGTTGTTGACTAATTGCCATGTTGTTTAAGAACTGATAGCATCACTATTCATCTTAATGTTGTTCCAAACTTCTCTTTTTTTAGGCATAAAACGAATGAATCTCCACACTCCTCATTTGGGTGGACCACTGATGACTGTGGAGTTGAAAAATAATATCATTATTCACTGGAGGCCACATGGTGTTCCTTTGCGGTTTTATAAAATGCTCATTACTGACCTGCATTATATCGGCAATGATATTGATAATATAGCTGGTGGCCCTCATGTAGTTGTTGTCTTTACAATCTTTGCACACCGGGTTTTTCACCCGTTAACTTTTTATGTGCATGAGGTGGCCAAAATCCGTCAGTCTGTTGTTGCGCTGCTGAGGCGTGCACCAAAGACCACTGTCGTCATCAAGTCTGGAAACACTGCAGGACTAAAGGTACACTTGGTCACTTTAATTGCATGCAAATAAGCTTATACATCTTATATACTTATAGTATGTATGTACTATCTTACATATTTAAATATAAGGATGAGTGGATAAATGATTCTCTTTTGGGCAACAGGCACAGTAGTAGTAAATACAAACAATATAGTAAATGTACTTTGTTTACATTAACGTTTTTTTTTTTCTTATTCCAAGTCTGACAGTATCTTTACTTATTGATCTGTTTCATTGCAGAATATTTTTCAAAGTGATTGGTATGCATTGCAGCTGAACACAGTGATGCGGGAGATGTTCAGAGATATTGATGGAGTAATCTACTTAGATGTCTGGCAGATGACTTCCTGTCACTATCTAACTGAAGATATTCACCCAGGACCTGTTATCATTGCTAATGAGGTCAGCATGTTGCTCTCATATGTCTGTCCTGCCTAATAGACCTGCCTACTTACAGTGAGACAATATTATGACTGGAGCCCAGAAGTCTTTAAAATGTGTTACATTAGAGAAGTATAAACATAAATTGTTATGTGAACATACCAATTTGTGAAGTGGTCATGTTATAATTGTTTTGCATGTTGCAATAAGCTGTGCAATAAAAACATCTCAAAAAGCTGTTCTTTACTATATAGTCGAGTTCCAGCAGTCATACACTTTACTACAAATTGCATATACAAATACTCTTTCCAAGAAACGTTGGGAATCAGCTGATGGCAATAATAAAAGAATATTTTGAGTTTAAAAAGTTATAGATGACAATTGTGGCATTGATTTGTACTGTACTTCACAAAGCTGAACAAACATTCATTTTAGAAATCTAGATTTAGAGCATTCATTCAATGCTGCCACTGTTTTGAGTTTTGAAATAAAGTACCCCGTTTTTTTTCAAAACTGTGTCTATAATGCAGAAGCAACAGCACTTGTTACATCAATTAAAAATAATTATATAAAAGTACTGTTTAAACAAGCAAGTTATATGGCAAGTTACTATAGTTGACAGTGATGTCTAAAGCAGTGGTTCTCAATTCTGGTCCTGGGGGACCCTTGCTCTGCGCTATTGCATGTCTCTCTTATTTAACATACCTGATTGAGATCATCATATGGTGGCTGAGAGAGCTCAACGCGCTGCAACTTAAGAAAACACATGCAAACAGAAAAAAAAACAACAAATTATGAAAACATCTTCATCAGTTTGACAACACAGACGCTGCAAATCCTCACAATGCAAACACAAATACGGAAACGCACTGCAAATTCCCACAACACAATTTGGAAACGCACTGCAAATTCTCACAATTATTTGTTCAGTGGCTTTTGGTCAGAGCAGAGGTGTTGTCGGTGACTAAAAGTTGAGTTTATTGTTTATTTTAACATCCTGATCATACGATTCCTTGGTCTTTTGGATATTATTAGACTAATCTGACGAATTACACACTTAACTGTGAAACATTATTTTAATGCTATGCTAGCTAGAGTTACTCTCATAAAAACTGTATCAGGATATTAAAATAAACCAAAAACTCACCTTTTAGTTCACCGACAACACCTCTACTCTGACCCAAAGCCACTGAACAAATAATCAGGTCCCAGCTGGGTTCGTCACTTTTTGAGGTCCCCCTGAAACATTTCCACTGTGGTCCGTGCTATTTGCAGCGCGTTCGTGTGTTTGCAGCGCGTTTCTGTGTTTGTGTTTGCATTGTGAGGATTTGCAGCGCCTGTGTTGTCAAACTGATGAAGATGTTTTCTTAATTTGTTGTCGTTTTTTCTATTTGCATGTGTTTTCTTAAGTTGCAGCGCGTTGAGCTCTCTTGGCCACCGTATGTATCATCAGCTCATTAGGAGAGAAATCCATGAACTGATGATCTCAACCAGGTGTGTTAAATAAGGGAGACATGCAAAATGTGCAGAGCAGGGGCCCCCAGGCCAGCATTGAGAACCACTGGTCTAAAGAACCTCTTCAAATTTCAGAGGACGATGTTGAGGAGCAAACTCAAGTAGCAAGAATTCAAGAAGGTACTGTGGACATGGAAGATAGATTGTAGAAATCAGTTTTAGGACAGCTGTCATGGCAGTTCCTAACCCTTTTTTTTAGGGTTCTGTGTGATCAGTTAAACTGAAGACTGGGCTGGGACAACTATGGAAACCAAGTGTAAGTTCAAATTCTGAGATGGAGTGGATTGAAAAAACAGTCGCTCTAACTACTGATTTATTTGAAGATTGAGTGGAGATGTATCCTAATGGAAGATTCCTCAGCTCAGCAGTCTTCCATCTGATGCAGTGACTTTAAACAATGATATGATATCTAGATAATGGCAGTATTGTGAAGCTGGGCATAACTATTATCCAAAGCTATGAAGGTTGGTGTAATATATTTAGCAGTAGACTGGCCACAGCACACCAGGAAGAAATAATAATTAAAAAAAATGCAATTGCACAGTGTGCTCACAGTCCATTTGGCAATGCTACTTCAGTAATGCCAGTAATACCCTTCAGAATGCCGACTGTTAAACTGGCTGACGAACACTTCTAGGAACATGAAGACTAATTTAAATATTGGCCACTGTGTCCCTCTATGACCTATTAGTTGAGTTCTGGTGCCCTTTATGACCGTAGTGCTGCCACACAAACACACACAACGTCAATCCTCATTAGTGCCTAGAACAAAACCCGGTCAGAGGAATGTTAACAAGCTTTGGATGCAGTCAGGCTTGTGGTAACTTGCCATTGCTCCTGCTGCTGGGTCTGTCCTGGGTTTCTCCTGAAACCAACCCAGTCTCATAAAAATACGTATCTCTGGGTACTTTTCTGCAACACCATTTTTACGTACCTTACGGCATGTTTCATGGCAGTTTCAAAGAGAAATGTGTAAAACACAGGTTCAATAACCCTTGCATGTTTTTATTACAATGACATAGGTACATATTGCTGTTTTTATTATGTTGCTTTAGGTACGTATTATGGCGGTTCAGAGTTCAAATATCCAGGGACTGTCGCTACAAGTTAATGCTCTATTGTGTTGGAAATATGCCCTACACTAAACCCAACCCTAGACCTACCTGATAATGTTGACAAATGCAAAACTGATATAAAACACATGTTGAGCTTTTCACCTCTCAAGTACATCTCCATACTGCGTGTTGTGTTTTACTGCCTCTAGTGTGCATTTCTTTTGGAAACTGCAGTGATATGTACTTACTGGTACGTATATGGCGTCTCGAGAAAAGTGCCCCTAGGTACTACACAATTTTTGCCATGACACCAAGTAGCCTGAAACTGTTGGACTTGCAGGTGTCCAATGTGTCAAAGATGCATTACAAAATATTGTAAAATAGTTCTGGTACCTGAATCTGATTGGTCAGGTAACTTTTCCAAGTGTGCTGATATAACAACCCAATAGCACTGGGACTGTTCTCTGTTTGTATCACTCAGCTTTTGTTTGCACATTCTAGACTATCAATCTGTACTATACTGGTGTGGATTTTGCAACTTACTCTGCAGTTAAACCAGTAGGTGGCAACAAATGAGTGAATCATTAAATTGTTCACTAATCCGATTTATTCAAAAGCATTTATTCTTTAATTGAACTGGTTGGCTGACCCAGTTGATTAAGAACACTGAATCATTCACAAACAAAACACAAAATTAGTAGTTTTCTGTGGTGGAGTTGTTTAGTTGTGACTTTGTTTGGAACCATACTCGTTTACAGAGCAAAAATCAGCAAAGTATCTGGCAAATTAAAAGTAAGTTAATATAAAATTCTTGTTTATTGGTCTGTAAAAGCAATATCATGCAATCATGCTGCCTTATTGTTACTCCATTAACTTCTCAGAAACTGCCTACGCTGTTTTTTTATATTTTAAAATTAGTAAAAAGATATTTGGACATAAAAAAGCACTTTCATACACAATAGGGTCTTGTAGGCAGTTCTTAATTTTTCCTTACTTTTTTACATACTTCCTCACTGTACTCTTGTATAATTGCAATATCGCATATTGTTTTATTAGACAGCAATTTCAAACAAGACTAACAGAGATATGATAAACTCTTCTTAATCAAGGGCCTACACTCTTAAAAATAAAGGTGCTTCGAAAGGTTCTTCACAGCGATGCCATAGAAGAACCATTTTTGGTTCCACAAAAAACATTCAGTCAAATGTTCTTTAAAGAACCATTTCTTTCTTACCTTTTTAATAATCTGAAGAACTTCTTTCACCACAAAGAACCTTTTGTGAAACAGAAAGATTCTTTAGATGTTAATGGTTCTTAATGGAACCAGTAAGACAAAAAAGTTTCTTCTATGGCATCATGAAGCATCTTTATTTTTAAGAGTGTACCTTCCTACACTTTTCAAAAAACAGTTGTTTTCATTTGTGCCAGCCCAGTTTGAGTCTTAGGAAACTTCCAAAAAACATTTTATATAAATCTCCTGATTTTCATATTTTGTAAGCAGTGATGTTCATTCCCCTGTGATAACAGGCTGTTTGCTGTGACTGTCAGTGATGATGACAGCAAAACCGGAGTAAACTGCTGTTTATTTTGCACTTGTGCATTTTTTTTTAGGAATGCTTTCAAAACCAATGTAATTCTGGAAAACAGCTGTCATTTTGTTACACAATGCATAATGGCATGATTGACGTTGGCTGCTGACGTCTATCTGACTGTAGTTACAACTAAAGAGCCGCCATTTTTCCAACAGTTAACATTTTGCTGATGTTTGCCAGCTTGCACTAAATATTTTTTCATATTTTCAGTTTGTTTGATCCCTGCTGGTCATCCGCTTCAGGGTGCTGAACTGACTACTCCAAATATACCAGAGGCCAGTCTCAAGAGATAACTTTTGGTCTGCTGTACATGAGACCTTTGCAGTGGTGGCTCAGGACCATGGTGCCTCAAGCGGCAACCCATTTCACGGCAATGCCTTTGTGCCTTAGTCATGTGAAAGAAGTCTCGGTTTGTGTCTGAAAACCCTGTGTTGGGAGCTTCTTGTTATTGCGTACTCTTATGATGGATGCACCCCTCATGGGCTGGGAAGTGATCATGAGCAGACATCATACCGTGGTAGGGGCCAAGGCCCAGAGAATGGAGGCTCCACCCTGATGTGGTGGAGCAGGCAGTAGATCTGTGTGCATCTTGAAATTTCACACTATCTACTCTGGTTCTCCCTCTCACATCTAGCTTCTCTTGGACTGGATGCCATAGTACATGGTACGCAGTGGGTACATGGTACACAGCTGAGGCTGCGTCTGTACACCTTTTCCCCCTTTTTGTTCTGCTCCCAGGAATTATAGAGAGAGTCCGCCCGGACAGGGTCAGTCTGTTTTTATTACCCCCGTTCTGGCTGACTCAAGATTGGCTCTCAGACCTAGTGCCCCTTTTTGATGACTCTCCCTGGGAGAGTGGCTCGGTCAGGGGATGGAATCTTCTGGAATTATGTGTTTGGCCCCTGAGAGAGGAATATTCTGAAGGTATTGCAGGGATGGTTCTCCGCAGGGTTGACACCCTCCACCTTAAGGGTATACACGGTGGCCATAGCTGCTTACCATGCCCCTTTTTTTTTTTTGCACCCGAGGCCGGACTGATTTTATACATGCTTCAGGATACAATGTGTTCCCAAAGCGTTTCTGACACAGTGCCTCATTCCCCTTGGACAGAAGTGTCCAAACTCAGTCCTGAAGGGCTAGTAAACTGCAGAGTTTAGCTCCAACTTGCCTCAACACACCTGCCTGGAAGTTTTTAACATGCCTAGTAAGACCCTGATTAGCTGGTTCAGGTGGGTTTAATTAAGGTTGGAGCTAAACTCTGCAGTACACTGGCCCTCCAGGACCGAGTTTGGACACCCCTGCCCGAGGGCAACCTTGGTTATGTCCGTAACCCAGAGAAATAGAGAATAATGTTTTCTTTTTTTGGCTGACATGGTTTAGTCTACATTATACGACAGCGTTTTAGTGCCACCTTAAAAAAAAAAAAATCTAAAATAACGAGATTAAACTCGTAATATTTCGAGAATAAACTCGTAATATATCGAGAATAAACTCGAAACTACGAGAATAAACTCGAAACTACGAGAATAAAGTCGAAATGTTACGAGAATAAAGTCGAAATGTTACGAGAAAAAAGTCGAAATCTTATGAGAATAAAGTCGAAATGTTACGAGAATAAAGTCGAAATGTTACGAGAAAAAAAGTCGAAATGTTACGAGAATAAAGTCGAAATGTTACGAGAATAAAGTCGAAATGTTACGAGAATAAAGTCGAAATGTTACCAGAAAAAAGTCGAAATATTTCGAGAAAAATCACAGAATTGCGAGAAACTATGGATGTGGAGGATCTGGTTAAGTCCTACTTTAGGTTAGGATTTAGCAATAAGGAAATTCTTTGTCTTTTGGCGCATCAGCACGGACTTATAATTAGTAAAAGGACACTGCAGCGGTTATGTAGGAAACTTAATTTATTCAGAAGAAAAAATCAGACAGACATTGAGGAAATTGCCTCTTTTGTGCAATCTGAAATGGCGACCAGTGGTCGACTCCAGGGATATCGATGGTTACATCTGCGTGCTATTCGAAGAGGATATGTTGTTTCTCAAGAGACTATGAGGATGATGATCAAAGCAATCGACCCTGAAGGAGTTGAACACACTGTCTCCGACGTCGCCAGTACTTCAGCCGGGGTCCCAACGCATTGTGGCATATGGATTCATATGATAAACTCAAGCCGTACGGCATTGCAATTAATGGTTGCATTGACGGCTTCAGTCGGTTTGTGTTGTGGATGGAAGCGTACAATACAAACAGTGACCCCAAAGTTATTGCCGACTACTACATTTCCACTGTAACCCGCATGGGGGGTTGTCCCGAGCGACTGCGCGCCGACCCAGGAACGGAAAATGGACACGTCAAAGACATGCAAATTTTCCTGCGCAGAAACCACACGGACAGTTATGCAGGAGAGAAAAGTTTTATGTATGGATGCAGCACGGCAAATCAACGCATAGAAGCATGGTGGGGCATCCTGCGTAAACAAAGTGGACAACTTTGGATGGACATCTTTCAGACCCTCAAAGGCGATGGGCATTTCTCTGGTGATTTCTTGGACAAAAATCTTATGCAGTTCTGCTTCTTGAACCTTGTCCAGGTACGTAACAACTTTAACTTTAACGTGAATTGAACTTTAAATAAATAGATAAACCACTGGATTTAACTATTATGTGAAGTGTTGTTTATGCTAGGAGTTATGTAGACAAAATGGTAAAAGTTAAAATTGAATATATAGTGTTAAAATTCATGAACAAAATGTGTTTTTTTGTTTTTTTTTTTTGGGGGGGTGGGGGGTTAATATGCTCATTCACAAGCTCATTGTACATCAGCTTTAACAATGAATGTCTTGATTTGCCATGCAGAATGAGCTAGATGAAGTTGTGAGAACATGGAACACCCACCAAATAAGACCACGACCAGGCCAGGGATTGCCCGCAGTTCGCCCAGTTCTGATGTTCGCTTTGCCAGAAATTCATGGTGCAACAGAAGACAAGCTCAAATCTGTTTGTCCTGAAGAAGTAGCATCTTGCAAAGAGGAGTGCTCCCCAAAGGGGCAATACCCCTGTGACAAGACTGTATTTGAGCTCTGTGTACTTCTTATGGAAGAAAAAGGATTAACTGCTCCTGTGGACCCATACCTTGCAGCTGAACTGTACACTCTGTTAAGAAATGAGATACTAGAGAATATCTAGAAAGAAAAACTTTAGATGTTTGCATATTAATGAAAGCATAGTTACATTTGAACTCAGACCTACAGTATATTAGACTAGACTGTATTACAATAAGTGTTATGCTAATACATTGTTTTTTGAGCTGTGTAAGTATAATAAATATTGTTAATAAAACAATTATGGTGTATGCTTACACAAACAAGAAATTACAGCACACCAGTAACTAGCCATAATCAATATAATACATGCAAAATGTTTAATCCATTTTTAAAACATCATGAAAACATGAGCAACAAGCATATGAAGCCCTCACAGTGACTGCATGAAGCATTTCAAAAACTTGCTAAGAACCCTCTGATGTGCCTTTTGAAGTGTTATTTACCCTCAACTGTACTTGAACATTTTATAACATATGAGCATATAAATCTATATGTAAACAAAACATGGAAACTAAACAATGTATGTACACAAAGAATATCTGTAAAACCTCCAACAGTTTTTTTGCATTACATGCTGTGACACTCCAAAGCTTGATCTCAAATAACTTGTCAAGTATACCATTTCAAGTATAAACCAGTTTTTTTCTGAATTCTACATTCCGTGAGTAAACACAACATAAAAATGTATTTTAACATTTAAACTAAGGATATATGCAATATCTCCAGAAGTTCTCAATATCAAATAACTTTTCAAGTATACATTTTTAAGATACATTTTCAAGTATAAGCCTGGTTTTCTTACATTAAGTGAGTATTGAAATGTAAGTCAGTATTTAAACTTAATGAAAACACAACATAAGTTGTATGTAAAGAGAATGTTCCTATTCTTTACCTTAAAATTGATACCTTCTTTTTTATGTTCAGAAATTCAATGGGTATAGAATTTTGAATCAATATGTAAACCTAAGATGTAAGCACAACACATAGAGTGTATTTCCAGTTATCATATGCAAAGCTTCAGTGTAATACATTCAACCTTATGTTTTCAAGTATGAACCTATTTATTCAGAATTCTGTATTTACAGGCATTGAAGGTGTGTGTGTGGGTGTGTGTATGTGTGTGATGTGTGTGTTTAGAAAATTATCCAGCTACACAATGTCCATGACCCAGATGTTACTTTCCAGAACACAGTTAAATTCAGCACGGAACTGTGGGAAATTATCATAGGAGTCAGAGAGTTCTAGGACCATTCCACAGGTATGTCCAATTGGCCTTCTAGTGAAATCTGTCTGGATGGTGAACTCTACCTGAATGGCCTCTGTAACCACCAAATCGGAACCGGTACAGAATCTCAAAAATCTGCAGAGTTTGTCTTCGTCAATTTCCCTGATGTACCTTTTCAAGTGATTGGCAACCTCTGTTTGATTTTCTGACATTTCTGATGGGAACTTCAACAGGCCAGTCACCTTTTTTGGTGTTGGTTTCAAGTCTTTGTATAGCTGTTGAATTTCTTCACAGCTTAAAGAGATCAGGTCTTTTGTGACCTCCCTCCAGCAGTCAATAACGAACATTGGTTTCTGAATGAGTTCCTTGTGAGCAATTTCGTCAATTATTCCTGGTAGAGAGGAAGCAGTGACCATCCTCCTGCACTCATAAGTGTTCATGATGTCCAAAAGCTCATCCATGTCGACAGAGGAAAAGTCGTTGAGTGCTTGATTGAGAACATCTCGCTCCTGGCAGCTGACAAACTTCAGGAATGTTGCCTTCAGGTCTGTATATACAACCCCAAACAGTATTTCCTCAAACAATGGTTGAGCAATCTTGATGGGGATGTATTTGCAGTCTTTAAACCCTTTAAGAAGGACTCGCCCCACAGCTTTCCACTTGTCACTGCTGAAGTCATGCCTGAGGAAAGGCACTTTTACAGATGTTCCGATGGTGCAGTGTTCATAGAAATCAGACCAGAAGTTACTGTACACATCACGAAGGACGCCTGGCCCACTACCTGCTTCCTCTGAGTTGTTGGGAAGTATACGTTTTACTGTCAAGGACTGGGTGACAATCTCATGGTCAGAAAATGCCTCAATCATGTCGTTGAAGCTATGTGAGTAGTGTATGGTCAAATTCCTGTTCTGTAAATCATTAGGAACATTTTGTGGTGAGTCACAAGGGTCATGGATCACTGTGTCACTGAGAAAATCTTCCTCAGTAGGCTGTTGTGGACCAAATGTGATCTCTGGGTCACTGCTGACATTGAATTGCATGCCTGCATGATGGTCTTCTGAGGAATGTAGGCTAACGTCTTCATCAGAAATGAAAAAAACATCAGGAACAGTCTCCTCAAGCTCACTCAAGTTTTCACTCTGAGAACAGTCATCAACTTTTGTTGAATCTGAATCCGATATGTCACCAGCCTGGTCAGGTTCATCACTAGACTCCTCAGTCAAGCTCAGTATTGGACGAGTTGCTATATAGAAACGTAAAATGGGGAGTTTGACAGTGTTATAAATCATTCCAACCGAGACATCAATGGGGAGTGGATTTTGCTTGAAATCCCAAACTTCGAATTCAAAATCAGACTCTTGGCCTTTGGTGGAGTTTCCATTCTGAAAGAATAATGCCTTTCCTTCTTTTAGTATATCATCATGTCTTGCCTCAGTGTTTATCTGCAGTTTTCTGGTCCCCCCACCTTGCCTTGCTCGAACCTGTTTTATTACACCATTTTCATTGTGAATCCACCCAATTTCAATGTTTCTTTTGCATGATTTTGCTTTGCAGCTTGCTTTTTTGTTTGATGTTTGTGGCTCCTGTTCATCCCCATTTGCCTCCTTCCTAAGCTTCATTTTCTCTTTCAGTTTCTCGAAAAGACCCAGCTTTCGCTTTGCAGATGGGGTCTGACGCCTGCAAAAATGTATCAGGGCAATCCTGTCTCCATATGAGGGAAGGTACTTTGCCAGGTCTGCATCGTCCATAAGTAGGATGACTTCTCTGTCAATCTGTGAAAGGAGAGGGACTCGCATGTTAACTTCTGGAACAAGAATATCAATCATACCATTTCATAACAGCTAAAAGACCATGTTTCTAAAAAGGAGAACCAAATGTAGAATCTGGTCACTCAGATTTAATATGTCAGGACAAATCCGGTTCTGGAGGGCCACTGTCATACAGTGTTAGCTCCATCCCTAATCAAACACATCTAAAATTTTAAGTGTGCTGGCAAAATGTATATATACTAAAAAATAGCATTCAAAATTTCTTGTTACGCTGGTTGTGATATGACAGTTGTGAAATGACATCATGCTTTGCAGTGTCTTTTTAAAAACTGAAATCCAAAATGTAAAAACAATCTACACCACTTTCCTGCAGTGGTACAGTTTAGATTTAAACTTTAAATTTGACTATGAGGTCATGTCATGATGTATCTTCTGCTGGTCACATGTTTTTATACAGTTTTTGTGAACTATGTTTTTCACTCTCTCAGATTTGCATATTTAATGTAAGGTATTGAAATCAAACGTGTAGTGTGACTGCCCCTTAATTAGAGATGATGGAGGTAAACTCTGCAAGTTCCCTCCAAGACTGATGCTGCCCGTCCCTGCAGTAGGTGCGTGTTTAAAGAGATATTAGGTTGTGAAAGGGCAGAGAAGTTTAGTTAAAAGTTTAGAAGTACTGTTATTGTTCCACATGACAAGGTCAGCCGCGTCTTTTAACAGAAGGTTAAGAAAATTTAATAAACACTGTATTCTAATTATTTTTGTTATGTGTAATTTTAATTTATTTGAACCACGTTTTATTAGTTAGACCATATTCAGCGTTCCTAATGACTTATCAATTTAACCAAAACATCATACCTTTTGCTGCTTCATTAATGTAATTTCTTCTTCAGGGATGCGTCGATTTCTCAGGAAATTGAAAATATTATCACTATTTTCCTCCATCATGGGGCTGCAAAGTAGTGCACAGAAGTGTTAATTTAAATTGGATAACTTTGCTTCCTAAACATGGAGCTCGTACCAAGGTTTACTAATTCAGCTCCGCGAACTTGACTATTAAATCTCACTGCCAGTTTTATCCCCTGATTAATGATATTTATGATCAGTTATCCTCAAAGATAGTTTAAAAAACGCGATTGCTAGCATTAAAAATGCAATACGCTTTTAACTGCAACGCCGCCGTACCATCGTATACCCTATCTATCAAATTATATCAAACTACATTTACAAATGTGTATGCATACTAAAGAGATTTTAATAAACCTTACCTTTGACGATTGATGTTTGCAAGGTCTTCCGTAGAGCTAACTCACTGGCGCAGACGACACGTGCTTGTACAGAACATATCTTAAACATTCACGACTTTATTTTCGTAATTTTGACTTTATTTCTCAAAATACTACGATTTTAATCTCGAAATATTTCGACTTTTTTCTCGTAGCATTTCGACTTTATTCTCATAAGATTTCGACTTTTTTCTCGTAGCATTTCGACTTTATTCTCATAAGATTTCGACTTTATTCTCGTAACATTTCGACTTTATTCTCGTAACATTTCGACTTTATTTTCGTAAGCTTTCGACTTTATTCTCGTAGTTTCGAGTTTATTCTCGAAATATTACGAGTTTAATCTCGTAATCTTAGAATTTTTTTTTTTTTTTAAGGTGGCACTAAAACGCCGTCGTAACATTAAAATGCAAAAATGTATAAATTAATATTTGAATTAAAAAATGGTGTAATTCTGCGAATAAAAAAAATCTGAATGGCTATTGAAAACACATAATTACTGTTTGACTTCTTTCTCCTTGACAAGCAGGTGTCAGAAACACAAAGGCTGCATTTAAAAGCTTAGGCTGCTGACTTTTTGCCTCGCTGCCTTATCAGGAAATGACTTTGCAGGCAGCATTTGCACATGAAGGCACCTCACGAAACTGATTTCGGACAGGCTTCAGAGGCTGCGTAGTGGTTTAATGATCTACTTTAAATCTAATACTGATTTCCCACTAGGAATAATATCCAAAGTGCAAAAAGTTGATCAAAAACATACATTTACACACATCAAATTGATTACCAAATGCAACTTTCAGACACCATCTTTATTTTTTTAGCTCAACCATCACAAAATGGAATGCACAGGATTGTGGTATATCAAAGGCAATGAAGGATACATCTATGCCGCCTTCAAAAATAGATCAGATGAAGACATCTCAGGAGACAGAAGTGAAGCTGACAATGGATTCAGAAGTGTCTTGTTGCCTTCCTACCTTGAGATGCATCCTCCAAAGGCAGCATTTTTCAACTTTCGCATGCAGCCAAAGTTGTGCTTGCACAGTGCTGCTGTGTGTACAAGGGTAACCATGGAGTTCCATTTCTGCTGTTGCATAACTGCCAACTGTCAGAGAAAGAACTTTTTTTATTCAGCAGGTCTACTGCTTTTGTTCAGATAAAAAAAAAAAAAAGACTGAATTTTTTCACAGCAAACATGCAGTGTTGTAAAATATTTAACTGATCAATGAAAAATGAGCTAATGTTCTTTCTAAAAATGTAAACAATTTGGCTAGTAATTTTTTTCACAGCAAACATGCAGTGTTGTAAAATATTTAACTGATCGATGAAAAATGAGCTAATGTGCTTTCTAAAAATGTAAACAATTTGGCTAGTAATGTATCTAGAATTATTCACATATTTTGAAGTGTCCACAATAATGTCCAATACCATAATAAAGATGACACTGATGTTACATTGCCACAGCCTCTTGAAAGCACTCACAAAATGCTGAAATAAACTGATGGGACACCATGTGTAGCAACCGCCATTTCATGTCTTTTAAAAATTAATCACTCACCCTTTTCTTGCTTATTTTTTCCCCTGCTTTTTTATCTTCTTTGCACCGGATTAGTAGTGCCACCTCTTCATTTTCATTTTGATATTGTCTAATAAGCCAAATGTAGCTGTATATATTATTATACAAAGCTAAGGACATGCAATGATATTAGGGCTACAGATGAAATGTCAGAAATAATACTTGTGATGACATTGTCTCTTCTAAACAATGGGATTTTGTATGGGAATGCTTCAGTGTTCTTGATAAAATGGTTTGGCCAATTGAGTCAATGAATGAATTCATGTTTCGAACAAATCAGATGAGTGAATGATTCAATGATTCACTCACGGAGACTCATTTGTCACCACCTACCATCATGACTCCAGAATGAGTTGAAAAATCCCTACCACTATTGCACAGACTGATAGTATACAATGTGGACAAGCTGAGTGACACAAACAGGGAAAAGTCTCAGTGCTGCTGGACTGCTTGGAAAGGTTACCTGTAAAATCAAATTCAAAGACCAGAACTAACTATTTAATAATATTTCATAAGGCAGCTTTGACACATCAGACACCTACAAGACCAACTGTTTCAAGAGAATTACTGGACAGACCTAGCACCAGGAGCAATGGCAAGTTACCATAATAAGACTGCATCTGAAGCTTGTTAACATTCCTCTGACCCGGGTTTTTGTTCTAGGTACTAATAAGGACTGACAATGTGTGCGTTTGTGTGGCAGCACTACGGTCATAAAGGCCACCAGAACTCAACTAATAAGCCATGGAGAAACACAGTGGCCAAAATGTAAATGAGTCTTTATGTTTTTACTAAAGGTACATGTGTATACAAACTGTATTTACTGTAAACACACTCCTCCTACTGTAAACACAGGTGTACCGCTAAAAATATTTGTCTGAGCTATACAAAAACACATCATACCAACCGTTATAGCCTAAGGTATTCGTTTGCCCAGCTTCAGAATACAACCATTATCTTTGTATCATATCACCATTGAAAGCCACTGCATCAGATGGAGGATTGTTGAGTCTGGGAATCATCCATTAGAATACAGCTCCACTCAATCTTCACATAAATCAACTAGACCAACTGTTTTTCAGTGCACTCTTTTTCTCTTTTTCTTTTTAAGGCCATCAGCTGACTCATAGTTCCTTGGAAAAAAATATTTGTTTATATGCAATTTACAGTATATATGTGCTGGAACATGAGTGTATAGTGAATAACTGCTGTTTGAGAGTGCGTGAGAGACGAACTGCTTATTTAATTAGAGTTTGGCACCTCCATATGGTCACCACCTTTAATCGGTCCTCACAACTCACATGAAAGGACCTCTCCTGCCAAGTGCAGTAAACCATGCCAATCAGAGTAGACCCCATGATGCTATAGAAGAAGACAGTACAAGTACTGTACATTAAACCCAGATTTCTGAAATAAAAAGTGAACTTCATGAGTTTATTAAATTGAACACAATAAATTATCACAGCAGTAATGAAATCTTTCATAAATCTGTCATAAACATGACATAGCAGATTCATTATCAAACTTAATATACTACTTAGCTTTATGGGTTAACATTACATTAAACTGTCATTTGGTTGGTTTTGACAGTCATGGGGCCATTATAATTGTGTCATGAATATTTTTCTTACCACTTTTTTTCAGTGGTACAAATTGAATTTATCCTTAAAATGTCATTAAGTGCTAATACTCTGTCGAATAATTATAACCGAGTCATTAATACTTTTCTTGACCTGAACTACAGTGGTACAAGTTGAATTTGTCATTAAAATGTCATTAAGTGCTAATACTCTGTCAAATTATTTTATAGCAGCATCATGAATATTTTTCATTTCATTTTTTATTTTATTTCAAGTTTCCTCCAACAGAAGGTCAGATAATAGACAATTTCAAATGTCTATTATTACAAAAGATTAACTGGTGTTACAGAAATACATTCAATCATCCAATAGTAATAATAATAATAATAATAATAATAATAATAATAATAATAATAATAATAATAAATAAATAAAATTGTATTTTATTGCATTTGGAGAGCGATTCACCCAAACATTAAAATGAAAATAGTACAATGGTGGGTTAAGTCATGCAGAGTTTGGTCCATATCACTGCAAAAAGAGTTAAGTACAGCATCCCACACATTTATATTTTCTTGACATGCTTTTTTACATCATGGAAAAGTCTACCCAAGACGCCACCATAATGGCGTACACCTAACCAGTAGTGCTATCACTGTGAGAAAAATGATTTCCTCTATGACGCCATATGTGACCTTGGATATGTGAATAAATAAGCTTTCCATTGATATATGGTTTGTTAGATACAACTATTTTAAAATCTGGAATCTGAGTGTGCAAAAAAATCTAAATATTGAGAAAATCGCCTTTAAATTTGTCCAAATTTGTAAAATTGTTCTTAGCAATGCATATCACTAATCAAAAATAAGTTTTTGATATATATTTATGGTAGGAAATTTACAAAATATCTTTATGGAACATGATCTTTACTTAATATCCTAATGATTTTTGGCATAAAAGAAAAAATCGATAATTTTGACCCATACAATGTATTGTTGGCTATTGTTAAAAATATACCCGTGCCACTTAAGACTAGTTTTGTGGTCCAGGGTCACTTATTTCCAACTTATAATTCTGCCATGCATGCTTAATATGCTGAGTATGAGCACCAGTCCCTGGATCAACAAAGTGTCTTTTATGGCAGACAGAATACTGTACTATATCTGTATTGGGTAAGCTGTCTCTTGTAGGCACGCCATTCATCCATTCACTGACAGGTTATGATGTATTGGTTTACGTCAAGTTGTCATAACAAAGGCATCTCGAACAATGTCATCTTTGCATTAAAAATGACATAACTGAGTGAAAGACACTTAATAACAGTTGTTATAAACATGCATAAAACCTCCTTCATATTCATGACATGTGTCATGTCACGATTATGAAGGTGTTATGTCAGTCTTATGCACACCCCTTCAAGTAAAGTGTTACCAACAAATGTTGTTTTACTGTGGTTGAGTCTGAATGTATTAGGCAGGACAGACATATGAGAGAAACATGTTGATTTCATTAGCAATGACAACAGGTGCTGGGTGAACATTTTCAATTGAATAGTGACAGGAAGTCATCTGCCAGACATCGAAGTAGATTACTCCATTAATATTGCTGAACATCTCCTGCATCACTGTGTTCAGCTGCAGCGCATACCAGTCACTTTGAAAAACGTCCTGTAACAACAAAATATACTGTCAGATCGTCCAGCACTTATTACTTTTTTGTAACTTTATTTGTCTGTCACATTATACCTCTCTTACCATGTAGAAAGGAAAGGACAATAAATCTATTCCTTCTACTTAAAAGAAATAGTTTGCTTAAAAGTAGTTCATCCTTTGTACCTTCAGTCCTGCAGTGTTTCCAGACTTGATGACGACGGTGGTCTGTGGTGCACGGCTCAGCAGCGCAACAACAGACTGACGGATTTTGTCCACTTTGTGGACAAAAAATGTTACTGGGTGAAACACCAGGTGGGCAACGATAGTGAAGACAACGACCACATGAGGACCACCAGCTATTTTATCAATTTCATTGGCGATATAATGCAGGTCAGTCATAGGCATTATAGTAAACCGCAAAGGAACACCATGCGGCCTCCAGTGAATAATGATGTTATTCCTTAACTCCACAGCCATCAGGGGTCCAGCCAAACGAGGAGTGTGAAGGTTCATTCTCTTTAAGCCTAATAAAGATAAGTAAAATCTATATTAGACTCATCACTTTATTAATTTCTTAAACAGCTTTGAAAAGTTGTTTTTGCTTATTGTATACAGCAGCCCCAAGAAGTGTATGAGCACTTAAGCGAGTCCATCACATCACTTACTCTCACACAAACCCGTATGAACTTATTTCTTTTGTGAAACACAGAAGATGATATTTTGAGGAATGTCTCAGTTTCAACTAGCTAATACCAAGAAATTCATACATCTTTAGATTAAGTGTCCAAATACTTTGCAGGGCATCTCTATGTTAATTTCTTATTAATTTATGTTATACATTCATGCTGTTAAGTCTTACATAACATGTTTTATAAGACAGAAAAAAACTCCCCCACCCCAAAATCAAAGCCATTTATATCACTGAATAACTTGCCTGGCACGTTTTTTTCAAAAAACTCAAACCATTGCCTTGTGGTGGAGTCTCCCATCATGTAGACAATCTTTTTTTTTTAAGACAGTTTCCCATTTTGGCAGCACTGAATTGCTGAGTGTTGCATACAAAAGACTTCCAAACATCTTTGAAATAGAACCCAGCAGGAACTGGTGTCTTCAAGTTAGATCTGCATCTCACCGTTGTGCCTAAAGCAAAGAAACAATTACCTGAAAAGACTGTGCAGCAATTATGTGAATTCTGTTCATTCTCTTTTGACTAAATTTGATTTTAGATGATCTCTGTCTGTGTATGTTTTGACCATTTCCTATTTGGAAAGAATTACCAACAGAATCAACGCGAATATAAGAGAAATCAAGACATTCTGTTCCTAAAAAAATATCCACTATTTCCTTTCTACTTATATTTATTCCTTTCTAAATAGTAAATTAAATTGTAAAAATGTACATAGATCATATGTGAACATACCAATGCCTGCAGTGTTGGGAAGGACATTGATGATTTGTTTATCTCCAGTAATAGGAACATTTGTTAACGCCCTGTGGAGAGAGAAAAAATGCCTTTTTATACTTTTTCTACAGTTCTGCAATTCTTCTGTAATTTGTTTTGACACATTTCCTATACTTACTTTGCAAAAAACTGCTTCTCAAAAGCATTTAATGGGTTCTCCAAACTTCCTTTTGAGTGATAAACTAGATTGTCACAGGAAAGTTTCTTCGGTGTCTCACACTGCCACACCATTCCTGTTTTTTTATCCTTATATTCACAGCAGCAGTTGCCTCTCCTCCAGCTTCCTTCTGCACCCCACTTAAGATTACATTGTACTGCTTCCCTGATTCTGTTTTTATGTGGACCTAGCCCTTCGAAGTGGCCAATATAGTGGCTGCGTGGGAATGAGGAATCCCTGTATTTTTTAAGAATCTGCACAACCTCACTGGAGTGCTCAAGACGTACAAAAACTTGTGCCTGACCTTCCCAGGGCAGAAGAAGAGTAACCGAGTAAGTCCCATTACGATGATCCACAACCTCCCCGTACACATTCGCCTTCAAAAATAATGAAAATGTTTAAGTGTAATGCAGAAAAAAAATGCAAAAATTACTATAAATTACCCAAATGCAGTCATACCTTTAGCTCTGAATTGAAAAGCTTTGCTTTAAAAAAATCTCCTCCATATGTCTTCAGGTTGTTGTTGTGGTCTCTGGCTGTGATAATAACAGAAATATTTTCTCCCACTTCGTAACTCTTTTTCAGTCCCACAATGGAGAATGTTGAGTGAACTGGACTTGTGCTTAGATTCAGGTGAGGGATTTCTTGATCTGGTTTAGGCCATTCGAGAGCCTTCTGTAGTCTTTCCCACTCCTCATCACTGATTCCCATGTCAAACACTGATATTGTTGATGAGGTATTATTATTTCGAAGAACTGGAATAGAGTCGGGGAGTGGACGAATTCTTATTTGTAAACAATTCAGTCGCCATACAATCTGAAAGAGGATCATGATGTAAATCATACCATATATATAGTATCTTAGGTTATTTCACCCTTATTAATCTTTAAAAAGGGTGTCAGTTATTATCCATCGCTCTTGTTCAGGGGTGTCTGGTTCTGATCCTAAAGGGCTGTCATCTTATGTTTAGTTCCTACCAGCTACAACACACTTGCCATTGACCTTAAGCTGGTTCAGGTGTATTTATTTAAGGTTGGAGCTAAACAGGATAGGGACCCCCAGGGACAGGTTTGGACACCCCCTTCTGAACCTAATCACCTAGAGGATACTGGGGCAGTAATTCTGTAAAGAAGTTATTAAATATGTTGTGAATGTTGACTAACTGAGACAAAATCCTAAAGCTCATTTCACAAAATCAGTGCCTTTTGCGTTCCTAAGAAATAGTCAAACAGATTTAATATAACAGCAAATAAATGTGCAGTTTAAAAACATAATACCATTTATGCTTTCATAAATTTTACATAAAAAGTCAGTTAAATATTATTTTAAATAATGTAAACAGCATTTATGCTGGTAAGGGTAAGTTGGGTATTTGGCCTGTCCCTCACTATCATTTTCTTTTTCAGCAAGACTTTTAATTTGCAAAATGAAGGCAAAATGATGAAGGCAAAATGCAAAATGATGTTAAAGGGGTCATCGGATGCCCATTTTCCACAAGTTGATATGATTCTTTAGGGTCTTAATGAAAAGTCTATAACATGCTTTGCTTAAAATTTCTCAACGGTAGTGTAAAAAACAGCCTTTTTACCTTGCCAAAATCAGCTCTGAAAAAATCAACCTATTCTTGTGGATGTTGCTTTAAATGCTAATGAGCTCTGCTCGCCCCGCTCCTCTCTTCTCTCTGTGGAGTGCCGAGCCTGCTTACTCTAGCCGTATTTAGCTGCGTTTAGCCACAAAACTTGCTAACTAGTGCGTTATTAGGAAAGGGGGGTTGCAAAAATTTATTAAAAAACCCTTATACTCATTTCTGCTGTAAGTGAAGCTGGATCACGAACGATTTGTGCGAACATCGATGCATTTATGTAGATTGGGAGGTGCATTGCCTTCACAAACAAAAGTCATTCACTGCGTCTTCAGTGGCTCAGATGTCAGGAGTAAATGACGACTACTATGTCCATTATTACATAAATTGCTTAGGAGCCATTCTTGTCTATGTCCCATTTCCGGCATCGAAACAATGGCGATCGGACTGTTACTGCTCATTCAAGGTGGGCCTAAGGTAAGACGGCCGTGTCAATCAATTTATCGTGGGAGCGGCCTCTGTCAGTGTGACGTCACACAGACAAGATGCTGAGAATGGCTTGAGTTGGAAAAGGGGAAATTATTTTTAACAGATTTAAAAAAAAAAAAAAAAAAAACACTGGGTGGGTTTTTTATTATTTTAGGCTGTTTGTGTACACACACTGCCAACACAGATTTATGTTCAAACAACATGTAAAAAGTGAACTTTGCATCCGATGAAGGGGTCATCGGATGCTAAGTTCACTTTTACATGTTGTTTGAACATTAATGTGTGTTGGCAGTGTATGTACAAATCTACCCTATAATGATAAAAATTCATGCAGTGGTTTTTAATTAATCTGTAAAAATAATATTCCCTTTTTCAAATCGAGCCATTCTCAGATGCCTATTGTTGTAGTGTCACACCCACAGAGTCCGCTCCCATGACAGTTGTTTGACATCAGCATCTTACCTCAGATCAGCTGTAACAGTCCGACCTCCACTGTTTCGATGCCGGAGCAGTGATATAAGTTAGACAAGAATATCTCAGATTGAGCGATTGAGGTGTTGTGTTGCTGGATGTAATAATGAACATAGTGGTCGTCATTTACCTTCCGACATCTGAGCCGCTGAAGATGCAGTGAATTACGTTTGTTTGTGGGAATGCGCCTCCTGATCTATATATATATCCATCTATGTTCGCGCAAATCATTCGTGATCTAGCTTCACTTACAGCAGAAGTGAGTATAAGGGTTTTTTTTTATGAATCTTTGGGATCTTTCCTAACAATGTGCTAGTTTGCAAGTTTAGTGGCTAAACACGATTAAATGCGGCTAAAGTAAACATGCTCGTCACTCCACAGAGAGAAGAAAGGGGAGGGGCAAGCAGAGCTTCATTTGCATTTAAAGCAGTCTCGACCAGAATGGGATGATTTTTGCAGAGCTGATTTTGGTAAGGTAAAAAGGGTGTTGTTTTAAACTACCATTGAGAATTTTAAACCAAAGTATATTATAGACTTTTCATTAAGACTCTAAAGAATCAAATCAGCTTGTGGAAAATAGGCATCTGATGACCCCTTAATGTGATTTTTATATCATTTTGTCTTCATTTTGCAAATTAAAATTCTTGGTGAAAAAGAAAAATGATAGTGAGGGACAGGCCAAAAACCTTACCCTTAACAGCATAAATGCTGTTTAAATTATTATTCATTAAGACCCTAAAGAATCATATCAACTTGCAGAAAATGGGCATCCGATGAGCCCTTTAGGCAGCGTTTTTGGCATAAGTGTGCATTTTTCTGTAAAATACAAATAATTTCATTGGAGTCCCCTGATTTCATGTCAGCCCTGTTACCCTCATCAAAAAATGAGGGGGTAACAGAATGGATGAATGGTAACAGTCCTGTTACCATTTTTAAAATATAAATATAAATTGAAACAATTATTTCTTACATTTAATATAATCAATATCTACAAGTAAAAATCCTTTCAAGGTATACAATATGTGCTTTTGTGAACTTGACTATTAGCTAGCACTATTTTGTTTGAAATCGTCAAACGTGTTACTGTCCACCTGTTCTTTGACGTGGGTAACAGGGATAACACTGATTAGGTTTGAGCCTGTTTTTAAAGATTGTCTGTGTAAAATTCAAACCTTTTAAAGGTTACCCTCTGTAGATTTTTTAACAAATGCCTATATAATTCAGTGGTATGTGAGTTCTAATTAAACTATAGTATCTAGTAACACTTGTGTCAGAAACAAAACTGAAAAAATGCCCAAAAAAATGAGGTAGAAAAATAGTCATAAAATAATAATTAGCACAGACTGAGATGGCAACACACACACACCCACACACCCACACAAACACACAAACACACATAGTCACACATTCAGATAATAACGTCATTATTCTTGATAAAATCTAATGACTGCATTACTATAAAACTACACTTAGAGCAGTTCTAAATTTTTGACTTAGATTCAAATGATGCATGTTGTTTGATTAGACATGATTCAATGTCTTTGAATTTGATGAATTTGAATAAAAATGTCAATTCTAAAGCAACCCTGTTTTGTCAGGTACAAATTAAATGTTTATTTAAAAAAGTTAGCTTTTAAGTGTATATAAATTTTATGAACTTACCAAACAGAATGTAATCCAAACAAAACATTCAAGTAGCAGTACATATTTTCTTAACCTGTGAACTGAAACACAGAAACAAATCAATTGCCAAATCCCTAAATCTTTAAATCATAATATGTTTTTATAATAATGTCTAAAAAACTACTGATTACCTGGTGGATTTGAATCCATCATGGATGGTATGACCACGACTATGTCTGTTTCATGTTAGTTTGTATTTAAAGAATAGTACCCTGCCACCAAACATCCTGTAAAACCGGTTACACTGCTTTAACAATAAGAATATGGTAGCCCATCCCCAGTTGCTGACTACACTGGCTAAAGGTACAAAGAAATGACTGGCTGACGACACAGGTTAATGCTCATTGGTTTAAACAACTCTGTACTTCAGGAAGTGAGAACTGTTTGTCTTCACCACAATTATTTTACTCCTCCCTTACCTAAGCCACGCACTTCTGTCTACTTCAAGGTGAGGCATTTTAACAAATAAACAAAAGAACTAGCCACTGTATTTTTGACGTTATTTACAGGGGCTAATACATTTGAAGTCTAGCAAATTCACACGCACACACAAAAAAGCTTTCTCTTTTCTTTTCAAGACAAGTTTTTTTTTTTTTTTTTTTTTTCTTTATTAATAAATGTCAATGTAGGAAAAGCTTTACTAGACTGAATAAACTGTTTATGTGAAAATATATATATATATTGTGACGAGTCGACTGCCTCCCCCCTAATTGTCAGCTGCACCCCGTCGGTAATCGCCGCCCTTCACCAGGCTCCCGACGGGAGTGGGCGTGTGGGAGGAGGAGGGGCGCTGAAACATCCAGGTCTGGCGGCGTGTGATGAGGCACACCTGATGTGAATGAAGCATCATCACCGCCGCTGTTAAAATGCCGAGCGCGCCTCTCCTCAGGAGACCGGTCTCTTCCCTGTGCATGCACGCTGGTGTCCTCGTGGGTCCAGGAAGGGTGCGTAGTAGGACGAGCTGCCGGACCGCACCCGTGACGGCTGACGGGCCAGGTTGCCGGGCCGTTTTATCCCCCAGAAGTGCCGCAGAGGTGGAGGAGGACGATGCCGCTAGAGAAGCCGCCGCCCCTCGCACCCCGGACCTGAGCGGGGAGCGCCTGCGGCCGCCGGACTCCGCCCCTTACCTGGACCCTTCTCTTCGGAACACTACCCCTCCTTCACGGAACCCGTCACGTCGAGGACACCAGATCCCCCTTTTATTTTGGACACTTTTTTCCCCTTTTTGGACACTTTTTGTTATTGTTTAATAAAAGCTTCTCCGAGGCCTGACGTCACGCCCACTGTGTCTGTCGCTTTGCTCCGCCCCCGTGACTATATATATATATATATATATATATATATATATGGTGATCTAAGGTGATCCAAGTTGCCCATTATGCTTTGTCCAATGGTAGACCCTGGTATCTCCCAATAATAAGACCAATCTCTAGCTTCAGTATTGCAAAAACAAAAAAAAAAAAAAAAAGGTGGATAATCACAACTTCTCTCCCGTGATCGCATGGGTTGGTAAATTTGCACTGTATATGCACTTCAAAATCTCACCAGAAGAAGGAGTTGGTCATCTAAGTCCTCAGTCAACTACACGCATACTGCATCTGTCATTTGTGTGATGGAAACACCCGATGCCTTGCACAAAATTACATTTTATTTGATTTTATTCTTAAAAATACTACAAAATTGTAGAAGATTTTGAAGATTAATCTGGATATACTATAAAAAATGCTGGGTTGGTTATCCATCCATCCATCACTCCCACCTAAATTTTGGGTTCAGTCTTTTAGGTTATTTTCCTTGGCTGGTTCTTAAAATTATTTTCCCAGGGTAGTTTTTCTGCAACTTTGCTGCACAGTCATTCTTACTGACTATAAAAATGGTGAACACTCTTTAGATGTAATCTCGTGTTGGGAAATCTGTGCCAACCCATCTTGTTGTCCTACTGTAGAAACAATTAAATGTCTGTATTATCACATCATTCATCACATTTTTGTTTAATCAAAACACCTGACATCTGCTTGGAATCCTCCCCTTCTACAAATGTAGCAAAAAATGTGTTAGTGGCTGCCCACTTTTTCAGCTGCATCCGAGAGAAATTAACGTTTTTAAAACTTTGAATCAAATAAACCAATTGCTACTCGAAATGATTCACTACTCTACTAACGACTTACTGAATCTAAAGTTGCTATAGAAATACGTGCCTCTATATACATTTCTGCAAACCTGAAAAAAACATACTTATATAGTTGAAATGAATGCTGGAGGCAGTAAAACTTTTATTCCTTTCCAGAGTTTTGATTAATAAAGCCTAATTTTCAGACGATTACTACGGCAGAATATTATATTATGGTTTTAAGACAATTTTAACATCCTGCATGATTTGAAAACTGATACTTTTGAACACTGTTGTCACATATACAGCCTCATATACATAAGTTTTATAATTGAGTAGGTTTGCTTGGTAGCTCATGTGATACGGCGTTGCACTTGGGTGATGAAGAGCTCTGGTTCAAACCCTGTGAAACTACAGTTCACCAAAACAGCTCAAATGTGAATGAGAAAGGAAAAATAGCACAGCTGCATCACAAAATACATTTTTAAATCAGTTTTGCATTTGTTAACACTATCAGTTAGGTTTAGGGTTGGGTTTGGTATAGGGGATATTTCAAATAAGATAGAGCATTAGCCTTTAGCAACACGCCCTGGATATTTTAATTCTGAACAGCTGCAATACGTATCTCAAGCAGCATAATAAAAACGCCAACATAATAAAAATGTGCCAAGGTCACGTAGTGAACGTGCGTTTTAGCGCCACTCTCTGGACATTTCACTTTGAAACTGCCGCGAAACATTTAGTAAGGTACGTAATTACAGTGTTGCAGAAATGTATGTAGAGGCACGTATTTCCAATGAGCCTGGGTTGGACATTTCACTCCGATTAAACCATCAGTCAGAATTACTGATTATTTTGGATGCAAATTGCATTGGCTTACTCATGAAGACAGGATGGGACCTTCGGTTCTCAGGGACTGAGAGAGCACATAAAATAACCCAGATGGATTCTTGATGTAAAGCATGCATCTGTCTTGTGTGCAATGATGAATTTGAAGTCCCACAAATGATTGTGCCACTAAACTGACTGGAAAATGTCTGTATCTCTGTGCTTTTGTTTTAGAATTATTTGTAATGTATTTTATGTATTGTTATATATTGTCTCTCTCCTTTGTCTATCTGAATTACAGTGACAGTGAACAATGGAAGCTTGATTCAAAGAATATGGAAATGTATTTTCTACAAACTAGCCTGACAAGAATCAGTGTATTTGATGTGTGCATTCATTTAGAGAATAAAAAAAAAAAAAAAAAAAAAAAAAGACACACCTGTTAAATATGTAATGGCACAACATAACTTTATGTTTGAAGCGCATTGTGAATGTGATTTAACATATCTCGTTTCTATATCCCAGCGCTACTGACCCTAAACAAGTTTGTAACAAATATGTAACAAACATGCTTGTACAAAAAGAAAATGCATCTAAGAATATTATCTTCAATTAGCGGAATTTATTCCCTATGGGGTAGGCTATGCAAATTAAACAATTGTTGTTATTAAACGTAATAAGGAAATAAACACACAGAGTGCTACCAGACTTTATTTCTTGAACTTGATGTTAAGAGAAATTACAAAAATATAAATGTATAAAATTACATTTATGAAAAATATATTAATAAATGTTAATCTCCAACCTATTCTGGGGTTAATTTCAAGCAAGAAATATAGTAATTTTTATTTTTAAGCAATAGCTGAGTTAGATAAAACTACATTTAAACATTTAACCCAACCGCTGCATCAAAACAACCCAATCACACAATTATTGTCCATATTTCGCTCAGCGCTAGGTTGTTTTTAACCCAGAATTTTTTGCTATAATGGTCTATAAAAAAATGCCGTGCAGAAGTAAGAGATATAGCAGGGAGTGTTTTATTGCATCAGACACATATTAACTATTTCCTCAAAGCTGACTGGTCCAGCTCTGGTTTGCAGTCTCTTGTAAAACCTGCTCTGGAGCAGGTTAGCCTTGTAGTGCTATTTAATGAGATCAGCCATAGATGCATTTTTTAGTTAGTTAATTCAGTATAATGTTTTATACAAAAAGTATATGGCGTGGCAAACATGTGGAATGTCAGCATGTAGGCGGTCAATGTATTTCATGAATTGTTACCACACAAAAGCAGTTCAGTCATCACATTGGCGCATTGTTTCCATTGACTTCATTACTTCGTGTTGACTGTTTCAAGTTGTTGTCACTTTTGGTGTATCCATTCGTTAATGCAGTGGTTCCCAAACTTTTTCCCCCCTTTTGCAGAATAATAATAATAAAAAAATTCAGAATCAGATATAACTTTTTTTGGACTAATTATCAAAATAATGTATAGTCCTACAAAGTTATTATTATCAGAGCATGTGAGCAGAGCATAACGTCACGAGAGGGTAGCATCATTTTACCAGCGTTGTCCAGTACAGCAGTACTACAGCATGTTACAGCACAGTATCAGACGCTATTGCAAACAGAAACAAGTATACGTATAGACATTTTCTGTCTGCGCGTTATTTGAGCGGACTTTGCTTTTGCATTTAGCATAAGCGGTACACACCTTTTAAACCTACCCACTACTGAACAATATAAAACATGCAACAGGCAAATAAAAGTTCAGTGACAGTCACAGTATAAAAGCATTACAAACAAGTTGTGCTGCATTCCAAGTCTTCTGAAGCCATACATTATGTTTATGTGAAGAAAAGATTAAATCATAATGTTTTAATCGCTGAAAATGATCCCACTCCCTCAAAGTGTTCACATCTCATTTGCGAACATTTTGACGCATCTGCATACAATATAGAGGCAATATAATTACCCAATATATAATTTAAAGGTTTGCATCTATTTAAAGGTTTGTTATTTAAAGCATGGTGGACCCTGCACATTGAAAAATGGCACTAAAGAGTTACCCTGTGCATCAAAAATTAAGGCCAAAATGTGGGTCCTGACCAAGCATCAATATGTGACGAGTCTGGAGTAAGAATGTGTTGGTTAATATATCTATGAATTAAAAAAAAACAACAGAAAGAGTAGTAAGAATTAGCAGGGGATTTAACGAATGTTGTGATGTCAGCATAGTTTGTGTCAGGGAGGGGCACTGCTAAAACCTTTTTACTCTTTGACCAACTAAAATATTACTGATAAATCCTAGCATTACTGGGACTGATGTATACTGACCTGAGAATAATTTTCTCTATAATACTTAGGCAGACAATAATGTTAGTTTTCTATCAGCTGTTTAGAATCAAAACTAGAATGACTTGTTTGATCTGTCTGAATTAAAAGTTTTTTCTTTTTTTAACTTCATTTTTTAAGGCAATGACTTTCCTCAATTTTTTAAAGTTAAGTCAACTTATCATTTTTTACAGTGCACATTTGGAAGTACACTTTAACAGTACACTTTGAAAAATTTTAAATTTGAAAGTACACTTTGAAATATGCATATTTCAAAGTCAATAGAAATAATTCTGAAAATACATATATGAAGAGTTCAGATGCAAAACCAGCTAAATCTATCTGACGCCTTTCTTTAAAAAATGCATTTTTATTAGGATCAGATGTATAGGTTTCTATGTAAGAACTGGTACCTCTGATTGGGCTGAGGCTGGTATTTTAGCGAGTTTGAAGAAAAAGTATTTGATGGACGTATAATATGTGTCGAGAGCATTCACTCAGTATCATTATCTCATTTTTGACCAAGATGGCTTTTAGCTGGTTTTGCATCTGAACTCATATATACAGATGTAAAATATATAAAAACATAAAAATACATATAAAGTTGCTTAAGTCCTACTATCATTTTTTTAAATTAAATGTAAATTTAAACCTCCATACAGTTTCATTTAATTGCAAACACCTTACACTTGGATGTCTAAAAATATTATATTCAGTTCACAAATAAATATATTATTTGAAAGGTTATTATTTATCTAATGAACACACTTTTTAAAAGTATGATTTAATGCTTTTTTAAAGGGGTCATTGGATGCCTATTTTCCACAAGTTGATATGATTCTTTAGGGTCCTAATGAAAAGTCTATGACATGCTTTGGTTAAAATTTCTCAATGGTAGTGTAAAAAAAAACACCTTTTTCACCTTGCCAAATTCAGCTCTGCAAAAATCAACCTGTTTTGGTCGATGTTGCTTTAAATGTTAATGAGCTCTGCTCTGTCTTCTCTCTGTGGAGTGACGAGCCTGTTTACTTTAGCCGCATTTAGCTGCTTTTAGCCACAAAACTTGCTAACTAGCGCGTTATTAAGAAAGCCGATGCATAAACAGACCATTATACTCACTTCTGCTTTAAGTGAAGCTGGATCACGAATGATTCGTGCAAACATAGACACATATGTTTAGATCGGGAGGCGCATTCCCTTTACAAAAAACACTTCAGCAGTTCAGATGTTGGCAGTAAATGACGACTACTATGTTCATTATTACATCCAACAACAGAACATCTCAATTGCTTAGGAGACATTCTTGTCTACGTCCCTGCTCTGGCATCGAAAGAATGGCGGTCGGACTGTTACTGCTCATTCAAGGCGGGCCTAAGGTAAGACGGCTGTGTCAATCAACTATAGTGGGAGTGGCCTCTGTCGGTGTGTCGTCACACAGACAAGATGCTGAGAATGGCTTGATTTGAAAAAGGGGAAATTATTTTAACAGATTAAATAAAAACCACTGAGTGAATTTTTCATCATTATAGGGTGGTTGTGTACACACACTGCCAACACACATTTATGTTCAAACGACATGTAAAAGTGAACTTTGCATCCAATGACCCCTTTAAATACTCTTATACTAGAAGTATAAAAGTATACTTCTTCAGCTATTCGCCAACTAAACAGAGCATAATTTTCCTATTTTGTGAAGGAATGTTACAGTGGACTTGAATTACATTAGTGTGTTTTGATAACTAAAATTATAAATGTTGACTGCATACCACAAAGCATTTTTCAGGGTTGATAAAGAGTGTCTGCCAGACATCAGATGGAGTGAAATTACCATGGTCATTTGTAACAACTTTACATAGAGTAAAGAGTGACCTAAGTGAAGGGCGACAGTGCTGCACATTTTGCATACACTTAGACTGATGTACTGGCAAAGAACGATAAAGAATATTAACCTAAAAATAAGTTACTTTTACATTTAAGATGCTTATAACTAAGCACTTGCCTTTTATGTGTCACTGGGATTTACTAGAAAGTGACAGCACTTCATGCTCTGTTTATAGATTAAAAAAAAAAAAAATCATTCCTTAGAGCTTCCCTGCTTTCTTCAGCAGCAGGACGTGATGGCGGCGTTACCAGGGCAACGCCATCCTAGAGCCGTCAGGAACTTATCAGTTTCCACAGTAACGGCATACAGAGGTGAGAGGAGATCATTATTTCAGAAATATTACATCTGAGCACCTCTGATAGAACCATAATTATGGTTTATAACCTCACTGTGTGCCGTTTATGCATTTCAAACTGTAATATTACATAAGATAAATCGCATCCTTGCCACAAATATCCAAATAATCAGCTGGTGAAGGATATTTTCTACACGGCGGCCCATAGAATTACAATTACTTTTCATCCCTGGTGGTGATTTCCTATACCGTAATAAAAAATGACAGTCATACCAACAAGAGAATGAGAAGCACTCCACTTGATAACAAAAAGTAAAGTACTAAAAGTCTGTGACTTACAGATATAGCATATTTTATCTTATTTTTCAGGACAAATATCTTATACAAATATATTCAGAAAAAGTATTACATTTATAAATGCTGTTTCAGAATGTACCTTGAACATAAATGTGTTTTCTCTGGCAGATCTCAACAAATGATTTCTTCTGGAAAACAAGACGAAGATACTTATTAAGCATATGATTAAGAATATGAGTTCTTGTAGATACAGCCTACCTTTGATCAACATCCTGAAAAATATTTAGGTAGCAGGACTGTCATGCTTTGACAACTTGAAATGCAATGAAATAGGGCAGTCCTTTGTTCCAGAGGTTTAGACTGCTCCTGTAATGCTAGAAAGGCAGGAGAAGAGAGGGTATGAGTAAAGTATCTTTCTTTTCACACAGTAGAAGAGGATTCCCATTCATGTCGAGCCACAGAGGTGATACACAAAGCCTTATCAGAATGGACAGAAAGGCAGCGGTCATGGTGTGCTGCTCTTATTGTGACACTGCACTGCTCTCCCAGACACACTGACGGTGTGAATACCGCTGTGTGAATACTGCTGTGTGAATACTGCGGAGACACGTCGGGCTGGAGGGAAGACACGTAACATTCGCGGAGGAAGACTTTAAAAAGAAAGGAGTGGAATTAAATCACACACTTTGTTTCTTTTAGAGTTTTAAGAGAAAGTGAGGTAACACTTTATAATAACTGTCATTAATGAAGATATAATACTTAACAAATCATTAGTTTATATACAGCCATGGGCAAAATTATCAGCACCCTTGCAATTCTGTCAGAAAATGCAACATCTCAGAAAATTGTTTAAATTGCAAATGTTTTGGTATTCAGATGCTTATTGTTTTTGTTTGCATTGCAACAACACAAAAACAGAGAAGAAAAGCCAAACTTGATAAAATTTCACACAGAACTCAAAAATGGAATGGACAAAATTATTGGCACCTTGTCAAAATTGTAAGAAACAACTGTATTTCAAGCATATGATGCACCTGTAATTTGTATTTAGACACACCGGTGTCAAGTAACAGGTGTGGGCAATATTGTAATCACACTTGCAACCAGTTGAAATGGAGAAAAGTTGACTCAAACTTTGAGTTGTGTGTCACACTGAGCACGGACAAAAGAAAGAAGTGTAAAGAGTTGATTTGAGAGAAAAAAAAAAAATTGTGGGAAAATATGGACAATCTGTACATTACAAGTCCATCTTTACAGATCTTAATGTTTCTGTGTCTACTGTGCGCAATATCATCAAGAGGTTTACAACCCATGGCACTGTAGCTAAACTCCCTGGACGTGGACGGAAGAGCAAAATTAATCCAAAATTACAATAAAGGAGTGTTCGAATGATAGATAAAGAACCCCGATTAACTTCGAAACAAATTCAAGCTGATCTGCAGACACAGGGTACAACAGTGTCAGCTCGCACTATCCATCACCGTCTGAATGAAAAGGGACACTAGATAGAAGACCCAGGAGGACACAAAGGCATAAAGAAGCAAGACTGGAGTTTGCCAAAACCACAATCCTTCTGGGAGAATGTACTTTGGACAGATGAGACAAAAGTAGAGCTTTTTTGGTAAAGGACATCATGGCACTGTTTACAGAAAAGGAAATGAGGCCTTCAAAGAAAATAACACAGTCCCTACAGTCAAACATGGTGGAGCTCCAAAGATAGATTTTAAAAAAAGTTTATGATGATATGAATTGAAAATTTAATGACATTTGTAAGCATTTCAATTTACCAATGATTTGTTAATGATTGATGTTTAAGTACATTAGTAAACATGAACAAGTGCATTATCTTATATTTCTAGAAATGTGAAGATTTATTAACTAGTGTTGTGTTAAGCATTATAAAATGCTTGTTAATGATTTATTAATGAGAGCTATAATAACTGTGATACAAACGTAATATATTGGCCTTTAGATGTCTTCAGGCCGGGATTCTTATCGAACATGTAAAGTTTGGGGCAGATAGGATACATTATGGATGAGTTACAACAGATACATCTTCAACAACTTCTACTCCTGTAAGGATCCATCCACTGGCCCAAATGCGGAGTCCAGTTGTCTGGTTGAAGGTTTAATGCGTGTTCGGTCTTTTCACAGCGCATCTGCAAAGTTCGCTTAATTTATCAGGATTTAGTTTCACTTTTAATCTAGCTCCATATTTAATCTGACTCCAATTTCATATGATCGTTAGAATTTAGGTGTTTACTCTAATTTAGGCTGACCACAAATATCAATGTGTATTACTTCAGATACTTGATTATTCTGTAAATCCTCTACTTTCAATTATTCGTTTATTAAGGACCTAATATCGCTTTGCAATTCACTTGGCCAACAGTGAACGCATGGCCCAAACTCGCCAGTTCTGGGCTTACTCAGAGGTTGAGGGGTGGTTATGATACATTTTATGCAGACTGCACCCTGCAGTCCTCACCATAAAGTGTATTTTTCTATAATCACGAGAACTACAATGTGTTAAGCCAGTGACAGTCAGAAAACGGAAGCCCTTAATGGTGTTCCCCATGGTCCAACCATTGGTACTTCGGTGTGACCATCCTGGACGCAGACTTTGTGAAAAATATCAGACTACACTTTAATCTACTAGAAATAATGATTTCAGAAGAGATCAGACTGAATTAAATATAACAATTTATTTGTCAGGTAAGATGTATCACGCCAATTACACAATTAAACAATGAAAGTCCAATTCAGAATTAAATTTAGTTCCAATTCAAATAAATACATAACATCATTTACTCAAAGATAAATCTAAGAGTGAGAGATGCATACCTGACCGCCTAGAGATACACAGCAGCGTGTGAGAGATTTAGAGCCAAAGCTCCAGAGACTCTCACACACAGTGTGGGGTTCTTCTGAATACAGAATCCCCCCCGTAATGTTTTGTCACTTCGCTTATATACCCAGACCAAAACAAACAAATCTTCTAATCAGTTGTAAACACATAAAAAACCTTTTGGTTTGTCAGGAGATCTCGTGACCCAGGGTCACACCTTGCTGGGATTCTCACCTGACCCTAAGGGGAAAACACACCCCTCAGCAGCAAAACACAATTCTACAAAAGTGTTCAGTCTTCCTCATAATATAAGTGACTTCTGTGAAATTGAGACCATTTTACCAATCGCACAGAGACCTTTATAACGATACCAAACATGAAAGGGAAAGTTGAACATATTCACAAAGTGTAACTCATGTAGAATATGGACATTCTTAGTGACTTTCAGTGGAACCTTTTGGGGGAAACGTGTGAGATGCAGGGGGGGGGAGAGGAGAGGGAGGAAGGGGGTTGTAAATGAGCAATAGGGATGGTGTTGTTTGCCCTCTTTGAAGATCTCTTCTCCAGATTAGTTTTATTGTTTTGTTGCATGGCATCTGTTTTGTCAGAGTTCCTGGACTTTAAATTCATGAGGAAATCATTTCACATCTTACACTCCCCTAAATAACTCCCAGTAATATTGAACTTTGTCACGCCGTCATGGACATGCCCTTTAACGAAAACTCAAGCTCTTCGCAATTTAACATCTCAAAAACCTTAAGAATTGACTGACCAAATATAATGTTGATGTCATTAAATCTCTAGGAGGAGTTCGTTACAGCGTAAAACATGTCACTTCCTGTGGCCAGCAGGTGGCACTATGACTACAACTGAATATGGGCATGTGTTCAGGACAGGATTCTTATGAAACATGTGAAGTTGGGTGTAAATCGAACATTGTATGCCTGAATTATAACAACTTCCTTTTTCATGGCGAAACCACGGACACGCCCTTCAATAAAAAACTCAAGATCTTCGCAATTTAACGTCACAAGTTAGTGCCGATGGCCTTGTGGGCAGTGAGCCGACATACAGCGCCATTGTGCTACAGGTGTCCTAAATTCGAGTCCTAACTTGAAGACCTTTCCCAAACCCAGCCCCCATCTCTGTCTCCCACTTTGTTTCATGTCAGTCTTGATTTGTCCTATCGTAAGAAAGGCGAAAAAGCCTAAAAATAAATTTTAAAAATTTAACCTCACAAAGGGCTTTAGATTACACTGACCACATTTGGTGTTGATCTGTTTATATCACTAGGAGGAGTTTGTTTAAATACAACGCCTGAAAAACACAAAACTTGCAGAGAAAATTCAAAATAACTGACTTACTGTTGGGATTTGGACTTCGTACCACAGGACTTTTTTGTAAGTATTGGTGTTTTACATGTGTCTACCGAATTCCGTACATGTATGTGAAACATAGCTCGAGGGGTGCATCGTTGAAATAGGTAGCGCTATCGAGCCATTTTGCCACACCCATTTCTGAAACCCATATCAGATGTAAATTTTCTCCACTCTTGGCGTGTGTGCAAAGTTTTATGAGTTTTTGAGCATGTTTAGGACCTCAAAAATGCAATTCATTTTGGAGAAGAAGAAGAAACTGAGCAATTCCAAAAGGATCCTCGCCGGTGCTCGGGCCCTAATAACTGTGTTCTGGATGGTAGCTTTAGTGTTGCTCGGTTGTTTTAGGAAGTTGCTAGATGTTGTTAGGTGGTTGCTTGTGAAATATAGGCAGCGTAAAAGTGTTCTTGGTAGCTGTTCATCGTTGTTATTTGACATCACACTAAAGAAGATATTTTCTAAATATAACATTCCTTCACAAAATGGAAAAACAGATATATCCAAACTGTTTTTGTCCCTACATTGAAAGTCAATGAGGTCTAAAGATGTGGACTCAATTCGCTTTCAGTGTTTGGGAAAAAAATACACAGCTTCATGTCGAGAGTTTCCTAGCGAGAATGGTGGACTATTCATTATTTCTCAAAGACAGCTGGTTTTGCGTTTCTAGGCAATTGTTGGGGTGTTGTTAAAGGATTGGTAGACTTTTGTGGATTTTTCTCCTAATCAAAAACTGCATCCAAATGATTTACTAATAGTGTAGTGTACTAATACTGTAGCATTCGGCATGTGCGCTACCCTTTGTCATGTGTGAATGCACTATTTATACTACAGAATCGTGTAGTGTACAAACATAAGAAACCATCATCAACCAGTGAATATAATTAGTTACATGAACATTGCTGTTATTTATAATTATCTTTCAGTTATTAACCTCATGTTGCTAGACTGTAGTTGCACTGCAGGGCTGCTATCTTTGGAAACATGAGCTGAATGAAACATCTTCTGCTCATATCAGCTCTAGTTTAGCATGAGCTCATGACTAAGTGCTAGCTAAAGACTGCAAATGACTCATTCTCCAGAGATCTTTCTGCTGTATGTCCAGAGGGACAGCCTGGGTAATTGGAGTCCTACCAATAAAGGAATTCAGTTAAGAGACTGAAAGCTTCTATAAAAGACTGCATACAGCTTGTGATATAGAAAATTAAAGAACTAAGATAAGCGACTAAGACAAGTTACCCTTTTCTCATATCCGCACAGGTCATATAAATAGCCTTGACTTGCAATGATGTCTCAAGGTGGAGCTAGACCATTGACAGAAATTAACTTTTTCATTTGGCCCTTAATAGGGGGCTTTTTTAGGCCTTATTCCTTTTTTTCTAACCATATTAAATATGTAAGTTTTTATGTCAAATCATTACATTTAATCATTAATTCAATTAGAATAATAAGACATGATGTCCTATTCTAATTTAGGTTTAAATAATTGCCAATTGGTTTAAATGACCAGTTGTTAACAATCCAATTAAATCAGTAATGTATTTATATTGCAGCAATAGTATGTTAGTATGGTATGTTATTGTGAATTCATTTACTTCTAATCAGTGAGTCAATGAATAATTCATTCAACAAATTCTTTCAAAACAGCTGATTCATTCAGGAAAGAACTGTAAGTGACTGACTTTTGAATGATCATTGAATGATTTGTGCAACAGATTCTTTAAAAATATAAAATAAAAATCTGAATTCAACCAATAATGGCTTGGTTAAATAGTTTGCTTGCAACATTCCTCCAATTTGTATCCATCTGTTATGTGCAAGTGTGCAAACAGAAGGACCAATCTCTCTTGTGGGTTTGGTTTTGTTATTGGCAACTGAGAGACTCTTATGCAATTATTACAGAAGGTTCAAATGCTCACTGATGCTTCAGAAGGAAACACAATGCTTTAAGAGCCCGGGCAGTGAAAACTTTTTAAATTTGAAGAACAGGGTAAATTTAACTTATTTTGTCTTCTGGGAAACATGTAAGTAGCTTCTGAAGGGCAGTGCTAAAGGTAATTTAAGAAAAATGTACACGTCTTCATTCTGTTCAAAAGTTTTCACACCCGGCTCTTAATGCATTGTGTTTCCCTCTAGAGCATCCTTGAGTGTTTGAACCTTCTGTAATATTGAATGTGAGTCCCTCAGTTGTCCTCAGTGTGAGAAGATGGATCTCAACATCATACAGTCATTGTTGGAAAGGGTTTAAATACACAAAAACTGCTAAAAAAAAAAACGAAGAACTTATGGGACATGAAGGATTTTCTGAAGAAGTCCTTGTTCAGGACAAACAAGGGACTCATGACGACTAAACAACACCTCAACTGTACATCTGTAACAAATGGCTATATTGTCAGTAACGGGTTGCTTTCTCCCAGAGTACTAAGTGAAAATGGAAATGTGTAACCCCAGTGAGAGCAGCTCTGAAGATGACAAGGCCAGTCCTAAAGGGAACAGTGCTAAAAAGGAAATGCGTAACTCCAGTAAGAGCAGTTCTGAAGATGACAAGGCCAACCCTAAAGGGAACAGCGCTGATGCGTCAGAGTCAAATACGTACGTGTGCCACCCATACACACAAGTTGCTGGACTGCTGTTTACATTACAAAGCTGTCTGTCAGCACCAGTGTTAGGCAAGATACTTCCAAAATGTAATACATTATATATTACTAATTACTGTCTTTTAAAAGTAATTAGTTACATTACAATATTACTGTCTCTGAATTGTAATGCATTACACTACTTTTGAGTTACTTTCACCAAAATATCCTCAGAAGTATGACTAGGCATTATAAAATACCAAAATGTAGTTTATTTCTGCTCATTATACATCCAGTGGAGGGTATTGTGTTAGGTCTATATAGCATAAAATCATATTTAGATAGGCTACCGGTAGTTTAGTGTTAGTGGCACCAGTCCAGGTGTTTCCAGGAGTCATTCATGCTATTTCACCCTGTTAAGAGTTTGGTGTTGCACATAGTTACACCTGATTATGCATTCTTATTCTGTTCTCTGATGAAATTAATAAAACGGGAGTGTGTCCATCTCACACATGCAATCCGTCTCGGCAGTCATCCCAACCATCGAATTCCAGCAACAGGAAATAGACGAGCTAATTTACTATTTTTTTTTCTCTGGTGCTGTTTTGCAGTGTTGGTAAATTCACCATTTAATTTAGTTAAAATATGTTGTTGTAACATGTGTAACTGAGATTGTAACAAGTAATAATATTACCAACATTTAAAATTTCACCAATATTACTGTGTTACAGCAAAAAGTAATATACTACTGTAATATTATTACTTTTGTAATGCGTTACTCCCAACACTGTTCAGCTCTGATGTCAATTCAATTTAAAACACATTCCACCCTACAGGACTTGGACTAAAGAGAGATCTAGATGTTTAACCTGCTAAACCAGCTTCGCTGCCTCTATCAGATCGTGTCTTTAATAACTGAAACCTGGGGATCTTCACTCATTTGAATGAACACAGATTTGCTTCAGATTTTCGGCTTTTGTTTGGTTATCTCCATCTGTCAAAGAATGGAAAAACACTGCTAAAACCATGTAGTGTGGGGGTGGTATTAAAGTCAAAGAACAAGGTAAACTGTCCAAAAAAAAAAAAAAAAAATGCTAACAACTGAAAAAATGGTGGAAAACATTTTAGAGGTCTAAAACCTAAAGTTGTCCTCATAACAAAAATTTACTTTAGAAAACCTTTAGATTTACAAGTTAACCAACTCAGATTTGGGGCTGTTTTTAGATTTAAACACATCTCCATTAGGTCATACAGTATCTCCACATGGGGTATATTATTTCCAACTCTGAGCACTGGATCCTGTCAGGAAATACTAACTTCGTCTGGTACCCTTCAACAGAGTTTAGTCTAGTACCCAAAACCAGTTGGAACCTAAAAATCAGTGTTTTACTGTATCCGAAACTCGCTGCATATTTTTGATACTCAAAATTCAGCTCACCAGCACAAATCCAACAAGCAAAGCAAAAGCAATGGAAAAAATCACTGCTGAATGAATGATGAATCATTCAGTCAAATGGTTAAATGATTATTACACACACACACACACAAGTTGCTACAAAGAATTCTTAGATACTTCAACACGAAAGTGAAGATGCTGAGTCAGCAGGTTCACAGCGAAAGGAACCAGCATGATTTACTGCAGGTAGGTTTGCACAGATGCTGTGAGCTGCTCTGAAACACCCTCACCACAGATAATGAATGAAATAAGAGAAAGTGACAAAATGACACTTTATTATTCAGATGTGGGAATAAGACAGCTTTAAAGTCATTATCAAGTTCCTGTCAAGATTTAGCATTTTAAAGACTCTTTACTCTTTGATCTAAGTCTACATGTTCAGTCATTCTGTCATTTAAGTTACTAATAAAAGATAGCAGGTGGCAAGCCTGTGGATGCTCACTGTGATGCTTTATGCACTCAGTAAAATAAATTTATTGTCCTCATGAAAAACATTTACACCTAAACAAGTGAAAATCACTTTTGGAAAGTGTTTAAAATCTTGTATGAGATCTAGACTTCAGTTGTATTTGTAGCCCATAATACATTTTGAGCCAATGATTTCTATGGAGCCCCTAAATGCAAACGTTTTGTGAATGAATGCAAAGTTTCTACAGAGAACTAAAAACATTTTTTGCGAACATAAATTCGTTCAAATATACTTTTTATCCGTCCCATCTTTTTTTTTCCATCACCATGTCTCACTGTGGATTTTTGACCTTGGTCTAGACATAATATATCCATGTTCAATTTCAAATCCATAATTCTCACTGTCTCTCCTTTTCTCACTTTCTGTTGTCAGTCTTTTCACATGAATGTTTCAGGAATCTGTCAGACCCCAAAGAACTCTGGTAATGATGATAAATTGTTCTTATGAGGGACATGAGTCTATTTCACAGCTGCTTTGGAAACAGAAACTATCTAGAAAAATCATTACACCCTATATTTAGACCAAAAAGACTGTAAAAGAATGCAGTCTAAATAATACAAGTTTCACTGCAGTGCTCACCAGGACCACACTACAGGGCATTAATATTTAACTGCTGAATTATACATCATTGCACCATGTATAAACAGAAATGATTGATTTGCAAGACAGTATGCAGTGACAGGATGTTGGCAGTGAAGTTTACAGTCACTCTTCTGTTTGCCATTGGAACAGTGGGCAGTTACGACACTAAATTTCTTCTACGATGACAGTTATTCAAAGCATGGCAGTAACATACAGTTAATATAATACCTTATGTGTTTAGGTAACGCATTTAGTTAGGCAATAATAATAATATTTGAGTTTTGTATGTCGATCCAAAGCTGGCGTCTTTTGATATACATATTTATATATATATATATATATATATATATATATATATATATATTTATTACACTGTACTATCTGTTAATATACAGATATGTGTTATTATTCATATATTCGTATAATGTTATTCTCATCTATTAGTCATATACGAACGCTAACAAGAAGATACATGCTTTCATATCAATGATTAGTCCAAGTGGAGCAGAACATTGTAGATTACTAGCGCCATCTAATGGAATATGTAAATGAAGACTCCAAACATATACAATCAAACCAAAATGTATTCGAAAACCTTCAACATTTCTCACGTTATCACAGTTTATTCACTATAGATTAGAAAGTGGTTATAAAATATGACAAGAACTCAAGGTAACAAGGCCAGCCCTAAAGGGAACAGTGCTAAAAAGGAAATGCGTAACTCCAGTAAGAGCAGTTCTGAAGATGACAAGGCCAACCCTAAAGGGAACAGCGCTGATGCATCAGTCAAATACAGAAGCTCCAACATGTCACGTGTGCCACCCATACACACAATTTGCTGGACTGCGGTTTACTGTACAAAGCTGTCTGTCAGCACTGCTGTCAACTCCATTTAAAACACATTCCACCCTATATACAGGACTTGACCGAACCTGCTAAACTGGCTTCGTTTGCATTGCTTTTGCAACAGGTGTTGATTATAATTTGTGTTTTTATTATTAATTCACTCAAAATCCTTATGTTTCTCTGTTGGTAATTAATATGTATATCTATATATGTGAGAAAAGAAAATGAGAAAAAGTATTTTATTTCTTGATGAGTTCCGTGCGCGTCGCCGCTGTGACGTCATTGGCGCGCTGCGCGCTCTTGCTTCAGTCCGCGGGAGAGCGAGGTATGCATTTTGTTCAATCTTGTTCAAAAACGTGTAAAAAGGGAAATAATCACTATATATTTGATCTGTGTATTGTTACGATAGATAAATGAGTTACGTGAATAAGTTGTCTTTCCTTAGAACCGAGTTTAAAGTTGTTTTACCTGCAAAAGTGTAGTTTTAATCGAGGGAATGCAGTGTGACGACGTCTGCGTAAAAGTTGGCCTGTGAAGCGTGACTGCTGATTTCTCTTCTTCCTGTGAATGGCCGTTTCTCAATACCAAGTATGCAAAGTTCGGACTTGGTAGTTTGACTTGGGAGTACGAACTCCCGAGGACGGGAGGACGCAAGTCCTGTAATTCTGCAAATGGAACAGCAACGTAACTACTTGATAACGTCAGTCAGCTCGCCTTTTCTACTCCGGTTATCTTCACAGTATGTGTTTATAATAAGACGAAATATGATATCAACCACCACTGCCTCTTTTCGTTTTCATTTAAACATATTAATAGCGACAAAAACGTGGTTCGTGCAACGCGTACACGTATTACAATAAAACGAAGTGATATCAAACACCACTGCCTTTGTTTTCTTCAAAATATAAACCACAACCCTCTTTTCGTACTCACTTAAAAAAAAAAAAACATATTAATATGTGATTTAGGCAAAATGTGCACTGTGTATAATACATCTTTACTCTATGTATACTAAAATGAAACATGACAAGCACAACTCTGCCTTTTTTGTTAAATATCAGTTTTAATGAACAATATTAGCCATTATAAAAGTATAAGTGTAAAGCATAAGAGACGTATGTAATCGGAAATGAAGACAAAGGCAAACAATTCAGTCAAATGCATGCTAAAAAGTCAGCGTTGAATTACGATTGATAAATAAATAATTTATGAAGCATAACTTTGTCCTCAGGCAAAACGATATGCCCTGGAATAAATAATAGATTCACGAGACCAAAAATTAGCTGTTAGAGTTACCCAAAACGAAGTATACCTCTTGATTAACCACTACAGAGACGTCAGGACCAGCGGCAAACGTCAGAAAAACTAGCCGTGGTGAGGCTCTCTCTGCGGGATACATGAGCACTGAGCACCCGGTGTTCGCCTGGAGCTCACATCTCCGAAATCCACGAAACAAATCTTCAAATAGGCGCGGTCTTTGTAAATAAACCGCGATTTGAGTTTTAAACAACGACATTCTCGCCTGAAATACTCTTCAAACTACATTTCATGACACAATAACAGTAATATTTTGAAAATTATGCGGGTTTTCGCCTCCGCCATTAACGCTCGCTGATTGGTGCAAAATGCATTGTACAACGAATAATTAACTGCATGTTTTCTACTTATGCAGACAGCATAAAATACAACTGAACCAGCAGACTGACGCCGGTGTTTATTTCACTACACACAACACAACGCAGAGGGGTAGCCGAGCCGGCTACACATGGCAGTAATATACAGTTAATATAATACCTTATGTGTTTAGTTAACATTAACAACATGTATTTAGTTATGCAAACACAACGAATGTGTAAGACAACAATTACAATGTGTTTGCAATGATTACAATAGGCTATAAGGATAATATTACTGTATTATCTGTTATGTCGCCTTGTTTTACTAAATGGAAAGTAAGGTGTGGTTGTCCTTGCATTACAGGGAAGAAAGCCATATGTTGACTGTGAAATAGTGCAGCACAGAATTGTCGATGTCGTCTGAAAACTTGGAAAAAGCTGTTTCTAAACCGGAGATGGCGTAGTCTGTAAGCACCCATGATAGAAACAAGAAGCATAATATAATATAATATAATATAATATTATATAATATAGTTTCACATGGCATGGTAAATCTTCAGTGAGTTGTGAATAAAAATTTAACAACAGAAACAGTAAAAATGTTACATTTGTTATTTTTTTTTCTCTAATCACCATAGAGTCTGGATTCAACCAGTATTCTGCCCCCGAGTCTCAGAGTGTTAGCCAACAAGAAAGGAAGACAATTACATCAGTAGTTTCCTGATGGGCACTAAAGTCCAAAAACCAACGTCTGCCAAAACTTGACTTATAAGTGACCAATTATTCCAGTTTGAGATATTTCCAACATCGCTACATTCTCATATATTACTCATATACGAACGCTAACAAGAAAATACATGCTTTCAATGATTAGTCCAAGTGGAGCAGAACATTGTAGATTACTAGCGCCATCTAGTGGAAGATGTAAATGAAGACTCCAAGCATATACAATCAAACCAAAACCTTCAACATTTCTCACATTATTACAGTTTATTCACTATAGATTAGAAAATGGTTATAAAAAATGACAAGAACTCAGAGTTAAACGGTGTCAGAACAAATGCATCTTAATAATGTCATTCTTCTGTTAGACTGTCTCACAAATGAATTGGGTTGAATAGCTGTCAGCTATTTTTATCAGTTTTACTGGTAGTGCACTATATGAAGACTTTTTGGGTATAATATGTCACAGTTTACTTTATTTTGCTATCCTCACTTACATAAATGAACTATAGTGTCCTGCACCCTCTAGTAAAAAAAAAAAAAAAAAAAAAATCTGGTGTCTGAATAATTTTTTGGTTTGACCGTATGTCCATCATGACTGCATGAGTCCTATAGTGTCATTGATGCAAAAAATATATAATAATGACTTGTGTTGTGCAACTCTGCATCAACAAAATAATGTTGCAGTATGACAAAAATATATTTTAAACACGAATAACTAAATCTAAATAATCTTCATGCGGTTTGTTAATGCAAACATCCCTACATACGATTAGTGGTTATTGGCACAAACCCCTAACCCTAAAATGGCTTAACATTGCATTACTGTATATGTAAATTGTGACCCTGGACCACAAAACCAGTCTTAAGTCACTGGGGTATGTTTGTAGCAATAGCCAAAAATACATTGTATGGGTCAAAATTATTGATTTTTCTTTTATGCCAAAAATCATTAGGATATTAAGTAAAGATCATGTTCCGTGAAGATATTTTGTAAAATTCCTACTGTAAATATTTCAAAATATAATTTTTGATTAGTTAAGCATTGTTAAGAACTTAATTTGGACAACTTTAAAGGCGATTTTCTCAGTATTTAGATTTTTTTGCAACCTCAGATTCCAGATTTTCACATAGTTGTATCTGGGCAAAATATTGTCCTATCCTAACAAACCATACATCAATGGAAAGCTTATTTATTCTGCTTTCAGATAATTTATAAATCTCAATTTTGAAAAATTAACCCTTATGACTGGTTTTGTGGTCCAGGGTCACAATTTAATGTAAAATGCTGTGAGAGGAAAACTATGAATTACCATACCATTTACAGTGGCTCATTATGTAACTTTCTTTTTGTTCCACCTGTATTATCAGGACAGTTATCGGTACATTTGAATGGAAAAATGAAATTACTGAAAATTTGCTCACCCTCAGGCTATGTAAATGAGTTTGTACATCATAACAGATTTGGAAAAAAATTAACATCACATCACTTGCTCTCTAATGGATTCTCTGCAGTGAACAGGTGTCAAAACAGCTGATAAAAGCGTCATAATCATAACAACTCCAGTCCATCAATTAACATCCTATCAAGTGAAAATCTTTGTGTTTGTGATCATGTTTTTAACTTCAAACCATTGTCCTCTAGCCATAATATTGCTTTGTCCGGTGAATGACTGACAGATCCTGACAAACACTTTGAGGTGCCTAAGAAAGATTGTCACATCTGAAACAATTTACAATATGTGAAAGATAGCAATCTGAAGTCATCTCTCACAGCTTAGTCAATTTTTGGCCTGCCACAAACTGTCCCAGTCCCTCCCCCACCCCCCTCTCTTATCTCAGAGGCATTGCAATTTTGTCTTTTGTGCAATCTTGACAGGTGACCTTGTGTGTCTGTTTTCTATTCTGGGTGACATTTGTCCGATACAATCAGAGTTCTAGAGGAAGCTTGTTATTTCACAGATTGACAAACACCTTCAAATGTACAGTAAGTCCCTAAAGGGACAAATGTCCCCTCCAATCCCCATCTGGTTTTAGTATAAGAAAAAAAGAGAAACTTGGACATTATATGAAATATAATTTTTTTTTGTTTCTGGAAAAAAAAAGAAAAAAAAAAGCATTTCTGGACTTAATTTTCCCTCTTTTAACTCTGCGTCTGTGTCACCACAATTCTTTGCAAAAGAGAGAGAGAGAGAGAGAGAGAAAAAAATCTATTAACACATATTTCCTGGAAATATCCCTTGAAGTGAAACCTACACATATAGCATTAACAAAATTAATAAAATATATAATCTCTCTCTTCTCTTCTTTGAAACTGACCTTTATTTTTCCCTTATCCAAGGTAGCTATATTAAACACACAGTGAAAGAAATTATCCAAAGGCTTTGGTCTCCATGTATCAGACATATGCAGTCTGGAATCCAATTAGGTGTGGAGCTCCGCACTGGAGAGTTTATATGTGTTCATTAGAGTCAGTCAGGGGAAGGCTTCACGTCTACAGTACCTGTCCTCAGATCAGATATAGTCTTTATTTCTAATGCAGAAATTATATAAGAAAGAATGCATTGTAGGGTATAAATAAATGTCTATTGTTTGTTATAAAATAGTATGAAAAATAAGTCAGTTGGTTACACTAATTACATATATATATATACATACAGGTGCATCAGTAATTATTTCAGTAATTCAGCTCAAATTGTGAAACTCGTGTATTAAATAAATTCAATCCACACAGACTGAAGTAGTTTAAGTCTTTGGTTATTTTAATTGTGATAATTTTGGCTCTCTCTCAGTGAAGTACAATACTTCATAAGACCAATAAAAAAAAAAAAAAAAACCTTTTTAATGAATTGTTGACATTCTGGAAAGTATGTTCATTTACTGTATATGTACTCAATACTTGGAAGGGGCTCCTTTTGCTTTAATTACTGCCTCAATTCGGCATGGCATGGGTGTGATCAGTCTGTGGCACTGCTGAGGTGGTATGGAAGCCCAGGTTTCTTTGACAGTGGCCTTCAGCTCATCTGCATTTTTTGGTCTCTTGTTTCTCATTTTCCTCTTGACAACACCCCATAGATTCTCTATGGGGTTCAGGTCTGGTGAGTTTGCTGGCCAGTCAAGTACACCAACACCATGGTCATTTAACCAACTTTTGATGCTTTTGGCAGTGTGGGCAGATGCCAAATCCTGCTGGAAAATGAAATCAGGATCTTTAAAAAGCTGGTCAGCAGAAGGAAGCATGAAGTGCTCTAAAAAATTTTGGTAAACGGGTGCAGTGACTTTGGTTTTTAAAAAACACAGTGGACCAACACCAGCAGATGACATTCCACCCCAAATCATCACAGACTGTGGAAATGTAACACTGGACTTAAAGCAACTTGGGCTATGAGCTTCTCCACCCTTCCTCCAGACTCTAGGAACTTGGTTACCAAATGAAATACAAAACTCGCTCTCATCTGAAAAGAGGACTTTGGACCACTGGGCAACAGTCCATTTCTTCTTCTCCTTAGGCCAGGTAAGACGCCTCTGACGTTGTCTGTGGTTCAGGAGTGACTTCACAAGAGCCTCTCAAGGCTGCAGTTCTCTCGGTTGGTTGTGCATCTTTTTCTTCCACACTTTTTCCTTCCACTCAACTTTCTGTTAACATGCTTGGATACAGCACTCTGTGAACAGCCAGCTTCTTTGGCAAAGAATGTTTGTGGCTTACCCTCCTTGTGAAGGGTGTCAATGATTGTCTTCTAGACAACTGTCAGATCAGCAGTCTTCCCCATGATTGTGTAGCCTAGTGAACCAGACTGAGAGACCATTTTTTGAAGGCTCAGGAACCTTTGCAGGTGTTTTGAGTTGATTAGCTGATTGGCATGTCACCATATTCTAATTTGTTGAGATAGTGAATTGGTGGGTTTTTGTTAAACGTGAGACAAATTATCACAATTAAAAGAACCAAAGACTTCAGTCTGTGTGCATTGAATTTAATACACAAGTTTCACAATTTGAGTTGAATTACTGAAATAAATGAACTTTTCCACGACGTTCTAATTTACTGAGATGCACCTCTAATTTACTACTGTGATGCAAAGCTGACTTTTCAGCAGCCATTACTTCAGTCACATGATCCTTCAGAAATCATTCTAATATGCTGATATGCACAATGCAATGCATAATTTGAATTATATGGCAAATTTGATCCTCTTTTTAAGGGATTTTTAGGGTGAAGAAACATTTCTCATTATTATCAGTGTTGAAAACAATTGTGCCACATTCAAATTCGAGTGAAAAGTTGCACTGAAAAACAAAACAAAACACAAAAAGCATGATTATTATATTATTTATTTATTTATTAGTAGTAGTATAATTATTTTTTTATTATCTTTGGACATTAATTAAACTTAATGATTTGTGAATGATCCAATGAGAATATTGTGCTTCAATGCAAGAAATAAAATCAGACAATCTGTACAAAGGAGTACAAAGGAGAACATAATTGTTGGCACATATTTCCTAAATAGTACAGACTATCAATTGTTCCTTATCAATTTTATGTCATGTTCCTTTGTTTTACATTTTTCTGGATCAGGTTTAAATGACTTTCCAACTTCACTGTCCACTACTGAACATGAAACATCAAGAAAGTTTATCCGCATTAGTGCAGTTAACATTGTTTCTTAGAGTGTGTGGATCCTGGCACAAGCAAAATCCAGCCTTGCTCAAAGCCCATTGCATTTTGCTAGAAATTATTACACAGAGAAATAATTTAGTGTGGTTAAATGAAACTGGCAAAGCAGGCGTGAGTGGGCTGTCTGATTAGGGGTTAGGGATCACCCTGTGGGGAGAAAAGCTAATCTGGACATGCAGCATCCCATTTCCTTCTGGGCTGTGTGCAGTCAGCCGCCTCTAAAGAGACAACAGCTGCCAGAATCGTAAATGGATAATATTAGCACGCAAACGTTATTCAATTGGACACAAATTACTTTTCACAATTACTGTGATCCATATGGCACAGAGCCCAACATAAACCATTCCAATGACCAATAAACAACAAACACAATCGTTCCTAAAGGAATAGTCTGTTTGTTAATAAAAATTCAGTTCTGTACTCATGTTCATGTTATTCCAAACACATGGTTGTTGTTTTTTTCATAGGAGGTAAATGCACTGTTGTCACTGAAGCCAAAATACTATTGGTTCCCAGGTGAAAATAAGTGTGATTAATTGTACTGAATTAAAAAATGAAAAATAAAATAATAATAATGATAATATTGAATATTGTCAATATTATAATATTGAGTATTACGGTGATGTCAAATGGTTGCACTCAGTGACTTACTGACACTACTGTTGCTTTTTTTGCCACAACCCAACTCCGAATACACAACTCGTAAAATAAAATACTGATATGATAACATGTTGTTAAACTTTTGATTGTAATTTACAGTTGAAGGGCAACAAGAGATGTGATGTAAGTCTTCACTGCTTTCCTAGTGATAGGATGGACTATTTTTATTTTATATTTTTCCAAGATGGTGCTAATGTTCCTGGCATGCCGTCTGTGGTCCTCCCTGCCGTTGTGTTTTGCATGCGCTCTGTTTTTGTTTATGTCTCTTTCAGTTTTAAAGGGGTCATCGGATGCAAAGTTCACTTTTACATGTTGTTTGAACATTAATGTGTGTTGGCAGTGTATGTACACATCTACCCTATAATGATAAAAATCCATGCAGTAGTTTTTAATTAATCTGTAAAAATAATATCCCCTTTCTCAAATCGAGCCATTCTCAGATGCCTATCAGTGTTACATCAGCTGTAACAGTCCAACCTCCATTGTTTCAATGCCGGAGCAGGGATGTAAGTTAGACAAGAATGTGTCAGATTGAGCAATGGATGTTTTGTGTTGTTAGATGTAATAATGAACATAGTGGTCGTCATTTACTCCCGACATCTGAGTCGCTAAAGATGCAGTGGATTACTTTTGTTTGTGAATGGAATGCATGATCCAGCTTTTCACTTACAGTAGAAGTGATTATAAGTTTTCTTTTTTTTTTATGAATCTTTGCAATCACCCTACCTAATAACATGCTATTTAGCAAGTTTAGCGGCTAAACGCGGCTAAATGCGGCTAAAGTAAACAGGCTCGTCACTCCACAGAGAGAAGAGAAGGGCGGGGCGAGCAGAGCTCATTAACATTTAAAGCAACCTCGATCAGAACAGGATGATTTTTTGCAGAGCTGATTTTGGCAAGGTAGAAAGGGTGTTGTTTTACACTACCATTGAGAATTTTTAACCAAAGTATATTGTAGACTTTTCATTAAGACCCTAAAGAATCATATCAACTTGGCATCCGATGACCTCTTAAAACTGCAATGCTACATTTGTCTATGACCATTTGATATTACTTGACATTCACAGTACAGTCACTGATGCTCTGCCTACATATAATGTTTGTGAACTGCGTTCTGGCCTTCCACCTTCATCTCTTTCTTATGAGTACCCGAGTCGGATTCACGTAGACCTACCTTGCCAGAGACGCCAGAGAAGGCACGGCAAGCGCGGGGCATCACTGTTCGGTGCAGAATGGCCCTGCTTCAGATCTGTTATCCACAACATGCTTCCCTCCCGCGGAGAACTGAGTCCGTGCATCAATTCACTGTTGGTCAGTGTCCACTGGATGGTCCATATCGATGTCTGTGCCCTATTTTCCCCGGGTTCTTCTCTACGCCTGCTTGGATTTTCTCTCGTCCTCGCCGTGGCGGTGCGAACCTTCAAAACCTCCGTCCGGTGTGCCGTGAAACACAGCTGGAGAAAACTACATCGCAGCTGAAGATCGCTCTCATTAATGCTCGGTCACTGGTAAATAAAACTTTCATCTTAAATTATCTTTTTTACTTCGCAAGCACTGGATTTTCTGTGTATCAAGGAGACTTGGTCTAAGCCCGGCAAGTCATTTCCATTGTAATTTTTTAATTCCCCTTGTATGTTGGGCCGTGGTGGTGGCCTTGCCACTTTTTAAAGATACTTTTCACTGTCTCTCTCTATCTACTGGCTCATACAACAGCTTTGAGGTGCAACTTTTACAATTAGTAAACCCCATTACAATTGCTCTAATATACCGTTCTCCTTACCATAATAAGGACTTTTTTAAGTGAACTTGCTGTGTTACTGGGGGATTTAGTTACCAGGCATGAAAAAATACTGCCTTTGGGTGATTTTAACATTCACATTTGCTGTCCTTCAAAACAATACTCTGCAGAATTTTTAAATATGATTGAGGTCCAACACACATCCATGGACATACCCTTGATTTGATATTAACCCATGGTTTTTCTATTTCAAACACTGAAATCAGTAGTGCTTCCTTTTCTGATCACAGGCAAATTTTGTACAGTCCCTCTTATGGGCCGAATCCTCAGAAATCCATCGCTCTACTCTGCTTAATCTGGATGCTGATGCACACCTTTTTAATTCTACCTGTGCCGACATTATGAGCAGTATTGCCTCCCTTGAAGTATAAAAATCATAAGCCTGTACCTGTGCCATGGCACACTGAAACTATGTGTACTTTGAGACGGACTTGTCAACAGGCTGAATGCAAATGGAAGAAGGACAGATTGCAGGTTTCTTATGAAGTTATGAGGAACTCCTACAACAATGCAAATATTTGTCTGAACGCATTACAAATAATTGTCACAAACTTCAAGTTCTCTTTTCTACTATTAATTCTGTTTTAAATCCTTCTGTGCATTCAATCCTAGAGCCCTTTATTTCTCTCTGTAACAATTTTGGAAAGTTTTTTTTTTTTTTTTTTTTTTTTTTGAGAAAATCACAACATTAAGATCACAGCTGTCAAGTTCAGTATACATTCTGCATGATGTACCATTATGTTTTTCTACCTGGTTTGAGTTTAAGCCTATTGATTTGATCTCATGTAATGAAATTGTTGGTCATCTAAAACTAACTATCTGTCCTCAGGACAGATTCCACCTCATTTCTTTAGACAAATCATGGACACAGTAGGTCCTGGTCTGTTATTGATTATCAACAAATGTTTGTCTACTGGTTCCTTCCCTAACAGTCTCAAATGTGCTGTAGTGACGCCATATCTTAAAAAAAAAAAAAAAAAAAAAAAAAAAAAAAAATCTGGACCTTTTTTCTTTTTCCAATTTTTGTCCTATTTCTAATCTAACCTTTATCTCAGAGATCCTCGAGAAAGTTGTATTGACTCAACTACAATCTTACTTGACTGTTAATTCTGTTCATGAGATGTTTCAATCTGGCTTCAAAGCTTTACGCAGTACTGAATCTGCCCTTTTGAGAGTCTCAAGTGATATTTTCACAGAAACTGATTCTGGTAAATCCATGACTTTTAGGATTTTATTAGATCTGAGTGCTGCTTTTGATTTGGTTGATCACGAGGTCCTGTTGACACATTTAGAGACATCTGTGGGCCTTCGTGGCACAGTCTTACAGTGGTTTCGTTCTTATCTGACCAACAGGTGTTTTAGTGTTCGTGTTGGTAATCAGACCTCCTCTAAAATACCCCTAATTGTGGAGTTTCACAGGGATCAATCCTTGGGCCGGCATTGCTCACTTTGTACATGCTCCCTCTGGCTTCCATTTTTAATAAACATAAAGTATCCTTTCATTTATACGCTGACGACACTCAGATCTATTTTCCTTTAAAGCATAATGATAAAAATGGCTTACAACCACTGTTGGCCTGTTTAGAAGAACTAAAGCTTTGGCGCTAAAGCAATTTTCTAAATGTAAACGAAAATAAAACTGAAATAATCCTATTTGGGGAAAAAGAAAATTGTGTGTTAGATGTTGACTGTGGTTCTCTGGCCTCATATGAAACTCAGTGTGCTATAGAAATCTGGCCGTTCTGTTTGATCAAAACTTAAAGTTTGATAAACAGATCAGTGCTGTAGTAAACTCATGCTTTTTTTCATCCTAGTCAACTTTCTAAAGTGAAACCTTTCTTATCGCAGAATAACTTTCAAACAGTGATTCATGCCTTTGTAACAGTTCGTTTAGATTATTGTAACTCATTTTATTATGGTGTTTCTCAGTCTTCTCTCTCTCGTCACAGCTATTGCAAAACACAGCTGCTAGATTGCTCTCTGGCACCCGCAAGTATGAGTCGGTAACTCCTATTTTATCTGCGCTGCACTGGCTACCCATCAAATATAGAATTAATTTTAAAATTCTATTGTTTCTATTCTATTGAAACTCTTGTTTTGCTAATTTGATCTCTGAGTTTTTCTTATTCTATTATCTACAGCACTTTGGTCAACTCCGGTTGTTTTTAAATGTGCTTTATAAATAAATATTGTATTTTATTGTATTGAAAGAAAAGAAAAGAATGGGAGGATGCCTGTGGATGAATAAAACTTTCTTTTTGTTCTCTACACTTGAGCTTTGAGGCTTTTAGTAGACCACAGATACTGAAAGAGCTTACAAATAGCAGAGAAAAGAAATGCTAGAAGCCATCCTGGCAGGATGTAAACATGCCAACACTTGTCATGACGCCACAGCCACTTAAGGAGTTTTTCAGCACAGATTTCACTCAATATCCAGGGAGTTTAGACTTCACGTGCAGAAAAGTTGATGGTACAGCATTTGGTTTTCCTTTTCTTTTATCCACCGCCACCTGTAAGTCCTTTCAGTAGCTGTGGTCATCGTATCAGTATTTTATTTTTGGAGTTGTGTGTTTCAAGTTGTGTTGCGGTAAAAATAGCAACAGGTAGCGCCAGCAGCTCACCGAGTGCAACAATTTGACGTCATCAAAATAATGGTGCCCCCCATATTTCAAAATATGTATAAAACGATGTGGATTTTTTAAAATAACGTAAAGCTTTTCTAAGCTTTTTAAAGGTTTTCTACTACACTCTAAAAAATGCTGGGTTATTTTTTAATCTAAATGCTGTGTTCAGCTTGTTGGGGTTTTTTATTGGGTTATTTTTTCTATCCAACTGCTGGGTTGAGCCTGTCTCCGATGAAACAACTCAGAGTAGTCAGTGCACAGGCTTTTTGCCGATTTGGTGCACTTCAGCGAAATAAAGGTTTGTATACATTTTATTTAATTTATAAAGTCTTTACTGTGCTGTAAATTATATTATTTATGCACCACAACATACAAGGACGAGATATCAGCTGCGTCACATGAATTTCACATGATGGAAATGCCCTTTGCCTTCCATAAACTGATTTCATTCGTTATAATACTGAATTTAATTTAATTTGATGTTAAAATATGTTCTTTGATCTCAGTACTGTTTGTTTATGGGCAGGTTATGGAGTCAGTCATGGCATCTCTCAGCTACGAGTGAAACGCAAGGCAGCAGTCTAAGGTTCATAGTTCCCCCGGTGAACAGCAGCCCATGCCCGCCCTAGATTTTGTCAACACACCGGCATGAGAACTAGTACTATTTCAGTAAAAAAATCTGATTACAGAGAACGGTTGAATACACTAAAATTAAAATGCTAATTTTAAATGTGACATTTTTTAAATTCAAAAATGCCTGCTAAACAAGTTTTAATGTATGTAATATTGTAAACTGTGCTGTATTCACCCAAATAAATTCAGTTCATCTTATACTGTATTTTTGTCCATGGGTGTTCTTGTTTAATAGTAAATGTTCATCTTTTGATTATTGGTGTTGCCTCTATAACTCTGTGTGTGATTTTAATTTTCAGCCCATTTTAAGCCAGCAATACACAATTTTTTAAACAATAGTTGTCTTAAATCAAACAAACCAGCATGTTAGGTAAAATTAAAAAGCAAAGTACATTTAAAATCAATTTAAAATATAATACCTTTTTGGTAACAAGTTATTTTACAGTCCCCTTACTAAAACCTTTCATTTAATAATAACAGTAAATTATGAATAATTACATACAACTAATTTTAAACCAAACCCTAAACGTGACTATAACCATAACCCTATAGTACAATACAGTACAGTAACATTTTGTACCAAGAAAAAAAAAAAAAAAAGAAAAAAGTGGGAAAAAGAGCAGAGTTGAAGATTCTTCAATACTTTTGAGCAGTATATGATACATTTGTTTCACCGGTTTAGAAATTTAGGTTTGTTTAATTGCCCTTTCAAATCAGGCAGAGGTAAATTGAATCAGTTACCAAATATTTTACACTGCAAAACAACTGAATGCAGTGGGGTTGATGGTGCAATAAAATCCCTCTCTTCCTGTCTTGAGGCCTAATGACTTTAAGACTTGAGCCGGAAAAAAAGCACACCTAACTGAACCCCCCACTTCAACAAGCATTTCCCCATCAGAAAATAAGACATGAGAGAAAAGCAGACGATTAATGAATATTTTAATGCTGTCATTTAGAATACGCCAAGTTCATTGTTCATCCTCAGTCTCCAACAATAAAAGCTTAAATGAAGCGTGCTTACTGGGGCTAAGCATTCGTTCAGAGTAATTGGTGCTGTCTTTGAGAGCGCTTTGAACCAGCTGACCTGAACACTCAGCCCTTGTTAGAGAGGCCAGTGGAAGGGAAGTGAGCAATGCACCTTAAGCTGTGAGAATGAGCTTACATCACGACTGTAAAACTGCTGGATTCTAAAGGGCTCTAAATGGAAAACATTTACATTTTTATTGAAGAACGTGAAGATGATGTGGAATTAGTCTGTTCTGATTGGTGAAATGGATGGGTGTATTTATTTTATGATAGAAAGGAAGACAATTTTCCTTACAGTCATGTTTGAGTTTGTTTTCACTTTTATGCCCCAGGGGTGAATTTTATTAAAAACAGGTTTCAGCTATTTTTTTTTTTTTTTTTTTTTTTTTTTTTTTTTCCATTTCGGTCACATTTGAACTTGATTTGTATTTTATGATTTGCATTTTATGTCAAATACATTTTATTTTATTGTTTAACCCTTTTCTTAAACCCAGGCTTTCTATCTTAAATACGAAAAAAAAAAAAAAAAAAAAACATTAAATAATTACTGCATTTTTCAAACTATGGCACCTAAATATAGTGAAATAAGTGTAAACAATTCAGTATTCATTATGTAAAACAGGATTTCAATTATTTGATTGAAAGATCAGTTCTGGTGTTGTTTCCGCCATAACTATTTTACCTCCTCCAAAAAAGTGCACTTTGTAGTTAACTTTAAATCAAAGCAAATAAATAAATATAAAAAAAAGTACTTTCAGATGATTGACTTTAATTAAAAAAAAAAAAAAAAAAAAAAAAACCTAAATCATTACATACTAAATCACATGTGAAGAATTATTATTATAATTTATAATAATTGATTAGAATTTAGGTGTAGTGTTAATTTTAAATTTCATTTATTTTAAATGTTTTCTACATTTAAAATGGAATCATTGCAAATGTGTAATTTCATAAGGCATGACGTTTCAATAGAAATGACATCGAAGCACATTTTAGTGATCGATAACTATGCATAGATAACTAAAATATTGTCAGCGTTTTTATACAACGTAGATAGATGTAAGCCTACATAAAATTCTAAGAAAAATCATTTTTTATTCATGATCCACTAGGTGGCAGCACATGCAAACATTTTCCTTCATCAGTACTTGTAGAAGGATTTCCTTTGGTTGGCTTTTCAAAACCTTGTTGCTGTAATTATGTTTCTGTCGTTTATGATAATTTCAGCATAAATCTTCATTACAGCGGAACCACCATCAGTATTTTATATACAAAGATATTTCATTATGCCTACTTGCATTCCAAAGGTAAGCATTTTTTCACTAAATGGACATTTATTGGGGACTTATTAAAAGTATATTAACAGTATGTGTTCCTGTTATTCCAGAGTGTAATTTCAGGCAAAAATATTTGTCTAAATATGCTTTTAAGTTTAAGTGGGTCCAACTGCGTTATGCAGGAACCAAATATGCTTGTTGCTTGTAATATCATTAATAATTCAGTGCAGGTTATTCTCCTTTCCCCCTGTTTCAGCAGATGATTGTGTGTTTTTGGGAACGAGTCCAGATTAGCCACTGGCTCTCCAGGCTTTGGCCCGCAAGACGTCCTTAAGGAATATGGCCACATGCTTTTACAGACATCATTTGTGAGAAAACGGATTTCAGGGCACGACTTAGAAGTGCCACTCGGTTAGGCGGTTTGCCAACAGAAGCTCTCGTTTCTTCGCAATCTCAAAAAAAACATGGAGGCCATGATCACCCAGATGACATGAAGTCTCTTTTATTTAATTAATGTCATCCGTATCCTTCAATACACCCAAGAGGTGCTTTTTTCTTTCTTTTGTTCTTTCTTTCTTGGGAAAAATAAATAAAAAAATAACAAATGTATCTTCACGTTGATTAAAATATTTATTTAATATGATTATTTATGTTTTTGTGCTTTATATTATATATAGTTTTAATCATTTTTAAGTCCCTAGAGCAAAGCAATATTCACCCATCACGGAAAACGAGGACAGTGCTGCGCGTAACGGGAGGCGGGAGCGGGCGCCATGACAACGCCCTCAAACCAATAACGCAAAGCGATGAAGGACGTCGTAAATACAGACTGCTCGGTGTTGGAAAGAGTCGGTCGCTGTGGTCCGTTGTTAGTGCTGGAGATCAGCAGCAGTGTGTGTGGAGACCGCGCTCGATCAAACTCCTGCTCTCGATAGATCGGGATAGGAACGAGAGAGTCCTGCTCCAGAAGTCTTGCACATATAAACGACTGATTCATATACGAGCTTGAGAATTAGATGCTTGGCCAGTGTTTATGTCTCTGGCTAGGTTGCTAACTGGCTGATCTCTAAATGGAAAGAGCATCTGAGTTTGTCTGATGTGAGTATGTGAGCCGCTGAGCGTCTGGGATACAATGTTTCTCATGTTTCTTTTTTCGGAGCGTCTGACGCGCTACAGAGTAACAGCAGCGCGAACGCTCCAGCCTGAACAATGATTTAGAGTAACCGATCCAGAGACTCCTGCAAGACTGACTGAAGAAACTCTCAGGTTTGTTGGCAGCTTTTTTTTCTTCACTGTCCTGTTGATACGTCTGTCGTCCAGCCAGTCCACGTTTGGAGGTCGTTTCTTAGTTGTAGTGAATGTAAATGATACATAAACTGTTTTTAAACACGGTGTTTACTATTCATTGAAAACCTCGACGTTTCTGAGGAAAAGACTCGGGAATTTCTTACATTTAGATTATTTTAGTATCTGTATTGTGAGTACATGTCGTTTAGAACAGTTCAGTCTCAATAAAACGTGTGGAATGAAAATACATTACGTGAAATTACATATATGTGTGAGTGGTATGTGTAAAACTTAGTCTAGCTGAGAAGACAAGTTATAACAGACTAACTGATGTATCATGTCTTGCTCTCATCTTGTATTCTGAAACAGCACAGCTCAGGAGATCATGAAGAAGGTTTCAGATTTCTTGGCACTGATCTGACACTTGAAATAACATGATATGATTCAGCTGCTGACCTCAGAGCAGTCTGAAAGATCTCTGGATTATAATGTGATTTAGTAAGCATTAACACCCATACACTTATTGATCAAGCTGAGACTTTTCAGATGTATGGGTAACTGTGTGTTTATCCTTTTAAAAGACTATGAAGATTTTTAGGTTAAATATATGAAGGTGGCTTAGTTGCTGTAACTGGTCTTTATTTCTTTCATCTTTTCTAGTTAGTTTTAATTGGTGCTACGAAGTGATTGATTCCTTTTTAAGAGCAATCTTGAAAATAATAAACAAAATACTGCTTAAAATGCTGTTTAGCATGCTGTATCTTATCTAGTATGTTATCCACGAATTGTTATTTTTCTAATAACACCATTTGCTTTGATTTTAATTTAAAAAATAGACCATACAGTTTGCCTGTTTGCCACCTCCGTCTGCAAATATGTGCTGTAACTTGATCATTCATTTGTCAGGATGCAGAGTGAAAGTGAGAAAGCCACACCTGTATGATAAACCGCAGCTCACAACATCAAACTCACTATCAAGTGTTGACATTTTATTAAGCCTTATTTTTCAAGATATGCGTGTTGCACAATCCCCAGTAGTATGAAAAACAAGACATGAAAGCTTTTCTGACAACTCTGCTTTTGTCAAGATAATCTAGACTGTGAAGTTTGTAAATGTGAGTTTTCATGCATCCTCCTAATGAAGTTAAGACATCATGTTGGCAGCTGACAGAAAGAGTGTCTGGGTGCATAGTAATCGTGAACACAAGGCAAACATTGTGTCGGATTTAACTGGAGCATTTGTTCGATTGTCTCTATACAATACACTCATTTGCCTAAATAACTTTCATACATTGGGGGTTTGTGTTATTTCTCCGGGAGTCGTTTTAAAATACCACAATCGAAAGCTTTTAGAGAAGCTATAGAGGCGTCGTAACCACATCATTGAGTTTAGGATTCAGGTGTCAACTTTGAATGGGAATGTGGTTAATCAGTAATTTAGAGTGTTTTTATTTGTTACTGTGTGAAAGAAAATTTGTTTCCATTCATCATTGTCTGTGCAGGTTGCTGGACTGAGGCGGCTCAGTTGTGGATGACTGTTTTTGTGATCAAACATTATTGACTCCTGCAGTCGATAACCTTGGCAACTGCAGTTCTTCACCCGGGCGCCTGCAGCTCAGCATGTGCAAAGCTAATGACAAGGCCATTGTGAAATGCTTAATGTAATGGGAATAAAGTTAACAAAATCTACTCAAACTTAGACTCCAATGTGAAGAATTAGAGCCCGGTAAAAAAAATGTTACGTTCTTATCTTTAGCCTTTTGGTGATATTCAATATAAATTTGTTTGTTTTTCCTCTTCAGCCAGAGGATTCATCATTTCAGCTAAACAATCAGTGTTACCAAGTACATTCCAAATGCTTATAATTAGCATTAAATTAAAATGTTCTGAATGCATGTTATTGATCTTCTTGTGAACGATTCATCCAATTTAATTTAATTTAATTTAGTCCCACTATTGTCTGCAAGCACACATTCACATCGGCCAGCATTTTTGAGTGCTATGCCAGCATCTCGGAAATCTAATCAATAACTGACAGTTAGAAACAAGTCCCACCCTTTCTTTTTCAATAATTTGTTACTCTTGGATGCATGTCACAATACAGAAGAAAAGATATGCCACTACTTCCGATTCATTGTGATTTTTATTAATAAACAACAATAATTATCTACACATCTTTTGCTAAAAAACTGCAGAGCAACTTCAGTCAGGATTTTTGTGTGTGAAACATTTAATCAAAATTCTAACTGTTTCATTGAAATAAAATATGTGAAATGGTTCATTGACCAACTCAGTGACATGTTACATCATGTGTTGTATGTCTTCAAACATCTGTTTTAACACTAACGTATTGCTTGTCTTGACTTGCAAAACAAGGAAATATTGTGGCACTAGTATTTAGGAAACTTGTTCATCATGCAGTTTGCAATCAGTTTTGCACAATCATATGTTTCTGTCCTGAGTTTGAACCTGAGATATATTCAGGAAAAAGTAGGGCAGGACTAATTAATTGGATTGTAAAAAAGAGGGCATTTCATACCTTAATGGGTCTAAGTTGTTGTAAAGGAAGGTTTTAAAAAGTAAGACGGAATTATGACATCAGCTACAAAAGTTTCAAATGACCACATTTTGATTCTGAAAAGATGCATTGATTTTATTTGGAATGATATGAAGTGATGAATCATTCACAGAACCAGAGATGTGAATTAGAGATGTAAATAGGCAATTATGTTTTTACACTGACTTCAAGGGCTAAATAAATGCAATCATTCAAAATGTTGGGAGCAAAATCCAGTGCTGGCTCATTATCACTTCTCCATACTCAGAGTTCCTCCTCAGAACCAGTTTGTTCATCTGTGCTGACTGTTCTAAGATGTGCAACCTTTGTTTTGGCACATTCTGAGCTGCTTTTTGGTGTTAAGTGGCAATCATTGGCCCTCAGGCCTGAGTTTCCTACTTTTCTTCACTGCCTGAACGGTGGGTGAGAGGGAGGAGATAGTTTATGAGTAATGGTGTGGTAATTCAAAACAGAGGCCTGTGGGCAGGATGAAGTTGTTGGAAATGAAAACATTTCATCAGTGAAGTTAGTAAATTTGTCTGTTTGTGAATGGGCCAATCTGGTTTTCTGCATTAGTGTTTCCCAAATTGTATTTGTCTTGTATACATTCATAGATCTGTTAGTAAGGCACAAAACTAGCTTTATTAACACCAAACCAGAAACTATAGTTATTCAAAATAATTTAGCATTGTGATCTACCTCTGTTCAGTGTAGGATATATGGATAAAGTTCTATCGTGTTTTTTTGTCTTGCTTAAAAGTCAATGTAAGCTGCCATTTGTAACTGTGGAAATGTGATTTTCCCATGTATAATTCAATTTACTTAAGTAATTTGATGGATTTCAGTGAGGGGAAAAAAAAATGTAGGGCTGAGAAGCCACTTTATCCATGGATAGTCAGTGGGATTGTAAAAAGAGTCCAACACATTCGTTTGGAATAACATATAATGATTAAAGGAGAAGTTCACTTCCAGAACAAAAATTGATAGAAAATGTACTCATCCCTTTGTCATCCAAGATGTTCGTGTCTTTCTCTTTCTTTCTTTTTCTTTCTTTTTCTTTCTTTCTTTCTTTTTTTTTTCTTTTTCTTTCTTTCTTTCTTCAGTCAAAAAGAAATAGTTTTTGGAGGAAAAGATTTCAGGATTTTTCTCCATATACTGGACTTTGATGGTGCCCCCAATTTTGAACGTCCAAAATGCAGTTAAAATGCAGCTTCAAAGGGCTCTAAACGATCCCAGTCAAGGAAGAATGGTCTTATCTAGTGAAACAATCGATTATTTTCTTAAAAAAAAAAAAACAATGACAATTTATATACTTTCTAATCTCAAACGGTCGTCTTGTCTCATCTGCCTGAACTTTTTTTTTTTTTTTATGGTTCATCACAGTTAGGGTATGTTGAGAAAACTTTTAAATGACCCTACATCGCTGCAGACATACCGACCCAGTGTTTACAAACTGAACATGCAAAGATCAAACACAAAAAAAACTTTTTTTGAAGTTGGAGTTAAAAATGAGATGGGAGTTTTTCGACATACCCTAACTGTCATGAACTGGTTCAGGCAGATGAGACAAGGTGAGTGTTTGAGGTTAATAAGTATATAAAAAATATATGTTGTCTTTTTGTTTTTTTGTTTTTTTTCTCCGCTAGATAAGACCCTTCATCCTCGGCTGGGATCGTTTAGAGCCCTTTGAAGCTGCATTTAAACTGCATTTTAGACGTTCAAAATTGGGGGACACAGTATATGGAGAAAAATCTTTAAATGTTTTCCTCAAAAAGCATTTTTTTTTTACGATGGAAGAAAGAAAGATGTGAACATCTTGGATGACGAGGGTGAGTAAATTATCTGTAAATTGTTGTGCTGGAAGTGAACTTCTCCTTTAAGAAAGTAAACAGGGTCAGTTCAGATGTCACACTAATCTATATGACTTAACTGCAAAAAAATGATTATTTAAAATAGATTTATTAATTTTGAAATGTGTACATTCTGTTTTATGGGTTTAACAAAGCAGGATAAAACTTCCTATGGAACTGCAGAAGAACCCATAGTTCGGGATTATTGTTCTAGTCTGTTAAAGGCTTTTAGTGGCCTTCAGCTTGAAATCGGAGAAGCTGATCATTTACCGGAGTGACTTAAACCATTTGGAAGGCTTGTAAGGATGTTTGAGAAAAGTAAAATCTAATTCTCTTGTTATTTTTCAGTGTGTGTGAGTCCTGATCTGAATCATACCCCCACAGGCTTATCCTACTGAAGTCTGAAATGAGCCCTATAAATGTCAAAGTGAAAGAATCAGCAGGAACCTTTGCAAAATGCTTTCGTTTTCCCTACCAAACCTTTCAACATGTCATTCATTTAAAAGAGGCCCCTGCGTCCTGAAATATTATGATTGAGTTTCCGTGACTGTGGGTGGACACGGACCTGACTGCTGGAGCAAGAACTCCTTAATCTGGTGCGGTGTGAAGCAGGCAGCGCGTGCAGTGAAGCTTGTTTGCTTTCACTCTGCCAATCTGTACTCAAACCAACGGCAGTGCATCACGTAGACCAAGGCTTTCCTTGACTGCCTCATTTTTCCTGAAGAGAAATGTGCACAGTTTATCTTTGTCTCTGCTCAGTGAGTGAAAAACCGGGGATGTCATTCTGTTAAATGGCACGCAGAGATCATATCGTGTTCAGTTGTTTTATGAACGTTCAGTAAATCTCGTCCTCTGTAATAGGCGGTATGCACAATCTTCTTATCGAGATCTGTGTTAGCCCTCTTCCTTTTGCTGCATTCCAAATGAGTTATTTCCCAGGTGTTTAAACCTTAATTGCTATTATATTTATACAGTAAATCAGTCTTCTCCGACAGCTTTTTCTTACAGTGGACTGCAGTTATATCCACCCAATGTTCTTGCCCATGGTACATGTTGAAAACATGAGACTGCACTCTTGTTTATGGCGATGATGTAGTAAAGTCTGTTGGGTTTAATATGTCCCACTAAGTGCAGGAAAGAAAACTGTGCATGTCAAATAATCAACATGTAATGTATATGTAAATGAAAAATAAAACGCTTTGCTCCCTGAAAATTAAGCCTATTTTTAGGACCATTAAGATGTTTTACATTGGCGGTAGAACTTTTGCATTGATTAGTGTTACATTAACTTTTAATGAGAATCTAATGAGAATTGCAGAAAAGTTCAACATCTGGGCAGTGAGAATTTGTAGGGAAACTGTTCTTAATTGTCAGTTTTCAGAAAAGCAACTCATAATAGTCCTTAAATATTCCAAAAATAATTGATTTTGAATCTATTTTGATTTTGAAATATAACCAGGACATTGTTTAGTGAGATTTGCCATGAAACGCCACTGTCTAATAAGGGCGTTGCAGGCCTGATTTCTGAGTTGGATTCTCTCTTCCATCCCCCAGCAACACTGATCTTACTAGGTCAATTAAAATGCACAGAAATTCGTCAACATGCTCGCTAATCACACCGACTCGTCTACTAATGAGCACAGCCCTCGAAAGCCATTGCTTTTAATAGGCATGGTGTAATGAGCTTTAATTGAAAATGGCCCATTTGCATGGTAAGCGGCCATATAAAGAATTTGGTGCTAACGGTCTGATTTTCTGCATGGAAACTGTACTTGGGTGGTAATAGCCTGTTTTACCATAGTCTGAAAGTGACTGAGCATATTAGGAGAGCACCACTTGTGGATGCCCGCTTCAAATGCCTTATTTGCATGACTGTTGATGTGCTTCATGAGTGACACCTCTGCGTCAGATATATTCACACGGTGCTCTGTACAGTGCTGTTTCACCTCCCCACTTTGTGACACCAGGCTTTTTCAAAGAGGAATCTTCAAAGAGAGATTAAAACTTACCAGGGCAACTCTGATCAAAGGTTAAACTACGCTCAGCACGACTCTTCAGGTAATACACAGAGGAGTGCCGCAGTTTGAAAGTAGAAAGAGTCTCACTTGATTTGCAGGTGATGGAAACAATCACAGATCATTTGCTTGTAATGTTGACAAGCAATATGGTAAACTGTTTCTGTAACGTACTTCGATGTATTTCTTAATGTTTGTTCACTTTTCTTATCTGTAGTTGTTAGGAGCTATTCTGAGGGGAAATATGAGCCAGCACAGTCTGGTACAGAGTGTCTCGCCGTTTATTGGTCTGGCAGAAATCCATCTCGCTACAGTTCGGAAAGCAATGCGTTCGCTCAAATGACCTGAACATTTCCAATTTGTTAAACGTTTCAAAACAACACACAATCTTGGTTTTGCTTAGAGGTTTAAACCCTGGGAACAGAGAAATTTCAGGTTGGGAGAAATGGAAAGTAGCTGTTCAAATAGTGTGAAGTTGTCCGTAATAGGAAATTGGCATGTTCTTTGTTCCATGCTGTAGCACCGGTAAAATGCAACTTACTATAATGTTTGTTCTTTTTGTGTGCTTCTTTGCAGGCCAGCTTTTATGTGCATCGCCACTGTGCACTCCAGAGCAATGCCTATGAGAATGTCTTAGCCCGACGAGCACTTGCAAGGGGGGACTCTGCTAGTTTTTTACCCTTGTGGAAACTCCAGGCGATGAGTCGGCACTAGTGATGGAGATCCATTGAGTCCTGTCCCTGACACTACTCGTTGCCCTTTCCCCCTTTACCCTTTACCCCTGCCCTGCCTGGCTAGTGCACGAACATGCTGCGCTTCCTCCCACTCAAGCTTGGCCGTTTGTACCGGTGTCTGAAGCTTCTTTTTGTCATTGGGCTGTTTGTCATCTTGCTGATGAACACGCACAACCTCTTCGCCTCTTTCCAAAAGAACGAACTCACCGACCGAAGGTTCATCAACCTCAACAAGTGCCCAGCCTGCTTTGGCACCAGTTGGTGTCGCAAGTTCATGAATGGACAAATATCCTTCGAGACATGGGGTCGCCTTCGCTTCCTGGATGTCTTCAATGTGAAAAACGTTTTCTTCGCCCAGTACGGGGAGCCTCGTGAGGGTACACGGAGGATTGTACTCAAGCGTTTGGGTTCCAACCAAGAGCTTACTGATATTGACCAGAAGATTTGCAAGCGGGCAACGGGTCGACCTCGTTGCGATCTTATCCAGGCCATGTACAAGACTGAGTTTGCCCGACTTAATGGGGACGTCAGACTCCTAACCCCGGACGTCGTGGAAGGCTGGTCAGACCTAGTTCATTGTCCGTCCCAAAGACTGCTGGACAGAATAGTCAGGAGGTATGCTGAGACAAAGGACTCTGGAAGCTTTCTCCTCAAGAACCTTAAGGACACAGAAAGGATGCAGCTGCTGATGACCTTGGCTTTCAACCCAGAGCCCTTAGTGCTTCAGGTAGGCTTTTTCATGTTGTCTACTAACCCATCTTTCACTGACAGACTTCCTGGGCCTGTAATATATTGTCTGTGTTATAAAAGCCAGATCATAACATATGCCCTTGAATTGCCCTTGATAATTCTGCCAGTGGAATAGAACCTGTCAGTTTGGTGGGCTGCAAATAGGCTAAAAAAATGCCGCTGTAAATTATAGGGTGTGCTACTTTCCCTGCCTCTCTGTTTCCATTTCTGGCTGCGTAGTTTGTAAGCCACAATTCTCGAGTTTGAAGTCCTGCCCCTGTAATCTTGAAGGACCTCAATTGGGAAGTGTTTAATTGCAGCCTTATAGACCAAAGCTGATGGATTTGTCTTGCCTTAATGCATATTTTAAAGAATTTTCAATTATTTAAAAACGTAATGGTCATTATGATTTTATTTCTTAAACTGTGCTTATCGCCTTAATCGCAAAGGCTGCCTGGTAGAATAAGCTGGCTTCCTATCAGCACAGTAATAACGTATCTCACGATCACTGTACTGTTTTGGCCTTCATATCAGTGAATTTTCTCCTGATGTACCGTGCTACTTACCATGTTGACGTGGTGATGATAATAAGGGCCACTGTCTGACCAGTTTTCAATACTGTTTTACAATTGGACGATCGATTTCAATTTCACTTGTCATTGACTGCAGCTGGTAAATGCCCAGAACAACAAAGGAACACAAACCCTGTGAAGACATTTGGTGTCTTGCTGACCTCTAATCTATCACAAGGTCCTGGCATTTGCTAAACAAAGGGGAGATCAGCCCAATCTATAAAATCTGATTAGTTGTGTGTGGTCCCTGTCATTCGGCGTCCTCCTCCTTTGTCTCTCTATTTGTTTCTCACTCTTTGTTGCTTTTTCTGCAGTGCTTCTCTTTAATTTGTAATACCATTACATATCAGCTCAAAGCACCCTATGATTTATTATCCAGTCCTCTGGTCCACTTCCAGGACCTCTTCTCCTTCCGTCTATCTGTAATTCCATCAATCATTATTCTATTTGAGCTGTTCCTGCATGTTTTCCAGTGCTCATAAATAGTTCATTCAGTGCTGAACTTGTGAACCATTGGCATGGGAAACCCCATTCCCCCTGGGAGTTGTCTGGATAACCTGAACTCTCCGAGCACCAGAGGAGCTTCTGGGAGACCCTGAAGGGTGGCTTAGTGCCTTTGGCTGTTCCTTACAGAAGAAACACTGTCATATTTCAGGAGTAGAAGGAAATGAGTGGTTGTGTACCAACTCATAAAGAATTGATTGCATCTATGCTGAGTGTTTACCAGTTCGGAGAAGATGCTCTTTTAGTTAGACATTCATTGCTGTTTCAAGTAGAACCTTGTGATGGTAGAAACTACTGTGGTAGTACAATGATGATATCAGATCATAATTAACATATTTAATCATTCATCCATATACATGGAGTAATGAGTAAGCTACTTTAAAGGGTCAATTTACTCAAAAATGAAAATTCTGTCATTAGCTAATTATTCACCCCCATGTTGTTCCAAACACGTAAAACCTTCCTTCACTTTCATAACACAAATTAAGATATTTTTGATAAAATCCGAGAGCTTTCTGACCCTGCATAGATGGCAACACAACTGAAACGTTCAAACGGCCCTGAAAGGTAGTAAGGACATTGTTAAAATAGTGCATGTGACATCAGTGGTTCAACTGTAATGTTATGAAGCTACAAAGAAGAGTAAAAAAAAAAAAAAAAGACTTGATTCAACAATTTCTTCTTCTTCGTGTCAATTGTCACAGCCATTCACAAAAAAAAAATATTTAAATGCTACTAATGAAAAGGATCTACTACACTGCAACTATTTATGTGAGCGATATTAAATGTATTTACCTGGCACAAGAAGATTTTCAATTAGTGTGCTAGCTTTAAACAGCACTACATACAATGAATAAAATTAGAAACTAGTCTCTGTGATTTCACAGCACTACGTACTGTATGATAAATTAGACTCTTTAAGAGAGAGTGTTTTATTATTACCTCACTTGGTTGTAAAGCTTGTTTAAATGCAGTTTATAACAAACAGAAATGTAAGTTTTTGTTGTGCTAGACTACTAGTTTTAAGCAAAAGTTGCTTGGTAATAGGAAGGCTACAGTACATTAATTTTAAGCAGGTGAGCTTCTGCCATTTTTCTGACAAATTTATTTGCATACCTGCACAGTTAATGTATAATAGTCTATAGTAGGGATGCACAATGTTGGATTTGCTGATATTTTTCAACTCATTTTGGCTGATAACCAATGGCGATACCGATATATTTCCTTTAATTGGAAACAACAAGAAGTCTCTCGTGCAGAAATTATAAGCAAATTATTTTTAATTTTAATTAAGAACTTAATTGTTAGAATTAATTGTGTGCGTGTGTGTGTATACATATACATACATACATGCATACATACATATATATATATATATATATATATATATATATATATATATATATACATACATACATACATACATACATACATACATACAAATATATATATATATATATATATATATATATATATGTATATAATTACGGTGACCGGGAGGGGACCTGATTGGTTCACTTAAGTTTGTCGTGGCCACGACATGTAAACTCGTGGGAACGTGATATTGTGTCGTGGCCACGAGATATTTATAGTGATTTTTGGTACGTCTTTCTTTTTCTTTGTTTGGTACTGTAATTAAGCAATCCATAATCACCTCATTTTCTGAGAATGAATTCAAGCAGAACTTGTTTTCTCTCATAAAACTTCTCACTCCCACTTCTTTTGCTCTGTATTTTTGTAAAATACCATGACGCCATTCACCGCTGCTTCAGTTTCCAATCTACTGTGAGGTTCCTGGCAGGAAAGCGGCCCTTCCTCTCAGCTGTGTGAGAAACCGGCCTGTTTTTGTCAGTGGAAACCAATCCTCGGCGCTGTTGTAAGGTTGGCCCACAACACGCTCCCCTTTTCTGTCCGCTGAAATCATGGTGCTGCGAGTCACGTGGATGGCAATTCGTCCCAAAGGAATAAATATTTTTAGAAAGCAATACGATGGCCAGAAATAATGAATCGCGTGCGATATGTAAAGGCTTTGTTTTAAAAGGGCCAACAGTCCTGCCATGAAAATATGCTGAAGCCAACCTTTGTTTATTTTACACCCTTCGCATAAACTATAAAATTTTCCTCTTTCAACCAGCCAGATTTTAACCTTTAAAGCAGCATTATGCTTTGTTCTCTGCTGATTTCTCGAGTAGGTTGAGATTCTGTGACCCACATTCTTTGCAGAGACTGTTATTAATTCACACTTTCATGAGCCGGCGTTCTCTGCATTTTATCTTCTGTCTGTGAAGCCGTGATGCATGAGGTCATGTGCGATAGATGTAGAGGCTGATTTAGGTGACCTTGCTCAAATTTAGCCAGGAGCATGGTACTTTGTTAACAGCCCCCGCGTTAGCATAGGCTCTGCCTGCTCAGCCAGCTTGACAACAGGACATGACAGGCCTGTGGGGTTAACGCAGTCAAGGGTGCAGTGCTCGCCTCCAGAATGGTTGCTTGTCGAGACACTCCTCCCTGCACCTGACATAGTTTGTGAGTTCAGCTGGAGAAAAAAATGGCAAAACAGTACTTCTGAAAGCTCCCCCTGGATTGTGGAGTCAAATGAGGGCAGGATTTTGGTAAAGTAAGAGCATTAAATAAAAACAGCATGAAAGGTTTTCAAACACAGCCAGTCATTTGCCAGTTAGCAGATGATGTTTAAACCACTGCATTTGCACATTGTCTGCTGAATGCGTAGTGTATTCCTTAACCGTTTTTAAACATTGATATATGTGTCTGTACAAACTCCAAGTCTACTTTCTCAACTGCCATTTTTATGAGTTTTTCCAGGCTAGGTAAGTAACGCTAGCTAATTTAAACACTGTGAATAAGGTTTACATTTACACAAGGCAAAATTGCATTAGATATTAAGACTTATTTTCAGAGAATATAACTTGCATTAAATTTATTTTCTTACTCCTTTAGGAAAGACTAAAATAAGTGAGGTTTATGCTCAAAACAACAAATAAATCTACTGTAATTACCTCAAGAACATCATGTGCACAGTGTGTCATGTGTGCTGCTTTATGGGATGAGTCAGCTTTCGTAAGCACACAGTTTTGTATTTTCTAAGTACTTTGTTTGCTTCTAAATCTTTTTTTTTTTTTTCTTTTTTCCCCTCAAGTTTGGTGGTTGTTTTGGTTCAAGGTTGATGCCCTTTTAGAAAATGAATGACAAGTGTTTTTGGTCACTGGTGCCTCCCACACTGTTGTAATCCTGTCAGCTAATAAAACTCACACCTTCAAAATGGAGATGTGGTCTGTCTAGTGTATGGTGGTCCAACTACACAACAAGAAACAGACATCTGCTTACCACCTCAGCCGTTTTACACACACACAAAAAAAAAAAAAAAACCTTCATGAGCAACTCAAATAATTTACCTTCATGAGCAAATCATTTACAATGTGATTATGGCCTGGTTTCACAGACAGGGATTAGACTAAACCAGGATTAGGCCATAGTGCAATTAAGACATTTAAGTAATTTTTATAAACATGCCTTAGAAAAAAAAAAAAATACTGGTGTTCATCTTGAGACAAAACAAAGGCACTGATATATTTTCAGATTGGTCAGTGCAAGGTTCTTTCAGCTGAAACAGCTCTGACTTACGTTTTACTCTGGAATTAGGCTTCTCAGTTTCAACATTTTGAACAGTAGGGCCTTACAATCGTTTTCTGTTTTTCAGAAATTCTTTTTTTTTTTTTTTTTTTTTTTTTTTTTTCTGATAATCAAATGGGGGCATTAAACATTTATTTATTTTAATTAAAGGATGATTAAACCCTTTTATTTGTTGCCAAACAAATGGTTTTCTGTTAAAATCAATGCATGGAAGAAAAATTGTGTTAATATTCGGTTTAATTCCGTACCATAGAGTAAATCCGTTTTTATGGACTCCGCGATCCCATCCATTTCCGCGGAGGAGAAATTGTAGACGTGTGTCCATGTAGAGACAGAAATGACATGCCGTTGTGCAAATAAGATAAATAACATAAGACTATTTTGTTTGTTTAATAAAAGAACAGGGTGTAGACTTGTTCTATAGCAAAAGGTAACCTTAAATGACTTCTGTTGTGATCTGGCGCTATATAGAAGATAAAGTTTTAGAGGAAACACTGCATTGCAAAAGTGTTTTTTTTTTTTTTTTATTGGACTGAAAACCGTTAACCGTTTGGTTACCAAAATTCTTCAAAATTGCATCTTTTGTGTTCCTCAACTGAAGGAAATTCATTTGTTTGACAACTTGAGGTAAGTAAATAAATAATTATATAATTTTTATTTTTGGGTGAACCATGCCTTTAAAGACTTTCCCTTATTTATTTATCTATCTATCTATCTATCTATCTATCTATCTATCTATCTATCTATCTATCTATCTATCAAAAAGGAACAACCAAACCTTAGTTGCCTGTGCTTGTATACAGAGCAAAACCTTCAGTAGTTTATCTCTTCTTCTCTTCAATTGTTCTTGTCCTCAGCTGGTGGATTGGTGGTCTGTAATCTGGGATGGGATGCAGAGAGGAGATTTTGGGGGAAGGGTTGGAGAAAAATCTGCCAGGCTGTAGAATAAGCACGGCACCCCGCAGGGACGAGTTCTCTCTGTAGACTGACTCTGTTTTAAAATTTAATGGCCAAGCAAAATGCCAGACGGGGGCTGTTCTGCTTCCACGCCTGCGTGGCAGAGCGCAGGTCAACGACGGGGTTTGAGGGAAAAGGGCAGTCGTTTAATGTGAAGAACAAAACAACTTACGTTTAGTTCTTCCTCAACAGCCCTTTAAATTGGCTTATCAGACTGTGTAATATGTTTCACAACCGGTGAGAGGATATTTTCTTTCACATTTTTTTTTTTTCGCACTTACTGTAGCATTTCGTCACTCGCTCTTCATCTGGATCGGTGCTGGATGCTTGTCCTGACATGTTTGTTGCAGATCCCAGGAATTGACGAATGGAGAAAATGTGGAGAATTACACCACACCCTGGCAGAGCGTTTTACATGAGAAAGGCGGTTAGTGACGGTTACATGGGAAACACTGGAAGGAGTGACTGCTAATTACTGTTGTCTGTAATGAGACTATTTAAGCTTCAGTTTAGGGCTGCAGCTAACATCTATTTGGGTTAACACAAACATCTTGATGCCAAGGTTACGAGATCCCGAATTCTAAAACTCATCCCCCACCCTACCCTAGACTGAAAGATGGAGCGAACTGCACTTCTGCTGGCATAATTCTGCATTGATGGCTATTATAAGTAATTGCTAGCAAAACATGTATACACAATGTAAATATCATTAAACTTTCATTATATTATAATAGATGTTCTATAAAAGATGAGTTCCCTTTGTTTTGTTTTTTTAAATTTGTTTATTTATTTATTTGTTTATTTATTTTTTTTTTATCTATCGGATACTCAGCTAATGTCTTTTTCTTGCTGCTCTAAATACATATTTGGCTCAAAAACAATTGTGTTGAGAACTGAATCCCATGACAGTCTTCGACTTGTGGATCTGGCTGTATTTAAAATTATTATAATTCTGACTGATACTACTGACAAATCACTATATAAATTCCATTAATAGTAATAATAGTAATAATAATATGATTCAGCTGTAGGCACGAGGCCACAGATCATCACGGCATGCCGATATACAGCCATATTTCACATCTATGAGTGTGATATTGCGTTTATACAACAGTTCGACGGCACAAGTGTGTAGATACATAAACATAATAACAATGGAGTGTCTTTAAAAGCTCTCATTTGTGCAGAACTACTTGCTTCCGCCATGGATTCAAATCAAAGTCTGACAGTTTAACAGCTGAGCCCAAGCCTCCATTACGAATTGCAAAACGTCACTTTAGAACTACAGGGCTCAACAATAAGGAGTGCCTGATGGCCTGGGGCCAGCGTGAGAGACGCTCGGCACATTAGACGTATGTGTCACTGGCCCAATTGGGCCATTGCCGCATCGTCACGAAAGTTTATCATTTGCAGGTGTTTTTAAGCCTTGTTAATTAAAAATTTTAAGCGATCACAGAGAACTTAATTTATACAGTGGAGTAGAGATGCGCCGATCGACTGGACATATTTCAACCAATCTCTGTTCCGGGCTTGCACACGAAACCGCATGCAGTAATTTTTCAAAATGTCATGTGTGTAAAAGTATTACGAACTTTTTAAAAATCCATTAACAGAGGCCAGAGATGCTGAAGATGAACGCAAAGAGGAAAAATACTCTAGCAGGCAGAGCAAGATCACTGTTATATTATCCTAAATATTGAAACGGGGGTTTATATAAATGTATCTCTGAGGGGAACTGTTTTAAGAAAAGCTTACATGGCGTTTTCTTTTCATTTGTCAACTTCAAAGTAGTGTTCATAAGCATGGCACTGATTTGTTTACAGCTGTAACCAAAGAAACGTAATATCACTGTTATTCCATAAGCGCCACCTGCTGGCAGAGTTTGTGTTCATTCAATCCATCTGCTGTTTTTCCCTAAAGCATCTTTTCATTTGTAATAAAATATTAATAATAATAAAATAATTTTTGAACAAACAAATAATGCTTGAACTTTAGTTAGTCTAGTAGGTTTAGGTGTGGTATCGAAATTGGAACCCGAGTATTGTACAATTTAATTGGTATGTAAAATGTTGGTGTCATTTAAGCTTAAGCTTATTTATTAAAATAAAAGATAACTAGAGTCAAAAACAATGATGACAACAACTATTCATTTTTTTTTTTTTTTTTTTTTTTCTTGTGGCAGAGCCTGTGAAACTTTCGACCGGGCAATTAAAAATTTGAACCACTAAAAAAATCCTTAGCGTTGAGCCCTGAACTAGTAACAAAGAAATGTTGAGTTGCTTCTTTGAAAGCTTATTGTATTACTGCAGTAAAAGCTCACTGTATTGTGTAGAGTGTTATGAGAGAGAGAGAGAGAGAGAGATGGACTGGGCGAGTGTGATTACCTGCATCTCATTCATTCTTCAGATTAGTCTTGTATCCACAATAAACATTAGTTTTAATGTCTGCTGAGGAAAGCGTTATCTTTGTCGTAACGTTAATATCCTTTCATCTGTTAAGGGTTTTTTTTTCTGCTCAGTGCATTTGTTTGCTGTGTCAAGCTGTTTTTGAAACTAAAAATAAATTCCGCTTATAGGCATTAAAACTTTTCAATGTAAAAGTCTTAACTGCTGACTCACTCATAAAAAACAGTGTCTTGTTGCTATCTAATGGCAGAACAATGCAGCGTTTCTCAATGCTAAACACTATTATTAAATATATTATTTATATAAAATATTGTTTATATAAAATATTATTTATTGAAATAATAATATTTAATAAACAACAGCAAAAACAGCCATCAAAAAAGTTGCTAGGCAATTCAGTCAAAATGACAAACGCAGTGCTATGATATACAGCATTGAATTTACATGAGATTTTGCCAAAACTATCTTCTCTGGAACAAATAATAGAATAATGAGACTAAGACTCTCCGTTAAATTTACCCGAAACAAATTACATCTGATGTTTAACCACTACAGACACATTGGAGCCAGAGGTAAAATTCAAGAAGATCTGGCCGAGGTGAGGCACTCTCGGGTGGCTTCATGAGCGCAGAACGGCTGCAGACGCAGATGTCTAAAAACATTATATATATATACACACGTATGTGTGTGTATTTATATATACATAATAAATATATACAGTGCACACACATATAGTAGTGAATTAATAGTTTGACAGCCCTAGTCTAGCCTACAGCACACCCTAAATAAATAAAACTATTTTGGATGGGCGTTAGGATCCGGGGGAGCCTGTTGTTGTTGCTGCTGCTGCTGCACGCGCTAGTGACTGTTGACTCTATTGCACACCTTATGTTACACCTCAGATGACAAGAGAATTTATGGTAATGTTAATATTTAGTCTGTCCATGAGTTCATTCTCTCAAATGCCTTGGGTTTGCAAAGCTTATATGGACTGAATGCTGCTGTGCTACGGTATCAATATATTGTGCACCTGTTTTCAGAGGGTTTTCAGAGAATATGCTATTGGCACAGATGTTTTAAAATAAGTGTTTTAAAAAAGAACTTTGGCTGACACAGCAAGATATTTAAACTAGAATAACAAAATTGCGAAACTGTATCATTAGAGTTGCTTATTGGGTAAGCAGGTGTTGGTTGACAGAACAGCAGCATTACAAGACAAACATGACGACAGCAACAAGTTTGTAATGGAAATTTTACTGGGCGAACAAATAAATTCTGTGACTGATCCAGTACAGGACAAGATGAAGCACTAACAAGAACATCTCCTTAATGATGTTCGTGCTATGCTGTTAAATTAAACATAAGCACGTATTTCCAGCCAATTTCACCTTTGACATTTTTACCTGTATTTGCATTTCATACAGAATAATTAAAAGGCATGTTAGTCACGTATCATAGGGCAAACTCGATCTTCAGTACACACTCTCTAACCATATGACTAATTTAAAGATACCAGCATCTCTCATGAAAGCCAATAATATTTTGTAGGATTCTACACCTAGCGGCCCAGCAATTCCCCTTGTTAAACAAAGTTTATTACACATAGAATATCATAATTAGAGTTCCATAAGAAATGGTGGATTGAGTCACGATTCTTAATTAAACTATATTAAAAATAATCATGTGTTCTGCTAATACTGTCTTTCATAAAGTATTAATGAAAATATATTATTGACAAAATCAAATTCCAACATAATGATTATTTATATATATTTAGAAAATGTACTTGCATTTAAAAATACTAGTTTGTCATGTCATTTATCCTTTAAGAAGAAAAACTAGGCTCAAAAATAAGGTTATTTTTTACTAACCCCACTGGAAATCGGTTCATTTTTTAGCAACATGTTTACTAATGTGCTAATAATATAAAAAATACAATTTGGGTAATTCAATTATTTTCTGTATTTTATTCGGAAACAAGAAAAGTTCTTTTACATGCTGTCCAGTGTTCTCCTCTAATATAGACTATGATATATTTGATAAAGATTTAAATATCAAAAAGTCTATAATTAAGTAAAACATAGTCACAAAATAATTATAATGTAAATGGTACAATGTTTGCTACATGTAGGATTTCAATAAAATATAGTAAATATATTTAAACTTCAACAAATATTTAATTAAAATAATGCCAGGACAAACCTTTTTGCAAAATGAAAACAAATGTTACGCACTACACACTACACGATGTGTTGAGTCAACTTAAAATAATTTGTTACCCCGCTGCCTTAAAATTTTAAGTTCAGTCAACTCAAAAAAGGTTTAGTCAACTTGAAATGTTTTGTATCTAGTGACAACTTAGATGTTTGAGTTGATTCAACTTACAATTTCAGGCAGCCGGGTAACAAACACAGCCTTTAAGTTTAGGCAGCTCAAATATCTAAATTGTCCTTTAGATATGTACAACTTAACATTTCAAGTTGACTGAACTCATTTGAGTTGACTGAACTTAAAATTTTAAGGCAGCAGACTAACAAATTATTTTAAGTTGACTCAACTTTTTTTTTTTTTTTTTTTTTTTTTTTTTTATAGTGTGTGGAAATACAATTCTGTAGCACATTAAATGCCACAAATTATGTTACAGCTAAAAAACAAACAAATAAACAAACAAACAAAAAATTATATTCAGGTGAACCATCTCTGTGTTAGCACACATTGGAGTTCTCTGACAAAACTTTTCAACGAAACCAAATTCACACACATTTTCTTTTTCATCTTTACATGTGTGGGATCAGATTGCAGAAATCGTTTTGATGAACAGTAGTCTCACCAAATTGTTATCTGACCCAAAGATCCTCTCCTACAAACACAAGCACACAACAGAGCTGCTCTCGTGTAAGATGCTGTTTGGAAGGGCATGACATTGTAAAAACTGCAGGTTTACTCTTTTCATCCTCTCCTCTGGAGGAAAGCCATTTGTCTGAGGCTGTTTCATTTTCAGCAGGGTGAGATTCTCTAGAGATCTGCTGGGCACTCGGTTTCTGCCCCATTTTCTCTTCCTTATGTTCATCCTCATGGTTTACCATTTACATGATTCATTACGTAGGTATGACATTTACCCAAAATAAATTATTCACATAAGTCACAAATACTTAATACCTTATTATGTTATTATTAGTTATATGTAGCTATATTCCAAATGTCATTGTGGTTACAGTTCTGTAATTTCAAAAGCAGAGTCAGATGGGATTGAGAATTCTGTTGGTTTTACAATATTTAGTAATTGTTCTCTTGAGTTGCACATTTCAAAACCCATTTAAATAAAACAATACTGTTGGGATCAATTCAGTAGTATGTATAACATTTTGGACATAAAAGGAATTATTAGCTGCTACTAATAAGGAGATTCACATACAAAGTCTCCTCGGAGGAAATGAGTTTAATCTGAATAGGCCAATAGATGGTCTAATTTACTCCAGGTCAGAAACATCAATGTGAGCTGCTGTAGTGCACGCCAAGCTATTGCACTTATTTCTTCATTAAATCTGTATCTCTGTGAGTGTGATTTAGCAGTCACAACAGAGATCATTTGCGTATTGATATGTTATAGTAAAAGTAGCAAAAATAACCTGACTATTTTCAAGGATACATATCAGGTAAGGGTAATGGAAAAAGTCATTTACAGTGTATTTTGATGAGAAACCTTGGCTAAACATTTAAGTGAATTTCAGGGAAAAAAAAGACGAATGCAGAATTTGGCTCCTTTAAACAAATTACTGCTGAGGAAGAAAGCTGCATGTTATTGTGTGGATAAGAATGGAAATTTTCCACTGATCATTTTGAGTGGGCACTGAATCAGGTGGAGTTGTGCTCCCTCAGCAGTTCTTAATGCCACCAATTAACCCCCCCCCCCCCTCTCTCTCTCTCTCTCTCTCTCATAAAAAAAGATAAAGGGAAAGATTTCCACCCAAGCACTTCTATTTATTAATATTAGAATTTAGTCAACGTTAAATGAGACCCTAGTTTCCAATTTATTTTGCCACTTCAACGCCTCATCGGTAACGTTAATAACTCCTGGATACTGGATTAGAGTTTTAAGTGCACTGGGGGAACTTCAAATAAGCAGAGCATTTGTCAGATCTCCATGGACTAAAACATGCTTAAATACTTTTTTTTTTACTAAATTATTTGCCAATTATTGAAATGTTTGTTGTGTAGACATTTAAGGAGACTATAAAATCACCCAGTAGTGGGTGGATTCAGAATTTACTCATGATGAATATTTTGTGAATGCATGTTTTTTAGATGCACATATTTGTTCTCTCTTGAATACTATATATTATAACAGTGGCAAAGTTTAAAATTAGTTAAAATTTGATTTTATTTATAACATAATTCTAACAGATATTTTTTTTTTTCAGGATAAACAGTAAATTAGTTTAAACAACTTAAAAGTATAAACTAATAAAGTACTTACCCATGATTTGCAAACTATTAGATAATATTACTGCAATTAATGAAGGTTAATTTAAAGCACTAAATTAATTACATGGTCCTACTTTCTATATATATATATATATATATATATATATATATATACATACACTACCATTCAAAAGTTTTTATTATTAGAATGATCAATGTTGGATAATATCAACAGTTGTGCTGCCAAATATTTTTTGGAACCTGTGATTTTTTTTTTTTTTTTTTTTTTTTTTCAGGATTCTTTCATTAATAACAAGTTTAAAAAGTACAGTGTTTATTCAGAATATAAATATTTTATAACAATGTAAATTATTTATTATTAACTTTTAATAAACTTTTAATTATTAACTTAATACATCATTGGTGAATAAAAGTATTAATTTCTAAAAAAAAAAAGAAACAATAAACAATAAACCCCAAACTTTTGAACGGTAGTGTGTATATATATATATATATATGTGTATATATATATATATATATATATGTGTATATATATGTGTATATATATGTGTGTGTATATATATGTGTGTGTATATATATATATATATATATATATATATATATATATATATATATATATATATATATATATATATATATATATATAACACTTATTCACTATTAACTATTTTGACAATTCTGTCAACTAGCCCTAGTCTGCCATCTTTGAGTCCCAGACTGACAGCTGCTTCTGTATGAACTACTTAAAAGTGGCTGTAAAAGTGATGCCGAACAGCCTCCGGGCCTCCGTTCTTAGCTAAAGGCCACCCTTAACCCTCATTAATAGAGAAAGACTTCAACAAAGCCCAACACAAAAGCGATTGGCCTGCTGTTTCTCCATTCAAATCCCTCTCTTTGAGGTTTGCGAGGTGTATTCCTCCCCTCTCCATGGATTTCTCCCCCTTCTTTCTGGAGAGCCTCTGATCAAACCCACACAGGAAGTGTGCTGGGAGTGAGCAGCACTGTGAGGCTGCTGATTGACCCAGTCCTCTTATAGAGTATTGACCGCCTTACTCACAGACTTCATTCCCGCTTCCGCTTTGCCTCACGCTAATTACTAATATCAGAGTGGGCTAATATTGTTGTTATTGCACACTCCATTTTATAGTGCTTTGGAACAAATTGGATTTGGAGAAATTGTTGGCACGGTTTAGCGCTGATTAGACGGAGTGTGTGTTTTGTTTACCGCCTGGATTTTGTTGGCCTAACTGGAGCGTGGCCTCATAGTTGGAGTCTTATCTCATCTGTCCCTTCTTAGAGGCTGCGGCTAAAAAGTCAAAGGCTTAGTGCAACATCAAAGCCGTCTAGCTTCTGCATGTACACCATTGATAGAAAGACAGATGGAGAGGAAGATGAGGACGGGGGTTTTCACCAAAGAGGTGATGAGGGACAGTCACATTGTTATTGTGAACACAGTGTGAGTGCACTATAATGTGTTTGTGGGTCAGAAGACTGGTCGTACAGTATTGAGCTACAGTGTTGTCATGACTGCATTATGTTGAGTATATTCAAGTGACAAATAATTATGAATGTTTAGCACTTTTGCCATTTTGTGAAGAAAAACCTCTACACAACGAGCAGTATTGAAGGTGGTCTGATTGGCTGTGATTTTGCAGAATTTTTGATTGAGTTGAATAACATGAGGCTTATTTTTTTCTGTTTCAAGTATTTGAATTTACACTGACCAAAATTCTAAACGCAAAACTTTTGTTTTTGCCCCCATTTTTCATGAGCTGAACTCAAAGATCTAAGACTTTTTCTATGTACACAAAAGGCCTATTTCTCTCAAATATTGTTCACAAATCTGTCGAAATCTGTGTTAGTGAGCAATTCTCCTTTGCCGAGATAATCCATCCATCTCACAGGTGTGGCATATCAAGATGCTGATTAGACAGCATGATTATTGCACAGGTGTGCCTTAGGCTGGCCACAATAAAAGGCCACTCTAAAATGTGCAGATTTATCACACAGCACAATGCCACAGATGTCGCAACTTTTGAGGGAGCGTGCAATTGGCATGCTGACTGCAGGAATGTCTACTACAAAGTAAAACAATACAGTAAAACTAATAGCATAAATAGTTTAGCCCCATGCTACTCTAAATGTACATCTTGTGTTCTCCCTTTCTACATTACCAGTTTAAGAGTGTGTAACAAAAAGCTCTGAACTGAAGCTGTTTTATTCTGTGTCCTTTTACTGATTGTATGTTTTTAAATAATATGTGTATGGTGAAATATTAATGAGACTGCATTAAACTTTAACCAGATTCTGAGGCAGATTAAACTAGACTATTAAATTTCTCTGACTGTGAAATAAAAGCGAATCCGATTGCAGTAGTACGCCTTTTTCCCTTGCGCAGCGCTGTCTGTCAATATCAATGAAGCTCGTGTGAGTCATTTGAGTAGCTTGGAAAAATGAAGCAGGTGAAATTATTGCTGAGTATCAGCCGGAAGGTCCCGGAGCAAAACAAGACGAAGGTTTTGTGCATTTCAAAAATGACTCATTAAAATAGAGTGGCACTCTGATTGAATAAACCAGATTGTGTGGCCAGGACAGTGAATGTATTTGGTTTTTCCTTTTATTTTGCTCTAATTTGTGCTCTTTCATATCTAATTGACTCCGCACTTTCGCGCTGCGGTAGATGGAATAGACAGAGAAGCTGTAATGAGACGTGCCCACTCAAGGCCCTGAGAGACCAACCCAGTTGCTGGGGTGCAGCTGCTTTACTTGCCTCATTTGTGTGTATCTGAAGAGGCTAGCAAAGTAAAGTCACAACTGACAGATGCCTCCCCAGCATCCACAAATTTCCTGCCTCTATGTGAGTCAGACAAAACAAGCATCATATTAAAATAATAACCTGCTGTTTTGCATGCAATTGATGTTGTGCTTTTCCCCCTCTTGAAGTAGCCCTCCTACCAGAGCTGTTAGCTTTCATCTCAAAACATTTCAATTCGACGTCTGGACACCAGAAGCACCACCGTCAGCGTTGAAACCAATCACAATTCCCCGTAGTCCAATTTACTGTTATTCTACGAAGGTATTTGAAGTTCACATGGAGTAGCCAACTTAGTTTGGCCGAAGAAACGTTTTCATTTCAACTGGATGTTTGGGGGAGGAGTACGATGGGAATTTCAAAACTCGCTCAGTAGGGTCTTTTAACTTTTATTGAACATAAACTCCAAATCGTTCCCTTGTGTGCTCTTCGCAGAGTTTCCCGTCCGACGAAGGCTGGCCATTTGCGAAGTACCTGGGTGCTTGCGGGCGAATGGTGGCGGTGAACTACGTGGGCGAGGAGCTGTGGAGTTTCTTCAATGCTCCCTGGGAAAAGAGAGTAGACCTGGCCAAGCAATTAATGGACATCGCGGAGCAGCTTACTAACAATGACTTCGACTTTGCTCTCTATCTGCTGGACGTCAGCTTCGATAACTTCGCCGTGGGCCCGCGGGACGGGAAGGTCATTGTGGTGGATGCGGAGAATGTTGTGGTGGCCGACAAGAGGTTGATCAAACAGAGTAAGTAAATAGATTGCTTGTTTCCTGCATGTACAGTAAATCTCAGTCTGTACTCACAGTGTTTGATTTACCATAGTGACAACGGCATACACACAAATTTGCTCATTTGAACTGATGTTAAACCAACCATTCACCCAAAAATTTAATTCATAATATGGTAGTTATATGAATTAATACAGTTTCATAATATGGAGTTCACAAATTAACTACATAGGTTAATTTGTGAGTTGATGAAGAGCTGGAAGAATTTCTAGATGTATAAAAGCAGTTTAATTTTAGAGAAAGAAAAAGAAGAATTAGGGTGAATCAAATTGTGAATTTACTGCCATTGCATGAATAATATGTGATCATATGATCATGATTAAAAATGAAAATGACAGACAGTGTTGAAGTCTAGCACAGCCTCTGGTTGGTAATGAAGGAACGTGTGACTATAGTTGGCTAAAAAAGTTTAGGGGAATGCACCCTCTGAGCGATTCTTTGAAACCGATTGAAAAGAGACTCAAAACAACCTTTTCTTTTTTTCTTTTTTCTTTTTTTTTTTTTTTTTTTTTTTTTTTTTTTTTAGCTTTTATGAACCAGGTAGTAGTGCTTCTCTCATAAACCTTATATAGTCATATGACTTCAGAAGACTAAATCCTACTACTAAGACATGTTTGGCACATGCACATGGATAACTATTATTAAATTAGAAATTAATAATAAATCATTAAATGTCATTTACTCACCTGTATGATTCGCTTTATTCTGTAGAACACGCGCACACACACAAACACACACACACAAAGGGTTAAAGGAGAAGTCCACTTCCAGAACAATTTACAGATAATGTACTCACCCCCTTGTCATCCAAGATGTTCTTGTTTTTCTTTCTTCAGTCGTATATAATGTTTTTTAAGGAAAACATTTCAGGAATTATCTCCATATAATGGACTGGCTATGGTTCCCCGAGTTTGAACTTCCAAAATGTTGTTTAAATGCGGCTTCAAACGATCCCGAATGTGGTTGTAAACGATCCCAGCTGAGGAAGAAGGGTCTTATCTAGCGATTGGATATTTTCATAAAAATAATACAATTTACATATTTTTTAATGTCAAACGCTCGTCTTGTCTTGCTCTGCCTGAACTATGTTTTTTTGTTTTTTTGTTTTTTTTTGTTTTTTTTCTTCCCGGTTCATGACAGTTAGAGTATGTCGAAAAATTCCCATCTCGTGTTCTCCCTCAACTTCAAAATCGTCCGACATCGCTGTTTTACCTTTTTTGTTCACTTTGCAAAGACTGGGTTGGTACTTCTGCAGCGATGTAGGATGTTTTTGAAATGTTTTCTGAAGTTGAGGGAGAAAATATGATTGGAGTTTTTCAGCATACCCTAACTGTCTTGAACCAGAATATACAGAGCTCAGGCAGAGCAAGACAAGACGAGTGTTTGAGATTTAAAATAATTTAATTTAATTTTTTAATAAAATAACCTATCGTTTCGCTAGATAAGATCGTTCTTCTTCAGCTGAGATCATTTACAACTGCATGTAGGATCGTTTGTAGCCACATTTAAACTGCATTTTGGAAGTTCAAACTCAGGGCACCATAACAGTCCATTATATGGAGAAAAATGTTTTCCTCAAAAAAAACATTTTTATTTGTAAAATGTAATTTGTTTACGACTGAAGAAAGAAAGACATGAACATCTTGGATGACAAGGGGGTGAGTACATTATCTGTAAATTTTTGTTCTGGAAGTGGACTCCTTTAATAGTTTTTGCGCTAACAAAGGAAGTCAGTAGGTTCCAATTCCAAAATAACTACAGCAGACAATTTTCAAAATATCACCTTTTGTGTTCCACATTATAAAATAAAATATACGTACATACATACATACATACATACATACATACAGGTTTGGAACATTGGTGTTATTGTTAAATAAAACTTAAAACTACCAGTAAAACTTGGACTAAATTTAAAAATGAAAAATAAAAAAAAAAAAAATATTGAAAAATAAAATAAAATAAATGAGAAACGAGAGATGTTGTCTTGGAAATTAACTAAAATAAAATGTTTTTAAAAAATCTAAATATAAATAAAGGAAAATGACAAAGGCAATTAGTAAAACTTTGACTAAATTTAAAAATGAAAAAAATAATATATATATATATATATATATATATATATATATATATATATATTAAAAAATAAAATAAATAAATAAAAGCAATGTAATAAATTGTATCTTCCTTCTGGCAAAATTTCATCATATCACAATTTTGAAGGCTTAATATTCTATAAGATCAAACCACGTACATCTGCATAAATATAAGGGTATGATGTTCAGAGAAGCTTTAATGCAGCAGTAGTATGTGTGCTGGAGCAGGTGTGTTTGTGTGAACTCCGGTGTCATTTCCTGACCTCATCTCTCCTCTGTCTCTCTTTCTCCATTTACTTTCCATTTTATTCACTGTCCAATCCATTAAAGTCGTAAAACCCCATGAATGAATACATTAAAAGTAAAACTATATAAAAGTAAAGTGTGTATATATATATATATATATATATACATACATATCCTGATAAACAACTTCAGAACTCTGAATGCTGCAGAGAGTTTTTTTTTGTTTTTGTTTTTTTTTTTATATACACACCCAGCACATCAGAATCGAGTGCGTCACCAGCGTACTGAGACATTGTGTGTTGTACCTTTGTGTTTTGTGCCCAGAATCTCAGGGGAGATACCCAACATCAGATAGAACACTATTCAGAGAACAAGGTTTGTTCCTGAAAGCCTCAGATAGAATATGTGTCTATGTGCGGGCGGTTGCGCGAGAGACTTACACGTGAGGACAGAGTGACGCCAGTCGGGTCTTTCTTCAATGGCGACTTGTCACAGTGCCAAAAGCCTCACAGAAGAAGCTCTGTCATTGAAGTGGGAGCGAGCCCTCGAGGGGAGGGTGTCCCCTTTTACCAGTCAAACAGCTCCGCTAGGATGAATTTAAATTGTTTTAGCTCAGCTTTGAAGGAATACTAAAGCTAGACACTGTTTTTACAAGCAAGCTTAAGGATGTTGGGTTTCATTCACAAATAATTACCTTTAAGTTTCATAATTATGTGAGTCAAAAGCATTCTCATGCTAAATGTCCACTGGATTCACAACAGGTGTGTATGCATGTTAATTTCTTAGACTGGTTAGACACCTAGTTGTTAATGAATTTGGATTATTCTGGACTATGGGCGAGGAGCATAATACACACCCAGATGATCTCCATGTAAGGGCTTGTTGCACACCATCTTCTGTACAGCCATTCATCATCAAAGATCTTTACAGACACTAGTGCTATTCTCAAAAGAAGTCGAAAAACAAACTCCAAACAACAGATCTGTTGAATTTTTAAGGAGAATCTATCCCAGGTCAAGATATAATGATTTTCATAATTTAAAAAAAATTAATTAATCCAATTAATTCATAGTTTTATTAAAGTTCCATGGTATGGTTTGTTTTAATTATTTCTTTGTTCAAATGTTATGTTCATTTTTGTTTATTTATTTGTACATTTAAATGGTTTTGTTTGTTGATTTTGTTTAGCACTTTGGTATGGAATTTCATTTCCGCCACTTGATAAAACAAATAAAAAAAATGTAATTGCGACTTTTTGTCTCGCAATTTTAACAGACTTTCCTAAAATTGTGTGACATAAACTTTGAATTGTGAGAAAACGTAGAGTTGAGAGATTTAAACTTGCAATTACAAATTATTACACCAGAATTGTGAGATATATGAACTCGCAATTGTGAGAAAAAAGTCAGAATTCTGATATACAAACTTGCAATAAAAAAGGCTAGTTGCGACTTTATCTCAAAATTCTTTTTTCTCACAATTGCAAGTTTATATCAAACAATTCTGACTTCTTTTTTCCCTCAGAATTGCATGATATTAATTTGCAGTTATGAATTACACTACCGTTCAAAAGTTTGGGGTCAATAAGACTTGTAATAGTCTTTAAAGAAGTCTTTTATGCTCATCAAGGCTGCATTTATTAGATTAAAAATATAGAAAAAAAAACAGTAATATTGCAAAATGTTTTTACAATATAAAATAATGTTTTTTATTTTAACATACTTTAAAATATAATTTATTCCTGTGTTGAAAAGCTGAATTTTTATCAGCTGTTACTTCAGTCTTAAGTGTCACATAATCCTTCAGAAATCATTCTAATATGCAGATTTATTATAAGAATGATTAATGTTGGATAATATCAAATATTTTTTGGAACCTGTGATTTTTTTTTTTTTTTTTTTTTTTCTTTCATGAATAACAAGTTTAAAAAGTACAGTGTTTATTCAAAATATAAATATTTTATAACAATGTAAATTATTTATTATTAACTTTTAATAAACTTTTAATTATTAACTTAATACATCCTTGGTGAATAGTATTAATTTCTTAAAAAAAAAAAAAAAGAAACAATAAAAATGTACTGACCCCAAACTTTTGAACGGTAGTGTTAGTTAGAATTGTATGATATAAACTCGCAATTGCGAGAAAATAAAAAAATTGTAATTTCACTTTTTTTTATTACGTTTATATCTTGCAAGACTTCATTTCTCAGAATTTTGTTTATATGTCGCAGATCTGACTTTATAATTTGCAGTTGCGAGTTTATATCACACAATTCTGACTTTAAAATTCGCAACTGCAAGTTTGTCTCACAATTCTGACTTTTTCAGAATTGTGATATAAACTTGCAATTGCAAGAAAAAAGTCGGAGTTGGGAGATTTAAACTTGCAATTACGAATTATTACAGGAGAAGTTCACTTCCAGAACAAAAATTTACAGATAATTTACTCACTTGCTATCCAAGATGTTCATGTCTTTCTCTCAGTCAGTACTTCTGCAGTGATGTAGGATGATTCTGAAGTTGGAGAAAATGAGATGGGAGTTTTACATACCCTAACTTTCTTGAACCGGAATACACAGAGCTAGATAAGACAAGCATTTGAAGTTATATGATTGGGGGCACCATTGAAGTCCGCTATATGGAGACAAATCCTGAAATGTTTTCCTCAAAAACAATTTCTTTACGACAGAAGATAGAAAGACATGAACATCTTGAATAACAAGGGAGTGAGTACATTACCTGTAAATTTTTGTTCTGAAAGTGGACTTCTCCTTTAAGTCAGAATTGTGAGATGTATAAACTTGCAATTCTGAGAAAATATAAGACAGAAAATACCCCCTCTGAATTGGACATTATAACTTGCTATTCAGAGTTTATATCTCACAATTCTGAGAAAAACCAAAAAAAAACTTTTTCATCATACAATCCTAACTTAATTTTTCAGAATTGTGAGTTTATATTCCGCAATTTTAACTTTTATATCACACGATTCTGACTTTAAAATTCACAGTTGCAAGTTTATATCTCGTAATTCTGACTTTCTTTCTAAGAATTGTGTGATGTAAACTTGCAGTTGCGAGAGAAAACTGACTGGATGTTATAACTTGCAATTCTGAGTTTATATCTCACAATTCTGAGAAAAAAAAAAAGAAAAAAGAAATCAGAACTCTGATATACAAACTTGCAATAAAAAAGGTAGTTTTGACTTTTTATCTCACAATTCTGACTTTATAGTTCACAATTGCAAATTTATTCTGACTTTTTTTTTTTTTTTTTCAGGATTGTGATATATACTCGCAATTGTGATGTCGCAATTACCCTTTTTTAATGCAAATTTATATATTACAATTCTGAGGAAAAACGTCAGAATTGCAAGATGTAAACTGACAATTGTGAGGGGAAAAAAAGTCAGAATTGTAACAAAAAGTTGCAATTACCCTTTTTTATTTTTTATTCGGTAGCTAAAATGGGCTTCCATAGTTTGGTGTATTTAATTTAATTCCCACTATACATCCAATATTTATATTTCTTTATCCATATATTCATCATTTATAATTATCAATGCATCCATAATTTATATGAATTTATTAACCCATCCATCCATCCATCATTTATATGAATTTATATGTATCTCTTATTTATATTTATTCAACCATTCATCCATCCATCCAGTTTATATTTATCCGCCCGTTCGTCCGTCCTTCTGTAGTTTTATTATTTGTTGATGTATTTATTTACATTTGGTTCTTTATATTTGTATGGTTATTGTTGGTTCTTGTGTTTTATACAAATTTTGAATCAGTTTGATTGCAAGCTGACTGATGAATCTTGATTTTATGCATGTGTGTATGTACAGTTGGTTAATGAATAGCAGCCATTGTAATCGGACTTGACAGGAAGTTTTGCATTACATCAAGATTTTGACGTAGAAACACATTTCGACAACTGTGCAAATAGATTAGGACCAAAAAGACCCTTTGTTATGAACAACTGATGGTACAAAAGGCCAGTCAATTAGGCTGCAAGTTCACCAGTGCAGTATTTAAAGAGAACAAAGCAACATTGATCTGCAGCTCCGTAATGAAATTATCTGCAGTGCTTTGGAGAGAGCCCAGCACAAGCCTTGGATACAGAATGTTTGTCTAGACCAACGACGCAGGGAAAGCCACAACCTAAAATGAATTTCGATCTGGAGCACGGCTCCGCTCCACTGACGCTCACAATCACATTTGTCTCTCCGTCCTGCTAAAGATGATCAAGTAGCTTCCTTCCACCCTTGCAATGGGCGGATGTCTTGTCCAGATGTAATACAGCACAGATTAGGATGATGTGTTTGTAAAGACAAGACACAAAAGAGAAGGGAAAAGAGGGAGGACATTCAGAGGATGAGGACCTGAATTCACTTGAATATATAATAGAGTAGTGTAAAATTTTCTATAGATTAAGCTTTACAGTATATTTTGACATGTGGGACACAATAGACTAAAATTTGCTTTTTTTTTTTTTTTTTTTTTTTTTTTTTGAAAAATGATTGAGGTTAAATAAAACTCAGTGTCTGTAGACAACATCTTTGACATGGTCTTCTTTGTGATCTGTTGAATTTTCAATTTTACAATAATCAATAATTAAGTAAATAATGCAATTAAATATTAGCATATAGGTTTCATATATGTTTCAATTAAGTAAACATTGATGTAGAAAAATGCGGTTTCAATGCGGTTTGTGTTACAATAAAATAAAATAAATATACCTGACTTATTTTTTTTTTAGAAAAAAAATATATATATAATTTACAAAATAAATTATTATTGCAAAATTAAATTTTGCAATTCTGACTTTAAAATTAGTAGTTGTGAGTTTATATCTATATTTTGCAATATAGAAAAAATGTAGAAAAATGACATTTATGTAGAAAAATGACAAAAAAGGAACTTATACATCTTAAAATTTACACAGCTTAAAAAAATACAGCTTAATAAAACATTTTTAATAAATATTAACAAATGAGAATGGACCATTTCAATGTGGTTTGTGTTAATAATAAAAAAAAATATATATATTTCTGACTTTATTTCTCAGAATTTAGTTTATATCTTGCAATTCTGACTTTTCCCCCCAGAATTCTAAACTTGCAATTGCAAGAAAGAAATGTTGCAATTACCCTTTTTAATTGCAAGTTTATATTTTGCAATTCTTGACTTAATTTCTTAGATTTGTGAGGTTATATTTTGCAATTCTGACTATATAATTGAGTTTTCAATGTGGTTTGTGTTAAACATAAAATGATTAAATTAAAATAAATTAAACGTAAAACTTAAACTTTATGCTGTCGCATTAGTCCTCAGCATGAAAATGAGGGAATAACAGTTTGTCCAGTTTGCATAAAATGTGTCGTCTAGACTTGCCTCTGACCGAAAGAAAAAAAAAAATCTTGGACACATCTGGGCATTGCAAATTTAATTAACTTCCAGTACTAGGGAGCACTATAAAATTAACCCGAGGCACTGCATCCTCAGCATCCGCAGAATATATGCGAACATTGTAATAATTATTGTCCATTTTTTGTATGCTTTAACTTTTAAGTATTGCTGCTTGTGGCTACATCTGTGTATAATATAAATTTGGTGCCGCATGCCTGCTTGCTAGGCTTCAAATGTAGGAGTGTTCATGCAAAGAGAAAAAAAAAAAATCAACAGAAAAAAAATCTGAGCTAATTATCTGCATGCTACAGATATTGAACAAATACTGAGTTTTATATGTATGACAATAAGCCGTTAAGAACTTGGTCTTTCATGGTTATTAAACCTGTATGCACTTGCGCAAAGACACAGACCTGCATCTGCACATTTCTTTCTCTCATATGTCTTGATGTTGCAGCAAAGACGTATGTAACAGATCTGTGCATTAGAGCTAAGACAGAGCCTGATCACACATCAGTCACACAGACATCTACCAGAGTAAATGACATCTCCTTCACCTTGGCTCTCAGCATCTGCAGATCTGCGTTGAGCGATGATTGAGTTTGTGCGATGGTCTGGGGGCCTGAGGCAGAGCCTGACGCCGGAAACACAGATTGAGTCATTGGAGTTGAGGAAGGACAGGGGCCGGAGTGCAGCGAGTTTCTCAGACATGATTAGGGGTTGGCATCTCCTGGGTTGTTTCACTCTAATCAATTTGATCATTAATGCAACTCCAAAGAGTTCCCCATCATAGAGATTGTTATTTATTTGCAGCGGTTGCCAGGTCCTGGAAAAAAAAGTGTGAAGATGAAGGTTGTATGGATCGGTGTTCTGGGTAGAGAAACAGGCCAATTTGTGTCCCTTTATTAAGGAAGGAACATGCTGTACTTCAGAAATGTCCACCTGATTGCTTCTGTGCTATTTCTAAGTCACAAATTGCTCTCTTGGTCCATCGACTGATATTTTCACTGTGCTCAGACTGAATGAGTGTGTCCAAACATGATTTATAAAAAGATGATGTTTTCCATTTAAAAATGAAAAATACTGGCCAATTTTTGTTTTAAGAAATTTCAAACCTAAAACACAGTTAATTATATATATATTGTGAAAAAAACAAAACAACGCAAGACAGAATGTTGCCACATTGTGTATATTGTTTTTTTGTCATGCTGCAGCAAATTAATAGCAGACTAGCTGCTATTAGCTAGTCCAAAAGAAAAATTTAAAAAAAGTAAAAAAAATTTATTTAATTTAATTTTTTTTAACCTCCATTGTGATATTAGGACTGTTCTGTTTTTTAAATGTCAAAATGACATGATTTAATTTAGAGATTACAAACGTTGGTCCAAGAAGAGGTGTGTCAAGTCATTTTTTAATTGCATTTTTTGTATTCGTTTTACAATAAAAACGCATCACGCCATTCACTCAAATGCATTTTGAATCTTGTCATAGTCAAATCATGAAAGAGCAAATTCTGTTTGTCTATGGTACATTTTCATCAACTACTGCATATTTACTCTTGTTTCTGTCATCTTCCTGCAGATAAGCCAGAGAACTACGACATCTGGTACGAGAGCAAGTTTGAGGAGTGCGACAAGGAGGCCTGTCTCTCCTTCTCTAAAGACATGTTATGCTCACGGGTCACAGTGGACCACAACTATTACGCCATCTGTCAGAATCTGCTTTCACGATATGCTATGTGGCGGGGCAGCTCCGGCGGACTTCTTCACGACCCCCCGCCACACATAGCCAAAGACGGCCAGCTTGAAGCCCTGTTGGACGAATGCGCCAACCCTAAAAAGCGGTACGGCCGCTTCCAGGCAGCTAAAGAACTGCGCGAGTACTTAACCCAGCTAAGTGGTACCGCTAGGTAATGACCGCCCACATACGCTCAACGTTCACCCATCAACGTCCGACGACATCTTCAGGGTTTGGGGATCCCCGTTAGAAGGTCTGACAACGTTTTGTGACTTTATCTCAGACCAATCGTCCTTCACTACAATCCGTTATGTGTACATTTTGTTTCGCTTGCGTTGATTTTTAAATTATTGAAATGTCTTGAGTTCATTGCTTTTATTAAATGATTTGTTTTGCGATAAAGGCAGTGGTTGCGTCACCATTGTCAGCGTCCTCTGGTTTTCCGCTGGAGGTTTACCTGCAAAATTGCGACGCTACGAAAGGCAGCTGGGAGTGGTAGTACACAAGCATTAAAGGGATAGTTTACAGAAAAAATAATTACTCACCCTTATGTTGTTCCAAACCAGTAAGACCTTTGACCTTCAGAACACAAATTAAGATATTTTGACCCTGCATGAACAGCAACGCATTACCACATTCAAGCACTCAAACAAAATAATGACTATTCCGTGTCAGTCTTTGGTTGCACCACCGATGTCATGGACTATTTTAACAATGTCCTTACTACCTTTCTGGGCCTTGAATGTGGTAGTTGCTGTCTATGCAGGGTCGGAAAGCTTTCGAACTTCATCAAAAATGTCTTTATTTGTGCTCTGAAAATGAGCAAAGGTCTCACGGGTTTGGGTGAGTAATTAATGACAGAATTTTCATTTTTTGGGAAACTATCCCTTTAACTCTGTCCAAAACTTTTCAGCGAACGTCTTGTGCTTAATTGATTCACTTACATTCCAGGAAGAATGAGTTTGGCGTAAAGCATAATTTTGAGATGGTAGAGAGGATGTGGAAGTCTGTACATAATTAGAGCAGATTGGAGAGGGGAAATGAGTTGGAATTGCTTTGCATATACCAAAGAGTCTGGTTCTGTGTAACTCAAACCTCTGAATGAAAAGGGCAGAGCCTAAAAACGAGCATAGTCAAACCACCCCGGAGCAGATTCATGAATGTGGTTAGACTTGTTACGAAGATTTGTGTTTGTATTAATCAAGCAAAGTCCAGAGAGACGGCCACAATGAATCCAAATTACGTAGCGCTATTAAATCAGAGCGGGGTCCAGGTCTCTAATTGGCCGTTAACTATAAATAATGTACCGGCACATGGCATGATGCGGCACTATCAAGCTCCTCGACGTGCAAACGTGCATCCGCACAGGTTGAAATGGAACTTTCTATCTTTAAAATCCATCTTAACATTTCAATTTCACAGCTCTGCAATTGAATTAATCAAAATTTAATTAAACGTCTCTAACACTTAAGATCATTTAACTTTGAGCCATCAGCCTGCTGTTCCCCCCCCCCCCTCCCCTTCCCTGGTTTGATTTTGCACTTGGTGGACCAATGAATTAGATCAGTATGCTAATGAGTATGCGTTAGATAATGAAGTACGCTAGCGCTTGACTGACAGCATCACTCCATTGAGCCTGGATTTTGAAAGCTAGCTAATCACTTTTCTACTTGATGTTTCTGCCAGTGCAAATGAATGAAATGAATTAAGATTTTAATCTTTTTATTTCCATGTTTGGGTTCTGGCCAGTCAAAGTCAAAGCAATAAGTGTCCATCAGCCATTATCCGTGAAGATCCCTCTGCTCTTGTCAAATCTAAACCGGTGACCGGATGGCCTCTCTTTAGGTGTTGGCACGTGAGAGATTTTTTGCGTGCATAAACAACTGTCCGCTTTTGTACTGTACTTCTATTTCAGTTGAGTATTATATCAGCTGTGTCTGATTTTACTGTGCCTTTCATTCAGAAGTTGTATTTACAACTTTTTAGTCTGTTTAAATATCAATGAATAAATGAATATATATAAATGACTATATATATATACTTCCAGTGTCTGTTGTCTCAATTATTTTTCATGTCACTGCATTAAAAGTCATTTATTTTATAGTTTGTACACAAGCACTATTGCTCACAATCATTCTGGCATTTTTCTGCACTTATTAAGGTAACTCAATCTACTCGCTAGTGTAGTTACTAAATATCGCCACTAATATGAGCTGTAACAATACATAAGGAAAACTGATATGAGATTAATGTATCTAGGAACAGATGTGAGTGTCTTTACTGACACATTCATGTGAGGGTCAAATGAGGGACATTTAAGCTCTGTTCAATAGTGAGCTGGCTTGGTTTTTGTTTCTATACACGTGCATACTGAAAGAAACAGAGAGGGCAAAAGTACACATCCTTCACTCAAGTAGAAGTACAGATACTCATGTTTAAAAATACTCTGGTAAAAGTAGAAGAACTGACCACACTTTTTTACTTAAGTTAAAGCAAAGAAGTATGGGCTCAGACATGTACTTAAGTAAAAAGTACCCATTACTACTACCTGTTTTAGTGTCATGCTGGTAACTGGACCACACATTATATTGACACATTAATACAATATAAAAAAAATTCTGAAACCATGAACAACCCTTTTTTTTTTTTTTGTATGGCCATTTCAAATAAATGTTTAAAACCTTAGGCTGGGGCTGTGCAGAATAAGAAAAAGGCATCTCTCTTGAACTGCACCTTCATTTCCCCATTTCCTTTTCAGTCTCTTCATTTTCCATGATATCTCTCTGCATCTCACGTTTCCTTTTGGAAAATTTTTTTTTTATATTTTTTTTTTTTTTTTTTTTTTTTACTAATTTTCTTGTACCTGTCACTGTCACCATTTACTGTTATAAGCAGAACTGTCTCCAGCTTGTTGCAAAACAACTACCTCATTACATTCTATTTACAGTGACAGTTTTATTTAAGTTCAATTTAAAGTATCATATTATGACCAGGTTTTTTTTTTTTTTTTTTTCTTAAAATGGCTTGAATACTATAGATTTGACAAAATATTATTTTCTAAATTACCTAAATGTCAAAATTAGTACAATAATGATTACATCATGACAATATTTTTACAGAAAAATCCTAATACTGATCATGTTAATGCATTATTAAGAGTCATATTTTTCTGTTACCAGAATTAACCATGGTTTATTACAGTAAAAGTAAGGTTACCATGTTTTTTTTTTTTTTTTGTTTGTCTTTTGTCGGATTGATTACAATCTGTTTTAGTTTAACTACAACCATAGTTTTACTACACATCTCATGGTTAGACTTTGGTTAGTGTAACAAAACCATGGTTCCTTTGTGGTTACCATGGTTTAAGTAACCATGGTTGTAATTTTCGTAAGGTTTGTATTATCTGCCCTAGCTCCCTCTGAACGTGTTATAAAACAATGTTTTATAACATTTGTTTGCTAAATTACTACTGTACCTTTACAGCAGATAATAATGATGTCCATCAGCATAGAGTATTTTGAGTGATGATAGTAATTTTAAGTTTAGTTTTGTTTAGAGTACTACTGCTGTAGTTTTGTCTTAGTTAAGCATTAAACTGCTAGCAACTCTTAGCAGCCTGTTACAGATGAAACCTGACCTGCACTTGAATTCCTGAACAGGTCAGTAGTTTTGCCTCTATGATCCACCCGGGTGCTTCCACTCCATTCTCGAGTCACTTGCAATTATTACTCTGATAAAACCATTTGGTGGAGACGAGGAGCGCGCCAGCCGAATCGCGTTGCCAGTCAAGAACTGATCCATGATTTATAAGAGATTTGTTATCGAATGGTGGTCCACCAAATGCTGGTTAAAACTAAAGTAATGATCCTGGTTTGAAAATGTAAGAAGTAGAAAGTACAGAGTAAAAGTAAAAAGTAGTGAGAAAAATAAATATGGAAGTAAAGTACTGATACCAGAAACATCTACTTAAGTACAGTAACAAAGTATGTGCACTTCGTTACTTCCCATCTCTGGAGAGAACGCAGTAGTAAGTGAGTGCTTCACTAAATACACTATATAGCCTTGAACTATATCATTTTGAATGCAGCAAAGTCATTGTTTAAGGCAGGATAATGTTTCTGCCTATTGTTTGGATTGCCACTGCACTTTGGGAACACTTCTGTGATGCCTTCAAATGTTGTCCAGGTAGGTGGCTCACTAGTTTTTTGCTTCACAAGTTCGCCTGCCCATCCAGTCCTGATGGGCAACGGTAAACAAACTTGGCTTGCTGTCCTTAATGGAGGCTCGAACCCGAGGCGTCGAGCGCAGAGTTCAACCCCCCATTGTGATATTACCTAGAGGGAGAATAACAGAAACAGAGGAGGAGAAGGGGAGGTGGAAGGATGCCGGAAGAACTGACGCTGGGACGGTGCCATGAGAGCTGCTTATATAGGCTCGTAATGATGATTGACAGGACTGAATGATTAGGCTCCTCCCGAACCTATGTTTGGAACTTCATTTTATGCATGGACTTCTTGTTTAATGCATGTTTTAAGATTTGAAATGGAAAGTGTGCACGGTCCTCTCTAAGGGTACCATCTGCTGATGTTACACTGTGTACTGCCTAAATGTGATGCAATTAGAGCTTGGCTACATCCAAAATCTCAAACTTCCTTATTATATAGTAGCAAAGAACAGTTTGTGTTAAGGGTAGTGTGTCCTAATTCACAGTACTCATAAAAGAGTTGACAAAAAGTCCCTGAAGAGATTTTGAAATGGACAAGATGGTCTTGTTTTTTTTTGGGAGATGCCAAGGTCTTCACCTCTACCATGATCATCAATCATCATCAATCCGCCATATTGGCGGCATGGAATGTAAACAATGCCACTGAAACGAATGAAAATCGCATATTTTGCTGATTATTTCTGTTGAAAGTGGTCGATTAGTGTCATGTTTTAGGTTGTACTGATAGGTCAGAAAAACATTTGGAGTACTATAAACTGCCAAAGGTTATAACAAATCAAGGGGAAGAGTGCAAAAAACTGTCAGAGGAACAAAAGACGTTTGTGGTTGGCCAAAATGAACCGGGATTTCCAGGGCAAGAATCTTGACAACATTTGTGTCCGTTCCTATAATTTCTGGTCAGGTAGGTGAAATATTAGACTTATATCTTAATTAATACTGTTCGTATGTGTCTTAACCACCTATCAGCTTAAGTTTGTCAAAATATTGCGCCCTTTTTCTGCTTACTAAGTCCTTCTCTATATGATTTAGCAGCTTCCACACATTTTTTTTTCCTGTGGTTTAGAAAACATAAATTAACAGAGCAACGTATTCAGTAGTGCATTCACTTTGCAATCCATGCTGTTGTTTACATCCAAGTATATGGCTGCACATCTGGGTAACTGACCAAATCGTGATATAAGTGCAAACCCTGGCCGTTTCTCAATACCAAGTACGCAAAGTTCAGACTTGCGACCCTTGGTAGTTTGGACTTCGCAAGTTTAACTAGGGAGTATGATCTCCTGAGGACGGGAGGACGCAAGTCCTGTAATTCTGCAAATGGAACAGCAGCGTACTTGATAACGTCTGTCAGCTCACCTTTTATATTCCGGTCATCTTTACTGTATGTATTTACAGTAAAGTGATATCAACCACCACTGCCTCTTTTTGTTTTCATTTAAACATTAATAGCTGCAAAAATGTAGTTCAGGGAATGTACATAACATTACAGTGAAACGAAATATTAAATCAAACAGCATTGCCTATTTTCTGTTTCATTTAAACATAACATTTCATATTTAAACATTGCATTTAATAGCAACAAAAATGTGGTTCATGCAACGCGTACACGCTTTACAATAAAACAAAATGATATCAAACACCACTGCCTCTTTTTGTTTTTCTCAAAATATAAACCACATCCCTCTTTTCGTACTCATTAAAAAAAAAAAAAAAAAAAAAAACAAACAAAAAAAAACGTATATATTAATATGTGATTTAGGCAATATGTGCACTATAATACATCTTTACTCTGTGTATAATAAAATTTAACATGACAAGCACAACTCTGCCTTTTTTTGTTAAATGTTTTAATAAACAATATTAGCCATTATAAAAGTATAAGTATAAAGTATACGAGACGTATGTAATCGGAAATGAAGACAAAAGCAAACAATTCAGTCAAATGCATGCTAAAAAGTCAGCGTTGAATTACGATTGATAAATAAATAATTTATGAAACATAACTTTGTCCTCAGGCAAAACGATATGCCCTGGAATAAATAATAGATTCACGAGACCAAAAATTAGCTGTTAGATTTACCCAAAATGAATTATACCTCTTGATTAACCACTACAGAGACATCAGGACCAGCGGCAAACGTCAGAAGGACTAGCCGTGGTGAGGCTCTCTCTGTTCGTCTGGAACTCACATCTCCGAAATCGGCGAAACAAATTTTCAAATAGATGCAGCCATTGGAAATAAACCGCATATTTGAGTTTTAAACAATGTCGTTCTCACCTGAAATACTCTTAAAACTACATTTCATGACACAATAACAGTAATATTTGAAAATTATGCAGTTTTCGCTTCCGCCATTAACGCTCGCTGATTGGTGCGAAATGCATTCTGGGATACATGGCTGCCTCAAGTTCACACAAGTCTGCTCTTGATGCATCCTTGATAAAAGGGGCAGAGCCAGACCACATCTGGGGATTTTAACTATACTTGGCTAGATGTGAAATTTGAATTGGATCAGTACTTGGGCGACGACTGATGACGTTTCACATATCCACAAGAACACAAGTACAGACAAGAACGCATATTGAGAAACGGCTTCAGATTAAGATGGAATACCTTTTATTGCGTGTCGCGGCATGGCGTCACGTGTAGTTAGGACATTTGTTCATAGTTCACAGCGTTCTAGTTTCCTTAGGTTAATTTTAAGACCTGATGTAAATTATCCATTGCCGATTTCATTGAGTAAAATACCAAAGATTATATTCAGACTCCAATTAATCTATTCTATTTGTTTCTATTATATCTGTTTTAATATTATTCTAAAAACAAAATAATCATTGAGATATTCATTGAGCTGTCAGTATTAACATTAGAATATAAACCACACCTATCTATCTATCTATCTATCTATATATATATATATAGATATAGATATAGATATAGATATATATACACAGTGGGTACGGAAAGTATTCAGACCCCCTTCAATTTTTCACTCTTTGTTATATTGCAGCCATTTGCTAAAATCATTTGTTATTTTTTTTTTCCTCATTAATGTACACACAGCACCCCATATTGACAGAAAAACACAGAATTGTTGACATTTTTGCAGATTTATTAAAAAAGAAAAACTGAATATCACATGGTCCTAAGTATTCAGAACCTTTGCTCAGTATTTAGTAGAAGCACCCTTTTGATCTAATACAGCCATGAGTCTTTTTGGGAAAGATGCAACAAGTTTTTCACACCTGGATTTGGGGATCCTCTGCCATTCCTCCTTGCAGATCCTCTCCAGTTCTGTCAGGTTGGATGGTAAACGTTGGTGGACAGCAATTTTTAGGTCTCTCCAGAGATGCTCAATTGGGTTTAAGTCAGGGCTCTGGCTGGGCCATTCAAGAACAGCCACGGAGTTGTTGTGAAGCCACTCCTTCGTTATTTTAGCTGTGTGCTTAGGGTCATTGTCTTGTTGGAAGGTAAACCTTCAGCCCAGTCTGAGGTCCTGAGCACTCTGGAGAAGGTTTTCGTCCAGGATATCCCTGTACTTGGCCGCATTCATCTTTCCCTCGATTGCAACCAGTCGTCCTGTCCCTGCAGCTGAAAAACACCCCCACAGCATGATGCTGCCACCACCATGCTTCACTGTTGGGACTGTATTGGACAGGTGATGAGCAGTGCCTGGTTTTCTCCACACATACCGCTTAGAATTAAGGCCAAAAAGTTCTATCTATCAGAGAATCTTATTTCTCACCATCTTGGAGTCCTTCAGGTGTTTTTTAGCAAACTCCATGCGGGCTTTCATGTGTCTTGCACTGAGAAGAGGCTTCCGTCGGGCCACTCTGCCGTAAAGCCCCGACTGGTGGAGGGCTGCAGTGATGGTTGACTTTCAACCATAAGTATGTACATGAGCTCAAATCATGTAAACAACACTCCATCCATTTCTTTTTTCTTTTCTCAGTTAAAATATTTCTTTCCCAGTTTTACATCCAAATGTTATGCTCTTTTTCTATCCAGACAGCTGTGTTGGGGATGAAAAACTCTAGCTAATGTGAAGCATATATGGACTGAAATGAGTCCCTGTGCTGCAGCTAAGAGAGTCTGACAGCTATTAGGATCAGCTTCATTACTACGGCAGCAGCTCCTCTGATAGCAATCACCATTTTAGAAGTTGTGTGTATGTTCAAAGATGTTTCACTGGCTAAAAGAATTACTTGATCCCTTGAGCCAAAACACATCTCTGAGTCAATGCATATAGGAGGTGCTGGGAGGAGCTGCTAAGTGACTAAATTATGTGTTTGTGTGTGAGCGAGGAAAAAAAAGGAGCGATGTGGATGTACTGTAACCGTCTCCACGTCTGCCAGTCTATAATTATGCCTCTCTGTTTTGACAAACACATTGTTGGCGGTATTCATCATAAAACAGACACTCAAACACGCATTGTCTTCTTAAAGTGCTTTATGGAGCAGAATAATTCCAATAGTGTGAGCATACAGGGGAGCACTGCAGGAAATGAATCTGACTCCAGGGGCCCGTACCATCCTCATTTGTTGAAATAAACACGAGCCTGAACCGACTCGAGCCCGAGTGCTTTTATCGATAGAGCACAGGAGGAGAGGAAGCTTAAAAACTCCTGCTGTCTCCCATGAGGCGAATGAATACGGTATTTCAGAAAATCATTCAGACAGCTTCTTGTGTCTAATTATATTCCTTGAATATGATCTGTGATACTTGATCACTTTTTTAAAACTCTGATCTCACACTAAATTGTCTGATTCAGGCAGTTTTTAACATTGCAGAGCGTTGCGGATGCTGTGTTGAATTGAAATACTGCATAGCTTGTGTAGGAAGCTTTTCAACAATAAAGCCCGGCTTCTGGATAGTCTCTGATATGGAAGCTCATATCTGATTGGCTGGCTTTATGCAACCTCTGGTAGTCGGGGTTCACAGGCTTTAGAAATCGTGTTTACAAGTGGAGTGTTCAGTTCCACAATGAAAGCTTTGGTGCAACAAATTGTGTTGCGGTTGAAAATATCTATCTTTTAGAGTGTCTATTTTTACAAGTCAAAGGAGATATGGTTGATGGCAATGAATATTGGTTGTACTTAACCTGACATCTTCATTTTGAGATTTTAAAAATGAAGCATTCAAAGTTACTGTATTATTTTAATCAAAGGAATAGTTCATCTAATGAAAATGTGCTAAAAATGTGAATGGGTCCCGTTTGAAGTCCAAATAGCTGATTAAAACAACAATAATCAACAAGTAATCCACACCAATCAAGGCCATTAATTAATTTGTTTTGAAATGGAAACCTGCGTGTTTGTAATGGACAATCTTTCAAGATGTTTTTAACTTCAAACCATAAGCGTTATTATGGATTTGACTTTGCTTCTTACAAGCAAATCCATTATTAAGTCATGCAGATTACTTGTGTGATTGCAATGTTGTTATCACCTGTTTGGACTGATAGGATTTATTCTGATGGCACCCATTCACTGCAGTTAAGTTTTTGACATTGAGATTTATACATCATGAATAAATTTCCTTTGCTAAATGGTTTGTTAGGATAGGAGGATATTTGGCCGAGATACAACTATTTGACACTCTGGAATCTGAGGGTGGGAAAATAAATAAATAAAAAATAAAAATACTAAAACTTACCTTTAAAGTTGTCCAAATGAAGTACTTAGCAATGCATATTACTAATCAAAAATGAAGTTTTGATATATTTACAGAAGGGAATTTACAAAATATCTTCATGGAACATGATCTTTATTTAATATCCTAATGATTTTGTCATAAACAAAAAATCTATAATTTTCACCCATACAATGTACTGTTGGCTATTGCTACAAATATACCCTTGCTACTTATGACTGGATTTGTGGTCCAGGGTCACATTTATGGGTGAGCTATTCTTTTAATGAATATTATTAATTAATTATTTTTTTTTTTTTTTATATATATATTTTCTATATATATTTAAGTGTATAAACAAATGTGTATGTTCAGTTAGTCATAAATAAATGAAAAGTCACGTTATGCTGTGTATATTTAATAATAATAATTATAAATAATATTTTTATTAAATTCTCACTACCAGTGTTTTCACCTAGAAATTATTATTAAAATACTTAATGAATTTTTCAACTTCTTTATTAGACAAACAGCTCAAACTAATTTACAGTATACAAATGCAGCCACAGCCAATTACAAAAACAAACAAAAAGTTGCTTAAAAGGTTTAAACTGAATAAGAAGATGAAGAAACAAAGTTTGTAAGACCACAAAGATCAAGGGACTTTTTTTGTTTATGGAAGCAGAGTGTGCTTGCAGGTGCAGCAAGTTTAATTTATGTTACACTTGGCAAACCTTGAGCAGATTTATGTCAAATGGCCCAGACTGAAAGGTTCTAATGCAGTGCAAGGAATCTTGGGAGTGAAGTGTCCATGAGTTGAACCATACGAAATTATTCATTCCAAAGGCCTCTTTGAAGTATTTATTTTTGACTTTGATTTAGTATAATCCTACAACATAGCTGTCATGATTGTTCTCCCTTCAAAGTGTCCTTTGTATATGTAATTTATTCTATTTATAATGCAGTTGATGTAGAATGTTGATTTGCCAAAGATCTTTGAGAAGTGAAGCTATTGAAAAGCAAACAAGATAGCCATTAGCACGACTGTCCATTTTACAATTGTCTTTAGTGTTGCCTGACACTGCTGTGCTGTGTTATTTGAATCTGTTGTTTCCATACTGGCATATTATGATGTGATCAACTGTTTGAAATGAAGCACCCCAAACCACACATCAAAGTGGGTGGTTCTTGGCCAAAATAATCTCCAAAGTGGACCAGGTTTTCTGGCTACAGTCAAAAGTCTGGTTCTGTGTTGACGGCCACATGATTTGCACCCCTGTAAATGTTCCGCCTGTCATTTGATCCCGCCCCAGGAATAACGGCAGGGCACCTCAAATCTACCACCTCTGAATCATGTCTTTCTCGCTTATCGGTAGAAGCACTTTAAATAAGAAGCATGCTGGGACGGTTCTGGGATATGTTATCTTAATCTGAACATAACTCCAGCTTTGCCTGTCAGAAAGCAGGGCTTGTGTTAAGGCCCAGATATCTCATTTAGACCAGAAAGTGAGAAACCTCCCTGGCTTCCATTATGGAGCCAGAACGGAAAGAAAAATGAACAGCGACAAAAGGAAATGTTCCCAGCTCACCGTTGCTCCGCTAACTTGATAAAAAGTCTATTTAGTGCTTGTCAGGCTGAGCCAGAGAAAGAGAGCGAGCGCGTGTGCGCTAGAGAGGAAGCGTTTTTAGAGAAGTCTGGGTGTATTTGTTGGGAAATAACTTTGGCCAGTGTATTCAGGAAAGGTTGTGCTGTTTGTCAGGGCTGGTCGGAAGAATTTACTCTGAGGTTCTAGTCTAAATCCATCTCCGGAGTATGTGGTTTGGCAGTGCATAGGGTCTCCTTTTCTGGCAGAGGGTATGCGGTAGTTGATGGGGTGACATTCCTAGCAGGTGGTAAAATGGTTGCTTGTGTAAATAATCTTTCCTGTTGAAAGGTTAGGGTCAAACAAAGCATGAAAGATGTATTTAATGTCGATCTTCAAAGTGAAGCTAATGATGGCATCCCAAGTATTTGATACATGGAGGTCTTCAATTCAGACTAAAACCACTGACTGAATACAAATTCTAAAAGCAGAACATAAAAGTACTGTACCTAGCGAGCTGCTCACCTAAGCAACCTTTTTTTTTGGCTTTCAAACACTTCCAAACGGTAGGCGGCAAAACTATATTTGCCTGTTGCGAAGGAAATTTGAGAAGTGTTTGTCAATGGCAAATGGCAAAATGAGTCAAATGAGCTTTAGGATATTCTAGCTTGGCTTTCTCTTTGAAAGTAGGTCTATAGGGTTTTTATTATAGTTTAGAAAAGAAAAGGGAAAAACAAGAAGAAAGAAACTAAATAAAAATAATAAAAAAATCACACACAACACAATTCTCTAATAAGGCAATCCCATAATGCATTGCAAACATCCCCTGGTTTGAGTACTGGCAGGAACAATTTTTTGTGGAGTTCTCCTCATATTGGGGTAGGTTTCTTCAGTTTCCTCCATTAGATGCACTAAATTGTCCTTAAGTGTGAATGTGAAGTGTGGGTTAATCCTTTCCTGCAAACAAGCCTGCACTGGCCCTTTACGGGGCCCAGTAAGGACTAGCCTAAGGGCCCCCAGCAAGCTGCCAGCACAGGGCCACTGAGACTTTGCTCATTGGCAAAACATTGATTTTTCTGGTCGACTAGTAGTCATGCATTTTAGGCATTAGTTGACTATTAGTCGCACATTTATTAATAAACCATATAAATCATAATAATGAGCCTTTAATAGTCTACATAGCCTAATAAGCGTCCAAGCAAACGCAAAAAAAGCTTGCCACAGCGCACTGACAGATATAATAATTATACATGTGTCTTGAAAAAACAGCAAAAAGACTGCATTGACGTTTTAATAATTTATTGATAAACTAATGCTTTATTTCGTTTTGGCTTAAGAGATGAAGACGCAGTAATGATGCGCCTGTATGCACGTATCATACAGATGACATAATCTGAGAATATTTGTTGTCTGTTTGAATTGGTTCAACTGAAAGTAGACATTTCACTCTCTATAGATAGTTTCTAGAGCTAGTTTCATGCTCAAGTTCACAGTCGGGCTGCACAATGAATCAAATTTCTAATTGTGATTACAGTTACAGATGCCACAATTATGTAATCGTTTAAAGACACAATTATAAAAAATAAGTAAATAAATAAATAAATAAAAAATCCACTTACATTATTCTGCTTTCTTAAGATATGTGAGTGTGTGAGTGTGAGAGAGTGTGTGCATTTTTACTACAGGTTATCTTAAGTTTTTTTTTTTTTTTTTTTTTTTTTTCCTTCATTGTTTTAATTTTAAAATCTTTACTTTTTATATTTAAAGAAGAAACTATATATAAAAATGTGGTATGCAGTTGCTTCAAACAATGGTATAACGATATTCAAAAAATCATTCAGTCTAAACTGTGATAATCATAATTAATAATCGCAATTGCAATTTCAAAGGAATAATTGACAATTATGATTTTTGTCATAATCATGCAGCCGTAGTTTACAAAGACTGAGACGATAGAAAGCACATCCTGTTTGCTTTATTTTACAAAAGCGCAATGTTTTATTGTTATTGAGAGTGCACACAAATAAACATAGAGTTACAGATTCAAAAGATGTATTATTCTTATCTGTATGACCAAAAATGATGGAGTATTTTAAGTGACCACATCAGCGTGTCCATCCTTCATGCAGTAAGTGCACTACTATTCAGCTTCCACACTCCATACAGACACTTAAACAGCATATTTTTTTTTATATATTTTTCTAGGTAGGGCTGGGCAATAAATCAATTATGATAATTATCGCACAATATGAATTTCCTTGATAAACGATAACAAACGTTCGATAACTGTTCAATATAATATTTATGCAACAAAGGCGGAACAAAAGAGCGCTAGTCAAAGTTTATCCGCTCGGATCAAAGTTCAAACAGCGGCACGGCGCCTTACTAGAATAGATGCGTTCACTTGCTCATGATTCTCAGTCAGCTCCAGTGTAAAGCCCATGAATTCAGTGAAGAACACAACTGACTCGGTTTATAGCCAGATGAAACAGCGCTGACAAACAGCAATACAGTAAAAAGGCTTTTTAATATACAAATCGCCATCATTTACCATAGAATTACTGTAGTACCACTAACTGCACAGTGGTATTGTGTCACATGTGGGTATATTTGTGTCAAATTGTATTATATTATTAATGTAAACGTATTAAATGTATTGAAGGAGTAATGGAATATAATTACACTATTCTTTTGTGATTGAGCTATAGCATGTCTGCATTTATAGGGAATGTATTTAGACTGGTGTTTTTCATATAAATACCTATAGGAACCATATTACATTTTGGTGCTATATTTGTGGTTTTAACTGTTATGATCTATGGATGATACTATGGAAGAGCAATGGCTAATTTAAAAAAAAAAAAATCATATAAAAATGAGGTTGCTACAATTTTTACAGATATTACTGATTTTGATAATGAACATAAATCTACATCTGCGTCCTAATTCAAGCTACTATTAAATTGTGTATTTCTAAGAGACAAAAAATGTTATATTATCCTTTCATCCACCCACTCTGTCTCTTGAATTCCGCAAAAACACCTTTATCTCACTTTCAACTTCAGAATCAGGACTTGGCTGAAAGGGGAATTTTCAATCAGCCTCTGAAAAGCAAATAGGCCCATATCAGGGGTCCTCAAATCGGGCTTGTGAGATGCACTTTCCTGCAGAGTTTAGCTCCAACTTTGATCAAACTCGCCCACCTGTGATTTTCTAATGATCCTGAAGACATTGATTAGCATGTGCAGATGTGTTTGATTAGGATTAGAGCTGAACTCAGCAGGAAAGTGGATCTTGTGAACCAAATTTAAGGATCCCAGGTTCTGAAAAGGTCTCTTTTGGTTTGAGCCATTCCAGTTCAATTGAGTGGCTAAAGAATGGCCAGTCAATGTTGTTAGTATTCTCCTAGTTGCATAACAGGGCTACCAAACCTGCTTGGGCCCACAGGTATAAAAGTTGCTCTGGGCCCCGAACGGGCTGGCGCACACTGGGCCATCATGGGATTTATGTGGGCAGTCCGCTAGTGTGGGCTGTTCACAGAGAGCCTGCGGTGAGCCCAAAGCTGTGGGCTCAGTCTGGGCAAGCCCACACTGGGCCTGTTTAGTTTTGGTGTGGGCTGGCCCTAGCCCACTGTTTCCGCAAAAAGCCAGCATAGGCCCCACAGGGACTTGTTTGCAGGGTTACCATTTATCCAAGGTGTTTTCCTGTCTTTGGCCTGAGATGTTGGGATAGGCTCCAGCATCCCTGCAACCCTACATAGCACAAGTGGTTTGGATGAATGAATAGATGGATGTACATAGTCATACACTCATACATTAACACTTCCTAAATTTTTATGTGGCAGGGACAATGAAACTTTATCTTTGGTATGAAACAAAAATTGCCGAACACTTCATGGTCTTGTCACAGATGTTGATGACCCTTGTATGAGAATAAATGCTCATTATCTTAGCAAAATGCTAACATCAGACACTATTTTAGGCCCTGTCCACACAACACAGGTATTTTCAAAACTGCAGCGTTTTCTGTACGGTTTGGCAATTTTTGGGTGAAGATTTTTTTTTAAGAAACTCCGGTTGCAGTGTTGTTGGAGATTTTGGCTTGTGATGTCAGAGTGTGTGCTTTCTTCAGGCTTCTGATTGGCCAACATGGCTTTATGGCTAGGGTTATATCGCCACCTGTAGGTTTGGCTCTTGACAGCGCTTCAACATTTTTTTTTTAAACGAAGGAGGGAAAACTGTTTATAAAAATACCCATGTATGTGTGGACTAGGCCTTCATGTAACATCAGACTCCCTGTTGTATCTTGAGTGCCCTTCATATGAGAAGCACAACAAACATATGTGAAAGACTGCTTTTGCCACCAATGAAGAACCAGGTCAACACTGCCGGTCAGGTTCAATTTCTAAGGTGCTGCATTAAGTGGTAAATGTAGACAGATGGGCAGTTCAGTATGCTCAAGTCTATTCAAATTTAAATCCACTATTAGTGTGAATAAAGAACCCATTGTAAAGAAGAACTTTCTATCATTTACACTGGGTGCTTCATCATGCTAATTATTTCCTATTGCGCTTGTTACCCTAGCTACCCCTCACTTTCCCCACCTCTGAGATGATTTTGTCCATCTCGTATCCTGGATTTCCGGCTGCGGCTAGCTGTCAGGGAGAGGTCTGGAGCTTACCCAGCAGGGGTTCACAGGCCCTAGTGCAATTCCATTACTCACCCGCACTGCAGCTTAAACCCACATTATCATCCACACCGGAGGGGTTTGGATAGACAGATGATTTGAGCCCCCCTTGCCCCCTTCCCCCATCTCTTGTTCCCTCGCTTATCTCCCCAGGCACATTACCAGACACCCTGCTTCATTATAATAAACAGTGTTTATTCAGCATGTGCTCTTATCCGAGTATTTACTCCCAGCCAAAAACAATGCATGATCCAGTGCTCACACTGAAGGAAATGCACACTTATGTGAAGAATAACAATGAAGGAAATCCAGGTAACCAAATCCTGTGTCAGAGCTAATCTATGGTAGATATGTTCACAAAGGGGTTCATTACCTGCACTGTCCAGTCAGTGAGCCGTGTTGTGTTTACAGGTTGTGGAAAAGTATAGCGGAAAGAACACTGTTAGGAATAAGAACGACAGAGAGCAGGAAAAACATATAGATTTTTACTTGATGGTTACACCTAATGATGTTTTAGAGTGATTCAATTTATAAGATAAGATTTATAAGGCATTCATTAAAGATAACAGGCCCAAATTCCAAATATCCCAAATGCCACCCTCAGCCCTTGCGTTTCGCCTTGGAGTTCTCACTTTGATTCAATTCAATTCAATTCAAATTTATTTGTATAGCGCTTTTCACGATACATATCGTTGCAAAGCAGCTTTACACCAAATTGACATTTTTACTATATATGTAGTAGTAGCTTGATGTACATATGGTAGAGATGTGTGGTAAAGATCAATTAATGACGTAATCAAACAGACAAAGAACACTATAAATTTGTAGCAGAATTTGGTAGTGCTGTATGTTTTCAGGGTTGGCATCATCTGAAGTCCTCTGAAGGGTTGGCATCATCTTTTCTTTGATGATGTAACACTGCAGAGACTGTTGGCTACTAGGCTGCTGTGAAGTCCACGTCACTGAAATGAGGTTCCTGGACATGGACTAGTGAAGATGTCTGCTACCAAAATTGCATACAGTCTTGAGTAAGTACTTATTGTGAATAAGTAATTACTTAGCGACTGCTAAAAAAAAAAAAAAAAAAAAATGTTCTATATACTATGAATTTGTGTAGTATTGGACATACTACATTTGCCCATGTTGTCATTATCATGTGACGTACAGTACCAGCAGCAGTTGTGTCGGTTCAATGTCATTCACAAATCTTCCCCCAGGGCCTCATGGGATAATAAAGTGTCCATTGTATGCACACTTCAGGATTTCACCAGAATTACTAGATCAAACAGGTACATTTTACTTACTCTTATATGACAAAAGAAGTATTTCCAATTCACAGTATATGAGTACTGTATTTCTTTTATCACACACTGTTTTCAGCCAACTATATAGTTGAGATGTATGCGGTTTCGGATGCAACCCATGAGTCCACAAGTCCACATTAGGCTATGTCTACATTGATCCGGATACATTTGAAAACACCGTTTTCGTTTTAAAACACTCTACGCCCACACTAGCATTTTCAAGCATTTTCAAATGTTTCAACTACGAAAAAGTTCAATTTGCTTTACTGTGCAGGTGTACAGCCCCAAAAAAGATCACTGAGACGATACAAACATAAGTTTTAATGCAATTCTTCTGGCAGGATCATTTTATTTAGGAAATATCTCACCATTCACTGATGCGCCCAGGGCGCACTCACTCCAGATTGTATGTCTGGGCCCGTATTCACAAAATAGTTTATCTTACCACTAAGAGTTCTTCTAAATAGCAGTAAAAGTTTTTAGCTAAGAGTTTTCTGTTAAAACCTTTTCACAAAGCTGCTGGGACAAACTTTTACTAAAGAATAGAGAGAACTCTTAAGTTAAGAGTAAGGGCGGAGTTGACCTCATTGCTATGCACACAGTGATTGGCTGATAGGGGACGGGTCTCTGTCAGAGATTTATTCATAGAATTAAATAAGTATATGTTTAGCTTGTGTGCTTCTCGTATAATAATCATAGCTAATTGTAAGACATGCAAACATAAAAGAAAACCAAACTGGGTGCAAGAACAGCTGTTACTTCTTGCCCAACTTGTTAATGAAAACAAGGATATAATCAAAGGGAAATTTGGAGTTGGGATAACCTCCAAAACCAAAAAAAAGTTGTGTGGGAAAACATGTATGCAAATAAATGCAGATTGTTTCTAAAAGGTTCACATTCAGAGGCAGATTGCCGTCAACAGCCACTTTAGGATAGTTTGGGATTTGGTCTTAGTGACTTAGGAGTCCTCTTCACTACTCCTAATGTTTCACAGCTTTAGGAGCTAGTTTTAGTGCTAAAACGCTTTGTGAAATACTCTTAGAGCAAACACTTTCTAAATTTAGGACTGACACGCCTATTATTTTAAAGATTTTCTCCTAAATCTGCAAGTTATGGGCTACTTTTAGCCTTAAGATGTTTTGTGAATACGGGCCCTTATCTGTAACGCAACTGTCCTCATGTTTTGCTGCAGACAGCAATCGTGAGTAAATTTTCTGCCTTCTTTGCAGGACTGTGATATGAAGAGTGTGCAAAGTAACACATCCGTGGCAATAATTTGAAAGTGAATAGCACATAACAGGTCCAATACTGGTCTAAACATAGCAAGCCTCTCTATTGGTAAAATATGTGTCACATGACTAAATGTGTCATTGTTTTCAAAGGCCGCTTTCAAGTCCAAAAAGCTCTGTTTTCCTTGAAAAAACAAAAAACAAAAAACGCTGTCTCAGTGTTGACGGAAGACCAAAACGGAGGGAAAAATATGTGTTTTCAAATGAAAACACATTAGTGTGGACAAGGCCTAAGTGTGTCATTTGAGAAAGGGCCACCTTCTCTTGTCTGTTAAAAAGAAGAGGTGTTCTTGGGTGGAAAGCAAAATCAAATCATCTTTATATAGTGTCCTTCACAGTTTCTTCAAGAAACCATGTCCTTTCATTTGGGAAAATCCATTGACATCAATTGATTTGGACTCTTTCTTTAAAAGACAGATTTCTGGTATGGTGTGACAATTCTCCATTATCGTAACGATCAATATGTTTCTCTCTCTCTCTTTTTAACTGCTGCAGGGCTTACTTATAGTCTAGAGTGGTCTGAACTGACAATGAGAGTATGCACAGCATGTGCAGACGATGAAGTGCTGACATGGAGCGGGGGAGAGATGTAGCAGAGGCCCCTGGCCCCATATGCATCACTTTACTTGCCCTTGTGCAGCATTCACCATGTGCACCCCATCCAAGGCCCCTTTTCACACTTGAACTCCACACAGTTTCTATCCTCACACCCCTCCTGAGCTATATTTACACTGATATGACCCCAAATGGTATGCCTGCCAGAGGGACGCTAGATGCTTTTCACATCTGCCTAGCACCCTCTTTGGTGTCCTCCTAGGAGTCTTGCACCAGTGTACATTAGTGGTGCATAGTGAAGATATGCACTTGAGGTCGCTGCTAAAATGTCTTCAGCACCTCCAAAAGTGTTCGATTAAGAGCCCTGGAGTTTGACCACAAGAGGAGACTTGTTTCTCTGCTGTCGGCTCGGACGTGTGATGCTTTTTGAGAGTTGAACAAAACATTGTGCGTGTCCAAGGTTTAGCCGACAGACCTCTCGGAGAGAACAGAAACTGTATTCTTACTCTTGAGATCAAGAGTTGTGATGACGATGTGAAGTCTGAAATTGCTCCATAAATGCATCTTGCTTGACTCTGCAGGGATTGAGCTTCCTGTGTCTTTCCACTTCATCCCCTGCTATTGTAGCCTGGATGTCTGATAGGCAGACGGTAGGAAGCGTCTCACATTCTCTCAACTTTTGTCACCTTCCATCACAAGGATGATTTAAAAGGTTCAGTGCCACACTAACGCCACAAAGGGATTCTCTGGCAGCAGAAAGACGGATGGAAATGTGAAACTGCTATACCACTCCTGGTTGCCAACAAAGCAGAGTTTGAATTCCTCAACACATATTAAGATGAAACTGTTGTCTGAGTGGCTTCTACGTTGCAAGGGGGACATAAATTTGTTGAGACTGTTTTGTGTGTAGTGCTGCCAAGCCTTGCAGATCTTCCTGTTCCTTTTGAGTCCATTTACAAAAATATTTTTAGCTTCAAGTAGAGCTGCATTGTAATGTCATGCTTTAAGCTTATGGAGATAATCTCTCATCTCTCTGGGTTCTCGCTACAATGGGATTTTGATGATTCAAAATATGCTGAAAAGTCTTTAGCTAACAGTAGTTAAACCTGCAATTCTTTGTTACACGTGTAAGTGTACATGATGCCCGCTAGAAATGGACACAAAGGATTAGATCAGGATCTTAGGAACAAAAGGATTACAGGCAGTGAATGTGGGTCACACACTGTCATGAGTGAAACCAACCACTCGCTGGATTACCTAAATCCTCCACTGAAGGTCAGTGCGAACAGGGGTCAGTACAAGGGTTGGACAGGGTTTCGGCAGCCCATCTGCTTGTTCAGGAATGCAACACAGAGAGGCAACTTTAAGCACCAGAGCATGCAGCCGAATGTTACCCTCAGGGCAGGTTTTTTACTGATTGTAGCCCTGTGTTTTTGAAGGGCTGTCTTACACAGTTATGTGTCTTTTGACTCTCATTGCAAAGGTGAGAGAAGGACATACTGACTATGGGGAAAATTTCAATCTTGGTCTTGAGACCCCTTGAGGGAATACAAATAATGTATAGATACAGATGGTCTGGGTCTCATTACTTTTTGTCTTTGTGTTTGGGTCTCCAGAAATCCTCTGTATAATTTGACCGTTTCTTTCTTCCTTCCATGTTCTAGTCTGGAACTAATATTTTAACGGTTTTCACGTTATTACTTCCTTAGGTAATTCCTTAAATTCTTAATTTACTCACCTCCATGTCCTCCAACATGTCTTTCTTTCCTCTGTCGAAGTGAAATTAATGTTTTTGAGGAAAACATTCTAGGACTTTTCTCCATATAGTGGACTTCAATGGGAGCCAATGGGTTGAAGGTCCAAATTGCAGTTTCAGTGCAGCTTCAAAAGACTCTACACAATCCCAGATGAAGAATAAGGGTCTTATGTATTGAAACGATCAGTCATTTTCATGTCATTTCTGTCATGTCTCCCTTATTTAACACACCTGATAGAGATCATCAGTTCATTAGTTCAGATCATGGATCTCTCTTCTAATGAGGGAGACATGCAAAATGTGCAGAGCAGTGGACCCCCAGGACCTGGATTGAGAATCACTGCATTATGTAATCATGTTGGAAAGGTCAGGCATGACAAAACCAAAAGTAATGACCTAGTGTTTACAAAGTGAATGTGCAAAGAAGCAAACGCCCTTTATAAAAGTAAAACAGTGATGTTGGACGATTCTGAAGCTGAGATGGAATTTTTCGTCCTACTCTACCTTTTTGAACCGGAGTACACAGACGAAGAACTAGCCATGTGTGACCTTTCCAATGCGTTTACACAATGCATGAAGATGCAGACGTGCATCGCAGCGCTAGTGCAAGATAAGCATTTGTGGTTAAAAAGTGTTTTTTTTTTTTTTTTCCTCAGCTGGAATTGTGGAATTGTGTAGAGCAGTGGTTCCCAACCATGTTCCTGGAGGCCTCCCAACACTGCACATTTTGCATTTCTCCTTTGTCTGACACACCTATTTCAGGTCTTGGAGGCTCTACTAATAAGCTAACGATCTGAATCAGGTGTGTTTGATTAAGGAGACATGGAAAACCTGCAGTGTTGGGGGACCTCCAGGAATGTGGTTGAGAACCACTGGTATAGAGCCCTTTGAAGCTGCAGTGAAACTGCAGTTTGGACCTTCAACCCATTGGCTCCCATCGAAATCCACTATATGGAGAAAAATCCGGGAATGTTTTCCTTCTTTTTGACTGAAGAAAGTAAGACATTTTAGATAACACGAAAGTGAGGTGATTATCAGGAATTTTTTATTCTGGAAGTGAACTAATGCTTTAGGATCTTGATTTGGATTTAAGTTTTGGTTTGTTTTGTTTTAAGGGAGAAAGACCTGAAAATAAGGTAACTTGATTGTTGGGTATTTTAATGTCGTAATTAAAACTGCATTTCTCCATTTTAGTTTTTACATTAAAAGGTCTTGGTCTGGATCACAGCTTAGAGGGATTGAGTCTTGTCAATTTTATATTCTCCTTTGTCTGTAGGTCTGGGTCTTAGGTATTTTGGTTTGTCTTTGTATGGGATGAAAACAGAATTAAACATGCACATCATTAGCTTTGTTTGGACTTACTGACTCTTTTATTATTTACTGCATGCAACTTAATTTGTTTTATTATATATAAATGAAACTACATCATATGTAACAACCATGCCACACTGGAAATAGGAGGTCAAACTGAGTGGAATTCCATGTTCAAAACATTCCATTTGTCAAATGTAGCAGGGTGTCTTTGGACTACTGAAAATTTGCATACTGTCAATGATCATTTATAAAACTGGGCCTATTTTATAGTGGTTATATTGGCTTATTTAAAAGAGTTTTTATACTGAACATGCTGTATCAAACTGAAATAAATATAGTATGTTTACAATTTTTATTTTTATTTTTTCTTTGAGGCACCAAGATTCAAATTGCATGTGACGTGATAACATATGGGTGGGACCTTGTCTCATGGTTTGTGACAGTGCCTCAAGATTTGTGGTGTGCCACTGACTTATACTGCATTCTGCAAAACTGATGTGTGTGTTACAGTAGTATGCTATTTCAAACATGGCGTGTCCCTGAGGTGCATTTTCTTCTCTGATTACAATGCCTCTACCCAGCAATTTTCACATATTTACACCACAAAGAAAATGCAAGTTCTGTTGTTCTAACAGCTGATATCTACTATCTGAGTTAAAGACCGGACAGGAAATAGACCTTAACCTCCACTTAGCCTGATGGTATCATCTGGGTGGTGCTCACTTGACCCACATTCTTCAGACAAGCATCCTCTTACATGGTGGGTCAAAGAAAGAGCTGCGGTGTGTGTGAAGTCTGTAAAAGAGAGCTCTATTACAGTGTGGTCGGGCTTTGATGAAGTGCCATTCAGAAAGGTCCTGGTATCAGTTCAACCTTTTATATAGTCATGATAATTACCCCTAACAGCACTAATGGATGGTACAAAAGAAAAGAATCAAAAGCGCAGGAGTGTGAGAAGATTATTATTATTCTCTGATCAAAATAAGATCAGTATGCTTACTATTGTAAGTGATGCCCAGAGGGTCAAAGTATGTAAAATAGTATGCCAATTAAACAGGTAGGTGTTTTTAGTAAGTTGCCATTAAAGGTTACAGATCTGCAAGACTAAGCTTGCATATTGGTCTGGAACAATAATGTCCAGGAGGCTTTGAGATACATTATTAATTATTTACATTGCAAATGCAATGTAATTATAAACTTGATAGTTTGAGTGATTGATACTTTGGATCCTGTTTACACCTGTATTTAGAGTTGCACTTCAGATCAACACCATCACACTTTCTCCATCTGGCTGTTCAGGAGTTCAGGAACGTGGTAAGAGAGTGTGAACTTTACACTTCAGAGCTATAGCTAGTATATCGTCCTGAGAGGTTCCTTCTGCTTGAAAGGATTACTTTTCACAATCATCTGTCCAACAGCTGTCAGCTCCACATCTGCCTGGAACAGTGGTCCTAGACAGAAAATAAGCTTAAACTTTACCGAACTGAAAACCTAAATCTTGTAGTACATATAGTACCATAGATTCTTACTAAAGAAGAAGAAAAAAAAAGATTTTTTTTTTTTTTTATGTTTATGTCTATTATTACTATTATTATTTGCAGATTATTAAATCAAATTTATTTAAAGTAATCACATCAGTATTTGCTGAAATGTATCCATCTTTCAATCAGATTTGATCTTTTCACATTAGTGGTTTAACTTTAATGTTATGAGGCTATGAGAATACCTTTGCTTGCAGGAAGACGTGAGGGTGTATAATTGATGACAACATTTTCATTTTTGGGTGAACTGTCCCTTTATGTCTATCAGATTATGTATTATCAGCTATTGTTGGAATTAATATAAAAAAACAGTTACTGGACAATTACTGGACAACTGTTTTTACTCACAGTTTGTGTAACTTGTTGAGTGATAATTTTTAGACCCTTTGCATAATCACATGTATGACTTTTCAATTACTAGCCAGGTTTCCATCCAGGATTTTTTTACAAAAAAATATTTAGCACTTCAAAATATTTGCCAATATAGCTGATGGAAATGCCATTTATTGATAAACTTTCTCATGTGTAGACAAAATCTTTTTTTCCGTTTAACTTTAGTGCAACAATTCTATATCGATAGTTCAAATGTCCCAAAAATTTGTTTGGAAACACATTTTTTGTCGAGAAAAGGGGCTTTAACGCAAATAAATGTGGCGTTGCATTACAGAATTAGCCTATAGGCTCACATTAAAGCACCGTTTCTTTGTAGTTCAAAAGCGCATTAAAGGAGAAGTCCACGTCCAAAAGATTCACATATAATGTACTCACCCCCTTGTCATCCAAGATGTTCATGTTTTTCTTTCTTCAGTGTTAAAGAAATTGTTTTTTGAGGAAAACTTTTCAGCATTTTTGTCCATATAATGGACTGCTATGGTGCCCCGATTTTGAACTTCCAAAATGCAGTTTAAATGCGGGTTTGAACAATCCCAAATGTGGTTGTAAACGATTCCAGCCGAGGAAGAAGGGTCTTATCTAGCGAAATGATTGGTTATTTTCATCTCTCACTGAGCTCTGTGTATTGTGGTTCAAGACAGTTAGGGTATGTCGGAAAACTTCAATTGTATTTTCTCCCTCAACTTCAGAAATCATTTTAATATTATCCTACATCGTGACAGAAGTACCGACACAGTCTTTGTGAACATGCAAAGAAGATCCAACACCCTTAACAAAAAAGGTAAAACAGCGATATAAAACGTTTTTGAAGTTGAGGGAGAACATCAGATGGGAGTTTTTCGACATACCCTCTCTGTCATGAACCAGGCAAATACAGTCCAGGCAGAGTAAGACAAGACGAGTGCTTGACATTCAAAAAGTATATCAACTATTTTTATGAAAATAACCAATTGTTACGCTAGGTAAGGTCGTTTTATTCTCTGCTGGGATTGCGGCTTACAAACGCATTTGGGATTGTTTGAAGCTGCATTTAAACTGCATTTTGGAAGTTCAAAATCGGGGTACCATAGAAGTCCACTATGTGGACAGAAATGCTGAAATGTTTCCCTCAAAAAACATAATTTCTTTACGACTGAAGAAAGAAAGACATGAACAACTTGGATGGCAAGGGGGTGAGTACATTATATGTGAATCTTTGTTTTGGAAGTGGATTTCTCCTTTAAATCATATTTAATTGTATCTAAAATTACTTTTTATATGGTAAGAAAAAGATGAGTTACCTTTCAAAAACATACATATATTAATTTGATGTTTCCTTAGTACATTGCAAGTTAAAATTGATTCATTTTGTACAAAAAGTACAAAATTTTACATTATTTGTCTTGGCTTATTAGCTTATATTTTCTACCGTCAACCCCCTCCCCCCACCACACACACACACACACACACACACACACACACACTCTTATCCCATGCTTTTTGCCTGTATAAAATGAATCCCTGGAAAACAGATTTAGGTATTTTTAATGGGCCACAGTCACATAATTTAATTGTAATTTAACAATCTTGCCAGTTGTCGAACAAATTTCGGTTAGGAGAAATAAAATAACTGTAATGAGCATTCCTATTTCCAGTGCAGTCTAATAAAGGTCTAATAAAATCGGAAAAAATAATAAAACTGTATTATGAATATTGCTTGATGCTCTCGTGTATAGTAGTCTGTACACTGTAAAAAACAATTTGTTCAACTTAAAATAATTTGTAACCTGGCTGCCTTAAAATTTTAAGTTCAGTCAACTCAAAAAAAGTTTATTCAACTTGAAATGTTAAATTATACTAAGTGACAGCTTAGATATTTGAGTTGAATCAACTTAACATTTTAAGGCAGCTGGGTTACCCATCTGTTCAGTTTAGCAAGCACAAATATCTATGTTGTTACTTAGTACAACTTAACATTTCAAGTTGACTAAACTTATTTTAGTTGACTGAACTTAAAATTTTAAGGCAGCAGAGTAACAATTTATTTTAAGCTGACTCAACAAATTGTCTTTTTTTATTTTTTACAGTGTAGGCCTAAGTACAGAAATGAATAAATAAATAAACCTCATGATACTTGTAAGAAAAAAAAATATTTTATGTAGGTCTATACAATTAAATAATAACCTATATAATAAAGTTTTGTTTCATAAAGATGAAGAACAGGATACTAGCCTATGTAATTTGTGCAATAGATGTGAAATGATGTATGGAACAGCTCAAAGGAAATTATTATTTTTATTATTATTATTATTATTGTTATTACTATTATTATTATTATTTTTTTTTTTTTATTATTATTTTTTTTTACGCCAAAACTTATGTGACAACTCAGTCTTGGAATGGCGTCATCACACACACCAAAAGCAAAAGCAAGTTGGATGGAATCAGGCCAGAGACAGCTATTTTTATTTTTTTTTACGCATATTCTCTTTGTCCATAAACAAACATGGAAAACTGGAAACTTGGCTATAGTAAACTTGCTCATTAGCGCATCCGGTACAGGTTGTAATGCGGAGCAGTCGGGCATGAGTACCGTGAAACACAAGAGTACAAAGACTTGTAGAAGCAAGCTAAAATGCCGTTGTTACTTCACTTCAGCAAATTTGTTTTTATCTCATGCTGTTATTTATTTATTTATTTATTTATTTTAAACCCAGTAGTACATTAACCTTTTATTTCCACTCACCAGACATTTCATTTCTGAACTGTCTCGACATGTTTAACAACCAGTGTAATAAAATTCATTTTCATCTGTTTGGACTGTTTGATAAAAAGCTGAATGAAAGAAGTGATGCCATATCTTTGGTACAGCCACTGTGTTCAATTAACCTGGGCTGTTTTCGTTAATTTGTTCATTCATTCATGCATGCATTCATTCATTCATTCATTCATTATCATCATCATCATCATCATCATCTTCTTCTTCTTCTTCCTTTTCTTTTTATTTGTATAATTAATTGCACTAAATTAACAAAATAAATTTACAGGCTCAGTTTCAACTCTGGTGTGAATAGGTAGATGCATTACTTCAGTATAAAGTCTTATTCATATCAAGTCTTGCTCTATGTGAAAAGGTCTTACCTTTTTATTACCTGTTTATTTGAATCTTATAATAATAAGAATACCACCACATGAAGCCAGACTGATGTGCTTGGAGTTTTTATGCAGAATGATTTGCCTGGCTGTTTGTGCAAGCAAGAGTTGAGAACAGTTTCAAACAGTTTTCTGCAGTTCTCTCTTAGACAGAAGGGTAGCTGGGTTTCAGAGAAAGCCTTGAGTACGAGCAGTATCCTTCCTACACACTTTCACAAACACACACACAAGCAGTACTACCTCCAAACCGCTCCTTCCACAAATCCCAATTCACACTACATATCCTTCTCTCCTCATCCATCTCCTCAACTACAAATATGAATTGTGCAGTGATAACACAGCCAGGAAGTCAATATTTAAAACAAATGTCAGCAACATGTTGAGGCCTCCTGTCCAGTTCTCATTCCTTATGCTGCTCCTGTGTGACTATTGAGTCCTCACAGCTGTGGATTTAATCATTTCAGTCCTCTTGTGGCCAGTGGGCTTGTCCAAAAAAAAAAAAAAAAAAAAAAAAAAAAAACACGAGCAAGGAACAAGAACGAAATTATGCTCACACAGAGGCGATGCAACTCTGGTATAATCATCACCAAATTATGCAGTGACAAACTAAATATAGCACAGGCACACAACGATTAGCGTGGTAGTGTCAGTACTTCAGCGGTTATGGTGATATTAGCTTTAGAAATACACTCCACTCTCCAACAAAACAATCTGCCCATCAAAGAGGAAAAATAAAGTCTTTTAATTAAACTGATGTATTATTTATCAAGTAAGAAATTATCAAAGTAACACTTTAAGGATTTGACGTTTGGTTTTATATAAACAGTAAACATGAGCATGAGAATTACATCATCCCTTATGCAAATTAACCATGATTTTACTACAAAAAACAAACACATACACAAAAAAACCTTGGTTACTATAGTTACTATAGTTATAGTACCCACAAATTAACCATGGTTTTGCTACACTAACCATAGTTTAACCATGGCATTTGTAGTAAAACTGTGGTATTACAAATGTTAATAAATACACACACACAAAATGGTTACTACACTTTACTACAGTAACACCATGGTTCATTTCAGAAGGAATGAATGACTGAAATGACTCTGTCTCTCCTTTCTTTGTGACTACTAAGATGCAAAAAAATACATGAAGCTACCCTATATTTTTAGGAAGTACAGTTGAGGTCAAAAGTTTACATACACCTTGCAGAATCTGCAAAATGTTAATTATTTTACCAAAATAAGATATTATACAAAATGCATGTTATTTTATTTTATTTTTGTATTAATAAAAATGACCCCATTCAAAAGTTTACATACACTTGATTCTTAAGGTCATTGCACACTGAAGCCCAAAAATGTCTGTAAACTGATGCTTTGCTAAGGTTACTGGAGCCACATATTATATAGAAGACCACTAATTTCTGTGAGCTCAGTGTTCAAGGACCTTTACAATGCTTTGTGCTGTGAGACAAAGTGAATGAACTTGTCAGACGCAATTCTGGACTTTGGCGTTCACTTGTATGGTGGCTCTGATCTATTAAAATGCCTCTCAAAATGCTTGCGAAAGCATACGGATGCGAAAAACACAGAAAATCTAACCCGATCTGATTTTTTTTATGATGGACGAATGTTTCGTTTTTTTTTTTTTCGTTATGAAAAAAAAAAATATATATATATATATATATATATATATATATGTATGAAAAGTTCAGATGCAAAACCAGCTAAAAGCCATCTCGGTCAAAAATGAGATAATGATACTGAGTAAATGCTCTTTACTTTTTCTGAATGCTCTTTACTTCAAACTCGCTAAATTCCAGCCTCAGCCCAATCAGAAGTACCAGTACTTACATAGAAACCTATACAAAGTAGCCAGAAAGAAATGCTCATTTTAAAGAAATACGTCAAATGGATTTAAAGGCTTTTGCATCTGAACTCTTCATACATATATATATATATATATATATATACATATATATAGGCAAAATAAGTAAAAAGTACACATCTTCATTCTGTTCAAAAGTTTACACCCCTGTCCCTTAATGCATTGTTTTTCCTTCGGGAGCATCAGTGAGCTTTTGAACCTTCTATAGTAGTTGCATATGAGTCCCTCAGTTGTCCTCCGTGTGAAAAGATGGATCTCAAATTCATACAGTCATTGTTGGAAAGGGTTCAAATACACAAAAATGCTGAAAAACCAAAGAATTTGTGGGACCTAAAGGATTTTTCTGAAGAACAGGGGCAGTTTAACTGTTCAGGACAAAGAAGGGGCTTATGAACAACTATCACTAAAAAGCAAACAAACAAACAAACAAAAAAACACACAGCTGTGGATCATTCAGATAACAACACAGTATTAAGAATCAAGTGTACTGGAGAGCGGGGCGCAACCTAACACTTTTTGAAGTTTGTGTAAATCCACTCTGTGGTTCAGAGGTTTTATCTGAACCACACGTGTAAATCCATGTGTGGTTCAGATAAAAAAACGTGTGGTTTTTTTATCCACGTTAATTTCACACTTGTCTAGTACAAATATGTCGCTTTGTTTCATAATTACAGTGTTTCCGTTTTTCGTTATTTACCTCAAAAGAAAAGAAGTGAAAAGTGAACATGTAACATGTGAGGGGCACGTTGTAACATGACCATATGACAGCTTAAAATGTTATTTGATCGAATGAAAAAAAAATATACACCACAAACTAAAATATTTTGTCAATAAAATAAAATGATTAACTTTTTCAAATAAAATAAAGGCGTTTTTTTTAAGAATTAAAAAAAATCACATTTTTTGAGGTTCACAATGAACACATTGCAACCATGCGTGGGACAGCCCTGATCGCAAAACACAGTTATACAGTATACTTCAAAACAATGTGCCCAAATAGCTGAAACGCATTCAGACATTCAAAAAAAAAAAAAAAAAAACAACACTCCCCTCCCTCCAAACGCAGCTCTCATAGAAAGAAGCAAAAATGCTTTACATTTCTTGAAATAATAATTTCTCAACATTAAACATTAATTGCCAGTCTTTATTCACCTGTTTCTTGTGGTTTCTTTTTAAAATCCATACAAGTACATAGTGAAAATTACATAGCTAATGCCATAGAATGCCATAGTTTTATGTAGGGGGGCAGATTGTAACGCAGTGTGCACTTTTTTTCTCTGTATAGTGTTGCTATGGCAACTAGTAAATACCATACATTTGGTTATGCTAGCTTGTGTGGAAATATTTAAACCACGTCTGTTACAGTTAACCCTGCATTAGTTTGTACCCGCACACCCCTATGTAACCTTTTAAAGGGGTCATTTTTATAAATTTAACTGTTTTCTCTTGTGGACTATATGTAAACACATTTTATGTGAAATATCTTATTTTGGTCGATACTAAATAAAAAAAAAAAATAATAACATGCATTTTGTGTGATCCTCTTATTTTGGTAAAACAATACTATTTTGCATATTCTGCAAGGTGTATGTAAACTTTTGACCTTAATTGTGCCTTTTTTTAGCATACACTATAGTAGTTGTACATATTCTTTGAAGTACCATGCAGTAACATGTGAATAAATACCATGGTATACAACTATAGTGATCATTCAGGACCATTTGTTACATCACTGTACCATGATGCTTTAAGAGTTTATAAGATGCTGTTTCTGAGGCCCAGGGAACTATGCAGAAATGTGCAGAATTTGATTTAAATCCTTCTAATTCGCAATGTATATATTATATTTTAATTGTTTTTTAAGTGCTTCAAATAAAAGTGTAGTACCTTCATTCCTGTTTTATTGCATTAGAAATTCAGCAGAGAAAATGCAACATAATACTACGGAAGTATATATTTAATAGAGATTTAATATTATGGAGATTTTAAACCTTGCTGATGTTTTACGGTAACTTTCTCTGAAACTCTTATCTGTTTCTTTCCTGCCTTGGGCCTATCCACCTCTGTTTCGGAGGTGATATAAAACCCATGGCCCCTCATGAGAGAAAGGGCTCTGTGGTTTTCAGGGTGACAGAAGGAAGAAAGACAGCTTTCTCACCAACTGTCACAAGCTCTTATCACACCCACATGACTCAAAAGTGACAGACAGAGTGTCAGGAATGTCCAGAGTGCTAATGACTGCAATGTTACATGAACATGTACAAAATAAATAAATACATAATAGCAGGAACAGAGATTTACATAATGTCAAATCAATAATGAAATCTCTTCAACACTGCCCCTTTTCTATTTCTGGGGCACAGTGAGAGTCATACATGGGTGTTTCTTTCATTTTAGACACTTTTATTTTGAATTTATTTTTCCCCTTTTTCTTATATGAAACTTTTATTTATATTTACTTATATGATGATGACAATATGCGACAACATGATGTTTGAAAAGAATAGAGTGGAAATCAAGGCAAGTTTGAAAAGTTTTTTTTTTTTTAATTGTGAATATTTTGACTTAGGGCTGCCAAACGATTAATAGCGATTAATCACATACAAAGTAAAAGTCTGAGTTTGCCTAATATATGTATGTGTACTGTGTGTAATTATTATGTATATATAAATGCAAACGTATATGTATATGTATATGTATTTATTATAATTTTTATATAATTTATATTATATATAAATAAAAAAAATTGTACATAACTTATTTCTCTTAAATGTATACATTAATTTGTGTGTATTTATATATACATAATAATTACACACAGTACAAACAAATATTAGGCAATCTCAAACTTTTATTTTGTATGCGATTAATCGTGACAGCAGTGACATAAATTTTAAGCTTCAACTGTGTTCTCATGACAGTGTATTTTTCTCAAAAAGTGTATTTTTCAGCACATTTGCGTTCATGTGGTATGTGAAAAACCTCATTTCAAAATACATTAGTGAAACAATTACTTTACATAATCCAGGACACCTTAATTAAGCGATTTCTGGTATGTGAGATGAGAAGATCACATCACAGGGAAAAGTAGGAATAAAATTGATGCCTGGGTCCATTTTTGACCCACATATGCATTTTGGGAATTGCTGAAATTATTGCAGGCACTTCATTTTCGAAAGGTTCAGCCAGTGAGTATTGCATTAGACTTTCAAATAAACTTGAGCCCCTTTCTCATAAGAGATTGGCACCGCAATAAGGAAAGTGATTTCAAAGTGTTGCAGGACTGAATGGCCTGGGGTGTTGGTTAACCATACTGTTTTAATTAGCACTATGTACTTCCAGACTGATATCAGAGAATGTAATTGGAGTCGGAACAAGTGTGTGCCATTTTCATTTTTACATTTCTGGAGCACGATTGGTGAATTGCTCGGAAGTGGAGAATTATCTCGCCGTTACGGTTTTAACTGCGTTCAAAGGAAGTCATAAAACGCCAACAAGTTTAATGGAGAAAGAAACTTTTCAAATCCCTCTCCTAGAAAGTTAATTACCGACACCACTATTGCATGATGAAAAATGTCATGGCTTGTGCTATCAATGCAATTTCCTTAAATTAGTATTACTTGATTCCAAAAAGTCGTTGAGGAAATGTGATTTGTACCTGAACAATGCCGCACCACACACCTGCCACAACAATATTTACATTCATATAAAAATTCACTCATGTTTTCCAACATTAGTTCTTGATTGTTCCTGTCTAAAACCCCACCGCTTCTCGCTCTGAAAGACACGGGGCTGCCGAGAGAGACATAATCTCGCTCATTATGAGGAACGTAATTGGAGCAGTGTAGTTGCGAGGATGTTATCGGAAATAAACAGCGCGTCAGGCGGCCGCCCCCCTGCCTCAGCGCTCCTGGGGAGCTGTAATGAGACTAATAACATTAGCTGTCTGGGCAGGCCTCTCTCTGCTCTTCCATTCTCTGTGGGGAGTCAATCACGAGGCCGCAGAAAACCGGGCACATACAGTGGGGCTGGTCGTTTCATCGCAGCAGCGCTCCGCACGTCTTGAAACGGAAGATATCTGCAAGACCAGGAGTAATGAAATAGAAAGAAATAAATAACTGCTAGCATTTCTTTAAGAATTAATGAGCCCTTACTGTTGCACTGTTTATTATTAAAATATTAGGTCTCATTGTCAACAGCTTTTTAATAACTTTATCCAAAGTTGCTAATAGCAACAACTCTAAATCTGTTTATCAGTGATAAATGGGGTACGAATTTTATTGCTGAGGCATAAAATTGTTCGTACACCTACTACGCATATTAAGAGAGCTTATTAGTGGCATTTGCTTAAGCAAGCATCACTGTTAATCATATAGCAGGGATGTAATTATTGTTGACATCCACTAATAATCAGATACTGTATGGCCAAATTGTCCCCCCCAAATATTTGATATTTATGCAGCTCTCCTGCACTCCATTATGCACCGCTGTCTGTGTTTGTTAGGAAGATCAAATGTTTTAAAGGGGTTCTTTTTTTTTTTAGGCAGATCTACCTCAGTGGTTGAACAACGATGGCCAATGTCAAAATGTTTGAGATGTCCAATCAAATCAAATATAATAGGCTTTACTCTTCACATAAGCAAATGTGAATTCCAACATAATGCTTCAGTTTTAAGCCAGGACAGATGGTGAGCTAAGATGATAAACATTACATATTTAACAGAAATGTAACATCCATTTAGTCATGCAGATGATTTAAGTTTTTGTCCAATTTCACCATTTTGAACTGACCAGCCTACAGTGGCATGCGAAAGTTTGGGAACTCCTTGCAGAATCTGTGAAAATGAGAATAAATTTAACAAAATAAGAGAGAGCATGCAAAATGCATGATGTTTTTTATATAGTACTGTCCTGAGAAAGATGTTTACATATAGCCTACAAGACTAAAAATAATAAATAAATAAATAATAATAATAATAATAATAATAATAATAATAATAATAAAAAAAAAAAAATAATAATAATAGTAAATTATTTAAATTAAACCCCTTCAAAAGTTTGGGAACTCTTGGTTCTTAATACTGTGTGTGGTAACCTGGATGATCTATGACTGTTTTTTTTTTTTTTTTTTTTTTTTTGTGATGTTTGTTCTGATCAGTTAAACTGAGCACTGTTCTTCAGAAATATCCTCCAGGTCTTGCAGATTCTTCAGTTTTCCAGCATCTTTTGCATATTTGAACCATTTCCAGCATTGACTACGAATTTGAGATCCATCTTTTCACTCTGAGAACAATTGAAAGACTCAAACACAACTATTAATTATTCATTAAGATGCATTAAGAGCCAGTGGGGTGAAAACTTTTGGAATTTTAAGAAAAATTTGGACATCTTCTTCTGTTCAAAAGTTTTCACTCCCCAGCTCTTAATGCATCACACTTTCTGCTTGAGCATCATTGACTGTTTAAACCTTTTTTAATAGTTATGTTTGAGTCCCTCAGTTGTCCTCTGTGTGAAAAGAAGAAAAAAGATGGATCTCAAAATCATACAGTCAGTGCTGGAAAGGGTTCAAAGACTGGAAAACTGAAGAATCTGTAGGTCCTGGAAGATTTTTCTTAAGAACAGTGCTCAGTTTAACTGTTCAGAACAAACAAGGGACTCATGAACAACCATCACAAAATAAAAAAATAAAAAAAAACAGTAGATCATCCAGGCAATCACGCACAATATTAGGAACCAAGGGTTCCCAAACCCTAAGATGTCTTATTTTAATAATTCCAGCTATGTTTTTTTATCTTGTGGACTATATGTAAACATATTTTATGTAAAATACCTTACTCAGGACAGTACTAAATAAACAATGACATGCATTTCATATGATCTCTCTTATTTTGTTAAAATTACTCACATTTTCACAGATTCTGTAAGGGGTTCCCAAACTTTCGCTTGCCACTGTATATCATTTACATTGGCTTAATTCATGTAATGTAATTCGAAATTCAAGGGATAGTTCACCCAAAAATGAGTATTCTGTCATTAATTACTCACCCTCATTCCAAACCCGCAAGACCTCCATTCGTCTTTGGAACACAAATTAAGATATTTTTGATGAAATCTGAGAGCTTTCTGACACTGAATAGACAGCAACACAACTACCACATTCAAGGCCCAGAAAGCTATGAGAACACTCTTTGTGCGCAAAGAAAACAAAAATAACAACTTTATTCAACAATTTTTCTCTTATGTGTCAGTCTTTGACGCACGTTCACAAGAGTACCATGACTCATGCGTGGTAGAATTTTCATTTTAGGGTGAACTATCCCTTTAATGTAAAAGACGAGAAACTTTAACAGATGTATTAAGGTATATTAGGAAAACAATTAAGAGTGAATGGAGTTTTAAGCCGTGACAGATGGTGAGCTAAGATGATAAAACATTGCATATTTAACAGAAATGTAACATCCATTTAGTCATGCAAATGAATTCAGTTTTTGTGTCCAATTTCACCATTTTGAACTGACCAGCCTACAGTGGCATGTGAAAGTTTGGGAACTCCTTGCAGAAACTGTGAAAATGTGAATAAATCTAACAAAATAAGAGACAGCATGCATAATGCATGTTATTTTTTATTTAATACTGTCCTGAGAAAGATGTTTCCATATAGCCCACAAGACAAACAAACAACACAAACAAACAACCCCCCCCCTCCCCCCCCCAAAAATTATTTAAAGTAAACCACTTCCAAAGTTTGGGAACCCTTGTTTCTTAATACTGTGCGTGGTAACCTGGATTATCTACGACTGTTTTTTTTTTTTTTTTTGTGATGGTTGTTCATGAGTCGCTTGTTTGTTCTGAACAGTTAAACTGAGCACTGTTCTTCAGAAAAATCCTCCAGGTCCTGCAGATTCTTCGGTTTTCCATCTTTTGCATATTTGAACCGTTTCCAGCATTGACTGTATGATTTTGAGATCCATATTTTCACCCTGAGGACAACTGAGGGACTCAATTAGGGCTATTAAGGTATATTAGAAAAACAATAGAGTGTATGCACATATTTTAAAATAAAATATATAATTTGTAAATATTTCAAATGAGATAAATATTAAAAAAAAGAGAGAAAATTTGGGCTTTGATACCTCAAATAGTGTGGCTTGTTGAGGAGGTCATTACTTTTCTGATTGAAGTGGGCTCTTCTGACTTGGGCCAGTAAGTAATCACCTCAGCAATAACCTAGCAACCACTCTGAACACCTTAGCAACACATAACAATGCACAGACAACCATTGACACAACTTACAATCATAGCAGTGGGTTTTGCTTATGTAAACCTCACATTTTTTTTCAGAATCTAGTTGATATGATACCATTCACCTATCATTTTTCATCACTCACTCATGACATGAATGAGAGTAAAAGATTAATTTTTAGGTGAACTAATTCATTTTAAGTCGAACATTTATGGTTAGTTTATGTGCAGATGTGCTACATTTAAAATGATTTTGCTAATTGCTAATTTGCTAATTCGTGCAACCTTTATTTATTGCAAACATGGAGAATTTGTACCGAAAAAGGGAATTAATTTTTTTGCCATACTGCAGAACCATTCAAATAATCAAAGCATCAATAAAATAGTGACTTGTCACAGCACTGAAAAACATACTTCCCCTATAAACTCATTTAACATATTAACCTAACATCTTGATATCGACAATGTCCACGGACAACCCATAAATGATGTCTGTCACATTCAGTGGCATAGATAAGGCAAAGGCCAAACAAAGCCTCACTGATCAAGCTGTCAGGATGAAAGCCATTTCTCACCTTTTCTATTTACTCGCTCCAAACCGTTTTCAGCTGTAGCGAGTTGTGCCTCAGATGTGTTTGCAGTTGACATGGCAGGTTTGTGCCAGTGGTCCTGACTGACTGTATGTGGCAAGGCTGTGAACCGCCTGTCAGTCATCCGTAATCCCAGTAGGAGGCGGGGTTACAGAGGCCTGCTCCCACCCCCTCTGAGACCCCTCCACAGGGCACAGCTAGAGCAAAGGCCACCGGGTGGCTGGAAGTGACAGATGGACCTCATTTGAAGTCATGATGAACTTCAGCTAGAAAGAGTTGAAGCATCTGGGGGGGAATGATGGGGAACACAGCAGATAAGAAGCTTATTGTGAATACTGATGTGTAGGAGGAAGAAAAAATGAGGGGGGTGGAGGGTTTGAACAAACCTGGGAGATTTATAATCCAAGCGTGCGTGCGCGGTCAATAGAGATGCATCATCAGAAAGAGTGAAAGAGACAAAGAGTTGCAGAGATCTCAGCTGACAGCATTTAAAGCATCATAGATGCGATCCCAACGTGATGAAGGTTCTAAAATGTAGGCAGCAATATTATGGTGTTGTCTAAGATTCTTTCATTTGGTAAAATTCTAATGCAGCATCAAATCACATGCATTTTGCAACTAGATTAGTAAATAAGTCCATCCAAGGCAAAGCAAGAGAAATTCAGAGTGTAGTGTTTTTGGACATTTAATTGTAATTAAATGGAAATGTAATATAATTTAAATAAATATTAAAAGCATTTATCTGAACTTTAGAGTGCTTTTTGACCCACTTAAACAGTACTTGAGTACACTTTATGTCTAATTTCATTACATTACATGAAATAATCACTACTGTCTTTGAAATACTGATTCAAGTACCAAATACATGCATCTACATATATTTCTGCAACACCGTAATTACATACCATACTGCACGTTTCGCGGCAGTTTCAAAATTATAGTCAAGAGTGGCGCTAGAACACACGTTTAATACGCGAGCATGGCACACTTTTACTACAATGGTACAGACAGTTATTGCTGCATTTTTATTATGTGCTTGAGGTATGTATTGGCTGTTTAGAATTGTAATATCCAGGTAGTGTCGCTAAAGGTTAATGCTCTGTCGTGTTGGAAGTGTCCCCTACACCAAACCCAACCTCTAAACCTACCCAATATTGTTAACAAATGCAAAAGTGATATAAAAACGCATTTGTTGATGCATCTGTGCTATTTTAACTTCCTTATGCAGATTTGAGCTTTGTCGATACGCAGTTTCACAGGGTTTGTACCAGAGCTTTTCATCAACCAAACGAATGCCGTATCATGTGCGCTACCGAGAAAACCTTGCGTTAGAAAACTCAAGCATATAAAGCTATACATGTGATGACAACGCTCAAAAGTATCGGTTTTTAAATCGTGCAGGATGTTAAAACATGAAGCCATAACATAATATCTGTCAAGTAATTTAAAACTGTGTTCATTTCTGTGTTCATTAGTGTTCATTTCAACTGGAAATAGCAGTGATTCCTACATATTGTTTTTTTTTTTTTTTTCCAGTTTTGCAGAAATGTATATAGAGGCATGTATTTGCAATGAACCTAGGTTAAATTAATTGTAATTATATAATTGTTATGATTATATAAGGTTGCAGTTTAGTTAATTTAAATATATTTATTTTAAATGTTATATTGAATAACACATTAAGTAGGCTACTTTACATGCTTTATGTCAGTCAACACAAAAAATGTGTTTAAATACAAAAAAAGAAACGATAAAAATGATTAAAGCGTAACAATTTAAATCAACTGAATGTAGTTTTCCATATTGTTGCAACTTTGGAGCCCCCTACACTACAAGTGAGTGAAATTATCACTGTCGTAATTACAGTGAATAGTTGTACACGTGTATTTGTTGCTGCAGTAAAGCATTCCGCCCCTTTTTGTGGAATTTTGTATCCACTCACCAAACTGAGTGTGCATCTCAATCAGCTCCTGAGCTCATGCATCAGTATATCGCGTACACACATTTAGTCACTGGTAAGTTCCAACCTGATCATGGCAATTCGTACATATTTTATGAGGTGGCACTTTTTGCTAAATCGTAAAGAAATTATGTTTTTTGAGGAAAAGATTTCAGCATTTTTCTCCATATAATGGACTGATATGGTGCCCCAAGTTTGAACTTCCAAAATGCAGTTTAAATGCGGCTTCAAACGATCCTCTGTTTGACATTAAAAAGTATATACATTTTATTATGTTTATGAAAATAACCGATCGTTTCGCTAGATAAGTCCCTTCTTCCTTGGCTAGGATCATTTGAAGCCCTATATAAACTGTGTTTTGGAAGTTCAAACTCGGGGCACCATACCAGTCCATTATATGGAGAAAAATTCTGAAATGTTTTCTTCAAAAAACATAATTTCTTTACGATTGAAGAAAGAAAGACACAAACATCTTGGATGACAAGGGGGTGAGTAAATGATCTGTAAATTGTTGTTCTGGAAGTGGACTTCTCCTTTAATTGTGTTAAGAAACAAATAATCCTAAAAGTGTACTTTAAGTACACTTAAGTGACATTTTATTTCATTCATATTATATTATCTACAAATACAGTTAGTTTGTTAATTAATTAATGATTTGAAGTAATTGAACATTCAATACAATTAATTACACTTTTCACAAGAGCACTTATTCACTCAGTTCTCCGATGCAGTTTACAGTGAGCACTACTTTTGTGCTGCATGGAATTACTGCCTTTATAGAACATTCCAGACCTAAGGTTCCATTTCAGTTAGGATGCAGCTTTAAAAAAGCAGAAGTCTGTGTGGTCTTTATCAGTGGTGGACGAAGTACACAAGTTGAGTACTTGAGTAAAAGTACAGATACGTATAATAAAATATTACTCCAGTAAAAGTAAAAGTGCTACTCTTTCAATTTTACTTGAGTGAAAGTACAAAAGTACCCGATTTTTTATGTACTTAAGTAAAAAAAGTACTGATAGATTTATTTTGCAATTTTATATAGGCTACTTAATTGAATTTTATATTAGCACATATTTTTTTTTATAATCCTACTGCTCAAAATACCTGGGATTTTCCAAAAAAATACATTTTTGTTGTTGATATGGACTATGTTGACGAATGTAGTAATATTCAATGTGAAGCTTACACTGCAATGTACCTGAGAGAAAACAGATTTGACCATCAAATTTTCACCAGTAAGAAAAAAGTGTTTTAAAGCTCGTTTTGCATAACATCACAGTTATATATGACATGAGAATAAGGCCTGAAGTTAGCAAGAACATTTTAAGGAAAATATAATTATATTTTCATAATGATTTTTTCCTTTCAAATATTGTCTGTGTAAAAACACCCCTGGCCAAATGCCCCCAGAGAGCATCACTTTCCACTCTGATAATTAATGTAGTTACCATGTTCTGAGCATGATATCCTTTCTTTTTCTCTCAGATGTAATCTATCTAGGTGGTTGAATAAAAATATGTGGACTTTATATCTAAAAATTATCTCAACTTAGCACCAGCAAGCAGCTAGACAGTTAGCATCAGCTAACAATATTTACTTATTTTTAGTATGGTTATGAATAAAAATTCATATCTGTCTACTCTAGCTAATCCATACAATATAAAAATGTATACCGTTGCAAAACAATATAAAAACAGACGTCACGTAGGGCTACATGCGTAGCATTTTAATAAAACTGCTAAAGTTACATCAGCGAGGAATCTGAATGTGCATGAGTTATTTTATTTAAGCTGTTATTTAAATTTTTCGTTTTTGATGTGTCTGAATTCAAGCATTTCAGTGTGCTTAAACAGATCACCTTTTACAGCAGATGTAATTCACAAACAACGGACAGCTCTGACCTAAATATGATTTTCAGTTATAATAATTAATCCTAAAATTCGACATTAGTAACTTACTTTTCGCAGCATCAGTCGCGCGCGCACAAGATCTCCTGGTTCTTACTTGTGAATTCAGTTCACTGCAGACTCGCTCTAAACGGATCATTTAAATCAATGAGTTGTCGACTCGAGAACAGCTGCAATCGGATCATTCCAATTCGTGAATGAATCGTTTGGTGCGACTGGCGAATCAATTTAACAGGTTCATTGAAAAGAATCAGTTTGTTCATGAATCAGACACCGCTTGTGCGTCTCAGGGCACGTGATATATTATAAGGAGTAACGATATGTTTTATGAAATGTAGTGAAGTAAAAAGTACGATCTTATGCTTTGGAATGTACTGAAGTAAAAGTTACTCAAAATAAAACTACTCCAGTAAAGTACAGATACTTGAAAAATGTACTTAAGTACAGTAACGAAGTACAACTACTTCGTTACTGCCCACCACTGGTCTTTATGCCATAAGTTTGCGTTTATATTAAACCTTTTTGTCTTTAAGTGTTCTTTTGTTCTTTGTCCTTCTCTTTGGTCTCAGATTTTTGGACCCTGATTTATATTTAATGGTCTTACAGGTTAAATATGTTTTACAATTCATCATATCCATAGGTCAAGTTCTGCAGGTCAGCTCTAAGTATCTCACAAAGGCCGAATTCCTGTTTAGCTTGCTTCTTTTGTCTGATTGCACCTGTTTAAATGCTCATATATGATGCACTTAACAGCCAAGTTTATTCTGGGTTGGATTGAATGGATCTTAGGTATGACATGATCTGGCTGTTGTAATGGATGATGCTTCTTTCCCTTACTGATGCCAAAGAGAAAGTAAAGTAGAACAGACTCAGGTTTGCCTCTGAGTCACATTTTTTTCCTTATTAGCCAGTTGTGGAGAACCGTATCATTTCTGTTGACAATTTCCTTAGAGCGACGGGAAGATGTTATTACATCTGTTTTCTGGCTTTTGAATTTTGAGCATTTTAAGAGGGTTTGAGAAGGGCTTGTAAACATCAAAGGACCGCAGTCGGCGGGTGTGCATCTCCAACGATTACATGCTTATCTGTGACCAAAATATTCTGGAGAGGGGGAGGACGAGTACAAGCGTCATTAAGAAGTCTACAAAGCAATTTCCGCCATTTAGCGCTTGTTTATTCTGCATGCTTTCCTTTGTGCCGAAACAAAACTCCCACATTTAGAGGGAAGAAACCGGATGGAAAACATTTTCCAAAATAATCCAAAAACAACAGTCAGAAAGAATTAAATAAAATTATAGCTGCAAAGAATGAAAACTGTAAACAGAAAATATCTTGGATGAATCTGCAGCATATGATAGTTTCAGCCCAAAAAATCGAAGCAGCGCAAAACACGTTTGCTTGTAGCTTGAGGGCCCGTATCTGTTTACCTCTGATAAATCTCACCAAAGCCTCGCAGCCACATTTAATATTAACATCTTTAGCATGAAAAGAAAAAGAACCGGCTGTGAAAAACACTTCTTAAATCTTAAATTAATTCACTATTTTATTTTTTTCGGATTAAGAGACAATCCAATCTAACTAAGTGAAACATGCTATGTGGCAGCACACTGATCAAAAGTTTAACTTTTTAAACATAAATGGAGTAAATTCAGTTTTAAAACATTAAAATTACATACCATATGATGTCCCTGTGGAACACACAATGAGAAATTTCATTTACTTTAGAAATGAATATATTATATTATCATATGTGACCCTGGACCACAAAACAAGTCATAGGACAATATTTGGCCGAGATACTGTTTGAAAATTTGGAATCTGAAGGTGCAAAAAGCTAAACGTTGAGAAAATCACCTTTGAAAGTTCTTAGCAATGCATTTTTCTAATCAAAAATTAAGTTTTGATATACTTACAGTAGGAAATTTGCTAAATATCTTCATGGAACAGAATCTTTATTTAATATCCTAATGATATTAGGTTAAAGAATAATTCAAAAATTAGTTCACTTCCGGAACAAAAATTCACAGATAATGTACTCACCCACTTGTCATCCAAAATGTTCATGTCTTTCTTTCTTCATTCGTAAAGAAATAATGTTTTTTTGAGTATAACATTTCAAGATTTTTCTCCATGTAATGGACTGCTATGGTGCCTCCAAATATGAACTTCCAAAATGCAGTTAAAATGCAGCTTCAAGGGGGCTCTAAACAATCCCAGCTGAGGGTTAAGGGTCTTCTCTAGCGAAACGGTCGGCTATTTTCTAAAAACAATTACAATTTATATACTTTTTAACCTCAAACGCTCATCTTGTCTAGGTTTTTTTTTTTTTTTTTTTTTTTTTTTTTTTGGTCATGACAAATAGAGTACATCTAAATTCCTTCATCTCATTTGCTGCTCCAACTTCAAAATCATCCTACATTGCTGTTTTTACCTTTTATTTATTTATTTTATTTTATTTTATTTATTTTTTTTTTTGTAAATTGTGTTTGATATACTTTGCATGTTCACTTTGTAAACTCTGGGTTGGTACTTCTGCAGCAATGTAGAACAATTTTGAAGTTGGAAGAGAAAATGAGTTGGGAGTTTTTAGATGCACCCTGTCATGACTGAAAAAAAAAAAAAAAAAAAAAAACAACCCCACAAGGATTTGAGGTTAACAAGTATATAAATCCCCTCGGCTGGGATTGTTTAGAGCCCTTAAAAGCCGCATTTAAACTGCATTTTGAAAGTTCAAATTTGGGGGCACCATAGAAGTCCATTACACGGAGAGAAATCCAGAAATGTTTTCCTCAAAAACATAATTTCTTTACGACTGAAAAAAGAAAGATACGAACATCTTAGATGACAAGGAGGTGAGTACATTATCTGTAAATTCTGGTTCTGAAAGTGAACTAATCTTTTAATAGTGGCCATGTATATGGATTAATCAATCGTTCTTTTAAGAACTGTTCGCTGAAAGTTTTTTGGGGGAACCAAAAATGGTTCTTCTATGGCAGGGGTGTCCAAACATGTTATGTAGGGAATAATGTACAGAACACTGATAACAGAGGACTATTTCAAAAACCTTTCTGGACCTTGAACGTGTCAGCTGTGTTGCTGTCTTAATTTGTGTTCTGAAGATGAGCAAAAATTGTATGGATTTGGAATGACATGAGGGTGATTAATTAATGACAGAATTTGCATTTTTGGGTGAACTATCCCTTTAAAGATGGAATACACTACATGAGATTTGCCCAGATGTTTTGCCCTGATTTAAAGCCTGGATGAGTCATTACTAATTCCCGAAAGCCAGAGCTAGTCTGCAAATTTGAGTTGACAGATTTCATAGAAAATTGCATAATGTATGATGGACACAGACTCAGACAGTTCTCAGTACGCTTTACATAGGACTGGATAAAGAGTAGTGAAGGGAGAGGCCTAAAAGAGTTTCTCTTATGTTGAAGTTTTTTTTAATATATATATATTTAACCATTGTGCTGAAGTGTAGTGCTCATGTTCAGCTTGTGGGAAGCTACCTAAAGATATACACTACAGCAACCATGTGATCAAAGACTATGCTAATGCCCACATTTTACATTTACATTTATTCATTTAGCAGATGCTTTTATCCAAAGCGACTTACAAATGAGTAATACAAAAAGTGACTCATGATAAAAAGGCAATAAACACAAAGTAATACAAAGTACAGCTAGAACACGGTGGGATAAGGAAATAGCGAAAGCAGTTAAGTGCTGATGGAAGAGATGATTTTAAGCAGTTTCCTGAATATCGCCAGAGATTTAGCTTTCCGGATAGGGTTGGGAAGATCATTCCAGCAACTGTAACAGATTTAACCAGGGGTTAGAGGGAGCAGCATGTACTGGCCTGGAGGAGAGAGGACATATATTGTCTAGACAAAAGGTTAAAGCGGACAATAAACAAGAAATCTTGTTCAATACATTTACATGCTAAATAAGTTGCTGTTAATTTGAACTGAAATAAATCAGATTAATTAGCTCCAGAGCCACCACTTAATTATGATGAAATTAATTGGAACAACTTAATATTGTTCCAACTAAATTTAATCAACTTTGTGTGTTATGCTTTTAGAGCATAAAGTATACAGCATGAGTCTTATAGACTGTTCTTCTTCTTTTTCTTCTTTTTGTTTTTCTTCTTTTCTTTCCCTGTGGTGTTTTAGCTTTTAAGTCCTTGATGTGGTCAATGTGAACTGTGGTTGTATAGAAAACAGGTCAGAATTTCAAAATCGTTTTGTATTCAACAGACCATAGGGTAACACTTTAGATTAGGGATCACATATTCATTAGTTGTTAAGTTTGGGTATTGTGTCCGGTTAAGTGATTCAGAATATGGTTATGCAGAATAAGGCATTCATATGTGCTTTGTAAGTACTAATAAACAGCCAATATATTAGTAATATGCATGGTAATAAGAAACTAGTTGATAGTGAGAGAGTTGAGAGAGTTGGTCCTAAAAATAAAGTGTTACCGAACAAAATAACAACATATAGGCTGACACGAGGGTGAGTAAATAATGATAAAACTTTATCTTTTTTAGGTGTGCTATTCCATTAAATTGCCTATTACTACTGAATGGAGGGTGTTGCTCCTGAATCTGTGCTAGATGAACAAATGTCTCACTGGGTGATATGGGTGCAAGAGAAGGGTGAACAAGGGAATGGCTTTTCTGTGATGAGGACAAAAAAGATCAATACCAGTTTCTTTAAAATTGCACTAGAAAGCTTATGAGAGTCCCGACTGTATTCATTCAACACTTTTCCCTACTCGACTTCGCCCATTATAATCATCACATTTCTAGGAACACTGAAAGAGGTTGTGATCCCTCCCTATGATTTCTGACATCTATTCCTCCATTTTTCCAGTATTTTACACAGGCTTTGTCTGAGCTGAAATACAGAGCAATAGGTCGTTTATTTGTTAGAGATGCAAGGCTATTTGCACAAGTACAAAGATATCAGTCAGTTCATCTTTTAAAGCTTATTTTATTATCTTTGAAACATTTCTAAAATAATGTTCAAGGGTTGACAAAACCCAAACTCTAGTTACAGGTCTGTTGGTCAAAAGAGTTTGAAGTTTTTATGATATGCTTTATGATCATCTAGATTCTAGATGAAACATGGGTTCCCCATTCAATGTAAATCTATGGAATTTATTGAATACATTTTATAGCATTAACAGTTTCATACTTAAGGTTAGGGTTTTGTTCACTATGCAAAAAACTTTAATAAGGTAATTGGGTCAATTACAAATAAAATGTCCTTGATAAATATGATGTACTCATGGTGTAAATTCATGTTGGGTTCATGTGTCTTCAATTTTTTTTTTTTCTACCACATTTAAAGGAATAGTGATAATTTTTGTTAATTTCTGTTAATTGTTTCACATTCAGGCCTGCCAAGATCTACAGTCATGGGCAAAAATATCGGCACCCTTGCAATTCTGTCAGAAAATGCAACACTTCTCTCAGAAAATTGTTCCAGTTGCAAATATTTTGGTACTCACGTGCTTATTGTTTTTTGTAACACAAAAAAGCAGAGAAGAAAAGTCAAACTTGATAAAATTTCACACAGAACTCAAAAAAGGACTAGATAAAAATTGTTGGCATCTTGTCAAAATCGTAAGAAACAATTGCTTTTCAAGCATATGATGCTCCTGTAATTTGTATTTAGACACACCTGTGGCAAGTAACAGGTGTGGGCAATATAGTAATCACACTTGCAACCAGTTTAAATGGAGAAAAGTTGACTCAGCCTTTGTGTTGTGTGTCACACTGAGCATGGGAAAAAGAAAGAAGTGTAAAGAGTTGATTTGAGAAAAAAAAATGTGAAAAAATATGGACAATCTCAAAGCTACAAGTCCATCTCCAGAGATCTTAATGTTCCTGTGTCCACTGTGCGCAATATCATCAAGAGGTTTACAGCCCATGGCACTGTAGCTAACCTCCCTGGATGTGAACAGAAAAGCAAAATTAATGACAAATTACAATAAAGGATTGTTCGAATGGTGCATAATGTCAAAATTCAAGATGATCTGCAGACACAGGGTACAGTGTCAGCACTATCCGTGGCCATCTTAATGAAAATGGACGCTATGGTAGGAGACCCAGAAGGACACCACTGCTGACACAAAGGCATAAAAAAGCAAGACTGGAGTTGGCCAAAACTTATGTGACAAAACCCCAATCCTTCTGGGAGAACGTACTGTTGACAGATGAGACAAAAGGAAAGTTTTTTGGTAAAGGACATCATGGCACTGTTTACAGAAAAAGAAATGAGGCCTTCAAAGAAAAGCATAGACCCTACAGTCAAACATGTTGGAGGTTCAAATATGTTTTGGGGTTGCTTTGCTGCTTCTAACACTGGATGCCTTGACTGTGTGAATGGTATCATGAAATCTGATGATTACCAAAGAATTTTGGGGCACAACGTAATGGCCAGTGTCAGAAAGCTGCGTCTCCACCAGAGGTCATGGGTCTTCCAGCAGGACAGTGATCTGAAACACACTTCAAAAAGCACTCAAGAAATCATTACAAACAAAGCGCTAAAGTTCTGAAATGGCCAGTGATGAGTCCAGATCTGACTCCCATAGAACACATGTGGAGAGATCTCAAAATAGCAGTTGGGAAAAGGCATCCTTCAAATCTGAATGACCTGGAGCAGTTTGCAAAAGAAGAGTGGTCAAAAATTCCAGTAGGGAGGTGTAAGAAATGTCATTCATTTATTTTTTCCAAAGGGTGTGTTTTGTGTTTTTCCAATGCAAAAAAAAAATCAAACAAAAAAACATTTGAGTACCAAAAACATTTGCAACTGCAACGATTTCCTGAGAGAAGGGCTGCATTTTCTGACAGAATTGCAAGGGTGTCGATATTTTGGGCCATGACTGTGTGTGACTATGTGCGACAATCTTGACAACCTCTTGTGCAGAACACAAATCCTGTACCTCTGAGGAATGGAGAAAGATAATTTGTGACCCTGGACCACAAAACCAGTCATACTGGTCAATTAGGAAATGTACAAAATATCTTCATGGAACATGATCTTTACTAAATATCCTAATGATTTTTGGCATAAAAGAAAAATCGATAATTTTGACGCATACAATGTATTTTTGGCTCTTGCGACTTAAGACTGCTTTTGTGTTCCAGGGTCACATATGATCTTCACTTGGTTCTTTCAGCCAGATGAGTTTATGTTTGGAGGAAGCTGCCATATGTTTGTCAAGTTACAACTAGAGACTATGGCCATTACTTATTGGCTGAAGACCTTTCATGACTCATCTGAACATTTTCATCAGCTGTGGGCTGATGAAATTCTTGTAGGATTTGTATAGCTGTTTAGTCATAACATCAATTTGTTGGACAACCTTGAAGGCTAATTCACTATGGGTTCCCTTGGGAATTTCTAATGGGTTTTAAGAAAAGAGGTTTTCGATTTATGAGTGAAATAAGGTTTGTGGTTAATATAGCTTTAAAAAGACTTTCGATTGCTCGGAATGCTTTTATAATGGTCAAGAAAAACATTATGTACTAGAACATCCTTTGGCAGTTGTAGCAACGGCTTTTGTGTAGGAACGGTTCTCATCAACAAATAAACATTAGTGAACATTTATGGCTTGATTTAGAACACAGGATGCAAAGTAGATATGCAAGTCCTTCGTTCTTCAAAGAACAGGAACATTTTCTTCTTGAAAACTGGTTCAATATGCCAGGACAAGCTCATGAATTATTACATAACAGCAATCTAATAAGGCTGAAGCTGAGCTGAGGAAAGGGACAAACATTCATTTTGTTTTTGTTATTTTGTTCTTTCCATTCTGTTTGTCCTTTTAAAGGAGTTGTTTATTATCCTGTTTGCCTATTAAAGGAATAGTTCACCCAAAAATGAACATTTACTTAATATTGACTTTCCCTTAGGCCATTCAAGATATAGTTTGGGTCCCACTTTATATTAGGTGGCCTTAACTAATATAGTGCCTTGCGAAAGTATTCATACTCCCTAATTTTTTTCACATTTTGTTATTGCAGCCTTATGTTAAACTTCTTTAAATTACTTTTTTACCCCATACCAATTTACACTCCATGCACCATAATGACAAAGCAAAAAAACAGATTTGTGACAACTTTGCAAATTCATTAAAAATAAAACGCTGAAATAAGTACATTGCATAAGTATTCATACCCTTAACTCAGTAGTTGAAGCACCTTTACAGCCTTAAGTCTTTTTGTGTATGATGTGACAAGCTTTGCACATCTGCATGTTTCTCCAGAAATATCTGATCGCGTTCAAGTCAAGGCTCTGGTTATGCGACTCAAAAACATTTACAGTAGCTGCGTTTCCATTACCCTTCAAAATGCCCAAATTTAAACTGCAAATTGAAAATACTCTTTCGATTAAATAAAGCCAAAATCCTGTCCTCATTTCGCAATACATTTTATTGACATTTATAAAATATCGGCAAAGTTTTGCGCAAATCTGTAATGGAAACACGCCTAGTGTTGTCTATAAGCCACTCTTGCTGTGTGCTTAGGGTCATTGTCCTGTTGAAAGGTGAACCTTCTGCCCAGTCTGAGGTTCTGAATGCTCTGGACTGGGTTTTCATTAAGGCTCATATTAATTAATTAATCTCAATATTTGGTGCATTGAGCTTTCCTTCTACACGAGTCTCTCAGTCCCTGCTGCTGAAAAACAGCCCCACAGCATGAGGCTGCTACCAGCACACTTTCCTTTTGGGATGGTACTCTGCAGGTGATGATCAGTGCTTGGTTTCCTTCAAACATGATGCTTGGAATTGAGGTTCATCAGACCAGAGAATCTTGTTTCTCACAGTCTGAGGGTCCTTAAGGGTCCAAGTGGGTTTTCATGTGTCTTCACTGAGGAGAGGATTGAATTTGGCCACACCGCCATAAAGACCAGATTAGTGGCGTGTTGCAGTGATATTTGTTCATCTGTAAGTTTCTTCCATCTGCATATATGATCATGGAGCTCAGCTAGAGTGACCATCACCTTCTTGGTCACCAGTATAAATAACCAAGCCCCTTTCTCCATCAATTGCTCAGTTTCAGCTCTAGGAATAGTCCTACTAGTTCCAATCATCTTCCATTATGGATAATGGAGGTTACATGCTTTTGTGAACCTTCAGTGCAGCAGAATTTTTTGTTTTTGCTCTGATATGCATTTTTAGCTGTGTGCATCTATTATTTAGAAGTGTGTGCTTTTCCAAATCACGCTTATTCAAATTAACTTGCCACAGGTTAACTCCACTCAAGTTGAGCTAAGTTTTAACTTTACACCATTGCTTCTGGTAAAAAATTGAATTCATAATTCATAATAATGCTTTCTCCAGTGAAAAGTCAATCCCTGTTGTCCATTCACATCAAAATCCACCAACATATGTGTTTAGATTTGTTTTGGACTGTTTTCGCTTGTAAACTGCCCTGATAGCACACGTACATCTCGGAGATGTCTATTTAATGTCTGCATTTACATCTGCAAGACATATTATTTAGGGTGTTTGCTCATCTGCAATACGTCTATAGGACGTTTCCAATCAGATGTCAAATAGACGTCTATTAGATGTCTTTAAGATGTTTATGATTTAGAATGTATGTAAAACTGACATCTTACAGACGTCTGTCAGATGTTTGTACACAGCAGATGCTTCCCAGATAAAGTGATCTTTAACAGACATCTTGCAGTCGTACATGTGCTATCTGGGTGGTCTTGATCTGTGCATTTATCTCCTGATTTTTACCTTTCATTGGACAAGCAATATTATTGATATAGGACTGCTATAAAGAAGAAACAAACTCATCTGCATCATGGATCACCTGAGAGTGAGTAGTTTTCCAGCTAATTTTATTTTTTGAATGAACTATTTTTTAAAGTGCAATTGCTAAATGGGAAGTCAGAATCAAATGCTCAGTTCACATCCATTGCTGGCACTGTTGTAATATCACAAAAGTGGTTGGTTGGTTGGTTGGTTATTTTATTTATTTGGGTTGTTTGTACCAGACTTTGTTTGTACCAGACTTTCCCTGGTCTTGTACTGTTACGGAGTGACTGAGAGAGGCATGCAGATCCATTTGTGAAGCTTTATTGAAAAGGATGGTCAAATGTAGGCAGGTATTTAGTATTTAGAAAGCTAGACAAAAGAGAAATCCTGAGACAGGCATGGGTGAAACAACGGCAAACGTAATCCAGGGGGCAACGCAAATGGAAAATCTAAAGAACAGGCGATAAATTCAATCAGGAGCAAACAGAGTCCAAACGACAAGACTGAGTGGGTATAATATAGTGTGTGTGTGTGTGTGTGATTGGTTACAGCTGTGTAATGGATGATGGGAAATGTAGTCCAGAGTGACATGCAACAGTCAGTGTAATGTGAAAGTCAATGTAATGAGAGGGTGACCTCTGGTGCAAATGGACTGAAAGCCACAGACCAGATCCATGACATGTGCATACCACCTTGGACCATAATTTCAGGGTACTCTCATGAGAGAGTTCATAACATAGATGTAGTTATTCTCATGAGAACAACCAAAATGTTGTTATGCTGATGTGACATCAAACCCAATGTGTTTTATTTTATTTGATATATTGTAGTAACAATATGCCAAACTGTTATCCTTGACAGATGAGTGTGTTTCACTACATAAATCTTTGTTTGGAAAGAGCAGCTTGGACATTCAGAGGATAATAAATAAATAAATAAATAAATAAATAACCAAATAAAGTGGTTGAGTAAATGTTATATTTTTATGTGAAGTTGTCAATAAAATATCTCCTGTTTTCTCCTTGTTTTGGGGCATACCAAGGGTTAAACTGAAAATTATAATTTACTTGCCCTCATGTTGTTTTGTGTAATTATTTAGAGTAATATAAAAGCATGAACATGTAGACACATTCACTGTTATCTCAAAAAGTGGCCCATATTTTCCATAATATGCTTTTATATTCATGCCAAGGATCAATTGAGAGGAAAAGCCCACATGAAAATTTCAGATTAGTTTTATGATAGACCCCTCTCACCATGCCGAAAACACCTCAGTTTAATGGTGTGAGAAAATCACGGTGAAATATTTGAATTGTTGGTGTGAGGTGTAGAATATATAATAAGCCGCTATTCATCAGGACGCTCTCTGTAATAATTCTGGGAGTACTGCTCATCGTTGGGTTTATTACTGATTAATTTCACCATCTGTCTTCCTCTGGAACATCCACAGAGAAAGGGGAAAAAAAATCCACAGTGCGTTTCATTATTCAGACAGGTGATTTGAGCCAGCATAGTGACATTTCTGTCTAACAGGATGAGCCACAGCCAGGCAGCACAGAGAATATGTTCACATATGACAGCAGCACTGCCTGTCTAGCATGTCTCTGGTTATTGGACACCTCACTTTTACCATGGTGAAGCTGATGTCAGTGTTCACGTATCCTGTCACCAGTGTCACATGACCCCTCTCTGGCATGGAGGGCATCAATACAGATGATGGGACTATGTGAGAGCTGCTTGTGCTGGTTGTTTTTCTCTATTATGTCAAAAATAGTAAGTAGCACAACTATTAATAAGAAATTTTCTTGAGCACCAAATCAGCACATTAAAATGATTTTTGTGGACTACTGTTGTCTTAGCTGGCAGGGAATGATAACGAAAATATACAACTGTTTTATGGAACAAGCATTGTTTGTGTCTCTGATTTGCCATAAGGAAAACTGCAGGTCTTGATACAGAGCGGTTTGTGGTATTCAAATGAAGCAAACCACAATGGCTTTTTGACATGATTTCTCGCTCTCTCTCAGTCTCATTAAGACTTGCAGTGGCACCTTGGGAAATGCACCTACAATCGTTTAAGCATTAAATCTAATGAGCTCCAGTCTGTAAGTGGGGTGTAATAGGTGAGAAACAAAGGTCGTTTTGCTAATTTTGATCAGACTTTGTGGAGTCAGAAGTTTGAAGATTACACTTTTTCCTCCCAGTCTTTTATGATTGCTGCCTGTCAGATTGCATGATATGATCTTGCTGAGATCTTGGACAAAATCTAAAGCAGACTGAGTGGCTAGATAAGCAGTCTTTTATGTCAGGCTATACAATATGTACAAAATCGTACTAGTGAGATTGCACAAATTCTTACGAATGATCCACCTCATAAAATACGTACAAATTGTTTATGATATAGAACTGACATCTCACAACTGACCCTATTAATCAATTGCATTATGTTCATGACAGCCCGCTTTATATATGTAATGTTGAAAATCAACGGGGTGTGAAGGGATGACAGGAACTCCATTGGTAAGAATCCATGGGGAATGGACAAAGAAAGAGCTGGTGGAGGAAGCCACTGGTGCTCAGAGCCGGATAAATGCAGACCAGTGGCAGCGTTCTCAGGAGGACAGAAGACCGAGGCAGAGTCAGGGGTGTTGGAGACCAAGGCAGAACCATAGACCTGGAGAACCAGGGTGAAGACTGAGGTGGACACGGAGGGAGTGTGGATGAAGGTGCCGCTAAAGGAGTGGATGGACCAGGCACAGCTGCGGGGCAGAAATCCACAAAGGAACCAGGGGGTGTTGAATCCAGGTGGAGACAGCAGGCTAAGGGATCTCAGTACCAATGGAGAGATAATAGGTCATGAGGGAGTGAGGAGCCACAGTGGAGCCAATGGGTCAAAGGGCCTAGGTGGAGTCCTGGGCTTGGAAGGTTGCAGTGGAGCCGAAGGGTCCACACTTGGTGGCCCATTCTTTGGACGTTGGTGACCTAGAGACCATGGTTGTGCTGCAGTGCTGGAGGACTGAGGAGAGCTGGTGGATCAGGAGAAGGGGGTGGAGCCAGGTTACTGGACAAAGGTGGAGTCAGGGTGCTGGAAAGAACCAGGAGAGGAGGTGGAGCCAGGAAGCTGTGTGGAACCATCAGAGTAAGGCCTGGGACACACTAGATGATTTTCAAATCCTCATCAATTTTAGAATCTTGTGGAACCACAGACATGAAGACCATTTCAAACTATTTTTAGCCTTATAATCCTCTAAACATGCACACTAGATGATTCAACCAGACTATGAGACCACACACTTGTTTATTGTAGGAACGATTTCACAGTGACACAAGATCTTGCAGAGACTCACAAGATCAAATGTTTTATGTTGCGGCCTTATGTTAAACTGCTTTAAATTAATTTTTATCCACATCAATCTACACTTTATACACCATAATGACAAAGCAAAAAAACATGTTCTTAACATCCTTGCAAAATTATTAAAAATAAAAAGCACTGAAATAAGTACATTGCATAAGTATTCATACCATTAGTTCAGTACATAGTTAAAGCACCTTTAATGCCTCAAGTCTTTTTGGGTATGATGTGACAAGTTTTGCACATCTCCATTTGGCAATTATCTGCCATTCTTCTCTTTACCTCTTCGCCTCTCAAGCTCTGTTAGGTTGGATGGAGTCAGACATACATTTTCAGGTTTCTCCAGAAATGTTTGATTGGGTTCAAGCCCAGGCTCTGGCTAGACCACTCAACTATATTCACAGAGTTGTCTGTAAGCCACCCTTGCTGTGTGCTTAGGGTCATTGTCCTGTTGGAAGGTGAACATTCCGCCCAGTTTGAGGTTCTGAATGCTCTGGACTAGGTCTTCATTAAGGCTATCTCTATATTTAACTGTGTTGAGCTTTCCTTCTAATTTGACGAGTCATTCAGTCCCTACCTCTGTAAAACAGCCCCACAGCATGAGGCTGCTACCAGCGTACTTTACTTTTGGGATGGTACTCTACAGGTGAAAAGCCCAGATCGGTAGAGTGTTGCAGTGATGTTTGTTCCTTCTGTAAGATTCTTGCATCTGCATATACTGTATGATCATGGAGCTCAACCAGAGTGACCACCTGCTTCTTGGTCACCAGTCTAACCATGGCTCTTCTATATCAGTTGCTCAATTGGGCCAGGAGGCCAGCTCTTACAGACAAAGGAGGCTACATGCTTCTGTGAACCTTCTCTGCAGCAGAATTTTTTTCTGAATTCTTCCCCAGATCCGTACCTTGACACAATCCTGTCTCTGAGCTCAACAGGCACTTCTTTTGATCTCAGGGCTTGGTTTTTGCTCTGATATGCATTCTTAGCTGTTAGTCCTTTTATTTAGATGTGTGTGCCTTTCCAATCATACAACAAAACACAGAAAAAATGAATACTTTCGTAAGGCACTGTAGAAAAAACTAATATGGGTGATGTTCTTTCTCAGTACACTACTTTTGTGGCATAAAGAGTCATAATTATCAGTGTGAGTTTGGGCACACTCCATGTCAACTGGGATCAGTTAAATATTCGTAATGAAACCACACAATAGAGGATTTTTTGGACCAAATTTGTTCGCAACAAGCCTCGAATAATTCAGGGGTGCAATTCAGGCTTAAAATCGGCTTTAAAATCTTCAAGTGTCGTGGCCAGTCTAAGAGATCTGGGTGGAACCAGCAGAGCCAGAGAACTGGGCTGGACCTGCGGAAGAGGCAGGGCAAGAAAGACGAAGACAAAGTAGCTAGGAGGATGGGCAAAGACAATGGAGGCCGGAGGCTAGACAGAACCAGCAGAAGGTAGATCAATTGGAACTGGTGGGGATAGGAGGTTAGATGGAACCAGGTCTAATCTATATTGAAGTACAATCTGAGGAACTATAATTGTATATTGAATTGACTGAGGAAAAAAGTGGCAATGTGACTATTTTAGAATTAATGGCAGGTGAAATTGTCAAATGTCAAAATGTTTTGTCACGTCTCAAGAATCGGTTTTAATTAACGCTGCTAACCAGATTTGTGTGCTCACCTGACTAAACAGTTGTGTTTGATGTTGAAACCAGGAAATGATTTTGTTGCAAACGTCACTCACTGCTGCTTGTTAGACCATCACCATGTAGATACTCACTCTGAACATTTCCAGATGATTTTCCTCACAACATAATTAAATAATTTTTCAAAAACAGACGGTTCAAATAAAACCAGTCTGGCGCGCACACGCTGCAAATTCATATGCAGACATGGCAGGCTGTATATGTGTGCAAAACCTAAAAAGAATGACATATTGGCTTGTCTGCTTGAGAAGAACTCGGCGGGTTCTCCGTGGTGAATGCTGGATTGCGGGATGTGAGTGAATGTGTCTCAGGCGGAGAGACAGGGGTAGATGTTGATGGAGTCTGCAGTCATGCGGTGCGTGGTGGGCCGTGCATCGCTCTCACTCTTTCTTTCTACTCACACAGCTGTGACAAAAGCTAGATTGAAAAGAGCTTGACAATCTGCCTGAGATCTGACAGGGCTGTCACAGAATCACTCAACATCCCTTGCATAATTACAGCATTATCTCTGATCCTAGAGACAGTATGAAATGTGCCTGCGAGCAGGGATATCCTCCATTCCAACTGTTCCTTAGCCGTCACAAACCGAAGACTGGATGGAAAAAGCTTCGGAGTAGCTTTCCATAAGTAAATGGGCGAAAAGATCCTGGTACAAAATGATTATAACGCAGGGTTACCATGACGACAGCTGGGTTCTAATAGGATTAACTTCCTGCAGTTGCGATGAAAGTATTATCTGTTCAAATGCTTGTTTTGTTAGAGCCTCTGCTGTCTGAAGTTGTGCCATGTCAAGTAGGAGCGAGTGAAAATGTCGCACATCCATAAGCATATTTGTTCAATTTGATATGGATTCCTTGTGTTGTGCTTTCATACTCTGTAAGTACATTAAACATCAGCCAAACAAGAAAGCCTCAAGAAAGGATTTAGCACTGATTTTTAAAGTCATCTTGATTTCAAATTAAACTGAGGATTTAACTACATCAAAGACATTTGGGAAGCCAAAAGTAGCAGCGCTATTAACTTAACATTTTTCAGTGCTATGACAGAAGTTATAATGAGGTACTTATTTCAATGCAGTGTGCGCATTGCTGCATTGTGCTACATCACTAATTTTTATGTCAAACTGCATTGTGAACACGGCTTTATAGCTGTGCAAACTGAGACAATAATCAAACTATCATTTTATAGCATTGCAGCAATATAGCAACTGCAGCAAGAATTTGGATATCTGATTCACTTTAGTCTCTGCAAGGTGTTTTACAATAGCAAAACATTTTGTTAAATGCTGAACATTTGAGTGCTTATTTGACACTCTTAATAAGGACTTCAGTTTGTGAATGTACTGACAAGCATTTATTGTAAACTAAAATATACTTTAATGTAATTTCTATTAAAACTTTCATGCCATTTATTGAAATATATTTGTAATTATTTATGATTTTTAAATTTAGTGTTTTTTTTTTATATTAGCTTTAAATGTAATATTAAAGTAATATATAATCAATGGCTTTACACATGCTTTACTACAGTATGTTATTCAATACGTCAAAATAAATGTAAATATTAGTATATAAAATAAGTGTACGTCAAAAGACTTAAAACATGTTTTTAAAGGTATGTTAATCTTTTCATTTGACATTATTACAAAGTGTACTTGTTTAAAAGAGCACTTAATTATATTAGGAAACATAATTATGAAAGTTTACTGTCTTTAAGTACACTTAAGTTGAGTTTTAACATTACATTATCTGGAATAATATACTACTTTTAAGGGCACATTTAATACAGTACAGCACACAAGCACGTTTTACACAAGTGTAGCCCATAAGAAACTTCAGAATAGTTTCCCTTACACTCATCACAGGCAGCACAAGCAGTTTACTGAAAAACAGGTGAAGAGTGTTAAAAAATAAATTGTTTTCCACAGCTGATAACTAGTTTAATAAACATCTATTAAGTCTTAACCTTCGGTGTCAGTGATTGAAGTGTTTGGAGCTTTACAGAACAACATTCTCCCTTTGTGTGAACAGCTGTAGTTCACGTAAGAGTCAACCAAGCTGAATTTAATTTATCTTTAAAGGTCACTTCAAGAGGTTCACAGAAATGAAATGTAAAAAAAAAAAAAAAAAAAAAAAAAAAAAAAAAAAACGTTAAGAAAACTCGGAGAGGCAGAAAGAACAGCAGCAGGGGTGAAGAGATTTATTTCTTTTTTTAAACTTAAACTTTCATATAACTTTCATATAACTTAAAGTTTCAGTTCTTGCCAAATCTGCTTGTTTGAATGCTGTTTGCGCGTTCTACTCGTTTAAAGGGTTAGATCGCCCAAAAATGAAAATTTTGTCTTTGTCTCAACCTTAAGTTGTTCCAAGGTGGTATAAGTTTCTTTCTTCTGTTGTAATAATATTTTGAAGAAACAGTTGCTGAAAGCCACTGACTTTTTGGTTACACATATTTTAGTAGTATTGTAGCACACTGTGACATCAGCACCATTTGTTGTTTGCTTTTATTATCTGAAAGAGTGCTTGGGCCTTGAAACAGTGACATGAGACTATTCACAGAAACAGATTGTTGAAATGATTTAAATGAACTGTCTGAAAGAACCAAATCACAGAAAAAAAATCCAAATTCCCTGTTTGCCTGAGGCTATAGATTATAGGTAATAATGTTGTAAGTAATGTTCAGTTTCTTGCACAGACTGATCGTTTTGCTTCATAAGACCTCCATTTATTGTCAGCAGCCACGTGTATTAATTTGTCTTCCATGCATATGCTTTTTTTTTTTTTTTGAATCTCAAGTGCCAGTAGCCACTGACTGGCATTTTATGCATCACCAAGGACCATGGTTTCGGCTAAAAATCTTCTTTACTGTTCAACTGCAGAAAAAAAAAAAGTCATCTACATATTAGATGGCCTGAGGGTCAGTAAATTAACAGCAAATTTTCATATATGGTTAAACTCTTTTTTTAACAGTCAAAGTTTGACTCAGATTATAGTGTAGTGATCAGGACCCCTGTGTGAAGGTACATAATAAATGAACTGGAAGATATTGAGTTGTCTTGCATTGTTATTATGTAAGAAAAAGAAAAGACACTGTGAGTGAACAAAAATTCAAGGACACTGATCTCACCTTCACATCAAAGTCCCGATGAATCTGCCAATGTTTATTTTGGAATAATGAATGACTGACTTTATCATTATCTATTATTATATATATATATATATATATATATATATATATATATATATATATATATATATATATATATATATATATATATATTAATGAATGGAATTCATACAAAATTGCAAACTCATAAAATAGATAATATTTTGTTTATTATAAGTGCGTGCTGCGGTTATGTCAATTGCCACATTAAATGCTCGAGCTCTTTAAAGTCTGATTGGCTATCAATATTTTTATTATTCATCTGCTGGAAAAAGCAACTCTAAAAGTGAGTTCAACAATATTGTTCCCCTTTGTCATTACACAGTTTAGGTCAAAAGTTTACATACATCTTGCAAACACTGCAAAATCTTAATTATTTTACCAAAATAAGAGGGACCATACAGTACAAAATTGTTCATTTAGTACTGACCTGAAGTAGATATTTCACATAAAAGACATTTACATATACCAGGGGTGGCGAACTCCAGTCCTGGAGAGCCACAGCCCTGCAGAGTTCACCTGCCTGCTGCTTTCTAGTAACCCTTCAGACCTTGATTAGCTTGTTCAGGTACGTTTAAATAGGGTTGAAACAAATTATGCAGGGCTGCGGCTCTCCAGGACCGACGTTCGCCACCTCTGACATATACTGTAGTCCACAAGAGAAAATAATAGTTTAATTTAAAAGCCTCCGGCTCTTAATGCATCATGTTTCCTTCTGGAGCATCAGTGAGAGTTTGAACCTTCTGTAATAGTTGCAATAGTCTATCAGTTGTCCTCAGTGTGAAAATATGGATCTCAGAATCCATATTCAGCTACTCAGCTGTAGCTGTTATGTGGACTACACTATTCTCATATAATTACAACAGTTAAAATGTTATAGTTATCGTCATTGGTGTGAACTCAGCTAACAGGGAATGTTCTCAAGATTTTCTCAAAGGCATGCAAAACGTTGTCCAGTAATGTTAGCAGAACATCTGTTCTAAGTTATCTGGTCTTTAATAATGTTCTCAATATTAGTAGAAAAACATAATTATGTATTGTTCATGTAATGTCATTTTCTGAATGAAACGGCTTAGTTAGATGTTTATATAACTTTTTTTTCTTGTTTTAGAACCTTCAGAGAACATTCAAAAGTAATGTTCAAATAATGATAAAACGATAAATTATAAAATGTAATGTTGTTTAAAAAAACAGTTTTAAATGTCCAGAGAAGTTTCAGAAATACAGTTTTCATAACTTGATGGGAACATTAGCAAGAGCCCTAACTGTTGTTTAATCTGTGGTGGCTTAATGTACCCTTACTTACTAGTTTTTTTTTTAGTTTTTGATCCACTCAGGACTCGTCCAGCGGCATCAGCACAGACAAAAACTAGCAATGAATTTGCTACGCACTTGCAGTATTTGACAGCAGAACAGCAGCAATAGCTGCTGGACGGGGCTTTTTCTGGATGACAGCAGCATCTGATACAGCAGTTTAGTCTTTCTGTCAGCTGACGCAGCTGCTAACAGGACAGTAAGCATGATAATGTGTCTGTTTACAAATAATTTCGTAACTCACACACCGCTTTATAGATAGAGGGCTAAGAGACCTTCGCTTCTCCTGATAGTGGAGCAGATCGTGCAGGCATGTCTCAGCTGTTTTTATAATTCATGATTCAAAGCTCTGACCTGTGCCTTTAGGGGAAGAATTTCTTGACGGTTTCCCCTCTGTAGTTCCCTGCCATCTCTATAAATGACACCACAGTGCTTGACTCGATCAGTAAGCTGTGAGGAATTATATAACATACTTAAATTTCAGGTTCTTATTTCAGCCATATAAATGAAAAACCTCATTGCAGGGAATAAGGTGTTTTTTTTCATGGTCATAATCCCTCTATTTCTCTCCCTCCGTGGGCTGTGCTTCACCCACGACACCTGTGCCCTGAGATATGAGGGGAAAACATTCAGTCATGTCACAGAGACTGCTAATCGCGACAATCTATCTGTGATTTCCCTTCACAAACAAATTACGCAGCAGACCATCTGCTTTCAGGCTCTTGGAGGAAATTATTAGGAAATGGCCTTTGTCTCATTTTTTACATTTCCAAGTAAATCCACTGAAGAGCTGAAAACAATTTTGGTAACAGCGACTTCTCTGATTGCTGGATCGCTTTTGGTAGTGTAGTTCACCACCAGGAATTATTCAAAACATTTTTGAAGCCAAGATGAATTCACACTGCTTTGTATACAGTATATCATTTAACAGTTTCAGAGCTCATGATATTTCTTTCTCGAAATGTTTGTAATTGTTAAAAAACTTTTTTTTTGTCATTGTGAAAATATATATTTTTTTGTTCAAGAATCCTGCTGTTGTGCTATACTACTGCTACCTGTATATTATTCAATTTGATATGACTCTTTTAGTCACCCAATCAAATTTTAAAATAAAGCAATAAACTATTTGAAGCTCAGAATTTAATGTTACAATTATTTCATCATGCATTATCATGCATAAAATTCCCTTAACCAAGCTATTACACATAGAGGGTACTGGCTTAAAACAATGGCAACAATGTTCAATAAATGGAATAAAATGTTACAACATATAATAATATAATATAATATAATATAATATAATATAATATAATATAATATAATATAATATAAATTCATCCCCAACATACTATAATTAATGTAGTAATTAACTTAAAGGTGTCATCGGATGCCCATTTTCCACAAGTTGATATGATTCTTAATGAAAAGTCTATAATATACTTTGGTTATTCTCAAGGGTTATGTAAAACAACACCCTTTTTACCTTGTCAAAATGAGCTCTGCAAAAATCATCCCATTCTGAGACATTGTTCCTTTAAATGCAAATGAGCTTTGCTCACCCCGCCCCTTTCTCACTCTCTGTGGAGTGAGGAGCTGCCCTGAGCCGCATTTAGCTGCGAAACTTGCTAACTAGCACATTATTAGGATAGATGATTGCATAGATTCATAAAAAAAACAAACAAACAAACAAAAAAAACCTAATACTTACTTCTGCTGTAGGTGAAGCTGGATCACGAATGATTTGTGCGAACATAGACACATTTATGTAGATCGGGAGGCGCATTCCCTTCCTAAAAAATTTAATTCCCTGCATCTTCAGCAGCTCAGATGTCAGGAGTAAATGACGACCACTATGTTCATTATTACATCCAGCAACACAACACCTCAATCACTCAATCTGAGATATTCTTGTCTAACTTATATCCCTGTTCCGGCATCGAAACAATGGAGGTTGGCCTGTTACAGCTGATCTGAGGTAAGATGCTCATGTCAATCAACTATAGTGGAAGCGGCCTCTGTCAGTGTGACACCACACCGACAGGCATCTGAGAATGGCACGGTTTGAAAAAGGGGATATTATTTTTACAGATTAATTAAAAACCACTGCATGGACACTGCCAACACACATTAATGTTCAAACAACATGTAAAAGTGAACTTTGCATCCGATGACCCCTTTAACACATTTCACTGCTGCACAGGTGTGCGATTATTATGGAAGCAGATTAGACTCGTTAATAATTCACACACATGACACGATGCAAACATGCGTGTCCAAATTCACATGCATGAAACCCAATTCACGTGTATGAAAATAATATATATAAATTCACAAAAACCAATTCACGTGCACAAAATAAAAATATAAATTCATAAAATATGTTTCACAAATTGCAAAACACAATTCACAGATTTACAACTGCGTACAACAATTTTGAATGTTTAAAAATCACGAGTGTATGATGGACTGTGAGTATGTGAATAGCCTTTTTTGCGTGTGTATTTTTTAGACTTGTGTGTGTGTTTTTGAGACTTTCCTGGAAGCGAGCTCCTCCCACACGGATCACTTGTACCCCAATCAGATTTGAGCCTGTCGATCGACCAATCATAACCCGCTGTGGCCGTGCCTACCTTACATTACGTCATCAGCGCGAGTCCATAGTTCCAGTTACCATTCAGCTGTTGATCGTCTCATTTAAGGTAACTAGCCTAGTAAAGATGTATTGTTTTATATGCTTAATTAAAATTTGGAAGTAAAATCGGTCGTTTAGACACACTCGTTAACGTGACCAGTGTAAGCCAGCGGCTGCTTAGTTCAGAGTGTATTATGTTTTAATATTTATCGGTTGTTATGTTTATTTAATAAAGAATCATTCACGTGGATACCATACCACATTAAGATATTAAGATTGTAAACTCATTGTAAAGCATAAAATAAGGTTTTGACAGATGGGATATGTAATTACATAAATAGAAGATTATGAAAATACAATTTTGGATATTTTTCAAGCAGTCTCTTGTGTTTTTGTTTTTATTGAAGACAGGAAAGAGCTGCCAGAGCAGAGCTTATCTTGTGTCTCAAGTCCTGCGATGGCATGCATTCAGCTGATGACGATGTAATAACATGCAAGTACATTGTAAACCATGTACATTTCATTTAAGTTTGTTTATGCTGCAGCCTGCAGATACTATTCATTTCAGAATTGTGAGGCTGATGATGTACAAGTAGCTGCTGAGACACCCATGACCCTGCTGCTCCTAATTCAACCTCTGCCACAAATTATTAGGTGAAATTATTACACACACGCAAGTCTAAAAAATACACAAGCAAAAAAGGCTATTCACACAATCACAGTCCGTGATACACTCGTGATTTTTAAACATTCAAACTTGTTGTACACAGTTGTAAAACTGTGAATTGTGTTTTGCAATTTGTAAAACGTATTTTATGAATTTATATTCTTATTTCGTGCACGTGAATTGGGTTTCATGCATATGAATTGGGACACGCATGTGTGCATCGTGTCTTTTGCGTTAATTATTATTAATTATTAGTCTAATCTGCTTCCATAGATTATCAACAAAAAAATATTTTAAAAGGCTTCACATGTGGCTTATCCAATCACATTTTTAAATCAGAACTTTTCTAAAAAATGCTTTTATAATATAACAATATACTTTAAAAAGAGCTGTTAATTATACCATGGAGAAAAAAAAAAAAGAGTCGTCTGGGTCATTGAACAGCAGTAAATGTATTTCTGGTAATTTCTCTGAGGGACATTAATTTGAGAAATTAAAGCTGAAGTTGAGATGATGTTGAGATGAGGGAATAAATTAGACTAAAAGCTTTTTCAGAGAGCAGAACGAGGTTATGGGTAGAAACTAGGTTCTTCTGGATCTTTCTTATCATCTCTGCCCAGCAACTGAGCTGCAAAGAAACTGAGAGAAGAAATGGAAACGAGAAATGATTCGCAGAAATGAAGGGGTCAAAGTTCTCTGTTAGTAATGCTGCATTCAGTTCAAATCGGAAAGTCTGCATTTACAGCTTTCAACTAGAGAAGGGTCAGGATGGTCGAGCTTGTGAGTTAACTTCCTAATCTAAACTTCAATATAAATAGTTCATAACAACATATCTTGAGACCCATTGATTCTGTTCCATTAAGTTGCTGGTTTTGAAAAAAGGAATACATCTTTTTCGTGTCTGGTGGGTATGAACCTAAACAAGTCTAATGACACAGGGCTTCCTTCAGATGTAGTTCCCAGTTTCCTGTTTAGATAACTGTAATCGGTAAAACTTTCTTCTGATAGTCCATTTTAGATATTCTACAGTATGAACTGTAAGTATCTTTGCAACTACATGGCAACTTTATTTTGATGGTTCCTCAGACATTCTGAGGAAAAGTAACTTTGCAAGAACATATACAGTGGGTTTGTGAGTTGATCGTACTAACCCTAACCCTAGTATGAGTTGACATGTAGCTGCAAATTCATGAGAGTTAGTTTGCATTAAGTTAGTTTTAGTACTTTCTTTGTAGATTAGGGTAGAACGGGGCTAAAACAACTAGATGACAAAGAAACGTGGCGTAGCACTTTCCAAAACATCCACTTTTCGACATGCACATTCAAAATTGTCTGATCCTTGACGCGACCACAGGCAGCAGCGCAATGTTGATTCTGTGCTTACTATATATGTAAAAGTATGGTATTTGGGGTTAAAAGCACCCCTGCTGTTGGGGACAAAAGGCATAATAATTAACATGATAATTAATAGAAGGCTGACTTTTCCATTTGTTGACATGACATTGATAGATTCAGATGGTAAATGTCATATTTTATTTTGGGTGTCCATCTTAGAGATAATCACCATGTTTAGAATGAAACCATCATATTTAAAAACATGCTATTAATCATATCATATAATAAAACATAATGTGTTGTTGCTACTGAATTAAATTATTATGGGATCTCCTTCAATGCTTTCAGAATCTTTACATTTATTATAGATTTATTTTCACACAAAATCTTTTGCTCCATACATTTTTTCTTGCAATCATACACTTTGGGCACAGTTTTTTTTTTGTTTGTTTTTTTTTTTTTTTTTTACAGTTGCATCAGTCGACTGTACGCTGGATGAGTTAGAGATGTAGCAAGAATATCCCAAATCTGACACTGAATGGAACTGAGCATAAATACGTCCATTTATTCAAGGTTGTGATCTGAAATGATTGTATTAGAGACACTTATGAGTAATATTTCATTTGTGGCATAGCTAATAACATTTGCGTGGCGGCACAGTGCTCTATTGTAAGGGGGTGTATCAATCAGATGTTTAGCGTGAGGTCAGATAAAGATGTGCCTGTGTATGTGGATATGCTCCCGTGCGTTCCTAATGGCTCTCGCGCCGTGAGTTAAGACTTCTGCTCTCAATATTAATCAGCCTCAGTTATTGCTGGGAATTTACATTATTGATCAAGGGGGTGGCAGGCGGAGACAAATGCAATGAGCCAGTAAAAAAGATAAACATCAGGGTAGCAGCTCTGATCAATCATCTCCTTCTTCTTCTTCTAATTTCCCTCTGGATGTCAGAGGCACTAATGAAGCACTACAGACGTGCACTATATCTAAAAAAAGAGCTCATAAAACTGTAAAATGTACAGTTGTAACCTGATCAAAATTGCTGGATGCTTCATTAAAATATTTGCACTCTAATAGTCAGGCGGAGTCGCACACAGCTACAACTAAATGCGGTTTTGATGTCAGAGATCAAGAAATAAAAGGTATATATACAGTATCTCACAAAAGTAAGTACACCCCTCACATTTCAGCAATCATTCTAGTATATCTTCTCAAGGGACAATACTATAGAAATGAAACTTGGATATATTTTAGAGTAGTCAATGTGCAGCTTGTATAGCAGTGTATATTTACTGTCCCCTAAAAAATAACTCAACATACAGCCAATATTGTCAAAACAGCTGGCAACAAAGTGAGCACACCCTAAGTGAATTTGTCAAAACTGTGTCCAAAGTGTCAATATTTTGTGTCAAAACATTGTTATCTAGTGCTGCCTTAATCATTCTGTGTATGGAATTCACCGGAGCTGCACGGGTTGTTGCTGGGATCCTCTTTAAATCCTCTATAATGACATCATGGAGCTGCTGGATGTTAGACACATGGTGCTTCTCCACCTTCCGCTTGAGGATGCCCCATAGGTGCTCAATAAGGTTCAGGTCAGATCACTTTCACCTGCACCTTCCTCAGCAAGACAGTTGTCATCTTGGTGGTGTGTTTGGGGTCATTATCATGTTTGGGAAACTACCATTCGGCCCAGTTTCTGAAGGTAAGACATCATGTTCTGCTTCATGAAATGTACAGTACATAATGGAATCCATGTTTCCCTCAATGAACCGCAGCTCCTCAGTACCAGCAGCACTCATACAGCCCCAGACCATGGTGCTACCACCACCATGCTTGACTGTAGGAGAGACACAGTTTTCTTGGTACTCCTCACCAGGGCATCACCACATATGCTGGACACCATCTGAGCCGAACAAGTTTATCTTAGTCTCATCAGACCATAGGACATGGTTCCAGTAAGTCATGCTCTTGGACAAGTTGTCTTCAGCAAACTGTTTGCGGGCTTTCTTGTAAGCCAGCTTCAGAAGAGGCTTCCTTCTCGGATGATGCCAATGCAAACTGACTTGTTGCAGTGTGCAGCGTATGGTCTGAGCACTGACAAGCGGACCTTCTACTTTTGTAACCTCTAAAGCAATGCTGGCAGCAGTCATGCATCTGTTTTTTTTGAAGCCAGGTTCTGCACCTGGTTAAATGACATAGTGCTGTTGTCACTTAGGGTGTACTCACTTTTGTTGCCAGCTATTTTGACAATACTGGCTGTATGTTGAGTTATTTTCAGGGGACAGTACATATACACTGCTATACAAACTGCACATTGACTACTCTAAAATATATCCAAGTTTAATTTCTATAGTATTGTTCCTTAAAGGGGTCATCGGATGCTAAGTTCACTTTTACATGTTGTTTGAACATTAATGTGTGTTGGCGGCGTATGTACAAATCTACCCAATAATGATAAAAAAATCCATGCAGTGGTTTTTAATTAATCTGTAAAAATAATATCCCCTTTTTCAAATCGAGCCATTCTCAGATGCCTGTCGTTGTGCCGTCACACCGACAGAGGCCGCTCCCACGATAGTTGATTGACATGAGCATTTTACCTCAGATGAGCTGTAACAGTCCGCCCTCTTTGTTTCGATGCCAGAGCAGGGATGTAAGTTAGACAAGAATATCTCTGATTGAGCGATTGAGGTGTTGTGTTGCTGGATGTAATAATGAACATAGCGGTCGTCATTTACTCCCGACATCTGAGCCGCTGAAAGTGCATTTTTGCAGAGCTTATTTTGGCAAGGTAAAAAGGGTGTTGTTTTACACAACCATTGAGAATTTTTAACCAAAGTATATTATAGACTTTTCATTAAGACCCTGAAGAATAATATCAACTTGTGGAAAATGGGCATCCGATGACCCCTTTAAGAAGATATACTAAACATTTTAATTTATTTACACATTCAAAGTTTATTGACTGCTGGCTGATTTTATAATGTTGTTAAGCTTTTCTCCAAAGAGTGAGAATATATATAAGAACCACACATCATTACCATAAATCCACAGTATCAGACATTATACCGAGACCATAATCAGATCTTTATTCCACAACCAACTTTGGAATAAACTTTTGGAATAAATATTACCTACTCTCAGTTATTCTTATCTGCAAAATGAATAGGAAAATGTCTGTATGAGATGGTGTTTACGCACATCAAAGACTGACAAATCTGGCATTCTTACATCTATAAGCCCAGGTCAATTGTGTGGTTTAGTAACTTGCAGTGTCGGCGGGGGATCACTGCACATCCGGAGGCAAAGCGTGCGTCAGCCGGGGAAAAGCTTACATGTTCCTCACCCTTCTTGATCTCTCTGATTTGTCTGCACAGCGAGAGCTGAATGGGTCGGGAAACTCACCTCCATTCCCTGTCAAAGATGAGCACTTCTAACCGCTCTACATGCTCTGGCTTCCGGCCCCCGTCAAATCTTTCGTCTTACTGAGAGGGAGGACGAGAAAGAGAGAAATAGATTGAAAGCGACGGAGAAAGAAAATCCGTTCAATATGGGTAAGCGTGCATTTGGGCTTTTTGGTACAGCCTTAAAAAGAGCAAAGAAAGACCACATATCAAATTTCATACAGTCTCAATCAGGCAAGAGTAAATAAGGGCACTTTTTCACAGTTCAATTTCATGCATGTGCTGCCGCTTTCTACATTTCTTCTAAAAATTCACATTCTAAAATCACATTCACCCCTGAAAGATCTAGATATTCTTATTAAATATAGTAATATGGACTATTTTAACCATGTCCTTGCTACCTACTACCTTCTGAGCCTTGAACGTAGCTGCACTGCTGTCTATGCAGGGTCAGAAAGCTCTTTAATTTCATCAATAATATCTTAATTTGTGTTCCAAAGACAAACAAAGGTCTTACGGATTTGGAATGACATGAGGGTAAGTAATTAATGACAGCATTTTCATTTTTGGGTGAACTAACCAACCACAACAACAGGAAATGCTAGAAAATGAATAAAGGAAAAATAAGGACATCCCAAGTGTGAAGCGATGATGTCTAAAAAAACAAAATAGAGGTGAAATTGAGAATATGGAGGCAATCATAGTGGATCATGCGGGTAATCAACACTGGAAGCTGCTGGTACTTGAAGTATGTTGGGTCTTAAGGGTCAATATTTGCACAACTGAAATATGTTGCTCAGACCCCATACTGGTTGAAGAAGGCATGGCGAAATGAAGATCCATGACAACTTGCCAGAGCCAATTAATAGAGCCCCTCGTCGGAGTGGGCTGATGAGACAGGGTTAAGTCCACCGGGTCTCTAATTAGAAAGCCGTATGGGCTGAGACCAAGGAGCTCACGCTCAACCCACACGGCACTTAATCCTCATTAAAACTACTGTATCGTCACAGTAAGAATTTCAACATGTGGACTTCAGCATTTGAAATAGTATTACTCAACGTCCATAATGCATGTTAATAATTATTCCATTATGGATAATCACCATGCGGAGCACAGCTGTGCAACCAATATCATTAAGGACACATTAAACTGTATCATTGTTTTCAACAATGCCATTTGCATTAATCAAACATTTCTGTTAAAGCTTATGTGGATATCCAGTACAGTAGGGAACATTAGGCAAGAGTTTAACTTAGACATGGAAGGTTTTTGTTTCTTGGACCAAGACTTTTCCACCTATCCTTTTGCACTAAAACTTTCTCCACTATGGTGGTGCTGATACTATGATATTTTGATATATTTCGATACTCTTTCAATAATGTGTCATTGATACTTCAGGTCCTTGTGTTAATATGGCATTTACAAGTGTGGTTAAGGTCGATATTAGGATATTAGGTCTTTTGTAGACACATTTTTGTCTCTGGGGAACTTTTAAACCAGAACCAGAATTTAGACATGAATACAGTCTCAAAAGCTTGGCCAGACTTTGCGATTGCAACGTGACATATTTGTTTCACAAATTCAAAATCGAGTAGTTAAAAGCCTCTGCGTTCATGTTTCAGGTCTTGGTCTACTGGCTTTTATTGAAGGCTTAATTGTGTTTATGGGGTGCACTGTAATGTGTTCATGCTTCGTTTTTTTTTTTTTCCTAAAATCTCATTATTTTTCACACATTTTACCTTTATTTTACTCTGCTTTTCTATTCTCCTAAAAAAATGGACTGTTGACTTCCTGGTTCTTCCCATTTAAAAATTCACGATGGGATCAAATTGGTTAGCATGTTGTGATTTGCTAACCGCCTAGTGCACAATTGTCCTGGAAAAGTCATGACCCTTACCATTAGTTGCATGTTCCCGGGGGAAAGTGTCCGGAAAGTATTTACAGTGCTTCACTTTTTCCACATTTTGTTATGTTACAGCCTTATTCCAAAATAAATTCATTGTTTTTCTTAAAATTCCACAATCAATACCCCATAATGACAAAATGAAAGAAGTTTACTCTGGTCACTCTGAAAGAGCTCTGGCGTTTCTCTGTGGAGAGAGGGGAACCTTTCGGAAGAGCAACCTTCTCTGCAGCACTTCACCCTCAGACCAGAAGAAACAAAATTCTCTGGTCTGACGAAACAAAGATTAAACTCTTTGGCCTAAATGCCAAGAATCATGTCTGGAGGAAACCAGGTACTGCTCATCACCTGGCCAATACAATCCCTACAGTGAAGCATGGTGGCAGCATCATGCTGTGGGGATGTTTTTCAACGGCAGGAACTGGGAGACTAGTCAGGATTGAGGGAAAGATGAATGGACCTCAGACTGGGGCGATGGTTCATCACGACCCTAAGCACACAGCCAAGATAACAAAGGAGTGGCTACGGGACAACTCTGTGAATGTCCTTGAGTGGCCCAGCCAGAGCCCAGACTTGATCCCGATTGAACATCTCTGGAGAGATCTGAAAATGGCTGTGCACCAACACCCTCCATTCAACTTGATGGAGCTTAAGAGGTCCTCCAATAAAGGGAGAATGGGAGAAACTGCCCAAAAATAGGTGTGCCAAGTTTGTAGCATCATACTCAGAAAGACTTCAGGCTGTAATTGGAGCCAAAAGGGTCTCAACAAAGTATCAAGCAAAGGTTGTGAATACTTATGTACATGTGATTGTTTTTAATAAATTTGCAAAGATTTCAAACAAACTTCTTTCACGTTGTCATTATGGGGTATTGTTTGTGGAACTGTTTGAGGAAAATAATTAATTTAATGCATTTGGGAATAAGGCTGTGACATAACAAAATGTGGAAAAAGTGCTGTGAATACTTTCCGGATGCACTGTACCAGCTGTTTTTTGTAGGCCTTAAAAAGCTAATTCTGTAAAAGACAATTTCTCCCTTACCACTGAATTTTGAACGTTCAGATCTGGTTGCACAGCATCTGAAATGTTGTTATGGCCATTCTGAAATGCCAGAGCAAAGCTTTTGTCAAAGTATTATTGCCTTCCAGAAATATTACTCGACTGCGTTCCCGAACAGCAGGCATCCATGAAAGCAATGATCGCATTAATTGTGTTTCGTCAGCTCACTCTGAGGCACAAGTCATTTATTATATATGAAAATTGTTATATTCAGTGGCTTCCATTTTTCTTTGTGATATTTAGTGCCAGTTTATCAGGAAGTGACGATTTTGCTCTCTTTGACTCATCGGATGGAAATGGTGCTTATTCGCAAATATTTTATGCAACAACATTTTAATTTTGTGCACAAGTTCAACTCGCAACTTTGGATGGAAACCTGAGTACTAAGTGCAAATAGCCCAGGGTTGCCAGGTCTGCAAAATAAACTGCATTTTTTTTTTTTTTTTTAAATAAACTGCCCAACTGCATTTTTTCTCTGCTGAAATAACATTCCAGTTCAGGTTGCTTTAACCCACAAAAAAAAAACAACATACAGCAATAGTGTAAAAGTAACCCACTTGGCAACAATGAAAGTGCACTAAGTCTAACTCCGTCCACCATTGTCTGGTTAAGCCAGACAAAATGACAAAATAAATCTGAATCTAACAGGAGCAGTGGTGTGGAGAGAAAAGGTACAGCCACATTTATCAATGCTTTTTAAATTTCAGAGGCAAAATCCAGTCATTTTAATAGCAATCTGTGCAATCAGAAGTTTCATGTGGGGGCGAAAAAGTTCCCCCACAGAGATTTCGCAAGGGATTTAAGTTGGTCATGTGAATTCACCTCCCGCTGATCAACAGAAAGCTGCTAGGCAATGGATCTATTTTGCCCTCAAAATTTTGGTAGTGTGACTGAACCTTAAGGATAGTGGACACGACCAGCCCAACTTCTTTGAGTCCCATTCTTTACCCTATTTCCATCTCAAATCAGTTCAGAGAGGCATTCATTTTAAATAAAAATGAGAAACATATCCCAAAAGTGGAAATTAAGGACCTAACGACAGGCCTATAATCAAAGTTAGATGTGATGTCCTTGCAATGAATGGGTGGGCTGATACAGTGACTGAGATTCATATTATCACCACACTCAAAAACTATACTTCTGTTTTTCTTGCAGCATCTGTCATTAGTGTGCAAGGCCTCTGTCAAAGTTATTGATCCACTTTATTTATCTATAAAGCCTAAACCTTCAAATGTCAAAGCTTTTTAAAAATGTTTTTACAAAACTTTCATACAAGGCTGTCAAGCCAAGATTCAAAGTTTGCTTTTCTAGCTAAAAAGCTGAGTCATACTGCATTCACAAATTGCAATTCCTGATCTTGTTTGCTTAATTCATATTCAGGAATTGTATCAGAATTTAAAAGACATTCCTAATTCAGTTCTGAATAGCATACACTGTGATGGTCCTGTTTATTGTAAAGTCACCATACAAGTTAAAATGAAGGCAAGTAAAAATTATGGCACTGAACATATACTGTAAATTAACATTTTCCAGTAAAGTTCAAGATACCCATCCCTACTGTTTTTGAGAGATGTCCCCACTTTTGCACATACACGCCACATGCCCGCCCCAAAGACTCGTTCCTATGGCTACTTCATTAGCTTTTACGTTACTAAATAATGAATGTGCACTTGATGATGGAGTGCATCTGTGGGGAGCCTGCGCTACATTTGGAGATGATTTACATTCACTTCATTTAGGTAAGCCAGCATAAGGGCTTTCCTGTTCGCTGTGATTTCTTTGCCCTTTCCCCTCCAATTTCCCCATTTTCCCGTTCTGCTTTAAGCCAAGGTTATGACGGCCTTTGTCAGATTTACTGCTGCTTCACATCTCCATATGCATGGGCTGACATTTATGTGTCACCTGCTTGATCAAACAGACATGTAAGTTGGCCATAAAGTCATCTGTCTGGCAGAGGTATGCCAGAGCTGTGTCGACCCTGCCGAAGGGGGCCTGGAAATGAGACATTGGGGACTTGAAGGGGTTTGACTGAGACTTAGAGAAAGCCAGAGAAGCTGTTTGAATCCCCGGGTTGACACTTGTGAGTGGTTTTCCTTAACACATGGGTGTCCTTCCTAAGACAGGTCCTTTTCTAAGTGAGCTGGAGAGGAAGTATGTCCTTGTGTACTTGTAAGAGATGTGAGGAACTGTCCCTGAAAGATGGAAAAGGCTTTTTTTCTCTCTCCTTCAGCTGGAATTTCTCAAGCTGACATTATACAGTATGTCCTTTTGCAACATGAGCACTGCCTGCTATGATACTCCTCAAAAGCCTTTAGGTAATTTACGGAATATACAGGTGATCTGTTTGAAGAAACTGTTTATTATGTAAGTTATTTTTTTATAAGATATATTTTTTAAGATATTTCACATAAAAGACGTTCACATATATAGTCCAGAGAAAATAATAGAATTTATAAAATGACCCCATTCAAAAGTTTACATATGCTTTAATCTTAATACTCGTTACCTGAATGATCAAAAGCTGTTTTTTTTTTTTTTTTTTTTTAAGTTGATAGTTGTTCATGAGTCCCTTGTTTGTCCTGACCAGTTAAACTGCCCGCTGTTCTTCAGAAAAATCCTTTGGGTCCCACAAATGTTTTTTTTTTTCAGCATTTTTGTGTATTTGAAGCCTTTCCAAAAAAAAAAAAAAACGATAGTTGATTGACATGAGTGTTTTACCTCAGATCAGCTGTAACAGTCTGCCCTCTTTGTTTCGATGCTGGAGCAGAAATGTAAGTTAGACAAGAATATCTCCGATTGAGCGATTGAGAAGATATTTCACATAAAAGACATTTACAAATTTACATTACATATTTACATTTACATACACACAAGAGAAAATAATAGTTGAATTTATAAAAACGACCCCGTTCAAAATTTTACATACGCTTGAATCCAAATACTGTGTTGTTACCTGAATGATCCACAGCTGTATAGTGATAGTTGTTCATAAGTCCCGTGTTTGTGCTGTTCTTTAGAAAAATCCATCAGGTCCCCTCTATTTTTTTTTTTTTGTATTTGAACCCTTTTCAACAATGACTGTATGATTTTAAGATCCCTCTTTGCACCCCAAGGACAACTGAGGGACTCGTATGCAACTATTAAAGAAGGTTCAAATACTCGCTGATGCTCCAGATGGAAAAAACAATGCATTAAAAGGGTCATCGCATGCCCATTTTTCACAAGTTGATATTTTAAGGTTCTTAATGAAAAGTCTATAATATACTTTGGTTAAAAATTCTCAATGGTTGTGTAAAAAAAACACCCTTTTTACCTTGCCAAAATCAGCTCTGCAAAAATCAGCTCATTCTGGTTGAGGCTGCTTTAAATGCAAATGAGCTCTGCTCGCCCGGCCCCTCTCTTCTCTCTGTGGAGAGACGAGCCTGTTTACTTTATCCATATTTAGTCACGTTTAGCCGCTGAATTTGCTAACTAGCACATTATTAGGAAAGGCGATCGGAAAAAATCATAAAAAAAACCCTTATACTCACTATTGTTATAAGTACAGCTGGATCACGAATGATTCGCATGAACATAGACGGATATATGTAGATCGGGAGGCGCATTCCCTTCACAAAAAAATGTAATCTACTGCATCTTCAGCGGCTCAGATGTCGGGAGTAAATGACGATCACTACGTTCATTATTACATCCAGCAACACAACACCTCAATCGCTCAATCGGAGATATTCTTGTCTAACTTACATTTCTGCTCCAGCATCGAAACAAAGAGGGCAGACTGTTACAGCTGATCTGAGGTAAAACACTCATGTCAATCAACTATCGTTTTTTTTTTTTTTTTTTTTGGAAAGGCTTCAAATACACAAAAATGCTGAAAAAAAAAAACATTTGTGGGACCCAAAGGATTTTTCTGAAGAACAGCGGGCAGTTTAACTGGTCAGGACAAACAAGGGACTCCAACTATTATTTTCTCTTGTGTGTATGTAAATGTAAATATGTAATGTAAATTTGTAAATGTCTTTTATGTGAAATATCTTATTCAGGTCAGTACTAAATAAAAAAAAATAATAATAACATGCATTTTGTATGATCCCTCGTATTTTGGTAAAATAATTAAAATTTTGCAGATTTTGCAAGGTGTATGAATAATATTATATTAATACCATATATTTTTTTAAAGGGGTCATCGGATGCCCATTTTCCACAAGTTGATATGATTCTTTAGGGTCTTAATGAAAAGTCTATAAGATACTTTGGTTCAATTTTCTCAATGGTAGTGTAAAACACCTTTTTACCCTGTGAAATCAGCCCATTCTGTTGGATGTTCTTTTAAATGCAAATGAGGTCTGCTCACCCCGCCCCTCTCTTCTGTGCAGTGACAAGCCTGTGCTCTGTTTACTTTAGCCACTTTTAGCTGCGGAACTTGCCACTTACCCTTCACAAAAAAACGTAATCCACTGCATCTTCAACGGCTCAGATGTCAGGAGTAAATGACGACCACTATGTTCATTATTACATCCAACAACGGAACACCTCAATTGCGTAGGAGCCATTCTTGTCTATGTCCCTGCTCCGGCATCGAAACAATGGTGATTGGACTGTTACTGCTCATTCAAGGCGGGACTAAGGTAAGATGCCAGTAGCTGTGTCCCAAAGTGGAGTGCGTGGACTCCGAAGTGCGAATTTGAAGGGCGATTGCGTCACAGCGTCACGACGTAAGCTGTCCCAATTCAGGATGCAAGATTTTAACATTTTAATTTTGTGCACAAGTTCAACTCGCAACTTTGGATGGAAACCCGACTACTAAGTGCAAATAGCCCAGGGTTGCCAGGTCTGCAAAATAAAACTAGCCCAACTGCGTTTTTTTTTTCGTATTTTAAGTGCGAATGTATTACAGCGGCACGACAAAGGCTGTCCCAAACTGAAGTGCGTGGACTCCGAAGTGCGAATTTGAAGGGCGATTGCGTCACAGCGTCACAATGTAAGCTGTCCCAATTCAGGATGCACCCTCCGAAGTGCGCATTCCAAGGCCAAATGCGTCATCGCGGTGCAACGAAGGCTGCCATAATTCGAAAGCAACTTCAAATGCGGTCTCCAATTCCCAGGAAAATGAAGTGTACATCTAATGGACACTTCACACCCTACCATATCCCAGAATCACTTGCGCGCAGATGACGATGGAATTTATATTCAAAGAACATGACGGGTGAAAGTTCTGTTGGGGAATTCACATTGAAATGTAAGTAAACAAACTTTAGCACTTTAGTATTTTGTATGCATGTCCTGCTGTGTCATGTTTTCTAATGTTAAGATTGCAAACCTTTCTTTATATAATAAGTGTTTCCATTTTCTCTTGTTGTAGGACTATTTTAGAGAAAGTGAGCCTGCTGGGGAAAGCCTTTCATTGTGCTGCTGTTGTTAAGGCATGGTTTATTTGCTCTGATTTAGGATTGCAAGTGTCACAAATTTTTAATATCTTTTTTTGTCACTTTGTCAATGAAACAACCTAATTTCTGTAGTTTATTTTTGTGATGTAAGTTAAGAATGAAATGAATAATTTTTGTACATTTTGTATTCACGTTAATAAAAGAGAACTAATTATGTACAATTTGTAAATTACAATGTGTACATTTTTGTAATGCAGCTTATAATTTTTTCACAACACTCTTCTAAACGTTTATTTTATTTTTTGTCCTGTAAATATTTTTTTTTTCACATTAAAACAAAATTGTTCTATACGTTACTGAAAATACTTTTTACAACTGTTTACAACATATCTTAGGTTTAACATTAGAAAAAGAACATCAGTTTTAAGTCTAGCCCTACCTCCATGTGTTCTGGGGTCTTCGGGGAGGTGAATCTCTTGGTGGCGAATGGCCACCAACTCCTCAGCAACTCGGTGGACAATGCAGTGGACAGTGGAACGAGGCATGTCAAACACTCTGCTGCCGCTGAACATTGAGATGAGCAATGCATAATTTGTTTTTATTTATTCACATTTTTATTTTTATGGTTACTTAACTGCCTAAATCAGGGTTTCTAAATATTTTCACCATCAAGACAATAAACTATTATAAAATCGCACCTTGGTAATATATCAGTCAGTATTTGAACTGCTATATATTTCTGTGTGCATGGTTTTGTATTTTTTCATGTGTATCTTTACATTATTCAAGTCTGTTCAAACGCAATGAATGCATTTAAAATTATAATCCGGCAAGGATGCAGCAAAACAATATAATTTACCCGGCCATGCTCTTGGCCAAGCCTGATGTACATCCCCACCATCTCCTCCAGTAAAACATAAAATATAAAAACAAATATGACCAATGCTGGCTCCGTAATTTAAACGTCTAAACCTGTCAGGATGGCAGCACCCCCCTCGCACCATTGCTTTGCGACAGGAGCAGTAATCGGGAACACCTAGTGGCGCAATTAGGAAATCCTGCGAAGGTGGAGCATCTCATGCACTCTGGAGGGTCCTTCGTGCACTTCGGAGGCGTGGCCTTCAAAGTCCATGCACTTCAAAGTGCGTGCACTTCACTTTGGGACACAGCTTTCGTCAGTCAGTCTATCGTGGGAGTGGCCTCTGTTGGTGTGTCGTCACACAGACAAGAGGCTGAGAATGGCTTGATTTGAAAAAGAGGAAATTATTTTTACAGATTAATTAAAAACCACTGGGTGGATTTTTATTATAGGGTGGTTGTAAACACACACTGCCAACACACATTTATGTTCAAACATGTAAAAGTGAACTTTACATCCAAAGACCCCATTAAAATATACTTTTAAGATCTGAAGTACACTACAAATGCACTTTCAATACAATTAAAGGAGAACTCCACTTCCAGAAAAAAAAAAAAAAAAAAAAAAAAATTACAAATAATAAGCTTTTGTGCTTGAAAAGTATAAAAAATTTTGTTTTTTTTTAAAAATGGCCGATCTAGATAAGACCCTCCTTCCTCGGCTGGGATCGTTTAGAGCCCTTTGAAGCTGCATTTAAACTACATTTTGTAAGTTCAAAATCGGGGCACCAGTAAAGTCCATTATATGGAGAAAAATCCTGAAATGCTTTCCTCAAAAACCATAATTTCTTCACGACTGAAGACAGAATTGTGAATTGTTGTTCTGGAAGTGGAGTTCTCCTTTAAGCATACTTCTTTTTCAAAAAGCATTTGAACACTTGAAAAAAAATCATTTGGAAAAAAAAAAAAAGAATTATGTAGCAAACCAAGTGGCATTTATTTGATGCAAAGATATTTAGCACAATAAGCCAAAAGTGGAATTGGAGTCTTGTAAATAGCAGGCCAGGCCAGGTCCAAAACTTTTGTGCCTATCACAGAAGTCGTGACATATTTTCCCAGTGTGCAATGGCTGAAGTTGCGATTTTAAAAAATCGAATGGGCCCAGGTAAGACAATCGATTTTAATTCACCAAGGAGTTCAGGACCGCAATTGATGTCAGATCTGTTCAAAATGACTTCTTGTCCAAGCATTCACATTGTCTTTGGAGCAATTGTTGGCAAGTGTGAACGCAGAGGTCAAGTGCGTTACATGCTCGCCCAGCACAGTCGGCATGAATCTGTCAGGCAGCTGCCAATGTCTGGGCTCGCAGTGGAGGTTGCCAATTAGTATGCCCTCTCTCGACTGCCCACAGAGAGCTGAAGTAGGCATCCAGCACACCTGTCAATATTTACTGTTCCAACAAAATGCATCATTCAACGCCATCTGCTCCTGGTCAGAGTACGCCCAGAGATTGGAAGTGGGGACACTTACTTTAGGCTTAATCAATTATTTCCCCTTGTGCCACTAAATTTATTTATCTATCTATCTATCTATCTATATCTCTTAATACGTACAATAATATACAAGCAATATGGCAAATTCCCACAGAAACTTAGCAGATCCGTCTAAGATGCAGTAATAAATCAACTAAACCACCATCAGGACAGCACATCTGATTATTATCCCATAATCCCTGGATTTTTCAGTTTGAACTGAGAAGATCTTTGTGGGGAGATTTTTTGGGATGAAATGAGAATCAGCAACTACTGTAAGCATATGTTATTATGTGTTAAAGGTTTCTTCTAGTGCAAGAGGGTTATGACAGGCCTACAAATTGAGATTTTTCAGCACATTTGGTTAATGCGGGAAAGACCTTTGGAGTCTGAAGTTGAGGGATTAGTGCTGATATGGGAACTGTGAACTGAACTGCACGGACCACCGCTATCTTCATTCCGATGTCCATGAGTGGCAGTCTGCATACTGTACATAATTATGTGGTTGCAACTTTCCATAAGCTACCAGATCAAGAATATTCTTTTAACCCTTAGTGTTACTGACTGCAGAGAGTGGTTAGAGGTGCCTTTGAAGGGATGTAGCCCAAATATGTTTCCCACCTAAAATCTATTTATGGTTCATGAAATTGCATGCCAAGGGACTATCCATGTTTTACCTGAAAAATTGAAAGCCTCCACCACATTACATCAGCCTAACGTGTAATTTATGTAGGTGACCTTGAAGATGCATTATTGGGTGTGATCACAGAAACATACACAACACATCAAATGATCCATTCTCTCTCCTGACACCAGCTCTGTAGGTAGATTTCCTCTGTTTTCCTGGGTCAGTCTTCCGTGGAGCCTTTTTCCCTGATGGATCACTGCTGAAAGAGGATGGATGGCAGCTTATCCCTTGCCTGGTGCCTGGCATTTCACCCTTTCTTTTCCATTCATCCATCTTCTACACTGGCAATTCGTTATGGTGCAGTAGCCACTGTGTACTTTACAAATACATGTATGTGAAAAGAGAAAAAGGCAGAAATATACTTCAGTTGTCAGATTTTTGGTAGCTCTTGCTCAGAGCTCACATAATATACATTTTGTCATTATCACAATCTGTGCAGACTCTGCATGTACCACATTTTTTTAACCTCATTCACATTTGCCCAAAAGATGCTTGGTCAAGCTGAAAAAGAAAGACAAGCTAGACAAGCCTGACCAAACAGGAAGAACATCTACAGCAATATGAGCAAGAAAGCTCATTTATTCAGATGACATACTGTCATGGTAAAATACCACAGCACTTCAGTTGATTATTCAAATAATTTTGCCCATTTACATGCACTCATAATTTAAAACATGGCGCTATATCTCCTGTAGTATAAGGTACGTTCTATTCAAAAGTAATTGCCCTGCAAAGTGCATATTCTGCTATCTAAAGTGAGATTCCAATCCGATGGGAGCATACAGTTCGAAGGGCACTGTAAATGGCATAGGGAATAAGGGAATATCGATGCATCACTTCACAGAAAGTGGAGAGGGCAATTTACATTTATGTACTTAACCCATTATTTTTTGCGCATCACTTACTCCAGTATTTAAAGCAGTTTTAATAAAATAAATGTAATAAAAATCATGCGAGTTTCCAGTGTTTTTATTGAGTTTATTGATTATTGACACAGTTGTGGTTTGTAAGTGGCTGTTTGCAGGTATGAAATGCATGAGACGCATAAGTTGCACAGTGCTGCTATCATGATTATGGTTAAATAAAATCTAATCTAACCAAATTACAGTTATTTTCATATTAACAGCATAACAGACATTTATTACTCAGATTAGCACTTTCAAATATGACAGTTTAACCTTAAAACCTCTAAAGACAAATTTATTTCTGTCTTTAGATGCTAACCATAAGAAACTTTGCAACTACATGTCAACTTACTCTCATTAGAGTGTTAGTAGACTGTTATGATAGGGTTGGTGTTAGTAAATTGACATGTATCTAGTTACTTATAGTCGGTAGAATATAATGTACATTATAAACCACCGAAACTAAACCACCGAACTAAAGCTTTTGCTGATATTAAACTGACATTTTGTCAAGTAAAATATTAAATTATCCTGTGCTCAGAAAGTGGGAAGCAGTGAACACTGCAAAGGGACTGTGTCAGTCAGAACGCAGCTAAAGTTTGGCAGGGTAGCTGCTCTTATGCTAAGACGCAGACAATACGGCTTTCTGCATGTCGGCCTAGAGGAAACCCAGTCCTGTAATATCATGTAACCTAGATGCAGGAAGTGTGAGAGCTTAGAAACAACAATGAAACAAGACCCCTGTCACTCAAAATATATTGCAGGAGACAGCAGTTCTTTTTAGCAAGCCCACATCCCTGTGCTACACTGCCTGTACCCTCCAAGGCCAGTAGCCTGGCAAACAGGAAACAAAATCAAGAGTGTTCCTCAACTCTAAACACACTGCTGTCAAACAAAACAGTAGCCCAAGGAAAGACAAACTACAGGTACACCTGTCTGCATACTCGTAGGGAACATTTCATAAAAAACAGCCTCCTGTTCACATTTAATACATAGGCATTTTCAAAGGCCATTTTCATGCACTGCAAGATTAATATTATAAGAGAATACTGGGTTCAGGAGAGCTCCCTATTATCCATTAGAGCCCCAGAGAGATTTTTAAAAACACATTCCCTGGAGGGCTTTATGAAATACATAAAACTGCCCTCTGTTCTATTATTTTTTCATTTGGTGGGTCAGTGGGGTCAGACAGAGTAGCAGGCTCCATCCACATCCCCTCCAGGGCCGTTATTGGCTTGAGTGTGAGATCTTGTGCGGCGGTGAGTAGAATAGCTTAAAGATTTTGCCATCTAAATCACTTCTGTCTGTGCACAGTGGACAGGATTGCTTCCCAAGACTAGCTTCCTCCTACGCCCCACTGCACTAAAACAGAACCCCAGAGTTTTCCAGCTTGACTTTCGGTGGGCAAAAAAACTAAACAGTGCCATTTTATGTGAGGTATTTCATTGATTGTATTTTATCCATTTTAGGCAGGCACTGTCAACCTGTCACACTCATGGACCGTCTGTGTATGTTTCTCCCTCCTGTTGATTAGTCATTTGGTTCAGGTGTGTCTCATCATTTACCCTCGTTGAGTTTAGTATTTAAAGTGTTGTCTGTTCTTTGATTCCTTCGTCTGGTGGTAATCGTCTATGAGTTGTGCTACATCTGTGTTACCCTTTCTGTGGTGTATTAAAGACTGTTGTTTGTGTTTATCCCATGTCTTCTCACTCCTCGCAGTAGTCAACCATAACAGAACACCGGACCAACAAAATAGCTTATTTGCGTGTTTCCCTTCTGTTTGTTTTTCATGTTTTGTTTAGTGTTTTTTGCACCCCCTCGCCACTATGTTCACCTCCCTAGCCTGAAAGGACTTGCCCCTCTTGGCATATGCGGTTGAGTTCAGCCAACTTGCCGTTTTAACAGTGTTCGATGACACTGTGCTGAACTCACCGTTCTGAATCGGTGCAAATTATCACCGTCCTGCTGACCTCCCAGACACCATCGGACTGAGCTGGAACTGAGGGAAGCTATCATCCAGTGTCTAGAGCAGGGGTGGCGAACTCCGGTCCTGGAGAGCCACAGCCCTGCAGAGCTCAGCTTCAACCCTAATTAAACTCACCTGCCTGTAGCTTCCTAGTAACCCTTTAGAGCTTGATTACCTTGTTCAGGTGTTTTTGATAAGGGTTGAAACAAAACTTTGCAGGGTCTCCAGAACTGACGTTCGCCACCCCAGGTCTAGAGAGCATCTATCTCTGGTCCAGAGCACAGCCCACCATCTCCCCGCTGAGTGGAGTCCAAGCCTGAGCCAACCAATGACGGAGAGCCCAAGCCTGCCTCGACCGACGAGCCATCAGCAAACGTAACGACAGAGCTGATGATTGCTGGGGAGCCATTGCTGCAAGTGACATCAGACCAGGTGCAAGAGCCGGCTACAATGCTCGCCACGATGGAAGAAGCCGTGGACAGCAAGAACGCGGAGCTCTGCCTACTGCATCATGGAGGTGAGCTAATTGTGTATCAGGGACTGCTGGAATTAGAAGGAGTGATTATGGATGTATATGCTGACCTGCCCCCTCTCCTCCCTCTTTCATTGGAGCCCTCTGTTACTACTGTTCCAAGTCAAGGCCAGAGAAGGTTGCTGTTCCAGTGTCTGGCCCAGGGAGGGCCACAGATCCCAAGATCCATAGATCCCAGATGGGCTTTGTTTCCACATCTGACTCAGGGAGGGCCACAGATTCCACATCCAGCCCAGAGAGGGCTCCTGTTTCCAAGTCCAGTCCACAGAAGGCTCCTGTTTCGCCGGACTCCCTTGTCCCTCCGGGTCCACCTTGGTCTGTCGTTAACCATCTTTTGATCCTTTGCCTTGGACTCCACTCCTCCAGCTTTGCCTCGTCCCTCTGTCCCTCCAGGTCTGTCAGGCATCTTCATCCCTTCCGGTCCTCTGTTGCTCTGGCTCGTCACCCTGGCTCATCGGCTCTCTGTCTACACCCCATGCTATTCCACCGCCGTCGGTGAGCCCCCTGGAATCGTCAGACCTTCCTCCTCCATGGCTCCTACCTCCACCGTGGGTCGCCATTACGGCTGTGGCCTGGGTCCCACCTGGCGCTGCCTGTTCCAAGCCCCTCCTGTCTCTGTCTGGTCCACCGTGGTTCCTCCTGTCTTATCCCTGGCTCTTCCCTCCATCATCACTTTCATTTCCCTTGTCAATTACGTTGTAGTATGTAATTTGCATATATATATATATATATATATATTTTACTCCTGTGTACATGTGGTTCATTTGGTCAGCAGCCTTCTCCACAATGTAATTTCTTCAAGATGCTTCTACAATGAACATGGCATCTTAGGACTACTTGATGCATTTATGTACATGCAGGGCTCCACACACTCCAGAAAAAAAAAAAAAAAAAGAGTAGCCATTGGCTTCTGTAAGAAACAAACTTAGGCGCCAACAATTTTTTTTTAGGTGCCACAAAATAAACGTGTTTATTTATTTATTTTTTTAATACTTTAACTTTTGTTATACTGTCATGTGTTTACGTCTCATCTTTTGTTTTTTTTTTGTTTTTTTTAATCAGCATTTTAATCCAGTAAATCCATGCAGACATCCTGGAAACTAAGGTTCACTTGAAAGTGGGAACTAAACGTCTTTTCCAACTTGAAAACTATATACAGTCACAAAGAGTTGTTTATTACACAGAATATGTGCCAATATCATAAGCATCACTTGGCCACTGAGTGTAGTTTGGGTTCCTTCTTAATGCATCCTATAAATGTTGTCATATGTCTTTCATACATCCAGTCATTTTTCTTCATTTTCTTCATTTTTCTTCATCAAAACGCAGAATGCAAAAAAACGCAGTTTTATTTTTAGCATCTTGAATTCTTTATTATCATGTAACAGGTTAAGTAAAATGATATGCAACAGTGCATAAATATAGCAAAATGCTCCTCTTAATAATTATTTTTCTAGCTGACTGATAAGCTTATGAACACTGAATAGTTATTCTGAGGTAAATGTATTGTTACATGGCATTGTTTACAAGCTTTACACATTTTCTGCAGTATAAAACACTGAATGAGAGATTACATGAGACATTTCAGTACTTTGTACTTTAGGCTGTTTATAATATAGCCAACTTTTTTGGTGTTAATTCATGTTCATTTTGTACTATAGTAGTAAAAAAGACCACTCAAGACCACGCATTAAAGAGCGCCAAAACCATATTTATTGTTTGAATTTCATTATGAATTTGGCATAATCTTAAAGCTGATACTTTGTTTATTAAAAGGTAACAAAGCTTTTTTCGGTTACTGGATGGCAAGTGCGCTACAAATATGAAGACCACGCATTAACAGAACACGTATAGACTAAGATCTTCATAAGAAGCCATAGTATCGATTATAAATGAGAATTGTTAATGATTTTGCCAATATCCACACAGCTGTTGTAGTTTGTTCAAGTTGTGCACGAAATGGACACTACTTCACACGTCTCCATCATTTCCAATCTCTCTCATGCTGCACAGCTGGAGCTGCATTTGGTATGTGCGTCAGCGCTGCTGTTCGGCAGAGACGAGGACTGTTTGAAAGTCTTTTTTCCTCTAAAACTTTGATGCACATCATCTCATTTTAGTATGTGAACATAGCAAAAGATGCAATCGCAAAACAATCAGGAAAAAGGCATTACATGTGTTTGTTTTTTTTTTTTAAATCCATAACATAGTCACCAATGACTGGAGCTATAGTTGCAGTCATTAAGTTGGCAGTGCTTTTTGCGAACGTTTGTTAGAGCTACAGTTTTGATGACTTAAGACAATGAGTTATTTGTGATGAGCAAGTCACCATAGTTCATCTGGCCTGAAAGTACTCAGTCACATGATGTATGTCTCAGGTGATTGGCTCACAACCACACTTGTGATTCCCATAAGTAAAGATGGCATATTTCAAATTGTATATTTCCAGAGCACCACATTGCAGCCAAAGAACTGAGATAAATAGGAATGGAGAGCTTTCTCCAGGTATTTTATAGATCACCTTTGCTGCACAATGCATATTAAGTCATTTTCATTCCAGATAAACTGGGCCTATCATAAATGGCACCTTATTCACAAATGTTACTGGTATTTACCTGGCACAAAAGGGACGTGTAGATGTTCAATGATTATGGCAGCAGTAATTCATCAAATCATGATGGAATGATAAAGAACAGTGTTATATATCCAGACTGATGTGGCTGAACACACATTTAGCATTGTAAAAAGTTGTTTCAGGTTTCTGGATCATATCGAGTGTTGTTGTACAGTCATAGTAAAGTACGCCAGATTGCAGAAGTCTGCTGCATTTTCCTCAACTTAGTTGTCAGAACCAACCCATAAGATGTTAAATCACATTGTACAAATTGTATCCAGCATACTTTTTGGGGTGTGTTTGCACTGTTACCTTATTTGCATAATTCCTTAATGAATAAGTTGCTAAAGCAATGCAGGCAGCATGCACAAATAAATATACGCGCTATCAGTGTGTACAATTCACACATTTCTTTTTGTTCTTTTCACGTGTAGGTACAAATCTCAGTCAGGCAGCATTAATCAATGGCCGTTGGGGTCAACCAGCCGTGCCAGTCCTCGCACCTGCGACGAAAGTCCTTGAAATCCAGGCTGAAGCAATCAATCACGTGCATCCTGATGTGTGCGAGAGGCGATAAGCAAGTTTTAAAAGAGAGAAACACAGAGACAACTCCAGAAAGTAATTTACATGCCTAATGAGACATCTCAGCTTGGCTCCCGCTATAGACGCGCACACACGTGAACGCATCGCTGCGGAATTTCAAAACCTGCCCCTCTCTCTGCTGCGTGGCAGCCCAATTAAATATCTCACAGCATTTATGGTGCTGAGATATAAATTGAGCATGCACACATCTCACTTGGCTACTAAAGTCCTCTCCTTATGTAGCATTTACCTTCCATCACTTTAAATGAAGTATTATGGCCCTTCTCAATGGAGTCTGTCTGAGAGGAAATTATAAAAGAAAAAAAGAAGAAGAAAAAAAAAAAAAACACATCCTTGCAGGCTTCTGACCACACTTGACATTCCATTTCATTAAGTATGACTTGTATTTTTTAACTAAGATAGAAAAGATAAGAAGTAATAAAAATCACTTGATGTCGTGGGTCACTATTTAGTGAGTCATTAACTGAAAAGAATAAGGATTATAGTTGCTATCACATGTCTCTTACAAACTGTCTTCAGTACATGTGACTGCACTTGCATAATTGAGCTTCGTCCTCAGAATACATGAAGAGTTCAGATACAAAAGCCTCTAAGTATGTCTGATGTTCTTCTTTAAAATTAGCATTTCTTTCTGGCTACTATGTATAGGTTTCTATGTAACTACTGGTACTTCTGAATGGGTTGAGGCTGGAATTTAGCGCATTTGATGTGAAAGTACAGGTGCATCTCAATAAATTATAATGTCGTGGAAAGGTCTTTGGTTCTTTTAATTGTGATGATTTTGGCTTACATTTAACAAAAACCCACCAATTCACTATCTAAAAAAAGAATACTTCATAAGACCAATAAAAAAAAAACATTTTTAATGAATTGTTGACATTTTGGAAAGTATGTTCATTTACTGTATATGTACTCAATACTTGGTAGGGGCTCCTTTTGCTTTAATTACTGCCTCAGTTTGGTGTGGCATGGAGGTGATCAGTCTGTGGCACTGCTGAGGTGGTATGGAAGCCCAGGTTTCTTTGACAGTGGCCTTCAGCTCATCTGCATTTTTTGCTCTCTTGTTTCTCATTTTCCTCTTGACAATACCCCATAGATTCTCTATGGGGTTCAGGTCTGGTGAGTTTGCTGGCCAGTCAAGCACACCCACACCATGGTCATTTAACCAACTTTTGGGGATTTTGGCAGTGTGGGCAGGTGCCAAATCCTGCTGGAAAATGAAATCAGCATCTTTAAAAAGCTGGTCAGTAGAAGGAAGCATGAAGTGCTCTAAAAATTCTTGGTAAACGGGTGTAGTAACTTTGGTTTTCAAAAAAACACAGTGGACCAACACCAGCAGATGACATTGCACCCCAAATCATCACAGACTGTGGAAACTTAACACTGGACTTCAAGCTACTTGGGCTATGAGCTTCTCCACCCTTCCTCCAGACTCTAGGATATTGGTGAAAATACAAAACTTGCTCTCATCTGAAAAGAGGACTTTGGACCACTGGGCAACAGTCCATTTCTTCTTCTTCTTAGCCCAGGTAAGACGCCGCTGACGTTGTCTGTGGTTCAGGAGTGGTTTAACAAGAGGGTGTTATGATGGGTCTGAGGCGTGCGGATCCATTTGCAGCTTTTATTGAGAATAACACAAAGTCAGACAGGCGGGGGTCAGAGACAGCGTAGGAACAACAGAGACAAACCAACAGCGTAATCCGTGGGCGAGCAGAAGTCGGGGCAGGCAGCAGACAGAGTAAACAATAATCCAGCGAACGAAGCAACAGGTCCAAAGACAGGCGGCAGGGATTCAGAGTTCTAAATCAGTCCAGGTCAAAACACAGATAATCCAATACACAGGAGAAACGCTCAGAAATGTCACACAGGAGAAATGCTCAGAAATGTCGCAGTGGCAAACAAGACTTCGCGGCGAGTGAGAGTCCGGAAGCGGCTTATGAAGGCTGGCTGATGAGCAGCACCTGGGAACGTAATCAGTGAGGTGGAGTATGGGAAATGTAGTCCAGGGTGTAGTGCAATGATCTGTGTAGTGTGACTGTCCATAGAGTGGCAAGGCGACTTCTGGTGGTGAGCAGACTGAAGGCCCTGGACCCGATTCACGACAGAGGGATACGAAAACTGTAGCCAAATTCCTTGACACGTTTGTGTGTGGTGGCTCTTGATACCTTGACCTTAGCCTCAGTCCATTCCTTGTAAAGTTCACCCAAATTCTTGAATCGATTTTGCTTGACAAGCCTCTCAAGGCTGCGGTTCTCTCCGTTGGTTGAGCATCTTTTCCTTCCACACTTTTTCCTTCCACTCAACTTTCTGTTAACATGCTTGGATACAGCACTCTGTGAACAGCCAGCTTCTTTGGCAATGAATGTTTCTGGCTTACCCTCCTTGTGAAGGACGTCAATGATTGTCTTCTGGACAACTGTCAGATCAGCAGTCTTCCCCATGATGGTGTAGCCTAGTGAACCAAACTGAGAGACCATTTTGAAGGCTCAGGAAACCTTTGCAGGTGTTTTGAGTTGATTAGATGATTGGCATGTCAACATATTCTAATTTGTGGAGATGGTGGGTTTTTGTTAAATGTGAGCCAAAATCATCACCATTAAGAGAACCAAAGACTTAAACTACTTCAGTCTGTGTGCACTGAATGTATTTAATACACATGTTTCACAATTTCAGTTGAATTACTGAAATAAATGAACTTTTCCATGACATTCTAATTTATTGAGATGCACCTGTACTTGATGGACATGTACCATGTGTGGAGAGCATTCACTCAGTATCGTTATCTCATTTTTGACCAAGATGGCTTATAAAGGCTTTTGCATTGAAACTCTTCACATGTGTGTAACCCTGTGAAAAGGAAGTGTGCTTAATTGTACTGAATGTGTACCTGTAGTGTACCTCAAATCTTAAAACTATAAAAAATCTGTACTGCATCTAACTGTACTTAAATAATCTATGCACATGCATTTGTTGCTGCAGTAAAACAACTGACTCTATTTGTATTAAAAAGCAACTGAAAATATACATATTTTGTTGTGTTGACTAATACTAAATCACGTTAAGCACTTAATATTAATAAGTGTTGTGTGCTATATTTTAAATCTATTAAATTGCAACTTTATCACTACAAATGTGTAATTACAGGTATATTTAAATATATGATGCACGAGTTTCAATAAAAATCACACATATAGCATTTGTTTCTCGGTACAAAAATATAATAATGCCATACTGTAAATGCTTTCCTGTAAATTCAGCAATATATTTTAATCATATTTGAACGATAATATAAATAATTATACAATTAATTACAATGATGCACATAAGTACAGTTCATCCACACATTAAAATTCTGTCATCATTTACTCACCCTCTACTTGTTCTTGACGGTAGCCATTGACGCCAGTTCTCACTATGAACTAGTTGCTTATTAGCATGCCTATTATTAGCATGGCTGTTTATTAGTACTTATAAAGCATATATCCTTCATGACCTCATATACAGTATATGAGGATCTTATTATAGTATTACCCCTTAATCTGCACATTTCCACCCACGGTGCCATCTTTCTGTTTTCACAAGTGATAACGGTGTACCAGTTCTAACGCCACGGCAAAAGTTCGAGCAAAGCATGCTAGCTGTTCTGTCATTGGCTGCACAGACGAGCACAAAATACTATTTACAGTCCCAGCCTCAGAGGAGACAAGAGAGTAGTGGATTTATTGATTTATTTACTGTATATTATGCTGCTGTCACACAGATATAATGTAAACATTATGTCTAATCACATAACATGTCTAATATAAACATGCAATTTCTTTCCCAGCTTCATAGACATAACTGACTGTTTTTCTAACTCCTTTGTGTTTTTAACATAAACTTGTGTGTATTTGACAACTTAAGCGCAATAAAACATTAAAGAGAATTTATTACTCACATGTCGTGTTGTGTGAGTGCTAAATCCACTCTGATACGCATCATTCAGTAGTGTCCTGCATTAGCCAAAATCATGACAGTTCACCACATGAATAGCTAATTCAATCACATGTGAATAAATGCAAATATTCCCTAAAAACACCCAGTAAAGACAGTGATGCGGTCAGGACTGTGGCGCTGGCTTCCTCTAAAAGTACGATGATTGCGTCTGATGTGCCCGTGCCCACTCCGTCCACTCCTCCACACCAGATGCTGCCTGTCCATACATGAGAGCATGTCAGGGGAGGTGAGCAGAGTGGTAAAATAATAATTATTGATTACTAATTTGAATCAGTAAATTATAATGAAAAAAAAAAATGTTAAACTGGTGAACCCCTGAAAAACTTTCAGTCCAAGGATCCAGTATGCGTTCAAACAGTAAGTTCAGAACGGTTCTAATACAGAGAAAAGCTGGCCAATTTCATCAGAGATTGCAGAGAGTCATGTCCAGATGTCAGTTAACGTTATTCTCTTCAGCGTGGATTTGGCTTAAAAGTACGTGTGATTAAGCGTATATAAGTGTGCAGCGATGTGCAGATCAGCTGAATCAATCTGATGTTAAAATGAACCGTTCATTCATCATATCATCATGCAAAACTAAGAATTAGAATAATTGTAATATGACGATCGGGTGTGGGTCGGGTGCAGTTATCTAAAGAGAAAAATATAGGTGCGGGTGCGGATGGGTGGTGGGCAGGCGGATAATTTAGTTGAAGCTGCGGATTCGGGTGAAGTTTGAGCTCATCCACGCATCTCTAGTGCGCTCAGAAAACCATATATCAGAATTTTAAACTAATATGGCTTTATAATAAGATTTCAGCACGATGGACATGATAATCAAAACCTACATTTTTTTTTTTTTTTTGCAGAGCATCTGATGTACGAGCTGTAAAGGTGCAGCTCTATTCTCGAAAAGGGCGCAGGGAGCAGCAGCTCAGTTGCATTTAAAGATAAATACACATTAAAGGGGTCATCGGATGCCCATTTTCCACAAGTTGATATGATTCTTTAGGGTCTTAATGAAAAGTCTCTAATATACTTTGATTAAAAATTCTCAATGGTTTTGTAAAACAACACCCTTTTTACCTTGCCAAAATGAGCTCTGCAAAAATCATCTCATTCTAAAGGGTTGTTCCTTTAAAGGCAAATGAGCTCTGCTCACCCTGCCCCTCTCTTCTCTCTGTGGAAAGACGGTCTTGTTTACATTAGCCGCGTTTAGCCGCTAAACTTCCTAACTACCACGTTATAAGGAAAGGCGATCGCAAAGATTCATAAAAAAACGCGTATACTCACTTCTGCTGTAAGTGAAGCTGGATCATGAATGATTCGCGCGAACATAGGCAGTTATATATGTAGATCGGGAGGCGCATTCCATTCACAAACAAACGTAATCTACTGCATCTTCAGCAGCTCAGATGTCGGGAGTAAATGACGATCACTACGTTCATTATTACATCCAGCAACACAACACCTCAATCACTCAATCGGAGATATTCTTGTCTAACTTACATCCCTGCTCTGGCATCGAAACAAGGACAGTTACTGGACTGTGAGAGCTCGTCTAAGGTAAGAGCTCATGTCAGTCAACTATCGTGGGAGCGGCCTCTGTCGGTGTGACGACACAACGACAGGCATCTGAGAACGGCTCGATTTGAAAAAGGGGCTATTATTTTTACAGATTAATTAAAAACCACTGCATGGATTTTTATCATTTTAGGGTAGATTTGTACATACACTGCCAACACACATTAATGTTCAAACAACATGAAAAAGTGAACTTAGCATCCGATGACCCCTTTAACAGCTTTATGTGTTTTTGCTTCAACTCAAAATTAGCATTTTCAAAATGATCTGTGGGATATTTTGAGCTGGAACTTCTCAGACACATTCAGGGACACTTGAGACTTACAATGGGGGAAAAAATATTTGATCCCCTGCTGATTTTGTACGTCTTCCCCACTGACAGAGAAATGATGAGTCTATAGTTTTAATGGTAGACTTATTTGAACAGTGAGAGACAGAATAACAACAACAACAAAAATCCAGAAAAAATGTATTTCATAAAAGCTATAAATTGATTTGCATTTTAATGAGTGAAATAAGTATTTGACTGCTTCGCAAAACATGACTTAGTACTTGGTAGCAAAACCCTTGTTGGCAATCTTAGAGGTCAGATGTTTCTTGTAGTTGGCCACCAGGTTTGCACACATCTCAGGATGGGATTTTGTCCCACTTCTTTTTGCAGATCCTCCCCAAGTCATTAAGGTTTTGAGGCTGACTTTTGGCAACTCAGATCTTTAGCTCCCTCCACAGATTTTCTATGGGATTAAGGACTTCATCTTGAGCCACTCCTTTGTTGCCTTGGCCATGTGTTTTGGATCATTATCATGCTGGAATACCCATCCGCAACCCATTTTGAATGAGGGAAGGAGGTTCTCACCCAAGATTTGATGGTACATGGTCCTGTCCATCGTCCATTTGATGAGGTGCAGTTGTCCTGTCCCCTTAGGAGAAAAACACCTCCAAAGCATAATGCATAATGTTTCCACCTCCATGTGCTGCCTTGAGATCATTGACAAGATCCTCCCGTGTAGTTCTGGGCTGATTCCTCACCGTTCTCATGATCACTGAAACTCCACGAGGTGAGATCTTGCGTGGAGCCCCAGACTGAGTGAGATTGACAGTTATTTTGTGTTTTTTCCATTTCCGAATAATCGCACCAACTGTTGTCACCTTCTCACCAAGCTGCTTGCCAATGGTCTTGTAGCTCATTCCAGCCTTGTGTATGTCTACAATCTTGTCCCTGACATCCTCGGACAGCTTTTTGGTCTTGGCCATGGTGGAGAGTTTGGAATCTGATTGATTACTTCTGTGGACAGGTGTCTTTTATACAGGTAACAAACTGAGATTAGGAGCACTCTCTTAAAGGAAGTTTGGTACCTGTATAAAAGACACCTGGGAGCCAGAAATTTTGCTGATTGATAGGGGATCAAATACTTATTTCACTCATTACTTTACAAAATCAATTTGTAACTTTTTTGAGATCAAATTATCCCCCCCCTCCCTTCAGTATTGTAAAAAGGGGCATAGTAGGTCACCTTTAAAGGTATACTAAAATGCACCTCTTTTTCACTAGGGAATACAATTAGTGCCATCTTTCTTGCACACACAGTATGTTACATTTTGTGCTAGTTGAATAAACCCCTAATACTAAGTATAAGAAATAACAATAGTAATGCTAAATATGAAATGGTTTAAAAATCTTTGTGCTTTCATCCTACACTGACTAGCCTGTCTCTCACCTTACCTGACTTTCAAACTTGAAGTAGAGAAAATTTGTATTGATTCATTGTCATATTGTTGAGGCTTGTCCACAGGAGACAGAAGTAGAGAAACATTTTTCATTTTTCATTCCAAAAGTTCCATGTTTTTCAGTCGCTGATATTTTCCGACACAGCAGCAAATATTGCTATGGATTCCTTTTCCCATTTGGAGCTCTGCGGGGCATTAGGTAGGCAAGAGTGAAGCTACCCTGGGACATCTCAAAAATCTCAGCAAGGTGTCTTAGCTTTTAAAGGCATCACAACCCTGTTTCCTCTCTCTGACAGGAGCATCTTGTCAATCTCTGTCAGTACTGGGGAGATGAAAATGAACAAACAGAAAATGGAGGAAACATGATAATAAACAAGGTTTTTTTTTTTTTTTCCACACACTCACTGGTTTTCATTTTATTTGTCCACTGACAATGCCCAGCAGTGGACATGCATGCATCACAGAAGAATTCTGTTAACAAATGTTTTTTTGTATTCTAAACCCACATGCTATATTCTTTAGAGTATATAGTACCACTTTAGAATAAGTATAGACTAATAAAGTTCATTAACAAATCATTAACAAACTATTAGTTTATAGTTATTTCATAGTTTAAAAAAAAATAGTTAATAGACTGTTACATTAATAGACTCCATACAAATAGTGAGTTCTGGATTCATTGTCACTGTGTTGTCAACTGAATTATTATTGTCTAATTAGCGCATAGTAAAGGAATTGCTAATTAGTAATAAGGAGTGAATAGTTCTCACTTTTCATTAAGTCACAGAAAATGGGAAAATGTCATTAATTAAGTGTTAAAAAAACAACCTTTAGTAAATACTAATTGCATTCATATTCATTGACAAATACATTAAGGACACACACACACATTGGCATATGTGGTTTATACTACAAACTCTACTATATTCTAAACCTAACCCTACGCTTAAATGTATCTCTGTTTACCATGTTAACACGCATGTATATCAGTTTACTTGTTTCTTCAGTTTGGATGTTTCTTCAAAACTTGGCATTCCTCATGAGATCTGAGGACTGTGTCACTATTTTTGTTCCTTCTTGTTTTATTTGATGTTTGATTCATTGAGGGTTCCCTTATACATCACATGCCAAACTAACATGTTTGCCAATGTCCGTTTGAACTATGGTTTTGAAAAACACCAAATCGTTGAGCAATGTTATAACATACAACATGAATATAGTATTGATAAAACTTGTAACCATAACTGGCTAGCAATGCTTTTGGCTTTTGGTGGTTGCTCTGGGTGTCTGGTAGGGTGTGAAAAGATAAATCCGTGTATCATTCGTCTATTCGTTTTTTGATTTAATATTGAAAGAAGAAACATGAGAAAATGGCTTCTTTTCCGTTTTTTCATTTTTTCCGGAAAAACGAAAAACAAGAATTCAGCTTGATTTTTCGTTTTTCGTTCAGGGGTGGAAAAATGAATAAACGGCTTGAATATTCGATTTCTACAAGTGGGCGGAACGAAACACCCCTTTCTGCTGATTGGTCAGCCGAAGATCAACCTTGCCACTGTCAGTTCTTCCGCGCCACTTTTTTTTTTTTATCATGAAACGTGCTGTGATTTATTCCAAAGTAACTTCAATAATAATAAAAATTAATAATGCATTTAAAGTCAACTAACCTAAATGTATCATGTTAAAAGTACACGCGTCAGCTGTGTTATGGTTCGTGTTTGTGGCATACGCCAGAAAGATGTTCAAGCCCTGGTGAAAAAAACAGCATATGCTGGTAGGTATGTTTTGATGCTGGGATGCTGGTTAGGTAGGTTTTGATACTGGTTTAAGCTGGTCCTTTGCTGGTTTTTGCTGGTCATGTTGCTGGTCATGTTACTGGTCAAGGACCAGCATGAACCAGCAAAGGACCAGCATAAACCAGCTAAGGACCAGCATAAACCAGCAAAGGACCAGCTTAAACCAGCATCAAAACCTACCTAACCAGCATTCCAGCACCAAAACATACCTACCAGCATATGCCGTTTTTTCACCAGGGAGGAAAGCATCTCATTCTATTGTTTTCTTTATTGTTCAAAGGGATGCATTTTGCTGTCATTTTGAATTTACACAAATAAAAAGACATTTTTTCCATTTCGAATGATGTCCTGCTCCTATCTGTATGACTGTAAATGAGAGTATAAAGTTATTTTCGCTGCTGAGGAAAGAAATTCAAGTGATGGCGATGGCGATGGTGCTGGTGCTGGTGCTGGTGCTGGCGCCTCGCGCGCTCACACAACGTACCAATGCACTGTTCATTATCAAAGTAAAGCACCGTCAACCAAACATATAAAAAGTTATTATGCTTAATTAAATGTGTCTGTTGTACAATAGCCTATAGGCTAAATGTAACTTGTATAGTTGCTGACTGTTATTTTGCTTGCAAATTGGGACCCGATTGAAGAAGCCTTCTTTACAAAAATATTTTAGCAGGTAAATCGCAAAGAGGCTATGGAAACTTTGGAATTAAATAAATGCCTTTCGGTGTTTAACATAAATGTTGTTTGTAATGGCACTATTTTTAAATAGGTTAGCATATTTTTATTTTAAATAGCTACTTATATTTTTTATTCTTGTTTGTTTTCTGAATACCATTCATTTACGGATTTGCCATGAAGTGAGGTGAAGTAAATGTTAATAGTGTTTATGTACAATGACAGTGCAGAGAGAACGCACAATGACTTTCTCCTGTTGTCAGATAGTTCTTGATAGTTCTTGTGTGAACGTTAGGCTTACACCAGAGTCAATGCCTATTCTTTCCTTTTTGTATTAGTGTTTAAAATATTTAATGTACAACTAAATTTATTTATTTAACTTATTGGGCCAGGGTAGGCTGCCATCAAAAGGACAGCCATCAAACCCTGCCAACTAATGCAAAGCGTGAGTAAATTTATGTATACATAGAAGAAAGCCCTGTCTAGGGTCTGCCCCGGTACGGGTAGTGTCGAGCCATCGTTAGTGTGGTTGTTTCGTGAGAAAACGATTAAATGAAATTACAAGAAACGTGTGAATTATCCTTTCAACTGCAGCAGCGGAGGACTATTATTCTGCGTGAAACTGTGGAAGATCTGACGGGGGCGTGGTTTAATCTTCGGCTGACCAATCAGCAGAAAGGGGTGTTTCTTTCTGCCCACTTGTAGAAATCGAAGATTCACGCCGTTTAGTCATTTTTCCTCCCCTGAACGAAAAACGAAAAATCAAGCTGAATTCTTGTTTTTCGTTTTTCTGGAAAGAATGAAAAAACGAAAAAGGAGCCGTTTTCTCATGTTTCTTCTTTCAATATTAAATCAAAAAACGAATGGACGAATGATACACGGATTAAGATAGTTTAGTGACCCAAGTTTAAAGAGCCAGTCCCCCAAGTATCAATGGCTACATTTAGAAAGTAAGTGTTTAAGACTGATAACCGACTATATGAACAAGTCAATCAACAAATAATTACAGTTTCTGTTCTTGCCAAAGCCATGAATAAATTTTCACTCTTAAAAATAGGGGAGCGTGGGGCACAAAGTAATGCGGAGTTAACTGTAACACACGTGGTTTAAATATTTCCACACATGCTAGCATAACCAAATCACAGTATTTTCTAGTTGCCATATTAACAAGAAAAAGTGTGCCAAAATTCAAAGCCTTTTAAAGATATCGCTGAATATTTATTTTACCATAGTAAAAGTGAATTTCTGGCTAAAGTAAATTTTTCATCTCAGTTTTTAGTGTTCATTTAAAATGAGACAAATCTGCTATTATTTTAAACTCCGATCTGTTATTTATCAAATCAACAGAAGACACTAACCAGTTTTAAATTCCAGTCACGCAGATGAGGAAAGTTGTAACACTGTGTTACAATAGCAGGGCGCTATTATGCAATTCTATGATATTAGCAGTGTAATTTTCACTACTTACTTTTTTGGATTTTAATGAGAAACCACAAGAAACAGACTGATAGTCAATGTTTAAGAAAATTCAGAAATTCTTATTTAAAGAAAAAAAAAAAATTGAAATTGAAATTGAAATTCATTCATTCAACTCATGGTTGCGATGCGTTCACTACCAAAATCCAAAATTAGATGATTTTTAATTCTTAAAAAAAAACGCTATTATTTTATTTGAAAAAGTTAATTATTTTATTGACAAACAATTTTAGTTTGTCTTGCATATTGTTACAGTGGGAGTGAGATGAGAGGCGAGCGGATCCATTTGCGAACTTTTATTAGAGGACATCAACAAAGACGTGGTCATAGCAGGCAGGGTCAGAACAATGGCAAACAGGTGTTTAGACAGCAAGACGAAAGAGTAGTCCGTAACACAAGCGAAGGTCGATCCACGGCGAACGTTATCCGAAGGAGGGCTAGGCAAAAGAGTAAACCGAAAAGACAGGCGAGGGGTTTCAGAAGGCAGGCAGCGAGACAGACAAAACGAAAATAACAAGGCTAAATTATAAGACTGGTAAGGCAAGGCAGAAACAAGAAAACTAGACACAGGATAACACGGAGAACGCTTTGTATGAATGCTAGAAACAATTCAGTACTCAGCAACTAGAGAATGGAAGTCCGGGGCTTAAATAGGGTCTCTGATTGGATGCAGGTGATAAGAGCAATGGCTGATGGGGAATGTAGTCCAGGGTGTGGTGAAACAGTCAATGCAATGTAAATGTGAGAGAGCGACATCTGGTGGTGAGCAGACTGAAGGTCACCGGCCAGATTCGTAACACATATTTTTTTAAAATTAGATCAGATAACATTAAAAGATCTCATATAGTCATGTTACAACGTGGCCCTCACATGTTACAATGTACCCCACCTACGGGGGACCAGAGATGGGAATAACGAAGTACAAATACTTTGTTACTGTACTAAATTTTTCTAGTATCAGTACTTTACTTCACTATTTATTTTTCTGACTACTTTTTACTTTTACTCCTTAAAAGAGAAATATCTGTACTTTCTACTTCTTACATTTTCAAACCAGGCTCATTACTTTAGTTTTAATCAGCATTTGGTGGATCACCGTTCAATAACAAATCTTCAATAAATCATGGATTAGTTAGTCTTTACTGGCAATGCGATTCAAATCGGCTCGCACGTGCTACACATCTCCACCAAACGGTTTTTATCAGAGTAAAGTTAATCATTGCAAGTGACTCGAGAATGGAGTGGAAGCGCCCGGGTGGATCATAGAGGCAAAACTACTGACCTGTTCAGGACTTCAAGTGCAGGTCAGTTTCATCCGTAAACAGGCTGCTAAAAGTTGCTAGCAGTTTAATGTTAACTAAGTAAACAAAAACAAAACTACAGCAGTAGTACTATAAACGAACCTAAACTTAAAATTACTATCATCACTCAAAATACTCTATGCTGAAGGACATCATTATTATCTACTGTAAAGTTACAGTAGTAATTTAGCAAACAAATGTTATAAAACATTGTTTTGTAACACATTCAGAGGGAGCTGGGGCAGATAACAACACAACCCTTATGAAAATTAAAACCAAAATCCATGGTTACTATAGTTCAACCATGGTTTTGCTACACTAATCATAGTCTAACCATGAGATGTGTAGTGAAACTATGGTTGTACATTAAAACAGATTGTAATCAATCCACCAAAATAAATAAATAAAAAATAAAATAACATAAATAGCATAGTTACTATACTTTTACTGTAATAAACCATGGTTAATTTTGGTAAGAGAAAAATATGACTCATGATAATGCAATAACATGTTCAGTATTAGGATTTTTCTGTAAAGATATTGTCATGATGTAATCATTATTGCAATTTAGGCAATTTAGAAAATATAGTTTTGTTAAATCTATAGTATTTAAGCCATTTTAAGATAAGAACAACAACACCTGGCCATACTGTGATTCTTTAAGTTGAGCTTAAATTAAATTGTTACTGCAAATAGAATATAATGAGGTATTTGTTTTGCAAGAAGGTGACAGTTCTGCTCATAACAGTAAAAGGCTGATGGGAAAAGTGACAGGTATAAGAAAATTTATGAAAAAAGCAAACACAAAGTGAGATGCAGAGAGATATGGAAAATGGAGAGACTGAAAAGGAAATTAGAAGAGAAGGTGCAGTTCAAGAGAGATGCTTTTTCTTATTTTGCACGGCCCCAGCCTAAGGTTTTAAACATTTATTTAAATGTGATGGCCGTACAAAACATAGGGTTGACCAGGGTTTCAGAATTTGTTGTGGGTGTATGGGATGACCTGGATGAGTGTGAGATTTCCTGGCCTGAAATTTTGACCCAGTCCAGCCCTGTTCTACATGGTGGTTCTCTAGCCTCGATACATTCATTAGCTATTTTAAATGTAAGTTATTTTGTATTAATGTGTCAATATGATGTGAGGTCCAGTTATCAGCGTGACACTAAAACAGTTAGTAATAATGGGTACTTTTTACTTAAGTACATGTCTGGCCCATACTTCTTTACTTTAACTTAAGTAAAAAAGTGTAGTCAGTACTTCTACTTTTACCAGAGTATTTTTAAACATGAGTATCTTCTACCTGAGTGAAGGATGTGTGTACTTTTGCCATCTCTGCGGGGGACATATTGTCATATTTCACTTCCTTTCTTTTGAGATAAATAAGGAAAAAACATATACACTGTAATTATGAAACAAAGCGACATATTTGTGCTAGACAAGTGTGAAATTAATGTGGAATATAAATATATATATATATATATACTCTGAACCCCAGTTGGATTTACACAATCTGAGAAATTCAAAAAGTGTTAGGTTGTGCCCCATGGTCCTACAAAGTTCTGCCATGAAACTCTGTATGGTGCCGGCTGATAGGTCCTTAACTCAATCTGCTAATGTAATGACCACCTGTCGCTTCAGCACTACATTTCCCAGAATCCTTCCCGGCATCCACCTGCACACACTCTCCAGAGTATTGATTGTCACACCTGACAGCAATCATCTAATCACTCAGCTCGGGCTTTTAAGGACTTGTTCACCCTTCATTCAGGCTCTAGCCTTGTAAGTGGATATTAGACCATTCCTCTGAGAAATATCTGTTCTGTTTTGAGCTCCTGTGGCATTTCTTACCAGACATTAAGTTAAGTGCAGTTCTTGAATTTCCTGTTGATTCCTAAGTTAATTTAACTTAGTTAACTTAATTATCTGTTTTATTCACTTGATGTGCTGGTCTTTGTGCAAAGTGGTGTGCTCTGTTGAGAGAGCAATCTCTGCTTTGCTCAGATTTAATGTGATGAAGTACTTGTAGTGTTCTCTCTGAATCTCTATGTGTTCAAATATATCCTGCACATGATTCTAGATATCTCTTGTCCCTTACTCATTTGTTACAATGACCACAGCCAATGTGCATGCTGCTCAACTTTCAAATACTTGGCCAGTATTTGCTGTAGTAATTTGCAGCATGCTTTCAGAAACCCTCCACCTTCCCCAGCTCCACCTGTGTAGATCTGCTACAGGTAATTTCATGTATACATCCAGCAGTAGCATGTCCGTGGATATATTGTGGGTAGCAAGTCTCTGTTATTGCTCTGCTGTAATAGCAGCAATAATAATCAAAAGCAGCAACAGTAAATCTGTCCCTCCAAGAACGAATACATTAACATTACCATGCTGATCACTCCAAGAGTGATTGGCATGACAAAAATGGCTTGAAGAACCAATGTTATCTCATGACCAATTTAAAAAAAAAAAAAAAATTTGAGATGATTTAGGGTTGTCAAAAGGTACAGGGTTCGGTACTTTCGGTACTGAAAATTTAAAAACATCCATTTCCCGCTCACATTTGAGCGCTGTTGAGCCGATATTTAAACATCGCCGACTGGTCATAGTGTTCACACGTTCAACAGATATGACTATGATTGGCTACAATGATAAGTGCTTCACGCTCCACTGAAAAATAAATTTACTAAAATTTATTTCAAATACATTTGTTTCATGCGAAGTATACTACACATACAGTTACGTATTATGTAAAAAAAAAAAAAAAAAAAAAAAAAAAAAAAATTCCTACAATATTTAAAGTCTGCTAATTTGGAACAACTAATTTTGTACTTAATGCACTTTAACTGTGCAGAAGTAGTGCTGAAGTCCAACTAAAGGTATACTTAAGTATATTTGATTGTGCTAAAGTGTAACTATTGCAAGTATACTTAAGTCACACTTTAAATAATATCTGTCTTTAAATGCAAAATATTTAAAGATCATACCATCCTCATCAACAGTGACATTAAAACATATTTTAGGCTTGCTATTAATAAATGTGCATTGGCCCAAATAAAGTTTCATTGCAATTTTATATCAGTAAGTCTTGAGCGGTATGTCAGTAAATATTTTAATAGACTTGAACTATGCTTAGTATAAAATGAATACATTTTGAATCTATTGTGTGTGTAGATGCTTGGTTTAAGGATATGCAGATTCTGGGCTCCTGCCACGTGTCACTTCCTCTCGAAATGAGTGAGGGGTGCTGTGTGGCAGCAGGTGCTGAGAATAGAACATGGTGCTGCTCGCACTTATTTTCTCTTTTATAATAATCAGCACCGAAACTGTGAGGGCCTGTCAGTTAACATCAGCACTCTAATGCAGATGTAGCTTTTCATATTTAAACGTGCTTGGACTCCGTCTGGTCTCTTACATCATAGTCTAAAGCACATGGGCGAGTCTCGCTAGCAGACGAGTCTTTATGTAGAATGCTAAATGCGTGTTCAACATTCAAAATTTACTCAAGTAAAAATAACTTCCTCACATGATTCAAAATACTTTCCCTTCAGCAAAGTCTGTAAAGAGTTTACAAGCTGCAAAACTGGATGGGGTAATTTTTTTTTTTTTTTTTTTAAATGTCATATTGCTTGCATGTCTTCTTATTTGCCTACAACCTGTGTTAGTTGAGCACCGTGGCATGCGGATGTTGCAGCCTGGTTGCAGCTACTCCACATAGCTCTCAATCATATATGAACTGGATATGAATGATGGAAGATGTTTCAGCTTCGGTTTCTGCAGTTTCTCCTGTAGTTTTTTTTCACTGCAGATGACATGCCTGAGTGTTTTATTTAGTGCATCAATATGTAAAACTAAAAAATAAAAAAATAAAAACCTTGGCATTGTCAAATTAGTTTCACTAAGATGGCAGTGAAATGTTTTATGTACAAGGTGGTGCATACAGTAGATCCAAAAAAAAAAAAAAAAAAATGGAAGCTCGTGTAAGATAAATTGATTAGGCTGGGGCTAGTTGACACACTTTTTACTCCAGTGAGTATTCCTCAGGGGAGGTTTATTTCTGAAAGGCAATTTCTCTAGATGCACAGTTTTAAAATCTTGACTAAAAAAAGCTTTCTTGCCTATGAAGGAAAATATACAGTTGATTTAGCCCGTGTTGACCTACTATGGGGCATGTTGTCACGTTGTGTGTATATGGGGCATATCTAATACCTATTTAAAATGTGTACGTGTAAAATGTACAATGGCTTTTTCAGTGCCATTTTAACAGTAACACAATAATAATAAAAAAAAAAAAAAAAAACAGCCAGAATGTAAAATATTTAAATATGTAGATTTGATTCATTCATTCAGAATGAAATTCTGATGCCAAAGTACATAAATACTTTCTTTATTTCTTTCTTACTTTATTCAATTTGCCCTTTGACAATGAAGCAATACAGAGGAAGAAAAAAAAAAATTCTTAAGAAAAAAATGGTCAATAGCAATATTGTGTATATATAGTTTTAAAAATAACTTAAAATATGAACATTCCCTTGTGAAAAAGTGCACTTAATTGTATTGATTTTGCAATTTTAGTATACTTCAAATCTTAAAAGTTTGTATAAAATATACAAATATAAAACACATCACTTGCAGAAAATTGAATATGAATTAAATAAAGCCCACTTAAGTGTAGTTGTAATAAACTTTCATAACTGTTTAACACTTAAGTAATTTTATTAAGTGAACTTTGTAATAATGTCAAATTAAATAATTTACTTTACAGTACATCTTAAATATGTTTTAATAATCTTTTGCCATACTTTTTTTTTAATAAGTACACTTATTTTAATGTGTTGGGGGAAAAAAATAAATAAATCAAAACGCATGTATTTGACAAGTAATTAATTATAATTAACCTGTAGTGTGATGTTACATTATATATATTTGAAATGTACTAAATTGCAACTTAATTTGCGATTTAAAAATGTATAATTACAAATATAGAGCTTTTTGAGGGTTTTAAACAATAACAATCTAACCCAATGGTCCTAATGCATTATTGATTTTACATTAATTTGTTATAACTTCTGAGAATTCAAAAAGGTCAGGATTTAGATAAAAACATGTTATGACAGCCATATTAATGAGAGTTATGACTGAATCGCCTACTGTTACTGTTTTGAAATAGTTTGTTGACAAGCAAAAAAATGTTCATTGAAATGATCTACATTTCTATATGACATACAAGTTTCAAAAGAAATGACATTGAAGGGTTTACTGTACCTGTGTGTCAGTTCATTCTGCAGTACACTTATTTTAGTGAGAATAGAAAACAGTATTTCAAATATGTTTCTGTATTTCAGGGACAAAATCGTATTGATGGAATTACATATAAACAGCCTACTTAAATAGGGAAAAAAGAACACTCATTTTAAAAGTATGACAAAAGTATGTAATTCCTTTTCACAAGGGTTGTCAGTCTTTTACACAAACTTGTGGCAGAGGAAAATGATTCACAGCATGGCAACTCCATAATAGATCACATATATAGTAAACACAGTATCCAGCAATGTTTTGCCTGAAATAGACAACTCATTATGTTTAATTATGTAGCGTTTAGTTTAATCAGAAGGATACCACTCATGTAATCAGGCATTTCATGCCGTCAAGCCACACAGGTCATTTAAAAACAAATGCTTTCACATATCCATAATTATACAAAGCTTTTCTGGCCCAGTTGTTTATGGAGAGCAAAAGTTCAAACCAAGTCTTTGATTAAATGACAGCTTGGCAAGAGACGATACAACAATATTTGCATTGGCATTTCACAACTTTTTAAATAAATTAATTAGTTTTAGCGGAAATGGGAAAAATCACACCTGCTGCTATAAACTAGTTAATGTCTTGTTTATTTTTCATTTATTCACTGTCAAATGTGTGGCTGTCAGATTGAATAAAGGCGCTAATTGGCAGGAAAAGGAAAGGCACAATTAATGCATCTTATTTTTTTTATTTTTTTTTCCCTCACTCCGACATTCCGTCACAATATCTCTCAACACAGTATCACGTCACAGTTGTAGTAATTACACTAGTTTTATTTTATTAAAAAATAAATAAAGTGAATCCAAATGAAAAGTAAATCCTGAGAGTAGAGGCCAATAGAGACCATACACATCACAATGCTTTACTATTGTTATATGTTGTGTTTTTTTTTGTTTTTTTTTGCATTCTGCTTTATGAATTACCAGCATCACACCTCCCTATAATCCTTCCAGTTTGACAACTGATGACTTGAGGACAGAAGTTTCAGGTGTGGAGAGCCGACGCCACATTCCCTTCAGTTGTCATGCAGTGAAAACCTGTGAAAGGAGTTTCTTGAGGTCTTGTGAACATATAACCCAGTAGAAAAACATTTTTTGTCATTTCTGCTTTTGGGATTTGGGTTTGGTTGCACTCTGTTAAACACAGACACTCTGTGCAGATCAGATCAATTGGAATCTAAAAAATTCTATTTATTTGCACTAACGTGAAGTCATATTATCACACAATGATTCACTGAATAAGATTAATAGCCTTACATACAGTTGAGGTCAAAAGTTTACATCCCCCTTCCAGAATCATTAAAAATGTTATTTTACCAAAATAAGAGGGATCAAACGGAATGTTTGTTGTTGTTGTTTTAGTATCAACCTGAATAAGATATTTCACATAAAAAATGTTTAAATAGAGTCCACAAGATTAAATAATGGTTGAATTTCAAAAGTTTACATCCCCTTGATTCTTAGTACTGTGTTGTTACCTAAATGATTTTAGTGATGGTTGTTCATGTGTCCCTTGTTTGTCCTGAACAGTTAAACTGTCCACTGTTCTTTAGAAAAATCCTTCAGGTCCCACAAATGGTTTTTCAGCATTTTTGTGTATTTGAACCCTTTCCAACAATGACTGTATGATTTTGAGATCCATCTTTTCTCACTGAAGACAACTGAGGGACTCGTATGCAACTATTACAGAAGGTTCAAACACTCACCGATGCTCTAGAACAGGGGTGGGGAACGTCGGTCCTGGAGAGCCACAGCCCTGCATAGTTTTGCTTCAACCCTAATCAAACGCACCTGAACAAGCTAATCAAGCTCTGAAGAGTTACTAGAAATCAACAGGCAGGTGAGCTTTAATTAGGGTTGGAGCTGATCTCTGCAGGGCTGCGGCTCTGCAGGACCGGAATTCGCTACCTCTGCTCTAGAAGGAAACACAATGCATTTAAGGGGGGGTGAAAACTTTTTGAATTTGAAGATCAGGGTAAATTTAACTTTTGTCTTCTGGGAAACATGCAACTACCTTCTGAAGCCTCTGCAGTACTAAAATGAGACAGAAGATGGATAAAAGATGGATCTCAAAATCATACAGTCATTCTTGGAAAGGGTTCAAAAAATGCTGGGAAACCAGTTTAACTGTTCAGGACAAACAAGGGATTTATGAACAACTATCACCAAAAAAAAAAAAATAAATCATCCAGGTAACAACATGGCTTTAAGAATCAAGGGGATGTAATCTTTTGAACTGGGTCATTTTTATAAATTCAATTAATATAGTCCACAAAAGAAAATATGTAAACATCTTTTATGTGAAATATCGTATTCAGGTCAGTACTAAATAAACAACAACATGCATTTGGTATGATCTCTCTTATTTTGGTTAAATAATTACCATTAATGATTCTGAAAAGGGGATGCAAACTTTTGACCTCAACTGTACTTTAATGTCATTGAAACTTATGTGATATATTTAAATATATTAGTAATGACACTTTTGTAATTATTGTAATGATGCAGTCTAGTACATTTAAAATCTATAGACTTTATATGTAATGTCAGATAACACTATTGCTTTAGTATGCTAGTATGCTTCTATTTGTACTTTTTAAATAAAAGTTTACTTGAGCGTGTTAAGAAATACTCATGAAGGTGTATGCTCTTTATGTTATATCAGTTGTTATAGCATATATACTTTTTAAGATGAAGTACACTACAGGTTCACACTGAAAACACTTAAGCACACTTCATTTCCTCAAGGTTCTTTTTTCATGAAGTAGTCTCTCACAAATTACATTTCAGTCACAAGAAACAATTAAAAAAAAAAAGACATTAATTTTTTTAAGCTGATGTGTATGTAAAATAGTTATAAAATAAGAGGACATAGGGTTAACCAGGTCATGTTTTGATCAGATTAAACTTCTGTTGTGCCACCTATCACTGCCATCTTGACTACTGAGTCTTCATCTCCAAGTTTCCCAGAAAAATATGGAAGACCTGCCAGAAGTTTTATGAACCGTGAGGTGGGTGAAGAGAGAGTAAGATAAACACCAAGATAAAAGAGAGAGAGGGAGAGTTTTATTCAGAACTGTTGCAAAAGTTTAACTTTACATAGGAGACGGGGATAGGAACAATACCAGGGTAAATTGTAACACTATTAGAAAATGCAATCTTTGGTTCAAATTTTATTTTGTTAATCAAACTTACTTTTTTTATGTGGTGTACATAAAACTCCATCAACCCCACTATTAAACCCCATTTTATGTAAAGCATAGTGAGCTGAAAAAATAAATTGGCTAACTTTTAAACGTTTAATTATTTGACACCCATTAACTCGACTGCATATCACTTTTTTCTACCTCAAAATAGTTTGTCACCTCAGGAAGATGCTTCTTATGTATGATCATGATTTCATCTGTATCTAATTTCTAAATAAACCAATGGTTCTACACCTCAGCCTGTGTTACAAACATTTCTCCCCTTTTTCTCCAACAGGAAGACTGTAAATAGCCCCTGACATGATAGAAGACAAGAACGAAAAACAGCAGAAATTTCCTTTTGTGTTTTTCTGTTTCTGAAGATCATGTTGAGCCCAGTGGTGCTTGACTGAGGTGAAAACAGAGAGCTCTGCCTGGGAACATGATGATTTTTTTTTTTCCTTGGTCTTGTATCCCATGTCAACTAAGGGCCTATTGCAGGTGTGAGAGTAAAACAGTGCTTTTTAAATTACAGAAGAAAAAAACCTTATGGAATTAAACAAGATTTTTGCCTTTGGCATCTGCTCTGTTTAAAACAGGCTGCTTGTGGGGAAGGAAAGAGCAACAGCAGAGTTTTATGGGTTTTCAATGCTAGCTGATATATTTTAACTCATACCTATGACTTTCACTTCACAGATAATGGAACCGAAGTGCTCACACAAACTGAATTTTGTTTGAGATTGTTTGAAATCATAGACTTTAAAATCAACTTTTTGTTACTTCCATAATGTGACAAAAAAAAGGTACTGTACCAGAATGGCCAGATCTGACTGCAATTTTAATAACAAAAAACTAAAGATATTAAAAAAAAAAAAAACTATTACCAAATTTGAAATAAAATAACATAAATATTGGTTTAAAAAATTTAACTGCTTTTGCAACTAACTGAATAAATGTTCAGAAATATGTAAGTTGAAATACTAAAATTACAAAAATAACTAAAATAAAACAAAGCTAAACAGAAACATAGAAACAAAGCTAACAAAAAGGACAAAAACAAGTAATATTACTTACACTGCTAATTTACCTAACATTAATATGAAAACTGAAAATATAAAAATGTAAAATACTAAATTGCTTTTGTTTCAAATTTAACAATATTTGCTATCATTGCTAAAATTTCACACATTAAAGTATTGTATTACTGGAACTTAGAAAAGCTGTATTATCCAAAATATAAGCCTAAAATATGTCTGTTGGTTACCCAGTAGCCTTTGTGACCTGGGTGGTGCAATCAAACAAGGAAAGCTTTCAGAGGAAGTTATCACATTTTTAATGACTACTGACATTTTTCCTTTTATTATAACATGTACTGATGAATAGTGCAAGAGAGCTTCTTGTTAAAGACTACAGCGGCTCGTATATCCAATGTACCCGTTTAATTTTCTGCATCATTAACTGTCTTAGTGTGAGTGCAGTCAGCCTGCGGCAATGGCCGCACATGTGGTTGTGTTTACTAGCATGTTTATGACCGTATGAAAAAAGAGAACTGGATAAATGGTGGACCACTGTGTGTTAATGGCTTAATGGTTGAAGTGACCCCAACAAGCCCTTTAACACAGAGAGGGGTCACTTTTAGTTTAGACTTTAACTATGGGAGGCATCAATCTGGTTTCCAACTAAATAAACTCTGAAACTGATGTTGTGCTGAGCAGTGGAAATGTCACCTTAGCATACAATTAAGGCGACAGACCATTGCATACTCTCTCTGGACAAAGTTTTGGGCTAATTGGTAAATTAAAATAATTTAAGTAACACTTCAGTGTAAAGCCATTTAGGAATAGTTCACCCACAAATGGAAATTTGCTGACAATTTACTCACCCTCAGGCTGTCCAAGATGTAGATGAGTTTGTTTCTTTATCGGAACAGACTTGTAGAAATGTAGCATTACATAATTTGCTCACCAATGGATTCTCTGCAGTGAATGGGTGCCGTCAGAATTAGAGTCCAAAGAGCTGGTAAAAACATCAAAATGTTACACAAGTAATCCACATGTCTCCAGTCCATCAATCGATGTCTTGCGAATTGAAAAGCTGCATGTAAAAAACAAATTCATCATTAAGATGTTTTCAACTTTAAACCATTGTGTCGGTCTGATATACAGTGCCGTCGCACTACTGGTGTCCCAAGTTCAAATCCCGGCTCGAGGACCTTTCCCCCCCGTCTTTCTGTCCCACTTCACTTCCTGTCTGTTCTCCACTATTCTAAAAAAAAAAAAAAAAAAACCATTGCTTTCATACAACTCATCTATCCATAACTTTGCTTTCTTCAGTGACATTTAAGTGCCAAGCCAAAACAGTCCTAAACAGATAAGCCGGTGGATTTTGATGTGAGAGGACAAAAGAGGATGGACTTTTTCACTGGATTAATTATTATTATCAATTATGGACTCCTATTTTGCCCAGAAGTGACAGTTTAGAGTTAAAACACCTTAATGATAGATTTGTTTGTTTGATGTCGCAGGTCAGCTTTTCATTGTGTGTAGGCGTCTATAGGTATTTATTGCTTTGATTTGAACGCTTGCCATGCACACTGATTATGAATGTGACTTTACAATGAAAACTGGTCTAAAACTACAGACTGTTGAAATGAAACTGTTCTGCACAGCTCACAAGGTTAACTAACCCAAAGTGTCTGCAGACATATAATACCAACATTACTCTTTTGCAGAAGACTTTTATTTTTCAATGAATTTGCATGAAGACGGAGCTAACCTTTATTCTTATCAGATTGTCTAGATGTAGGGTGATATTATCCTCTACGGCTCGGTCTTCAATATGTCTCCGTACCTTTACATAAATCTCACCCTTTATCTTGCGGTTCCACTGTCTGTCTTAGACAAGACAAGAATAAAGATCCTGACATTATGATTTAAAGGCTGCAAATGTTTTAGTTCATGTTCTTTCTTTCTCTTTTTCCTTAGTTTTTCTCTCTCTCTCCTTTTTTTTTAATTTAATAAAATGAGTATCTTCTTATAAAATTGTTTAAAAAGTTTCAATATGAAAATTAGTAAATAATAAACTTAATACACTGAAAATAGAAGAAAAAAAATGTAAATTATATATTTATCATATTTTATTAATAATATGTGACCTTGGACCACAAAACCAGTCTTAAGTAGCACAGTTATATTTGTAGCAATAGCCAAAAGTACACTGTATGGGTCAAAATTATTTTCTTTTATGCCAAAAATCATTAGAATATTAAGTAAAGATCATGTTCCATGAAGATATTTTGTAAATTTCCTACCGTAAATATATCAAAGCTTATTTTTTGATTAGTAACATGCATTGCTAAGAACTTAATCTGAACAACTTTAAAGACGATTTTCTGAATATATATATATTTTTTTTCACCCTCAGATTACAGATCTCGAACAAATATTATCCTATCCTAACAAACCATAAATCAATGGAAAGTTTATTCATGGTTTTGCCTATGACTGGTTTTGTAGTCCAAGGACACATATAGAAATGCACATAAATGTGCAATTTTACATGTGGCTCTTAAAATAAATTATTTTAAAATATTATTTTAAAATACTTTTAAAAATGCATTACCATTGAATTTTATATTTTTTATATTTTGTTTTAATAAAAGGGGATGATGTACTACAAGAAAGTTAATTTAAAGGAATAGTGTACCCAAAAATGAACGAGTTTAACCAAAAATTTACTCACACTCAAGCCATCCTAGGTGTATATGTTTTTCTTTTTTCAGATGAATACAACTGCAGCTATATTTAAAAACATCCTGACTCTTTCAAGCGTTATAAAAGCAGTGAATGGGGATTAACCCTCTGGGATCTGAGGGTGTGTTGGGGCCCTGGAGAAGTTTTGACATGCCCTGACATTTGTGATTTTTACAATATCTTAAAAACATATTAAGGGCTAAAGTCAACACAAACTGGGCTACAATAATATGTGAGCAACATGAATGTACATGTTTGTGTTTTTGAGAAAACAATGTTTATGCATGGTCACTGAAATATGTATAAATATATAATAAATATATATTTTTTTCTTCTATAAAATAATCCTAGAAAATCATCCTACGCACTCATTCACAAAAAAACATATATTGATTAAAATTTTGTAAGACGTGTTGTGTTATGCGAGAGAGTGACAATGGCCATGAATATTAGTTATTCACACTTGAGACAAAGGGCCTCCCGTAATGACCCATCAGTCAGTATTGTGTCTTTTTGAAGCCCCAACAACTGCATCCATACATCATTAAAAGTACTCCACACAACTCCGGAGGGTTAATAAAGGCCTTCTGATGTGAATCGCTGTGATTGTGTGAGAAACGTACCCTTATTTAAAACTTTATAAACCATAATCTGTAGCTTCTGCTAACTGTCACACACACATTTGTGAGAGAGTAGTGTTCTAATGGATAAAGAAGGACGTAGTCATAGCATACTCTGGTGAGAATATGCTAGTCTCACGAGAACTAAGTTTTGTTTACAGCAAAGGAAAACCAGCCTCCTCTTGGCTTGTATTGAAATCCTCCAACGTTTGTTATTTACAAATCCTTTTTGTACTTCTAATTTGTAACCAGTGTTTTATTTTGTTCTCTTCACTTCTAAATTTGTGAAGTATCACATAAAAGTGACACAAAAAAGTTTAAATATTGTCTACTATTTATTGAAATGTCAAATGCAACACTTGAAGGAGGTCATAACATTGATTACAGAGAGAGCAGCAACTGTTTTGGTTAAAGGAACACTCCACTTTTTTCATATAGAGTTAAACAGTTGAGTTTTACCGTTTTTGAATCAATCTCCGGGTCTAGTGGTAGCACTTTTAGCATAGCTTAGCATAGAACATTGAATCTGATTAGACCATTAGCATCTCGCTCAAAAATGACCAAAGAGTTTTGATATTTTTCCTATTTAAAACTTGACTCTTCTCTAGTTACATTGTGTACTAAGACTGACGTAAAATGAAAATTATTTTTAGATTGATATGGCTAGGAACTATACTTTCATTCTGGCGTAATAATCAAGGAACTTTGCTGCTGTACCATGGGTGCAACAGGTGCAATGATATTACGCAGCGCCTAGGGGAGTTGGAAAATGAACCTATTTTCAAAAAAAGTGGAGTGTTCCTTTAACTAGGTCCTTGTCCCTGTTTAGGTAAAATTATTATTATTAACAATTTGTCAGACAAAATGTTTAAAATCATTTACTGTAAAAATCTTTCTGTCACTTTTTCTCACCTTTTTTGCCCCTTTCATTTTGTTCTCAGTGTTCCATCTGCAAATTCCAGGTAATGTATGAGCTTTCTGTCAGACTGCATTAGTGTCATAGCGAAGTGCTGCTTACCCAGGACACACCAGACGCCCTGGAGCACATGGAGGCAGTGGACCTTGTTCAGAACAAGTGTGATGCCATGTCAGAATGGGAGAACAGTTCTCGCCTGAGTGCAGCACCGCTGTGAAAAGCTCTAGGTGTTCTAGTGCTTATGTAATATTTGTGTCAACATTCATTATGTGTTCAAAAAAAAAAAAAAAAAAAAGTTTAGAAGATATCAAAAGAACAAGTGCTTAAGCTTAAAAACAGTTTGAAACCTTATTTTTATGATTTTATATCTTACATCACCCTTTTTGAAAGACAAAATGCACATAACTCCATCTTTATTATGTCTAATATCGTTTTTCACCATATAAAATACACTCTTCTTCAATAAATTAACAGATTGTTATGATTTACAAATTACAATCATATTTTAAAGTATTCAATTATTTCATCCTCAGTAAAGCATAAAACCAAGATTATTTGATTTTGCCCTCTTCAAAAATCACATATTGTCAAAGTCTTGTAAGCTGCAACAGAGGTGAAATTCTTAGGCTGTACATAAATCACAGATTCAGGGAGTAATGTGAATGTGTCAGACCGGCTGATTTCAGGAGGATGGTAATGCATTAAGGGCAGGCTGATGTAAGGCCCTACACTCTTCCTGTTCAGACCTCACACAGTCCTGAGCACCTGGATGGTGAGCAGGGTCCTCACTCACCCTGGGGTCTAGAAACGGCTACACTATTCAATGCAAATCCAAAAATAAAAATTGCTGAAAATGTACTCAGAATGAGAATGAGAATGAGAGTCCAAACAACTGATAAAAACATCACAATAATCCACAAGTAATCCACATCACTCCAGTCCATCAATTACATGTTTGTAAGGAAAAAAAAAAAAAAAAAAAAAAAAAAAAAAATCCATCATTAAGAGTTTTTAAGTTTAAAGCATCACTTCTGACCAAAATTAGGCTCCAATATCTATAACACTTCCTTCAGGGAAATGTCCATCCCCTGTAGACATCTCACATCATTTTTACGAGCTGTTTGGACTGTCATTCTGACAGCACCTGTTCACTGCAGAGGATCAAAAGGTGAGCAAGTGACGTACATTTTTCCAAATCTGTCCCCGATAAAGAAACAAATTCATCTGCATCTTGGATGACTTGAGGGTGAGTAAATATTCAGCACATTTTCATTTTGTGAGCTTGAGCCTGTATCTGTATGTTTGAATAGTTTAAAATGATTTTTTACAGAAAATATCCTGAAATACAGAAAATCTTTCACATTGTGCACCTATTATAAGTTGCACACAAAGTACCTTATTTTTTATTTTTTATTTTACTATTCAGTTTTGTAGTCTGTTTTCCCACAGTACTCAAAAATATTTCATTATAATGAGAATAGAGGTTGGCAGCTTTCTTTTGCTGCTGTCATCTTTTCTACTCTGAACTCTTTGCAGTTTGGTCATTTTGAAGCTCTCAGGCAGATAATGACAAAGGGGTTGAAATAAATCAATAAATCTCATGTATTTTGTATGACCCTGTGCTGCACAATGTGTATTAACATAATAAAGGTCAGCATCCCAGCACACTGCCTCAGCCTGTTAGCCATGAGATTTCAGAAACATCTTTCTGATAACTAGGTTTCCTCCAGGACTCAGATTTTATACTAGAGATCAAGTGGTGACCCAACACAGTACCAAAATTGTTTGTCGTACAAAATTGAGTTTTAATGGTTTCATGCTTTTGGCAGGCAGTAATTTACAGCACAAAACACACTGTGATCAGCACAAACAATGTAATTGAACTCGTATTTAAAGTAATTTGGATTAAACTGTCTTCTGTAGTTCTGTGTTTGAGGACATTCACATAAGTTGCTCATGTTGACAGCTGTCCAATTTGTATAGTGTGAAGTGAAAGATAAATTAGTGTAAAAAACTACAGAACGCCCATCAACAATATGTTGATAAGCTAATGTATTGTGCTATGTACCTATTATTAAATATTACAATATTTTATTTTTTTTTTTTCTGACAAGCTGTGACTAAAAATAGAACAATAAAATAGAATACACACACACACACACACAATGCAACATATTACAAAAGAATTTAATTTTATTTGTGCGCTGTAATCCAAGTCTTCATAATCCGTATGACTGTGAGGAACAGAACCATATTTATGCCTTTATTCAGCAATCTTCCTCTCCATTTTGAGTAGCGAGTCAAGCGGCCACAAGCATCAAAACCAGCGCTGACGCACTCGTAACCATTTAGAAAGTTGCTGATTCAAGAAGCCTTACAGCATGGTTTACAGCAGTAAAATTGAAAGCTCAAAAAAATCTTTTTAATGCTATACTGTTACTAAAATGGTCATTTCCCTGCGTGTTTTGGTCAATTACATGTTTTTATATCTTTTTATGTTCACTAAAACATTGGTAGGTTTTGGGATAGGTTGAAAGTCTAAATTTCTTATCGAAAAAATGATAAAAATGCATTAATAAAAATATCTCAATGATATAAAAAGATTTGCAAAAATGGCATGTTTTTTTAGATAAAAATATGTAGCAATTTTTACATTTTAAACATCAAAATACATCTAAATTGTATGTTTCAGCATCAATAAAAAATTACAAAAATGTACATTTTGTGCTTGTAAACATTACGTACTATTACCTACGTATAAAGAATGAGATACTAGAGAACTGGCGTCAGGGTCTGGTCCAATCCTACAGAAGAGCTAGTAGCTCAGATTGCTGAAAACCTAATGCTGGCTGTATTACAAAGGTGTCAGTTCAACACAGTTTTCTGCATATTGGCCTGCATAGCCACAGACCAGTAAGAGTGCTCATGATGACCCCTGTCCATCACTAAAAGTGTTTACAATGGGCATGTGCTCATTAGAACTGGACCATGGAGCACTGGAAGAAGGTTACCTGGTCTGATGAACCTTGTTTTCTTTTAGGTCAGGTGGATGGCTGGGTGCATGTATGCCCTAGCAAATGTTCTGCTGGCATTCATGTGGATGTTCCTTTGAAAAGTACCACCTACCTAAAGATTGTTTCAGACCATGTACAACCCTTCATTTCAGTGGCCTCTTTAAGCAGGAGAATGAACCTTGCCACACTGCACAAATTGTAGAAATGATTTGAGGACCATGACAAAGTGTTGCTTTGGCCTCCAAATTTCCAAGATCTCAGTACGATTGAGCATGTTCAAATCCAATCCTTGGATGCCCCACCTCACATTAAGGTGGTTTTAATGTTGTGGCTGATCAATGAATACTACTACTACTACTAATTATTATTGCTTTTGGTGCTTTAATTAGCATACTTTCCTTAATGATACCTTTAAGATGACATGTGAAGTTGTTGCAATCAACGTGATGTTTTTCTCTTATTCCTGTCATGCATTTCTCAAGATTTTTCTGAATATCATCAGTGAAACAAGCCTATTTGAGAAAATTATTTCTGGAACGAAGGCTAATTTGCTTATTTACTAGTATAACAAAAATCATTTTGTGCTATTCAGTCTTGTAATAAACTAGCCAAGAATATTTTGATAATATAATGTCTAAATAGTCTAATGTGTTAGTGTTTTGGGGCGCTGTCCATTCAAAAGTTACTAAATGTAGACTTTAGGTATTAATATAGACCTTTAAAGTACTAATATACTAATAAGTGATATACTAATAAAAGTACTAATATACTAATAAAAGTACTAATATATGAAAATAATGTAAATAAGGTACAAATATGTACCTTTTAGCTTTTGTACCTTAGGGTATCACTGCAGTGACAGCTTTTTTACTGAGAGTGCACAATGAAAGTTAATGGAGTCCAGTCTCTTTTTGGACCCTACTGACTTTAATCAATCTGGGCAAATACTAACCTGTGTTGAAAGCAAGTCATACTAGTTTGGAATTAAATGAGCTTTCATCATATTGCCATCTCATACTCCACTCAGTTTGTTTTTGTCTTTTCCCTGACAAACACTGTCAGCATTAACACACCTGCTTGCTTGAGTTTATGCACTTCCATTTCAGTTTTGTATGTCAATGAGGATGTCAGAATGTGACTTGACTGATGATGGCCAGTCAGTGATGTCGAGACCAAAGTTACAAGCTGTATATCATATAGTCTGATATAAAAAGGTCATTGGTGTTGCACAGTCTGCAATAGCTTTAACGCATGCAGACATATCATACAATCTGACAAGCAACAGTCATAAAGGACAGAAAATTTCTCATATTGTACACTTGCTTTAGTGAGACAATCACTTCAGAGAGCATTTGAATTGTGGTCACATCCAGACATTTGAAGGTGAAGTATATAACTCCTGTGCACTTCAAGGTTCAGCGAGCGGAAACACATTCCAGCTGCCACTCACTATAAGACGAGGCTATGCTGTTTGATTGATAGCTGTCCATTTACCACATAACAACCCCAAGTGTGCAATCCATCCTCTCATCTGGCGGTAAAGGCAAACAGATCAGTGTATATCAACTCACTCAATCTCTCTCCTCTCTTTTTAGACTTCAGCAGTGGTACCTGTAGCTGAGATGTCTAATTAAAGGACCTTCACTGTGCCTTTCCCACAGAACATATTGCACAGCTTGAATTGAGACGTGGCCATTAGTTTTGCAAAGGTCAAAATCTAATGTCCATTTGAGATTTCTTGAGTGACATTTCATGGCAAATGTCTTGCTCTTAAAGGGACAGTTCATTGAAAAAAATAATATTTCCTTACCCTCATGTCATTTCAAACCTGTATGACTTATTTTCTTCAAAAACACATAAAAGCAATGAACTGACACAAATGGAAATTGAATATATACATTAGGGGCGTTTCCCCCAGGGTGGCAAGGGTGGCAAGGGAGGCAGTGCCTCCTCAAAACACTGGATGAGAAAAGAAATTGTAGTACAAAAATAAAATAACACAAAAATTACAAAATATATCATAAGAAAAAAATTTATAAATGTTTTTCTAAAGAAATATTGTCCAACAGCAACACCAGCAGGTGAAGTTACAGCAGGAGTCAGCTTGAAATGGCCTAACTTGAAATGGTCTGAAAGCATAATCTGTGGGAGTTCATATATATTTATTTTATATACGCAATTATTTATTTATTTTTTTACGCAGTTAACACGCTGACTACGCCCCCAGATCTGTACATCTTGTTATATTTCATACAGTTGACTGCTGATAAATAGAGCAGTAACTCCATAAATGCAGTTATGCCTTAAAATTCAAGATATTGTTGCCAAAAAATCCCCCTGTATGTGTATCACGTATGTATCACGTATCACACAATATCACACAGGAAGAAAGAGCAATATGATACGAGTGCTGATTTTGTTCCGATCTATAATGAGTTTAGTTTAAATGTGATTTTATACAACAGTTCAGTAAATAAGAAGTTGATATTGTCTTATATTTAAAACCAATATTTTGTATTTTTGCTCAGTTTTGCAGAGAACATATTACCTTTGAAGCCATAGCAGAATTGTTGTGCATCTCTGTGCAACACAGGAGTGTTGAGTTTCTCAATTAATCCACGTTTTGAACGAATCGTGTGAATCAATGATTCAATGGCCCATTCATAAAGAGAGTCATTTACTTCATTCCTGCATTCCTGAATGAATCAGCCCTTTGAAGGAATCAAACTGAATGAGTGAATGACTCACAAAGACATTTACCGCCACCTGCTGGCAGATTTAGTTTCTTATTTAGAGTATCATTTCATTAATATAATAATAATAATAATAATAATAATAATAATAGTAGTAATAATAAAAATAAAAACATTAAAGGGATAGTTCACCCCCCCAAAATTAAATTATGTCATCATTTACTCAAACCTGAACAGTGTTGGGGAAAGTTACTTTTAAAAGTAAATGCATTACAATTTTGCGTTACTCCCTGAAAAAGTAACTAATTACGTTAAGTTACATTAAGGCAGGGCTTGCTTATAATACAAAACAATGTAAAATCCCTTTTACACCAAAAGTGAAATGAATTCACCTCAGGCTGAAAGAAAAGTACATTTATGCAGGAGATCACTCTTCAGCTATAAAAAAATAAAATAAAATAAAAATGAAGCACAAATGTCTAAAGTCATTTTTGCTTATTAGTATGGTTGAATTGGATCATCGAAGGTCAGAAGCAAAGACACTGGTTTATAAAATGGGATTAAATACATAAAGGATATTTGTTTTATCTAACATATTTAATTATTGCAGGGTTGCGTCATATTCTGAGTTTGCATTGCACTGATTTTATTCATTTTGAGGAATACTGAATCTGTTTTTTGTGAGTGAGATGGATTAATGCATGTTCATATTTAGTCTAGAAAACAGTAACATCATGTTTACTCCCAATTTCCGGACAGGAGACTTGTCAATTAATAAATGGGGAAAAAAGTAACTGCTGTTACTTATTTGAAAAGTAATTTTTTTCTTAGAAATTCAAAAGTAATGTGTTACTTTACTAGTTACTTGAAAAAAGTAATATTATTACGTAACTCACATTACTTGTAATCGTTACCCCAACACTAAACCTGAATGACTTGCTTTTTTTGTGGAACATAAAAGAACGTATTTTGAAGACTGTTGGTAACAAAGCTGTTTTGGTTACCATGACTTCTATTATATGAAGAAAAATGTGATGTTTCTCAAATTATCTTCTTTTATGTTCCATAGTTTACATTAGGCCGTTGCAGCCTAAATGTTTATGTGTAGTAAATTTTATGTTGAATCAAAGAAAATATTTCTTTCTAAAGCTACAATTTGTAATGTCTTTAAATTGCTTTAGGGCAAATTTATTTTGCGATTAATTAATCGACACATCATGTAATTAATTAGATTTTAAATTTTAATCGACGGACAGCCATACACACACACACACACACACACACACACAGACAGAGGCATGCACAGGCATGTTCAAAATCATTCAGTCATTCAGTAAAATCTTTTAGTAATGTGTCCAAATTGTGACAGCTATTGTAATTTTCTATGCTCTTAAAATGAAATAATGTACAGTACAAAAGTTTGGGCTCAGTAGTTTTTTTTTTTTTTTTTTTTCTTCTCTTCTTCACAAGTCTGTCGTAATTGTTAGTACATAAGAAAATGTTTGAAGGTACAATATTTTGTTTTGTGGATATTTTCCCAAGGCATTGTCACTTCCTCCCCAGAGCAGCTGTTTGTTACTACAGAAATATGCTGCTTTTTCCCTGATTCTGATTTGAGATGCTGTCTAAAAATGGCTGATGCACTCATATTTTCCTCTGCACTGCTGGAGATGTTGATTAACAACAAGGTCATAAAAAAGACAGACAGGCCTTGTTTTTGTTGTGTGTTCTTGTCTAACTCTTTTCACAGACATCGATTCCTCCTGCCAACCTCAGGCCTACTGAAAACAATCATGGAAAAATAAATACATAAAGCAAATATCATCAAGACAAATGAACAGGATGTGTGGGCGGTTTACTCCTGTGAGTCACTCACTGAGAGCATTTTACTTCATCATGCACTGACCTTATGAGTTTCATCCATTGATCTCATTATTGCAAAACAAAATGAAGTGTGGCACTTTTCAAAAATAGGGTACAAAAAAGGATCGGAAATGACTTCATTTTTTTCTTTCTTGGTTCAGTGAAAAGTCATGCTGACCCCTTAGAAAATGTTTATTGTTAATCTCAGGAGGTCAAACTAACACTGTTTTATATTCATTATAAATTAAGTTTTTGAAAGCAAGAAACATTAAATAAACATAAAAATTAGATGTACAAAATAAAATAAATAAATAAATAAATAAATAAATAAAATTAAAGTGATCTTTAGAACCAATTTTAACAAATATTTATTTTATTTTATCAACAAATGTGCAATCTTAACTGGTGGATATTTGATTAGTTCAAAACTAGATGATTTTAAAGGGAATTTTATTTTTAAATGATAGTTTATCGGATATGTTTAATAATTCGCTACTTAAAATATATGATTTGTGCATTAAAACCCTTAAAAAAGTAAAAGAACAAAGTGTAATCGTGGAAATGTGTCAACGTCCCCCTTTCCACTCTCTCATTTCCCCTGTGTCTAATACTTATTTAGTTTTCTTGTTGAAACAGAAACCTTGAGTCGTGATTGGGCGTGGGAACGGCCCAATGAGGGAGTTTCTCTTGTGAACCGGAGAACATAAGATTTGAAACAAATCGATTCTCATTATTTATGGACTTTTCTGAGCGTGTAAACCAGTCAGGCTTGAATAAACCAACCACATGCTCAGTCTTGCACAGAATATTTCATCACAAGCACACACACACAAACTATTCACCTTCAAGCTCAACACCTGACAAGTAAGAAATGAGATAGTGGACGAGGTCCAAGAGACAAGTCACCCCGGACCTGCAATGTGTGAGAGAGGAAGCCGACAGCCTAAAACCAATTTACACGCTCTTGCATTCCCAATTCATTTCACAATTATTCACTTCAGACTACATCTGCACCTGAGGCAGATGGCCACAGTGAGTTGATTTTTTTTTCCATGTAAGCTCACCGGAGGGACACAGTGTTGGCGTTGATAATGAAGTATCCACTTTCGGTTACTAATACATATAATCATTCACTTGTCAGTCTTTAGATCTAATCGATATGTTTTTTGTTTTGTTTTTTTCTCCCTCAGGAGTAATTCTCCACAAATGGGACATACATGTACATAAGAAATACCCAGAAGAAAGTTGTATCACAACTAGGAAATTAGCACTTTCAGTTTTGTTTAATTCCTCATTTCTCCACATGTAAGTGCTCTTAGAAATGTATTTACGATAACTATAGCAGATATAGCAGCACTCAGTTTGAGTGGCGAATATAAACTAGGGATGTCACAATACTCAATATAATATTGAACCGTTCGGTACGACATGCACGGTTCAATACGTGCTTGTGAATTGTGTTTTTTTCGGTTTTGCATTTAAAGGAACACTCCAATTTTTTTGTAAAATAGGGTAATTTTCCAACTCCCCTAGAGTTAAACAGTTGAGTTTTACCGTTTTCGAATCCATTTAGCTGATCTCCAGGTCTGGCAGTAGCCCTTTTAGCATAGCTTAGCATAGATCATTAAATCCGATTAAACCGTTAGCATCTCGCTCAAAAAATGACCAAGGAGTTTCCATAATTTCCTAATTAATACTGGACTCTTCTGTAGTTACATCGTGTGCAAAGACGGACGAAAAATGAAAAGTTGCGATTTTCTAGGTCGATATGTCTAGGAACTATACTCTCATTTCGGCGTAATAATCAAGGAATAATCAATCATGGTTGCTGCCGTACCATGGGTGCAGGAGACCCTGCCTTTACACAAACTTAGTGCCGGTCACTTTCAGGCGCTGTGTAATATCATTGCGCCTGCTGCACACATGGTACGGCAGCAAAGTTCCTTGATTATTACGCCAGAATGAGAGTATAGTTCCTAGCCATATCAGCCTAGAAAATCGCAACTTTTCGTTTTCTGTCACTCTTAGTACACAATGTAACTACAGAAGAGTCAAGTTTTAAATAGGAAAAATATCATAATTATATATGGTCATTTTTGAGCGAGATGCTATCGGTCTAATCAGATTCAATGATCTATGCTAAGCTATGCTAAAAGTGCCACCGCCAGACCCGGAGATTGGCTGAATGGATTTGAAAACGGTAAAACTCAGCTGTTTAACTCTAGGGAAGTTGGACAATGAGCCTATTTTTTAAAAAAAAGTGGAGTGTTCCTTTAAATAATTTCCATGTTTTATTTCTCTTGAAATGGACTACTTGCATTAAACCTTGTGATGCACTTACGGCTCAGTTATTTCCGGTTATGTACATTTTCAATGCGCTGTAATCATCTAGTCTTAAATGCCTAATAAAATGTGATTTCGCGGGATGATTTTAAATTCGGAAATTTTCAGAGACAGGAGAAGACATATTCTGATGATTACTGAGTACAGAATTTTCCAAACCCAACGGAACGTGAAACCGATCTGAGAAAGCGGTGGCTAGTAATCATACATGATTGTTCACCACAGGGTGTCAGTGCTCTATAGTGGCCTAATCGCGACACTGCAGTTTGTGAGATCTGATTAATAAGATCATAATGAACCTTTATTTATCTGTATTAAATATGTTAGTCACTATTCTGTGTCATTTCACTGTATGTAGTCTAATGTCAAAATATGAATATTCAATAGTCGCACTGTCAGCGTGTTACTGTTAGAAATTATTTAAATGTTTAACATCATTAAATAAGGCAGTTACCTCACATTCATTCAGCCATTTTAAACAATGGAATAAGCAGTAGGGGCTCGGAATAAGAGCACCAATGCACACAAACAAATGGTTTTACTACAAATAAAACCAAAAATTGAAATTGAAGTTAAACCATATAACCACAAATTGACTCAGGTTTTACTACACTGTCCATAGTTTAACGATGGTAGGCTATTTGTAGTAAAAATGTTGTTATACAAATGGTAAAAATGGGAAAAACATGGCATGATTAGTTTTCGTAAGGGTGTTTATCAGTCAAACTCATTTAAAACTGTACATTCATTAGGTATGAAATATAATAATAGAAAAATACCATTTGCTGTGGGTGTGCCTGTGATTTCACGTGCTAAGATGACGAAACACCTCCCCATTTATATTTGAAAAAGCAACACTTGCAGAGCATCTTAATGAAATGCAATAAGCCTTTTTGAACATGTATGAACCTGTTGTTCAACAAAAGAAAACCTTATAACTTATTATTTTTTTTTTTTACTTAACAGCATCAGTCGAATGTTTGAATATACTTTTCTTTTGTGATCTGATGTGACTTCTTATCATAGAATGAGGCAGACAATATATTCTATGCTGTATGTCGATTAGCAATGCCCTACAAATATAGTTAATCATTATAAAAAAATACCCAAGATGGCTTGAAGAACACAGATAAACCATATATTATTGCAGACAAGTGTTTATTGTCCTTACATTTCATCATTCAAAATGTTTAACGTTATATCTTGTTTTAATTCAGTTACAGCAATAGCGATGCCTTTATCCATATTTGAGATTTCCTGGCTGGAAAGTCATCAATGTTATCTCTTTGACGTATATGTGGATTTTCTGCACGAGGGCGCCCTCTGGCATCCAGTATGAATAAAACCCCTCCTATTTTGTGTAAATCTGAAAAATAATACCTCTCTCAAAAGAAATATTAAGCAGACATATAATAATAATCCACGCTTTTTTCAGTGTACATAGGTTTACAGGAGTATTTTGTTGTTAGTTAGATGAAAAAAAAAAAAAAAAACACTGATGTGGCAAGCTATCTGAACAGAAAACCGTGGTTAAAATCCGAGGTACGTATTGAACCGTGGACTAACTGTACTGTTGCATCCTTAATATAAGCTATTGCCACCCGCTGATATAGATAGTTATTTCCTCTCATGCAGGCACAAAATGTACATGCTAGTTGTTCAGTGACTGTAGTCTTCAAGCGCAATGTTTTAGTTCAGACATACGTGATGTGAGGCAACAACATTCATTGCTACTACTTCTTTGTTGTCGGTTTGTTAGGCCACAGCTTTAAAACTCACCAACATTTTCTGATAAAATGTGAATACAGTCGATTCAAAAAAGGATGACTTCTTAGATTTGCCCCACTCTAAGGAAATACGTCAATACCTAAGGGGTCAAAGTTTGGCTGTTTGGCATGAATATGTGGCAGCTAAGCAACAGCAAAGTAGATGAATGAGAAAGATAATGGTTTTCTTTCACAAAGTTTTATAGACCTAACTGATCAATACAGGGAAGAAAATTGCTATCTTAGAGTGATGCCAAGCGGTCTTTAAGCAAAAGTCTCTTTCTCGTCGTTAGTTAATCTCATTGGTGTCATCTTATCACATCATCAGGTTTTTCTATTAGATGAGAAATTCTGTACACAACAGAGATAAATCAAGAATAGAAGAGAAAGAGGTAGAGAAAGAACAACAAATAATTTAATAAATAAGCGTAAACTCATTTACAGCCACAGTATGTACAACTATAAATGATAATCCTTTGCACTTAGTTGGTTGTGAATATGTGGATATTTTTTGATGATAGTTCATTCAAACCTGTGGCAGAGCAAACTGCTGCTTATTGTGTGACTATGAATAGGTGTATCGATTAAGCAACAAAAACAGGCTTTTGAAAATTCCCAGTTTTCCAGAACAAAAGGATCATTTGAGGTAATAGATTGTGTTATTGATTTTAGACTTACAGGAGCATTGCCTTTGTGAGTCTTTAGAATTTCAAGTCAAACCAGATTCAACCTCAATCTTAAAAAAAAAAAACAATGCCTGAAATATTTCATTTCCAGCATCCAAAAAGCTCCATTCCAACTTTGCACTTTCATTTTCACAGCACTTCTGGCGTTAGATAATTTTCCATTTCGTTTTCTTTCAGTTAAAGTTTCATGGCTTCCCATCCTCATACAAATGACCTCTTCAATGACCTTTTTTTCATTTACCCATATAAGCTTTGCTTTGCACACTAAAAATAGTGTGAGTGAAACTCATGAAAACAGTGTCCAAAACATCCATCACTTCATCCATTTTCATAATGACTTGTCCTCTGTAGGTTTACAGAGATGCTGAAGCCTATCACAGTATATCTGGCCGAAAGCAACGAAACACCCTGGATGAATGGCCGGTCCTGAAAAATGTGCATATTAAATAATGTCACAATGCAGAAAAATCTGATGGTTCTGATATGGCTGCATGGTTTTACATGCATACATGTACCCCATAATCAATCAATCAATCAATCAATCAATAAAAATGATTAGTACCTAAAAAGATAGGTTTACATATATTTTACAAATTTACTACAACATAAAATACTTGATACTTTTTTTTTTTTCAGTTTATGCCTGGTGTTTTTTTTTTTTCTAGTTTATGCCTGGGAAACTCCAGTCTACCCTGCTATAGTACATTGGTACTTGGTGTACAATACTTGTCCTCTAAAATGCCCTAAATCACATGATTTGCTAGAAGTGACATTTCCTTGGTTGAAAAGCAGCCTAGGTCGTTTGTAGAAGACTTATTTAGTTTTATTTTATTTTATTTTATTTTATTTTATTTTATTTTATTTTATTTTATTTTATTTTATTATTTTTATTTTTATTTTTATTTTTTTGAGGAAAACATTATCTCCATATAATGGACTTCTATGGTGCCCCTGGGTTTGAACTTCCAAAATGCAGTTTAAATGCAGCTTCAAAGGGCTCTAAACGATCCCAGGCAAGGAAGAAGGAATGATCAGTTACAAATTACAATTTACATTACTTTATAACCTCAGACGCTTGTCTTGTCTAGGTCTGCATGAACTCTGTTTTTTTCTGGTTCAATACAGTTAGGGTAGGCCGACAAAAACTCCTTATCATGGTTAAAAAGTATGTAAATTGTGGATTTTTTAGAAAACAACCAATCGTTTTGCTAGATAAGACCCTTATTCCTCGCCTGGGGTCATTTAGAGCCCTTTGAAGCTGCATTTAAAGTGCATTTTGGAAGTTCAAACTTGCGGGCACCATAGACGTCCATTATATGGAGAGGAATCCTGAAATGTTTTCCACAAAAAACATAATTTCTTTACGACTGAAGAAAGACATAAACATCTTGTATGACAAGGGGGTGAGTGCATTATCTGTACATTTTTGTTCTGGAAGTGAACTACTCCTTTAATGAAACTCTTGATAAATTTGAATGGTCTGCTAACATGTTGTTCTTTCTTGCTAGTGATGGGCTTCATTAGCTTAAAACATCAAAGCGGTTAAGTTCCATCCTGTTACACAGTTCACTGTAGAAATGTTGCAACAATGTTGTGTTTTATTTTCTTTCTGATAAGATATGTAAATTATATGTCGTTTAAATATTTTTTTCCTTCATTTTGTGATTAAATGTGACCCTTTTTTTCAAATGTCTTTTTTATAACATTAACCTATATACTATACAGAAGGTTCTTTTTGCTCTCTTACAGATTTCAAATTAACTGCAGGTCAGGGAAGGAGGACCACAGCGACCACACGTTTACCCCCTGTGTTTGTTTGCACTATAAATAAATCGGTTCCGCCTGACTAAACTCTTTAATGAAAGTGTAAATGGTTTTGGAGCAGCAGAACAGCCGGGTCACATGGATTAACATGCCACTTTTCCACAGCTTTGATGTTTAATTATAGAAAAGTTGTTATTTCCCTTCCTTATTATCACATTTTGTGTTCACTGTGGATAGTGAGCAGTTGTGAAAGATCAAATGGAGAACAAAGTGAAGGCCAATCTGCCTAGAGAAAGGGGGTCACAACATGGCACAGTGGGCAAAGTTAATGGTAGTTGACCACATGCTGAAAAGGAATTTAAAAACCGTTAAGTGCAGACACAATTAAGAGACTTCTACAAAGATTGAAAGCACCCAATCCCAAGAGTTTTTTAGACCTCAATATTTCCCTAAGAACAGCCTTTATTAAATTATAGTAAATGTTTGAATGCAGTACCTGCTGCTCTGCAGATCATAATAGTTACAGTTGTTAGAAACAAGCATCTTGTTAATTTTGGGGAAAAAAACAAAACAAAACAAAAAAAAACAAATCCTATTTCACCTGTTTGAAAGTACAGGCTGTGTTCTGAAAGTACATATGGAGAGTTCAGATGCAAAACCAACTAAATCCATCTGACGTTTTTCTTTCAAATGAGCATTTCCTTCTGGCTACTTTGTATAGGTTTCTATGTAAGTACTGGTACTTCTGATTGGGCTGAGGCTGGAATTTAGCGAGTTTGAAGTAAAAGTATTTGATGGATGTATAATATGTGTCAGGAGCATTCACTCAGTATCATTATCTCATTTTTGACCGAAATCGCTTTTAGCTGGTTTTGCATCTGAACTCTTCATATATAAACCTTAGTCAGGAGGGGCTTTTGCACGCCCTGACTTTTCATTCATAGCTCCTATAATTATTGGCTGGAAATAAGGGAAAGTGAGGTAAGTTGAACCAGTGGGTAAGTTGACCCACCCCCTGTATCTTGGCAACTGTACACTTTTACTGCCATGTGATCATGTATTTTGGAATTACACATAATTTCTGCCAGACTATGAAAAGGAGAAACACACTGGAGTGGAAGGCACCTATTTACTCTAAAAACTGTTTGTGGCTTGTCAAAGTAAGATTTTTAGCATAACAGATGTAATGGCTACATAAAAACAAATTTATCCAGGTCTAAAAATTATGATGCATATAGGTGCTTTAGCAACATATGAAATCATGCAAAGCAGTAAGCTAAATATTAGCCTGAATTGGTGATGAGTCAGATATGGGGCAAAGTGAGCCAAATGCTGCTAGCCACCACTGTAACTTACCCCACCATAAGACACTGAAGTTAAGTTAAATATCTGAAGAATAAACTGGTATTTAATGTGATATTACACAACTGGTTTTGTTTATCATATGAGGTTTTATTTGTAGTTTATTTGATAGGGACAGTGCACAAGTGCAGCAAATCCCTCTCTGAGAACTAGATGTTTTTCATCAGATTATAATCAAATGTATCTTTCCACCTGTAGTTCCTAATTGCCGGTTCGACATTGCAGAAAAGGTACCATGCCAAGAATCTTTTGACTAAAATATGTATTCATTTTAGTGACATTTATTGCTTCATTCTAATTTAGATTTTAGTTTACTTATTTTAAGTTTTGTTTAAGCTTTAAGAAAAGAAATATGGCTGTTTGTAAACTAAAATTTGATTATTCAGTTTTTACTTCTTACCCCCTGACTTGGGTCAACTTACCCCTAACCAGGGGCAAACTGAGCCACAGGAACACTTTTTTATAAGAAGCCATATTTTCAGAACCCTTTATCATAGATATTTAGGACTAAATTAGCTCCTACTTTAGAGCAGGGTCTAAACTAGCACAATAGCAACTACCAGTGACATAAGTATATGCTGATTGACTGAATGCACGCCACTGGAAACACTGGCACCCCCCATTTTTAAAAAAGTCATATAAACATGCATTTTACATACAGTACACTTACTCTGCAAACATGGAAAACAGCAATAGATGGACTGACACCAAAGTCCAGGCACTCCATCCTCCCGTTGGTGAATGCCGAGCTTCAATTACGTCACTGTCAGCCGACTTGTGTCACTTCAGAATTCCCGTTGGCGATGCAAATACAAAAAATGATATTCTTGTGGGCAAATTTACTGCTTGGGAGACTGCCTTTAAAGTTCCTGTAACTACCTCATGCTTTTTGTAAGTTGAGTTGGTGAAAATGACAAAATGTTGGAGCTTTATACACTGTGTGCCATTGTAAAGACTGTTAAGACTTTCCCTCGCAGCTTCATTTTCATCCCTTTTAAATTTAGTATGGCCTTAAGACTAAGGTACTGCATTTGATATGCACTAGAAAGTTTAATCTTTGTCCAGTGTCTACGCAATTTATTTCCAAAAGTTACGAGTGACAAAAATATCTCTGTACTCATTTAAACTAAAGTTGTGGGTATCTCTTAACTGCCTCACACAAGCATTCATCAAATTCACATCTGTTGTTGTTGCTTTCTCCAGTAGTTTGTTGTCATCTCATCTGTTTCTTTTTAGAGTATGAAGCAACATTCTGAGGCAGTGTTGCCAAATTGTGGACAGACTAATTAGTGGCAAAAAAAGTTAACGTGCATACAGAGTAAATGCAGTAAGAAAAATCTGGCTGCGGGAGTACAGTATGACACAAAATTTACGCACTGTACTCATGCCCTAGAGTAGCGTATGTGCAAAACCAAAGTAAACTATAGGCTTTAGCTCCCCTGCTAGCAGCATAAGTCATTCAAAAACATTGAACAGAAGAAGAATGTGCATTTGTGCAGCCTTGATTGACCTGAAGAGAGCTGTAATTGATCTCTCTCTAAAACAGAGACACTAGACAAGAACTATAAGGGGAGGCGGGTGGAAATTTAATGCGCAAGTCAAAACATCACATACATCACATTGAGTCTCAGGCATATGGTTGTACCTTTAGATCCCTGAGCAGCACGACGGCTGCAGAATTAAATATTGATTTACAAAGGCAAAGAGTGTTGACTTGTTCATGTATTTTGCTCAAGAACAAAACAAGCCTCACATTCTAAACTCCCTGAGGACAAGTAACAACTGGAAACTTCCAATGTCCCTTTATAAGCATCTGATTCTCTCACAAAAGTTAGATAGAAGACCTCTTTTTGTGACTTACTTTACTCACACTGGCATTGCTCCATGCATACATAACTATATGCTGAATTATTCCTGAACTATTTCTAAATCCAGTCTCCAAAAGGCAGTCCACAAGCATACTTTACACCTTTTCACTTTGAGCTAAATTGCTGATTAAAGTGCTCACCTGCTATTTTTTTTTTTTTTTTAGCTCCCAACTCACCCCTCAGCCCTAAAAAACACAATTCACCACAGAATAAAGGTGCCTAAAATTAATGATTAGACCACTTCCGTCCCATGTGCTTTGATAATTGGAGGCAAAGTGCTTATTAAATGTTTAAAAGGCTGTTAAGAATCAGGTGCAATTGTTTCACAAGTTGCCTCTCAACATGGTAGCCAAGTGTATAATTTCTTAAAGTATTCTGCAATGCAGCATTACCAAAAGCAACCTTGCACAATTAAATGTATGCACAGACCATACAAAGATCTTTGAAGTAAATGCTGTTGCACACCAGAAACACTCTTAGCAGGAGGAGGGTACTTGTAGAGAAATCACAGTGCTCAATAGTTTGTGAGTGCATGTTGATGATTATGTATTTTATTTACATTTTTTTTTTAATTTCTATCATGACAATTCTCTGAATATTTTAGCATGGTAATGGATATGACAATGTTAATGTATTTGGTCTTGGCAGAATAGATCTGCTATGCTGCTGAATTGTTGCTGTTGTTGTAGATCAGGGGTGCCCAACCCTGTTCCTGGAGAACTACCTTCCTGCAGAGTTTAGTTCCAACCCTGATCAAACACACCTGTCTGTAATTATCAAGTGCTCCTTCAGATCTTAATTAGTTGGTTCAGGTTGGTTCATGCTCTAGTGAATGCTATCCAGCCTTTTAAATGCAGATGGGAATTTCCCTTAGACAAAGATGTTCTAAGGGCAGAAAGGAAAATGATTGGTTGACAGATTCAACCAATGAAATTGAAGCAGAGGCGGGGTCAGGAAATTTGGACTTGTGGAGGGAATACTTCAGACAGAAACGTTATTAGCGCTTCGTGGGAGGCATTTGTTGCAAGGTAAGTGAATTTACCATGTATTTTATATAAAAAAATATTAATAAATCAACATAACTATAACGTTTACTGAGATAATTAGCCGGCAAAGACGCACAGAACAAGTAATCATCGACTGCATATCATATCATATGCATTTTAATTCAACTGCTTTATCAGTCGATCGCACCAAAGTTGCTTATGGGGTAGATTGAGTAAAACATGCTTTTCCAATGCTACCGCGCTGTCTGTGATACCGATATGAGCGACAACAGAACTCGTTCAAATCTCCGTGACATTTCATTAGTCAGTTAGCGCTATAGCATTAACATTAGCGCTGCTCTCAGGGCAGGAGTACTCAATAGGTTAGTATTACCATTATTTTTAGTGTACTATGCGCTGCTCTCAGGGCAGGAGTAAGAATAACAGTACTAAACTGAATTATGCGCTGCTCTTGGGTCAGGAGTACTCAATAGGTTTGTATTACTGTTATTTTTATCAAACTATGCGCTGCTCTCAGTGTCATGATCGGGGCTGTGGGTCTCCCCTCAGCCTCTCGAGGTCGCTGTTCCCCTTGCACTGCACTCCCCTGATTGTTCACGTCTGTCTTGTCATTTGCACTGATTACGCTCACAGCTGTTCACACTCTGGACTATTGTATAAGAACTCTCACTTCTCACTCCTGTTCAGGTCTGCATTGTCTTTTGTCTATGGTCTTCGTGTGTGTTTCGGTTCGGTTTGGTTTTGATCTGTGTTTCCAGTTTTGTTGTGCCGTGTTGGCCTTTTGGTTTATGTTTATTTGTGTTTTGTTTTATTAAAATTGTCCCTTCCCTGCATTTTGGACCCTCACCCCTTTTCTCTAGTACATCCAACGTGACAGAATGCAGACCTCCAAGATGGGTCCAGCGGGGAGGATTTTTTTCGGGGAGGCGAAGCTTCCCCGTTTGGCGACGGCGGACGCGCGTTTGGGGGCGGCGACCACCCGCTCTGTTCCCGACACGGCGGGAATGTCCTTTGAGGCGGCGTCGGCCGCCCGTTTCGAGCTCATCTACGCCTGTCTGGCGGGGATGGACGCCTGTAAAGCCGAGGCTGCGCAGATGCGGCCCTGCTTTCTGGCGGAGGCGGAGACGCTCTTCCTCGGGCAGGCGGCGGCGACCGCTCTCTCTGTTCCTGACGCGGCGGTGACCGCGCTCTCTGTTCCGGACGCGGCGGCGACCGCTCTCTCTGTTCCTGACGCGGCGGCGACCGCGCTCTCTGTTCCTGACGCGGCGGCGACCGCGCTCTCTGTTCCGGACGCGGCGGCGACCGCTCTCTCTGTTCCGGACGCGGCGGCGACCGCTCTCTCTGTTCCTGACGCGGCGGCGACCGCTCTCTCTGTTCCTGACGCGGCGGCGACCGCGCTCTCTGTTCCGGACGCGGCGGCGACCGCTCTCTCTGTTCCTGACGCGGCGGCGACCGCGCTCTCTGTTCCGGACGCGGCGGCGACCGCTCTCTCTGTTCCTGACGCGGCGGCGACCGCGCTCTCTGTTCCGGACGCGGCGGCGACCGCTCTCTCTGTTCCTGACGCGGCGGCGACCGCGCTCTCTGTTCCGGACGCGGCGGCGACCGCTATCTCCTGTCCGGACGCGGCGGCGACCGCTCTCTCTTCCTGACGCGGCGGCGACCGCGCTCTCTGTTCCGGACGCGGCGGCGACCTCTCTCTGTTCCGGACGTGGCGGTGACCGCTCTCTCTGTTCCGGACGCGGCGGTGACCGCGCTCTCTGTTCCGGACGTGGCGGTGACCGCGCTCTCTGTTCCGGACGCGGCGGCGACCGCGCTCTCTGTTCCGGACGCGGCGGCGACCGCTCTCTCTGTTCTGTTCCTGACGCGGCGGCGACCGCGCTCTCTGTTCCGGACGCGGCGGCGACCGCTATCTCCTGTCCGGACGCGGCGGCGACCGCTCTCTCTGTTCCTGACGCGGCGGCGACCGCGCTCTCTGTTCCGGACGCGGCGGCGACCGCTCTCTCTGTTCCGGACGTGGCGGTGACCGCTCTCTCTGTTCCGGACGCGGCGGTGACCGCTCTCTCTGTTCCGGACGTGGCGGCGACCGCTCTCTCTGTTCCGGACGCGGCGGCGACCGCGCTCTCTGTTCCGGACGCGGCGGCGACCGCTATCTCCTGTCCGGACGCGGCGGCGACCGCTCTCTCTGTTCCGGACGTGGCGGTGACCGCTCTCTCTGTTCCAGACGCGGCGGTGACCGCTCTCTCTGTTCCTGACGCGGCGGTGGCCGCTCTCTCTGTTCCAGACGCGGCGGTGACCGCTCTCTCTGTTCCTGACGCGGCGGTGACCGCGCTCTCTGTTCCGGACGCGGCGGCGACCGCTATCTCTGTTTCTGACGCGGCGGCGACCGCTATCTCTGTTCCTGATGCGGCGGCGACCGCTATCTCCGTTCCTGACGCGGAGGCGGCTGCGCTCTCTGTTCCTGACGCGGAGGCGGCTGCGCTCTCTGTTCCTGACGCGGCCCTCACCGTGCCTTCTGTTCCGGACGCGGCGGTGACCGCTCTCTCTGTTCCGGACGCGGCGGTGACCGCTCTCTCTGTTCCTGACGCGGCGGTGACTGCGCTGCACGGGCCTGGCCCGCCGTCCCTCCCCCTGAGTTGCCTTCCTCCGTACCTCCTCCCTCCAGACTTTGGGAACGTCTGGAAGCCGTTCCGTAGGGAGGGGGTACTGTCATGATCGGGGCTGTGGGTCTCCCCTCAGCCTCTCGAGGTCGCTGTTCCCCTTGCACTGCACTCCCCTGATTGTTCACGTCTGTCTTGTCATTTGCACTGATTACGCTCACAGCTGTTCACACTCTGGATTATTGTATAAGAACTCTCACTTCTCACTCCTGTTCAGGTCTGCATTGTCTTTTGTCTATGGTCTTCGTGTGTGTTTCGGTTCGGTTTGGTTTTGATCTGTGTTTCCAGTTTTGTTGTGCCGTGTTGGCCTTTTGGTTTATGTTTATTTGTGTTTTGTTTTATTAAAATTGTCCCTTCCCTGCATTTTGGACCCTCACCCCTTTTCTCTAGTACATCCAACGTGACACTCAGGGCAGGAGTAAAAATAACAGTACTAAACTGAATTATGCGCTGCTCTTGGGGCAGGAGTACTCAATAGGTTCGTATTACTGTTATTTTTACTAAACCATGCGCTGCTCTCAGGGCAGGAGTAAAAATAACAGTATTAAACTGAATTATGCGCTGCTCTTGGGGCAGGAGTACTCAATAGGTTCGTATTACTGTTATTTGTCATGTACTATGCACTACGCACATCAAAGTATTTCTGTATGACTATAGGCCTGTCATTGACTCTTTCATGTAGTTTTTCTTCTCTTTGCAGAAAAACTTCTTGGAAAAAGCAGAAGTCGTCACTGGTCCATACTTGGAGAAAGGGAATCTCTGGACTTTCTTTGTAAGTTCATCTAGTTTTAGTTGAGAATCTTTTTTTTTTTTTTTAAGTGCCCATATTAAGTGTCAGAAACTCCAGTCTCACTTCCTGTTACCAATTACCTTAGGTTTTTTTTTTTTTTGCATAATTCCAGTTTATGGACTTCATTAGCTCTCCCTCAAACGTCTACTCTGATCTGCCCTCAATCATTGTGGTTGTAGCTGAGGCCAAACAGAGTATAGTAGGCTCTAGGAATGGTAGGGTTTAAGGATGTATTACATGTCCTTAAGAAATTGTCAATTTTGAGGGAGTTGTAAGTGATTTTTATCTTTAATCTTATGATTTTGCTAGTAATTCTGTTTGTTTACATTGCTATATTTCAGATGCTGTGCAGTGAGATGGTCAGTGATGTAGTGTTCCTGGCATGGAAGTTTCTTGCACAAAAGAAAGTGGTCCAGAAAATATATGAAAATGAGGATGTTCATGATTCAATATCCCATACTAAATAGTTTAGGTAAAATTCTTTTTTTTTTCCCTTTCTTTCTTTTATTATGACTGTCGGTGTAAACTGAAACAAAATTCTTTATGCATTTCAGTTGCAGGAAGACCTTACAAAGATTTCTGGAGACTGAGAGACTGAGAGACTGGCTTTGAGAAGATATTTGGAAAAGCAACCTCTGACTTTGGGCTTGGTTTAAAGGGAGCCTGTTCAAATTTGTTGACTCATGTCTAAAATAAAAATAAAAAATACAAAAATAAAACACTTAAAAACCTCTAGGAATGATGAGAAGCCCTATTCGGACAGTAGGAACATATTTAAAAATTGATGTACATGGCACCTCAGTGATAAAACTCATGGATTTGATTTATTCACAGTGTCTTCATATGAACCCAGGAATGCACTGCTCATATGGCCTGTCACATAGTTGTCTGCTATACATTAAATGTCACATGCTTGGATTAAGAATAAATTTAAATTTAATAATACGTTATTTATTTAAATCTCAGGTTCAAAAAGAGACCCACTATAGCTGAAATGGTTTTCTTAAATTTTATCTCTCAAAATGATAGGTGTCATGAGAAATGTGAAGATTAGCAGAAATAAGTTGCATGCAACCTCTTCCATGTTGTAGCAAAGTCAGATTGCAGAGGACTCATTTAGGACATTTAGGGATGTAGAGGTCGTCTCTAGCTGCTGATCCATCATCTGGTGACCTTGGAATAAGAAAGAAACAGACTAATATTAGTGTAGATGCCATTCTTCTTACGATGCAATGAGTACATCAGGTGTTATGAAAATTATTCCTAGTTCCGGTTGACCTAATTAATGCAGCCTAACCATCCTTTAATGGACTTGAATTATAGAAATGTGTTAATGTGTTGTGTTGGCTGGGTTAATGAGATGGGTCTTTAATCTAGATTTAAACTGACAGAGTGTGTCTGCCTCCTGAACAGTGTTAGCTAGATTGCTCCAGAATGTGGGCGCTAAATAAGAAAATGATCTGCCGCCACAGTTGATTTTGATATTTTGGGTATTTTCAAAATTTAGAGAATGCAGTGGACATGAGGGACTATAATGACAAGGCTGCTTGGTTTATATTTTTATGTATGTAATTGTAGGCCTATATTTTAAAATTGTATTGCATACCTATTACTGCCATAATAATGACTAATTTAAAATGTTTAAGTACTTTTCTTGTCTTTTTGTTCTTAACAGCTCCTACCCGCTGTGCTATTTTTGTTGTCATTCATTTTGAATCGATTTCTTCGACCACACAACCTTGGTGTCTAAAAAACAGCATGTAGTTTGGCTGAGAATTTTTACGAGGGTGGTGGGAGAAAAACACCAACATTCTGGATTCGGATGGCCCTGTAAATGTTGAAATTTGTTTGCGTCCCCATGATTAACAGTTACCGACTGAATCTGGCTATTATGTGCTTTTATCAGGTGGAACCAAACTTACACCATTTTTCATACATCTCCATTTTTGCACCATTTTGGACTCAGCATTATCAGATCTTCAGTGTTAGCTCCTTTGATCTGTCCAGATTTTGCAACTCCTCCAGGTAACTGAAGAATAAAATAAAAGATCAATCAATCATACAGAAATTGTCTACTGTTTTATAAATATAATGATAATGTAATACAGACCAACTGAGTACTCCTGCCCCGAGAGCAGCGTATAATTCAGTTTAGTACTGTTAGTTTTACTCCCGCCCTGAGAGCAGCACATAGTACACTAAACATAATGGTAATACTAACATACTGAGTACTCCTGCCCCGAGAGCAGCACATAATTCAGTTTAGTACTGTTAGTTTTACTCCTGCCCTGAGAGCAGCACATAGTACACTAAACATAATGGTAATACTAACATACTGAGTACTCCTGCCCCGAGAGCAGCGCATAATTCAGTTTACTACTGTTAGTTTTACTCCTGCCCTGAGAGCGGCCCATAGTACACTAAAAATAACAGTAATACTAACCTATTGAGTACTCCTGCCCCAAGAGCAGCGCATAATTCAGTTTAGTACTGTTAGTTTTACTCCTGCCCTGAGAGCGGCGCATAGTACACTAAAAATAATGGTAATACTAACCTATTGAGTACTCCTGACCTGAGAGCAGCGCATTGTACACTAAAAATAATGGTAATACTAACCTGTTGAGTACTCCTGCCCTGAGAGCAGCACATAATTCAGTTTAGTACTGTTATTTTTACTCCTGCCCTGAGAGCAGCGCATAGTTTGATAAAAATAACAGTAATACAAACCTATTCAGTACTCCTGACCCAAGAGCAGCGCATGATTCAGTTTAGTACTGTTATTCTTACTCCTGCCCTGAGAGCAGCGCATAGTACACTAAAAATAATGGTAATACTAACCTATTGAGAACTCCTGCTCCGAGGGCAGCGCATAATTCACTTTAGTACTGTTATTTTTACTCCTGCCCTGAGAGCAGCGCTAATGTTAATGCTAGCGCTAACTGACTAATGAAATGTCACGGAGATTTGAACGAGTTCTGTTGTCGCTCATATCGGTATCACAGACAGCGCGGTAGCATTGGAAAAGCATGTTTTACTCAATCTACCCCATAAGCAACTTTGGTGCGATCGACTGATAAAGCAGTTGAATTAAAATGCATATGATATGATATGCAGTCGATGATTACTTGTTCTGTGCGTCTTTGCCGGCTAATTATCTCAGTAAACGTTATAGTTATGTTGATTTATTAATATTTTTTTTTATATAGAATACATGGTAAATTCACTTACCTTGCAACAAATGCCTCCCACGAAGCGCTAATAACGTTTCTGTCTGAAGTGTTCCCTCCTCAAGTCCAAATTTCCTGACCCTGCCTCTGCTTCAATTTCATTGGTTGAATCTGTCAACCAATCATTTTCTTTTCTGCCCTTAGAACATCTTTGTCTAAGGGAAATTCCCATCTGCCTTTTAAATGTAATGCGGCAAGCTCATTGGCTGCGTATGTAACATAAACATCAGCTTGTGCCAAGTAGTTTACCATTGTGAATATCATAAGTTTGCGTTAAGGACCCGTCAGCCTGTACTCTCTAGAGTTTCATGGCCAGGGCCCATTCTCCTGACATGCCCGAGTCAACGAATGTGCTTCTCACTAAGTATGGCAGACATGCCTCTCATGTTGGCACATTCCAGAACCTCTTTGTTAGGTACTTTGTCCTGCTACTGGATGTGCAGAATATGCTGCAGGCACCTCAGATGAAAAATGTTGAGTTTCTTCTCATGTCTCACATGAGTGGTCCATGTCTTACTACTATAAAGGAGTGTGCTAAGTACGTAGGCCTTTCAGAGCTTGGTTTTCACTGTGAGGTTGGTGTTATTCCAGACCCTCAGGTTCAATCTTGCCATGACAGCTGCTGCATTGGCGATCCTAATTTTTATCTGCATAATGATGGAAAGAGAGCTGGAGATAAAAAATGGTGAAGTTCTCAACAGCTTCCAGGTTGTACCCATCAATGGCGATGGTTGGAGGGGAGTCTTTTTCCTGGGCCATGACTTTGGTTTTCTTCAGGCTGATAGTCAGTCCAAACTCCTTGCAGGCATAGGAGAAGCGACTGAAAAGCTGCTGCAAGTCATCTTCACTATGGGACGTCAAGGCTTCGTCATCAGCAAAGAGCATCTCACGTATGAGTACGCGGATATGAGCGATGTTGAATAGCTTGTCATCAGCCCTGGTGTGGATATAAATTTACTCGCTGCAGTCCTTAAAGACATACTGTTGGAGCACGGAGAAGAAGATGCTAAAGAGCGTTGGCATGAGGACACAACCTTGTTTGACTCTGCTGCTGATGAGGAAGGATTCAGATGTTGCGCCATTGAAACAAACCGTGCTGCGCATGTTATCATGCAGTTGTGGAGAGCAGCTGATCTTCTGCAGAAACCTGAATAGACGGCTTCTGCTAACCAGATCGAACGCCTTTGTAAGGTCAATGAAAGCAATGTAGAATGCCATCTGCTGCTCTACACTTCTCTTGCAGCTGGCGTAGTGAGAAGATCATGTCTACAGTTGACCGGCCGGCTCTGAAACCACACTGGGATTCTGGGTAGATGTGGGAGACTAGAGTCTGCAGGCGCACCAGGGTGACACGGGCGAATGCCTTGCCAACAATATTAAGAAGGGAGATGCCCCAGTAGTTGTTGCAATCACTGTGACCTTCTTTGTTCTTGTACACAGTGACGATGTTAGCATCATGCATGTCCTGGTGGATGTGGCCCTGATCGTAGCATTGGCATAGGAGTTCATGCAGGGGCTGAATCAGCACAGGTTTGCCATTTTTCAAGGCTTCTGGCGGGATGTCGTCACTCTCAGGAGCCTTCCCACAAGCGAGGCAGTCAAAGGCTTTACTGAACTCTTCCAGCCCTGTTGAAACTTCCAGCATAAGCTGGTTAGGTATGTTTTGAAGCATGGCTGCTGGTTTGAGCTGGTTTAAGATGGTCCTTAGCTGGTCTTGAGCTGGTTTAAGCTTATGTGCTGGTCCTAAGCAACTAGCTCCTGCTTAGGACCAGCACATAGCCAGCACGTGACCAGCTTAAACCAGCTCAAACCAGCAGCCATGCTTCAAAACATACCTAACCAGCATATGCTGGATTTTTCAACAGGGAGAGTAGGTGGAGTGTCCAGTTCTTCCATGACTGGTAGACCTGGGATGGCTACCAAGGCGGTATTAGTGACAATGTTCTGAGTTTCATATAGTTCAAGATAACTCAGCTGCAACTGCTTCTTTTGATCTGTGATGACTTTGCCTGTCTTGGACTTAAGTGGAGCAATCTTGGTGATTTTGGGGCCAATAGCCTTCTTTATGCCTTCGTACGTGCCCCTTGCGTCTGTATGCTGCTGCAGAGCCAACCAATATGTGTTGGAGCAGTGGCAGGTGGTTTGGTGGCCATTTTCTTCTGGTTGTCCTGAGTGCGTCCAGTGTACTAGGCCAGGGCGATGCCTTGTAAGCCAGAAGGCTAACTGTGGAGGAGGACACTATCACGCCTGGTGATGATAAGGTCTAGCTGGTGCCAGTGGCAGGACTGTGGGTGCTTCCAAGACATTAGATGAATCTTCTTGCATTGAAGAAAGTGTTTGTCACACAGAGGCCATGTAAGCAACACATCTCCAGAAGACACTAACCGTTCTCATTGATCTTACCCCTACTGAGAAAACCTAGGCAGGTAGGCCAGGCTATGTCAGTGTTCAGTCGAGAGAGTTCCCTGTCGATGACGGCAGTCTTGCGTGCTGGGTCAGCAGTAAAACCAGGGCATAAGGTCTTTCTTCATAGAGTATTTTTGCCTGGTCCAGAAGATGTGGCCTGCTTGTTGAGATAGTTCTCTAAGCTCCACACACCCAGTGAAGCAGGCAGGCCATGGCGGGACACCACCTTACTGGCTGGGAGCTGCCTAGCGAGATGCGATGATCTCTCCCACCGTTGGAAGTGGGCCCTGGCAATCGTTTCTTACGCCAGTCAGATGAGTCTAACGCCGATAACTGCCACATCCCGTGGAACCTTAAGGCATCGCTGGAGTGTCCTCTCCAATGGAGTCACAAGGCCTGGGCAGGGTAATATGGAGAATCAGCTGTTGCCTTTGCAGCAGACTCCTCCTCTCCTCGCAGCTGGTGTATCCAAGGGAAGGACAGAAATCGATACAGCTAGGCACCAGGAGCGTCACAGAAGTTGCCAGAATGACACTGAATACACTGTCAGACTGCCTTGAGGGATTCCGTCTCCAGATTTGATGTCAGGGTTTATTCTCCTAGCCTTTCCTACGGATGGGTATAGCCACAAGGCAGTGGAGGTTTAAAACCAAAGTTTACCTTCTCCTAGATGAGCAGCAATCCAAGGATAACGAGCCCCATCTGCTGCATTTTCTGCAGATGAACGATGATGATACCAGCTGAGGCTGCAGTTGCTTTTCCTTCCTCTTGGCTCTCTTTGAGGCAAGGTTTTTATGATAGTGAAATGCCAGGTGGAGCGATCTTCTGCATGGTTCTCCCACTTGCCGATGTTGATATCAGACAACTTTATGTCTTTCTTATAGATATCTTTGTAGTGCAGTCGTGGAAGCCTGTTTCGGCCACTAAATATAAGGTAATTGTGACTTTTTATTTCACATTTCTAACTTTTTTCTTGCGATTGTGAGATATCGTGCATCTCTGACTTTTCTCAGAATTTCAAGTTTTATAAAGTCAGTATTGTGAGATAAACTCACAATTTAGAAAAAAAAAGTCTGACTTGTGACATAAAAAGTAGCAAATGCTTTTTTTTTTTTTTTTTTTTTTTTTTTAATTTAGTGGTGGAAACAAGCTTCCATAGTAATCAAGATCCGGCACGTTTTTTTGCTTGGGTGAGCGATCTGCGGACAGCTTTTCTTGCGCATGAAGTTCCTCGTGCCAACAAACCAATGAGGACGCGCAACAATTATGACGATTCATAGCAACAGAGAAAGATTCACTCACCTGAAACCCTTTGTAACTGGAACAGATTTGTGGAAAATTACTGTTTAAAATTTACAGACTGTTACAAACAATTATCAGTTACTTTACGCTTCAAATGGCAAAGGAATTTATATTGCTGATCTTAATTAGCCCCTGCTGTATTGCAATTTTTTATTATACAGTCAAGGACCAACAGTTGATCAATCATTAGGTCCCTTTCTCCTCTGCTGTCTTAGGAAAGGCCGTATTGATTGTCACACTTGGGAAATTTCAGCTTGCTCCAATGGAAAAGAACTTCGGTAGGCCTTTCTAAGCTCCTCTAAATAATTTGGCTGTCTTCATTATTGCTGCTTATTGTGTCCCGTTGGGGGCTAGAAATCAATCAGGAGCTGTAGAGGTCTGCTTATTATCAGTCAATACTATGCCTTACAGCACCACTTTCTTAGCTTGATCTCAACAGAGGCAATTTAACAGCTGCACAGCATGAGTAAGAGAGAAAGAAACAAATTCCTGGAAAGGAACATTCTTGTTCTTGTTGGTTGGCACCACTTTGCTACAACTTTTTTTTTTTCAGCAAAGTCATATAAATTAATATTTGTTGTATTTGAAATATACATGTATTTAGTATGACCACTTCCACAGCGCCATAAGGTTTGATGTAGGCAGCAGGTTTCACTTTGTGTTTTATGCAAGACTGCAACCATTTTTTTTTTTTTTCAACGCTAGTCAAACTGTTTTTTGCATTATACCCAAAGCAGAAAGTGATGAAGAAGAGGAAAAAAATACACGTTACTTTTGCTGACCCAGAATCATTGCTTCTTTCATCTCACAAGCCCTGAGGTTTCAGTGCGGCAGAACTCTGGGAGAAAAGTTGACATTTGGGTCAGATCCAATGACTCACACGTTTCCCTCTGCCACTCTTCTATCTCTACCTTCCCCAAATCTCATTTCACGTCTTCTCCCCCTCTTGCTTTTCAAAATCAAACCTCACACTGGAGGTTCCTGCCATGAACTTCCTCACTGGGGACACTGTTACCTGCATGAATGAGCAGCCTCTGTGTTTTTGTGCTGGAGCTCCACACAGGAAAATGGGTGAAAACAAAGCAGTAAAATAGCATTTCAGGGTGATCACTTAACCAAATGTATGGAAATGTATGAGTGCTTAAATTACACTTTACATACAAATACCTCCATTAGTATTCAATCATGTTGGCATTTATCCCCAGTGCCTCCTAAAGCAGATGTTCTTCGTTTAGTGTTTTAAACAGTGACATTTTGCCTGAAATTTAGTGTTTATTCTAATGTCACATGCATCCAGCTTTCCTAGTTTAATGGCGAACATCTTTTTGAATCAACATACATAAAGTGATAATTTTTCAGTTAAATAAATATTATCTGAACAGACTCACAAATTGTACCCCAAGTGGGTATATGGTTATTTTAATGTTTGACAACATAATTATATTAATTTGCAGCATGATGCCTAATTGGTCTTTTATAAGAGAAATGAAAGATAATTCAGGTCTCAGATTGTATTGCACTAAACTACACAGTACCAAATATTTTACTGCAAACACATATTTATAACATCACAATAATTCACAAGTAATCCACATGACTTCAGTTAAAAAATTCACATCTTGGGAAGTGAAATGTCGTGTTTGTAATAAACAAATCCTTCAAGATAACTTCAAATTAACATTTTGTGCATAATTTTGCATTCTACGATGTAACTCTGTCAACTCTGAATCAGGAAATAAATATGCACAGATGAGTTTTGGCATATTGGTTAAATGCTGTTTAAGTATTAGCCATATTATAACATGGCAGATAAATTTACTCAAAAATAAGAGTTTAATTGGATGCATTGCCTTTAACATCAACAGCAAAAGATGCCCTTCTGAAAGCATTTTCTTCTTTGCACAGGCCTAATAAACCGAGTATTTTGTTATACTAACTATGCATGATTATATTGTTAGTTGCATTTTACTATTTACATTTAGCATTTAGCTATTATCAGAATATAGCCTACTGTGACCCAAATTTAAGATGCGACTCAACAGCTAAGCACCATTGGACTAAACAATATGTAATGTAACATAATGGCCTTCATCTCTGTCTCTTCTCCTCATCGTGAAATTATGCTTAACGTCCTGCCTCATTATGCACGAAAAGTGAAGCTGCATGAAAATAAACACTTTTCTGTACTCTCATTACGCTCTTATGAAATACAAAGCTGCATAACAAGGCAATACTTTCTTTCCTCCACTCCACTGTTAATGATCAGTTTCTTTCATTATTAGTTGTTTAAATCATGCAGCTTCACATTTCACCAATCAGCATTCTTTATTCATCAAACAAGTCTGAGCAAACTGTTGACAATCATTTTGTGGTGAACTATTTCACTATTTGTAACAAAACCACTGCTTAAAAATGTTTTAGGCATAATGCTTTCCTCACAAACTCCTTGTCCTTTATTGATTTTGTTTGATTAAATTCTGCCAGAATTTGATAGATGTGGCTATAAAACAACAGCAGTGGAAAATGGTTGTCACTTTGGTCTACACTTAAATTAAATTAAATAATACATCCTACTTCAATATTTAGTTTGTAAAGTTGTCAAATAGTGTGAAAGGAATTTGAAAGAGTTTTGTTGTATGTCATGTCACAAAAGGGAGCATTCAAAGTGTCACTGATTATGTATGGACTAAAATAGACATGAACTGCATGTTGGATTGGATGATTATTTCCATCTATTCTGTGTTTCTCATTTGCTTGGCATGGAGATGACTGAAGGCATCTAACAACTGTAAGATCGCCAAGGAAAACAAAGCCTAATCAAAATAATACAGCCACTGAATGAACTTCAGCTGGAAAGTCAGCTGGCAGAAACATGGGGAAAAAAAAAAAAAAATCATTATTATGGGATCACACAAATCAGTATCATCTTTACCAGAAAGCTGATTGTGGTTTTCACTTATGTAAGCGCAGTGGCTGATGCACAGATGTAATTGCAGGCAGCTGTAGTGTGTCACCCTGACAGCCCTGTGTAATTATACAAAAATGACAAATCATCTTAACAAGAGCATTTCTGCACCCAGCACAACGGTATGCTGTGCAACAGTAAGTCACATGTGCATATGTGCCATTTTTAAAACGCAGTAAGCTTATGAGAATTTGTAGTGAATAAAATGTGTGAGCACATAGGAAATAATAATAATTCTGGTATATATTGTTTATTTGGATTTAGTCATTAATTTGCATTACTCTTAATAAGAGATGCTGTCAAAATGAAATACTGTTCACACACTTTGTAAGTCTGTTATCTAAACATTTTCAAATGAAACAGGATCATGAAATGTCTGAATAAAGTCAGGTGGTTTTAATTAGTTTTAATAGAAATACATACATATATTATAAACTGCAAACTGTGACAGTAAAGAACTCTATCATCTCTGTAGTTTTAATCATGACTTAATATTTTAATGCTTTTCAGCATAAGAGGCAACACCAAACATTTTAATACAATTTATGACTAATGTCATTTTAGCATTATTTAATAAAATACTTTGGCACAATACTTTACCTGAGCTCAGGCTTTTCACAGCTTGTGAACACAGTCAAATTGGATTGTTTTTTTTTTTTTTTCTCTCTGGCAAAGATCTTATTTTATCCCTGTGCTACATCCATTTCAGTACAGAAGCTGATATAAAATCCTGGATTAGTCTTTTGTACTGCACACTATACATTCTATAGTGAACATTTTAACAGATGCTTACAAAAGCAACAATTGCAGTGTATGTTGCAATAAACCAGAACTAGACACAAACAATAAAAACTAAAATAAACATCAAACAAATGGATTTAGCGTCTTGCTAGGGACTTGGTAGGTCTCATGGTGCTTGCTAGAAAGTTGCTTACTGATCCAAAGGGCCAAGTATCTCTTACAATATAATTCTGCAGGATTTTTGCCAATTTTGTCATACACCAGACAATAAACAACCAATCCTTGCACACCTGAAGACAATGGGTAGGTGCGTAGGAGACAAAGACAAAAAGCGGTCAAAACCAAAACCAAAAAAAAAAAAAAAAAGAAAAATCCTGCACACTACCAATACTTTCAAAAGCATATATATATATATATAGGGAGTTTAAATTGTAATTCCAAAAACACTGAAAAGTAATAGCACAAATGCAGCAAGAACCACTAATAAATTCCTCATATTACTGCTACTTAAAAAAAAAGATGCAGGATATACTGGGACTAATATTCATCTTTTTGCATGGTACACACTTACAGTTTTTCTCAACTGGTTTCACAAATTTTTCAAAACAGTCTTAACATTCTCAAAACTGTAAGTGCAAATGTCACAAGTGTTTACTGAAACACCAGAACTCTATTAGATGTTTGCAAAGTGTAATAACTCACCCAAAATATTTAATTCACACTTCAAAACCTAATTATTAGTCAGTGATGAGTCATTGTGTCAATGGACCACATTACACAAGTGTGTCATCCTGTGAGCCACACTGGTCAGAATGTTTCAGCTTTTTTTTTTTTTTTTACCAATGAAATATTTGTTATATGTAAATCTTATTTATTTATTTATCTTTTCATTTCATGTTATATGCCAATTTAACTTTGTTAAATGCAATTTCATTATCTCATCTTATCTGTTTTGATCAATAAGCCATTTGCATTTAGTCACTGTGTAAATTGTAAACAATTGTACTCAATCATTTGCACGTCCCAAAACACATGCAATTTGCCTAAATCAATAAGAAATTCAAATCGTATGTGAACAAACTAATTGTTCAGATGTCTGAGTTTATTATTTGGAGGAAAAAAAAAACAAAACAAAACAAAAAAAAAAAAAAAACAAACAAAAAACAAACAACAAAAAAAAAAACCTCTGATTTGAGAATGCAGCCAAAGCAACTGAGAGAAACTGTAAGAGCTGCTTTTAGTCAACTTAATGTGTGTGTGCTTTGAAAGTCAACAAACTATCATAACAGCAGATCAGTTCTACCTCAGACAAAATGCAGTGCTGCGATCCATGAAGAGCAACTCAGTTCACAGTCCTTCAACAGAGTGTCACATACATGCATACAGTGCAAAAATCAATTCCCATTGGACTTTTAATCCCAAATGATTTGTGATCTATTTATATGGGGATAATATAACTGGAACTGAATATGCAAGGCCTTCTAAGGACCCACAAATACTCTCTCGGGTCTATTGTTATTTGAGATAAGTTCCAAGTGCATTAATGTTAAGTCCATACTGTTTGTGCAGTATTGATCTATGACAAGCAAACTCATTCCTGTATTCTCACACATGCTATCACAAGATCCAGGTGAACAATGTCCATGATGTAAATGTAAATATACCTGTTATTAACAATATGTGTAATTATTGTACATGTAAAGTATCCATAGACTTGTTGAGTGTATGGGGTGTAAGGCTTTATGTTGTGGAGTGCTAGGTAATTTGCTGAAGTATAAGCTAGGAATTATTCTGAATTGAATTCAAGTAAGTACTTGCATTTAAGTGAACAGAACTGAGAAGAGGTGTAACATGGAAATCTCTATTCATTAAAAGCAAGCTGTTCAGTAAGTGAATATGTATGTATGATGCTAGCTAGAAGAGAGTTAAAGAGAAATGGCTGCAGCCTAGATGTGGTTGTTGAGCCTTATTTTCCATTTCTTATGAGCATGAAGTTGTGACACCAGGCATTTGTTGTAATGTGGTCCATAAAAACGAGTCAGTCATCTAAAAATGCAACAGGTAGGGAGGAACAGACTGTGATTTTCAACCAAGAGAAACTGATTTCAGATCTCCAAGATTCCATTAACAAGCTGATGTTTTGAATCAGGTGTATTTTATTAGGGAGACGTCCAAAATGTGTACTGCTCCTCGGGGCTGCAGAAACAGCGTTAGGAACCGGTCTAGAATAATTTGACATGTAGACATCCTGAAAGTGCAAAAACAGAAAAGAGAGTGGGCAAACTTATGTGTTATTGGTATAGCAGCTATATAAGAAGCCTTGTAATGAATGACTGCCAAGATCAATTGGTATAGATGGAAGCAGCATGGGTTCCTGTATTGAACCCAGGTACCCCAGGGGTTTGAGTGCAGGGTCAGTTCAGTGAGCTTTTTTCAGGATGTTTTTATAGCAAGCAAGAAATAAACATGAATAATGCTGACCTGGAAATATTCATCTATGCAGTTTTTAGGTGTGTGATTGACAGCTTGAAGTCAGATGGAACAGATCCACTAGACATAAATATGCAGATGGTTGTGAAAAGGCAAAAGATGTCCCTTGGGCAAGTGGTGGGATTGAGGATGCAGATGGAGGTACAAAGCCTCACAATTCTACAGCATGTTTACATCTTAGTATCTGAGAACAAGCACCAAAAAAGTCAATAGAGAGGAAGAAACAAGAAGAAACATGATACTGTAGGGTCTGGAGGCTTCTCCTGATGTGACTGTGGATTAGCGGTAGGAAGGAAGGTAGTCAATGAGGTTGCACATGGAATGTGTTTAATTGTATTGAAGACAAATAAGTTTGTTTTCCTTCTAAGTTCCAGAAGTTGAAATGAAGCAATTGATGATATGAGATGTATAGGTGTTTATGTTATTGTGTCTGTCTGAATATTAAAGGAAGTTGGAAGCATCTGTCTATATATTGAATGAAAGGGCTATAGGGTCATTCCATGTCAAATCAACCAAATTTTAGAAACTTTTGATTTTGCTAATATTTTTTTCTAAAGAAAGATAGACATGTATAATGATGAAAGCCAAAATATTAAATGTCATGGATGAATATTTACTGAGTAATCACTATTTTGTAGAGGGAGGTCAAAATGGCAATTTTCACCTTCAGAGTCAAGTTACAGGGGGGTTAAAAAGTATTCAGAAAGATGGCTGCATCATTATCTTATTTTTTACACAGAGCTTTGTAGGTCTATTAGAAAAATCTGTTGACTTGGCAGTCTTTGTTGCATTATGTACCAATGGTGACCATTCAAAAATGGGGAAACAGCACTCACGTTTTTCTCCAAAGTTTGCATGCCTGTAACTCAAGAAATTTGAAAGATATTTTAATGCCCTTTTAGATATTGGGCCTTAACAAACTTTTATTTTGGCTTCTTCATTTTTAAGGCCCTGTACAGTTCAGTTCCAGAGATAATGGAATTCCAATATAGCTCCATAAGTAAATCGTCACCATTAGCACATAATGCAACAAGGATTGCTAAAGTCAACAGATTTTACTAATAGAACTATTAATCTCTGAGTAAAAATAAGATGATAATGCTGCTATCTTTCTGGAGTCATATACTTAACTCAGAATCTAAAGTGAAAATTGCCGTTTTGACCTCCCTCTACAAAATAGTGGATTATTCAGTAAATATTTATCCATGACATTTAATATTTTGGCTTTCGTCACTATACATATCTATCTTTTTTCAGAACAAATATTAGCGAAAACAAAAATTTGAGCCAGGGACCTCTGGTTGAGTTGACACGGAATGACCCTATACTATAGTGTTCAAAAGAGTGGAAGGGAGTGGAGGTAAAATAAATAAATAAATAAAAATTCCATGATGATATAATAAGCAGACCTATATGTGACCCTCACCTTGGCCTGAAAATTGAACATCAGAGTCAAATTGTAGACAGAATATTGACTGGCAGGGATCACTGTACCTTCAGAAGTTTTCAGTAAATAATGACAGATACAAGGAAAGAAATTTATAGGCAGGTACTGCCTTCCTCATCTTTGACCAGTGACGAAAGCACAACTGAAAGTTCTATTGCTATAAAATATGAAATACACAACTCTTATTTAGCCCGTCAATGGACAGACTATTTTTGTCAAAAGAAGCTGAAGAGCAGACATTTATGTTGTATATTTTAGATCCTGATCCCTGGCATGAGATGCTGGTTACTGGTGTCCTTAATCTTCAATAATTAATTTAAAAAAAAAAAAAGCAAGACTTCTTTGCTCAATCAGCTTCACAATGTATTTAAGGTAAGTTTGCTGCAATAATGTATCTGTGGAGAATATAGTGAGAATTGAAGCTACTTTGGTGACCTTGCTGTTGAAAGACTTTCAGTGAATGTCGAAGAGCATAAAGGGGAGTTTGGTCCAGGTAGGGGCAATGTCCTGTATTGATGGTACATTCCCTGAGGTACACAGCCTGAGGAGCTCACGCTTCTCATGGTGTCATATCTTTGCTTCCCTCAGTATCACAGACCATTCAGCAGCCTGAAATCCTGGCCCATCAATTGTGACACATTCTCCCACCGGGGTGTGGGCCTGAAAACTCTCTGCTGGATCTGCAAAGACACTGTTGTAAATCCACAGGGAAGACACCAGTCTCCTGAGGAGATGCTTGCTTGCCGTTTAACAGCAGTGAGATGAGGTTCTAATAACCTAGGATATGCCTCATCACACAGTGCCTGCTCTTTCTTTTGAGTTTTTGACTGACTCAAGTCGGGATCCTGTGTCTTATCACTTTCATAGCCATTTTATTCTGCAGCCTGCTTCCCATTTCTCTCATGCTTGGTACAGTATGCAGCCTGTATCGCATCTCTCTCATGCCCATATCAGTAGGAACACTGCACACTACCTCTATCTTGTCCAGTCAAGCAGAAACCATGTGTCTCACCTGTCTTCTAAGCTTTATAATGACAGTGAATGGGAGTCAAGATTTTGGAAGCCTAAAAAAAGTGCACTCATTCACTTCTCTGGTGAGAAGTGACGAAAACAGAAGCACATAAGTAAAAGCAAAACAAAACACTAGTCATGAGGATTGGTAAAGAAAAGTGTCAGAAGATTTCAATATAAGCCAAAGGGAGACTGGTTTTGCTTTGCAGTAAACAAAACTTGGTTCCTGAGAGACCAGCATATTCCCATTGGAGCTTAAACTATGTCTACGTCATCCGCTGGAACGCCACTGTCTCATGAATGCACGTACAACAGTTAGCGGAAGGTAGTGTTTAGAGTTTATAAAAATTTAAATATGGATATTTTTCTCACACAAACACATTGCTTAGCTTCAGAAGGCCTTTTTAAGCCCGTGGAGCCATGTGGACTACTTTTTTATATTAGATGGCTGCACTTTTTTGGGCTTCAAAATCTCGCCCCGGGACATTTTGTGTTTGTATGTAATGATTATATTTGTCTGAAAGAAGAAAGTCATATGCACCTAGAATAGCTTGAGAGTGAGTTTTTTTTTATCCCTAAAAAATAAAAATCTAAAATATGGTTATACAGAATAGGGCATTGATACAGAATGTGCTTTAAAGTATAAGCAGCCAATATTCTAGCAATATGCATGATAATAAGCAGCTAGTTAATAGTGAGAACTGGTTCCTAAATGAAAGTGTTACATGCAGATATGTTTCAATATAAATGTATGTATCTACACAATAGTTGATGAAGCTTAATATAAAGTGGGTCTGGTTGGTTGCTTAATGGCATCTGTTAAACAGTGTACCATGCAGGTTTGTAATGCTGAGCACAGAGCTGCATCTGGAAAGCAAGAGATAAGACAACAAAACACTAAATTGGATTAGTTAATGTACGCTACTTGAGAAAGTGAACTGACTTTTTCCTGGCCTAAGTTCTGTCTTTGAGATATCAATATTGAAGCATCCTGCCCTGGATTTCACCTTCCTCTGAGACATGGATAATGTCTAAAATCCAATTATTTCATAATACTTTAAACTTTGAACAGCCAAAATATTTCACATATAAGAAGTTGGACCCACTTTAAAGAACTGATATTATTAAAGCAGGAGACAAAGAACTGCGGCTGCTGAGTGATCAGCAATCTGTATGGTTTTTCATCTGCCCAGGTAGTTAATCACTTACGTGAAGCTATATTGCTTGAAATGGCATGACTGTTCCAGCTCATCAAGCCTCAGGGAAGCCAGGCATTCATATAGACGTCTCCTTATGCTCGTAATCTGGCTTTCTATAAGGCAACTGTTTATTCACACTGACACAACATCTCAATGTGCGCTCTGCCAAACTCTGACACAAAGTACAGATGTTTGCCTGTGTCTGGCGTATCCTCTAGCTTCTCTCTCTCTTTCACGTACTCTCAATAAACAACTTTCAATGCTCCTGATATTTCATCTTTTTATGGTACACACACATTCTCTGGCTCCTCCATTACGTGTGTCTATCACAGAGTGAACACAGAGCATTTTGTAACAACTCTCACAAAAGCACCACACTCAGCTCCTGAGAATAGTTTTGGCACAGTATTGTTTGAGGAAAAACATGTTCAGGGAAAATAAAAGCCAGTTTGAAGACTGCTAGGCGTCTGTGATAGATGATAACTGGAAAAAGTTTGAACATATCAGAGTGAACCTACAGTTATGGGCCATGAGAGGTGCCTTTTTTTTTCTTTCTTTTCACAAATTACGCTAGTTGTCAATTTAAGAAGTACATCACTAACCTTTGCATGAAAAGTGAATCTCTCAACTGCAAGTCTCCATGTTAAAGAGATAGTTCACCCAAAAATAAAAATTCTGTCATTAACTAGTTACTCACCCTCACGTCGTTCCAAACCCTTAAGACCTTCATTCATCTTTTTGAGCTTTATTTTTGAGCTTTTTGACCCTGCATAGACAGCAATGCAACTGAAATGTTTTATGGCCTAGAAAGGTATAAGGACATCAATAAAATAGTCCATGTGACATTAGTGGTTTAACCGTATAATGTTATTAAGCTACGAGAATACTTATTGTGCGCAAAGAAAACAAAATAACGTCTTTATTCAACAACAACTTCTCTTCCATGTCAGTATTTAACACGTTCACTATGGTATCACAATGCCGTGCTTGAGCATTGAAAACTAGACGTAGTGCATCCGGGTTGTTGAAAAAAGTTGTTATTTTTGTAGTTACTTAGAGGCTTGATGTAGCATTTTTGTATTAAATACTCCATTCGACATCAGTGGTTCAACCGTATTGTTATGAAGCTACTAGAATACTTTTCAAAAATTCAAAAACAACAAAAAAAATAAAGAAAAAACGAACATTTCAAAACTGTAATATCCTTGATAAGAACCTTGCTTAATATGCCTAAGGAACTGCATACCTTTCTGTCTGAACAGCAGAGAATTTAATGTGCATTTGCTGAGCTATAACCAGGAACAGACTACTGCATTTGTTATTAACCGCTATATACTTAACAGGTAAGATTCAGCTCACACTGCAGGCAGTAAAAGAAACATTAGACAGCGCTGAGTGTCTTTAAATGCAATAAAACCCCTGCAATGCTTCCATCACATTACATTACCACATGGACTCCAGGAAAAGCTCTATATGGTCAATTAGGAACATTCTGAAGCAGAATTGCAGTTTCAAAAGAGATATTTGCAATGTGAAATAACCAGAACAATGACATGGATAATAATTCATAGGTTTTAAAATGTGACCATGAGCATGCACATTATAAAGCCTAGATGGGCTCTGTTCTGTGGATAGACGTGCTTGCGTATATATTTTTAGACTTTATTATCGTCATTCTAAATCTCATCCAAGTCCTGACGTTAATTCTTGTATGACTCAAATATTGTCAAGCACTTAGAAAAGATGTCCTTACCAGAGGATTTATTTGCTAAGAAGAGAGCTCTAATGTTACAGACAGTGACTTTGATGTATTTCATTAAAATTATTTTGATCCCTCCAAGCACAGTGCCATGTTCACAATAAACTGAATTATTTTTCTTGTTAAATGTGCTTCCTTTTTTCTTCCTCAAATAATTTGTTGATACATGGTTTAGTCTTGGTTTAGGAGAAAAGGTTTTACAAGTGAAGTCCAGTGATGTTTATATGTATCAAATAAATGATTTACAGATGGCTTTTCAAACATTTGTGCTTAAAATAATAACTCAACCCAAAATAAAAATGGACTTTCCAAGTGATGAGACACTGAAACATTTTTCAAAATATCTTCTTCCATAATTAATTATGGTGAGTAAATGGTGATGGATTTTTCATTTTTAGGCAACCCTTCAGGAGAAAAAAAAAAAAAAAAAATCTTTTTGTAACAATCACTCAGCATATAGCTGCAAACATAGACCAGAAGCAACATTATTCCCTGTTTTCTGCAAAATTTTCTTTGTCCAGACTTATAAAGCAGATTGTTTGCAGGATAAGTGAAGCTGTCTGTCAATGGCAATAAATGGGACCGCAAAACTGATAATTAAACTGGATGTGTACCTCATTTTCTGCTAGATAAAGTATTGACACAGCTATTATTGCCTGTCAACGGGTGCTAATTTTCATCTGGAGCCTATATGATAAACTACTCGTCATAATTATATTAGTGAATATCTGTAATGTGTCTTGTATATTGTACAATGAATCAAGTATTGTGTGGTTTATTTTTTCAGACTCAGTGCCCTGATAAAATAAAACTTTGTGAAGGAATTTGAAGTGCTTACCACAGTATTACTGCAGTACTGCAGTATTACCCTGAGGAACGTTTGTAGTAAGAGTCCTCACGGGAATATTGTCTGACTTTTGTGAAGACACTTTTCTTAATATGCTTTCTATTTCTTATTCAGCTGAGTCTGTCCTTGCTGTACAACTCTAATTTCTTCCATCACCTTCTGTGGGTGGTAAAACTGTTGAACGGGGGCTTTCGGGAGAGGTCTATAATAAGGAGTTGATTCCATCTTTAATGAATTATTAATGCTAATCTACACTGACGAAATTAAGTTTTAGTTGAAATATCCATCATAGATAGCTACACTGGGTTATTATGAAGCAAACAGCATGGCAAATATTCAAAATCTCTTGAAAAACAGAAAGATTTAGTAGAATTTTGCATCTTGTAATTCTCATATCGCTGTCACCATGACTTCAGATAGCATGTGTTTATTTGCCTTTGTATGTTGGCTCAGTTCTGACAGTCATGCTGTTTGTGTTAGACATGCCACAAACTACAAATAAACATGCATACATGTGTTTCACAGGTTCTTTATTATAAATTAAAAAAGTGTGGGAAAAGTAGTTAATTATTAAAACTGTATATATGAAAATAATTGTAATCAAATAATTAATAAAATAAATAATTATTCATTTTTATTTATATTTGGGAGAGGGGAACAGTAATTATTCGAGAGATAACTATAATTTGATCAATAAAAGCATTTTGCTTTCTTTTCACTTATCATTTAATTGAGACGGAGGCTTATATTGATTCTAGCTGTATTTGCAGAATGTAGCTGTAAAATTATTTCATGCAAAACTCAAACTGTGCCGGAAACTATAATGAATAAATAAGTTGGTACAAAGTCCAGTATAGTCTCCCTAGGAACTGCATAAAATATTAATTTTCATAATTATAATTCATTTATATTACTTTTCATTTTGATGAATGTCAACTATAAACAAATAGCCCCACAAACACAAAGAATGAAGCACAGTATGAGTGCATAATATTTGTAAACCAAACAGCTCCTCAGACATTCAAATAAATAAATACATGATTTATGATTTCAATAAATACATGATTTATGTTTAGAGATTGTGTTTCTACTGAGTGACCCGAATTATAGAATCAGATTATCAAGATCTGTCTGTCTGTCTGTCTGTCTGTCTGTCTATCTCTGTCTGTCTGTCCTCCCTAAAAGTATCTTTACAAGCGACTCTGTGTATTGTAAATAATATAATGGACACATACTACTTAAAATAATTTTGTAAATAGTAAAACAATATAAATGCAAAAAAAAAAAAAAAAAAAAAGAAAAAAGCATTTTAAGTTTAAGTTTAAGTTTGGCCCACTGCCTGCTTTCCCCCTTTACCGATGCACAACACACACAAGTCCAGTCCGGTGGGAGAGAGCGAAATTTGTTAGTAGCTGTGTAAGTAACTAGGCTGTCAAGGCTATTTTATTCAGTTTAAACACTGGGTGAATTGATTCTTTCTCTTTAATACAAGTGATGCTGGATCATTAATAAATTAGTCATGACAAAAATGATAATATCTGATGTATTTTTCTATGAGCGATTATAAGGTTGTCAAGCTTAGCTTGTTAGCTTGTCACCCACTACAACTAACACAGCAATAAATCTGTGTGTGAACTGATATTAGGCTAATATTGTAGGCATACCAAAGTGTTGGGTTTTGCTCAATATGATGTTAAATGGCAGATCAGTGGGCTTGCTGCGGTTGAATATCTAAATAAGAGACATTCTCAGTCACAGACCAAACCTAAAATACTGTGTGGAGAACACAAAATAATTATAATATGACCACATGGTGAACCTATGAACTAAAGTCATATTTAAACACAGTCTCCATTCTATGTACACATGCTGTGTACACATATCTATCCTTGCAAGTATAACTTTGACTGTATTAGTGTGTCCCCTTCAAAAATTGCTCTTGAGAAATTTTATGTTTATTGTCCCCCCCTACTGTTAGATGAAATTTATGCCCTTGCATCCATCGTATCTATTTGTGACCCTGGACCACAAAACCAGTCTTAAGTCGCTGGGGTATATTTGTAGCAATAGCAAAAAATACATTGTATGGGTCAAAATTATAGATTTTTCTTTTATGCCAAAAATCATTAGGAAATTATGTAAAGATCATGTTCCATGAAGATATTTTGCAAATTTCCTACTGTAAATATATCAAAACTTAATTTTTGATTTGTAATATGCTTTGCAAAGAACTTAATTTGGACAACTTTAAAGGCGATTTTCTCAATATTTAGATTTTTTTCCACCCTCAGATTCCATACACTGAAATAGTTGTATCTCGGCCAAATATTGTTCTATCTTAACAAACCATACATCGATGGAAAGTTTATTTATTCAGCTTTCAGATGATATATAAAGCTCAATTTCGAAAAATTGACACTTATGACTGGTTTTGTGGTCCAAGGTCATATTTAACCGTCCATCTAACTATTTATCCATGGATGGATGGATCCATCCATCCATCCATCTACTCATCCATCCATCCATTCATCCAGCCATCCAACTACTAATCCATCCATCCATCCATCCATCCATCCATCCATACATCCATTCAATTACTCATCCATCCTTTCATCCATCCTTTTATTCCATCCATCCATCGTATCTATTTAACTGTCTATCTAACTATTCGTCTGTTCATCCATCCATCCATCCATTCATCTACTCATCCATCCAACTACTCATCCATCCATCCATCGTATCTATTTAACTGTCTGTCTATCTAACTATTCATTCGTTCATCCATCCATCAATCCAACTACTCATCCATCCATTCATCCATCCATCCATCATCCATCATATCTATTTAACCATCATTCATCTAACTATTCATTCATTCATCCATCCATCCATCCATCCATCCATCCCAACTACTCATCCATCCATCCAATTACTCATCCATCATTCCATCATCCATCCATCCAACTACTCATCCATCCATCCATCCATCCAACTACTCATCCATCCATCCATCCATCCATCCAATTACTCATCCATCATTCCATCATCCATCCATCCAACTACTCACCCATCCATCCATCTATCCTACTACTCATCCATCCATCCATCCATCCATCCATCCGTCCAATTACTCATCCATCCATCCAGGGTTTTTCTTTCTTTCTTTTGGTGCTTACTGTGTACTGAAGAACAGATTTGTCTAAATGTAAGTGTTTCAAACTATTTACATCTACTAACATTTTCCCTGCAAAAGGAAATAAATGCACCATTTTCATCACTTTGCCTCCAGTCAACCTCTTACCTCTGTCTGCTTGCTATGCAGTGACCCCAAAACTTAGTGAAGCGAACTAGACTGATGCCAAAAATTCAAAAAGGTTTGCAATTTTCCAAAAGCACATCAATTATGTTTTGAGAGGAAAGCTGAACGCTTTGGTATCTGAGACTTTTGATCATAGCGGGATATCCGTTCAAATGAAAGACAGGACAAGGGAAGCAGGCGATGTCGGAAAGCTTTGCTCTATCATCAAAGTAAACATGTTTATTCCATACATTTATCATCCTGATCGACACCTTGCCCCAGGGAACTGATTAAAATTAACATTAGCAGACACCAAAAATACTTTGTTAATTATTGCACAAATGGCAACAGATATTTCCCCGTCATGTATATCGCATCATTTGACTTCTCAAGGGTGGTCTAAATTGTCTGATCTCAACAATAAGTACTTCTGACCTGTAAATTGAGTTGGGAATATTGTCTTTTCTCGCTTTATAGAATTTTAGCACTCTGTTATCTTTCATGCATATGGGATGCATGAACATATTCCCCAGGGGGGATGAGGACAGAAATAATGAACAGTGCCCAAGAAACATGCAGTTAATTATCTGCTGCTCAGTCATATCACTGCCATTGGAGTGGGGATGTTTTCATCAGCTCAAGGTGAAAAAAGGATACTTTAAAAACCTGAATCTGAATGTAGATAATAGATTCTAAAAAAAACATAACAAAAGCGTGCATAAAAAAAAGGCTACATAATATAGCCTTTTCATGAACAAAATACGAAGATGTTCTATTACTATAAAATTAGTAAACATTTATTTTGTACATTTATTCATTCGAGGGAGAGAGAGAGAGAGAATATTGGTTATCTAACACAAAATTAATCTAGATTAAAATGTGTTTACTGTAGTTATAAACACATCAAATGTCTGTATGACCCCCTTATTTTATTTATTTTGCCTTTACACCAGCTTTTGTTATTATATATTATATAAAATATAAATATGAACTGTTTCTAAATATTTGCATGTCACTGTTACCACATGATTTCCCCTCTTAACATAAAACATTCTCTACTGGGACACATCAGATAATAACAAGAATACAAAATAGAACAATGTTTTTACTCACTGCATTTGCCATGTTATTACAGTAAGAACGAAAATTATGAAAGAAAAATTTCTTTAATGCATGAACAATGATGGAAGTTTAGTAATAAAATATAAACATTTGAACCTAAACTAGCTAGCAATGTAGTCTATGTTACATTGGCAAACCCATTATTAATGGCATTAAATAATAATAATAATAATAATAATAATAATAATAATAATAATAATAATAATAATAAATATATTTTATTTATATATTTCATTTGATACATTTCATCTTTTTTTTATTTGATGTTTATAGATACTATTTAATATTTATAGATAATATTACATATTTTTAGATATAAAATATCATAAAAAAAGTCATAAAAATCTATATTTTATACCCTTTGCAGACCAAATTATTGTAACAGAGTTGCAAAAAAATGTAAACCTGACTTATATGCAATGAATAGAAAATATTGCATCTCGCATGGTTATATTAGTTTGACCTCTTTTACTTGATGATCAGCATTTTCTGAAGGTTAATCACCTCTTTTCACTGACCATTTGTTTTTATTTAAATGAAGCAAAAAATAGTTTCAGGCCCTGTATTGTACACTATTTGCTGAAAATGCTGACTACACTAATCTCCAGTGAAATTAGTGTCATAGTTAAAATGGGTTATTGTGACAATACAAATAATTTATGAAATATGCTTTAAGAGTGCACAGACAAAACAACATGCCAGAATCCTGATGATAAAATGGCAAGTGTTCAAAGAAAGGCAGAAACGCAGCCACAGATAGCTGGTGCTAATCATAATTACTCATAGCCGTCTGCAGAGAGAACATTGCACTTGTCATTTTCTCTGTCATATGTGGGACAACAGCATATCTTGTTCTGTTGCCTGTACATTTTAACTCTGAAGAGGATGATAGCGATTTGATTGTTTCCTCTAAAGGAATACCATAAAAGACTTGTGCTTTTCCCATTCACAATTAGAACACAATCATGATGATTTGTGACAACTTCTTTTGAAAATGCAAACTTGTTTTTTTCTCTCTCTAGCTGAGATCGTTTAAATATTGTATCAGTAGCTTTCTAAGGAACTGCAACGTAATACATGATTGCTTTGAACTGAAAATAATCTGATAATAATCCGATTGATATGCAAAATACACAGATCAAGTACTTGAGTAAAAGTACAGATACCCTGATAAAGCATTACTCCAATAAAAGTCTTTTTAATATTATTTGAGCAAAATTTGTATTTATTTATTTTCAATAAATGCACATATATATATATATATATATATATATATACACCCATACACACACATTACAGACACATTCAAATTCAAAGTGTTAACTGATGGAAACATCAACACATACATCTAAAGAAAACAGCTATCACGACTTCTGAGTTTTACCTCATTTAAAATTCATCAGAATTTGATCTAAGAAGCCTAAATTCAACTTAAAGATGCCTAAAACATCAAAATCATGAAGAATGTTGTAACAGATGGAGTTTTCCTAAGAGACTAAAACTTGCTTATATCATGAGTGACAAAATTACTTGCAGTGTTTTATTTTATATTTTATTTTATTTTATTTATTTATTTATTTATTTTTCTTAAAAAAAAAAAAAACTTAAATATGCCAACTAAATTAAACTATATATTTGAAGATCAGGGTAAATTTAACTTTTTTTGTCTTCTGGGAAACATGTAAGCATCTTCTGTAGCTTTTGTGGGGCATATGAGTCCCTCAGTTGTCCTCAGTGTGAGAAGATGGATCTTAAACTCTTACAGTCATTGTTGGAAAGGGTTCAAATACCCAAAAATGCTGTAAAACCAGAGTATTTGTGGGACCTGAAGGATTTTTCTGAAGAAAAGTGGGCAGTTTAAATGTTCAGGACAAACAAGGGACACACAAACAACTTTCACTAAACAAACAAACAAACAACAACAGCAACACCAAAAAAAAAAAAAACAGCTGTGGATCATTCAGGTGATAACACAGTATTAAGAACTTAGCGTATATGTTAACTTCTAAATGGGGTCCTTTTTTTCATGAATTCAGCTATTATTTTCTCTTGTGGACTATTTTATTAATTGCAGATTCTACAAGTAAACTTTTGACTTAAACTGTAAAATGTTTATCCTTTTTACTAGTGGTATCTTGCCTTAAAACATATTTGTTATTTCTAACTTATAATACAAAATCCTGTACATTCTTAAGAGCTGCATTCCAAAATCCAAGTAATGCATTCTGATGCTTTTACTTTTTATTTGTTCCAAAATATACTTTCACTTGCTTTCCACTTCTAACCAATAATCCACACAGGGACCTCTAAAGGACCATCTTCCTGTCGTTACACTCTTAAATTCCAAGGAGAGACAATTCATCACATCATTACTCGAAGCATGACCGCAAGCCTGCGATCCTCGTGGGTCAATACTGCAAGCGAGACTAGATCCGGACAACAGTTGCTTATTTACAGAGCCGCTGCCTGCCTGACGCGCATGGATGCCCCTTTATTTTGGCTTTTGCTGAACAGAGGAAAGAATTAAATTAATACAGGGAGGTTATATTTGCACTGCTACATCACCTGATCAATAGTAGATTACATTAAGGGTAGACAAGGGGAACTGGTCTTGGTGCCTGACATCCTAATCTGGTCTGGGGAAGAGAATCAATGCATTAGGCACGAAGACGCTCCAGCCGCCGTCTATACCATCCATCAACAAACTCATCTCATCAACCTATTTATTCTGCTGCCATAAACAAAAACGACCTCTATCTGGAGTAACAGAGCCGGAGAAGGTCTCCAGGCGAGGATCTATGCTGAGACAGTCGTAGACAACTCCATCAAACCGGCAGGTAGACATAAGCTCAAATGGGTAGATAATGGCCTCATCTGCATAACACTGATCCAGGGTTGAGAAAACAATTTCTCTCGCGCAAATGATAGCATGAAAGCCATTATCAAATGTGCCCTCGGTTGAGCTCTGCCACAATCAGTTATGTTGTATCGGTCGATGATATTTGCTGGGAGGGCGAAGGGCGATCGTACACTTTCATTTGCAAACATCTCCCATATCATCCATTAGAGAGAAGCGCGCCAGTCATTGCTCTTCTGTCTGGCTACTCGTGGGTAGTGTGTCTACGCATGGTGCAATTAATGAATTTTTAATCAGGGTGTTCTTTGGTTGCAATATGTGTCTTGTTTCCATATTGCTGGGCGATTTGATATGGTGACCACCTACTGTGTCTCTGAAAATAATACGGGTTTGATGAATGAGGATTGTGCTCGACAGGAATTTTAAAACCTGACATGAAACTGTTAGTAATGATCTGACGATATTATGAGGTCGCTTTTCCCATATCCTTAATGTAAAATAAACTACGGCTAGCCAGATTGAGGCATGACCGTGTGACAAATGTCATAGGAAATGAATAGTTACAGTTATAAAATCCAATTAAATGAGTCATTGTAAAACTGATATCTCTAGCTCTGAATTCATATTACATGAGTTTATTAAACCACAAACCATGTCAATACAAGGTGAGAACCAAGAAGGGACTGAGCTAAATGGGGTATAAACAGGAACATAACAAGCTACATATTTATTATCTACAATTTTTTTTTTTTTGTTTTGTTTTGTTTTTGTTATATATATATATATATATATATATATATATATATACACATATATATATACACTCACACACTGACCAAAATTATAAACACAACACTTTTGTTTTTGCCCCCATTTTTCATGAGCTCAACTCAAAGATCTAAGACTTTTTCTATATACACAAAAGGCCTATTTCTCTCAAATATTGTTCACAAATCTGTCTAAATCTGTGTGTCTCCTTTGCCGAGATAATCCATCCACCTCACAGGTGTGGCATATCAAGATGCTGATCAGACAGCATGATTATTGCACAACAATCGGTTTGCATAACCAAAGAATTTCTGCACAAACTGTCAGAAACCATCTCAGGGAAGCTCATCTGCATGCTCATCATCGGAGTCTCTACCTGACTGCAGTTTGTCGTCGTAACCGACTTGAGTGGGCAAATGCTCACATTCGATGGAGAGGTGTTCTCTTCACAGATGAATCCCGGTTTTCAGTGTACAGGGCAGATGGCAGACAGCATGTATGGCGCCGTGTGGGTGAGCAGTTTGCTGATGTCAACGTTGTGGATCGAGTGGCCCATGGTGGCGGTGGGGTTATGGTATGGGCAGGCGTAAGTTATGGACAACGAACACAGGTGCATTTTATTGATGACATTTTGAATGCACAGAGATACCGTGACGAGATCCTGAGGCCCATTGTTGTGCCATTCATCCACGACCATCACCTCATGTTGCGGCATGATAATGCATGGCCCCATGTTGCAAGGATCTGTACACAATTCCTGGAAGCTGAAAACATCCCAGTTCTTGTATGGCCAGCATACTCACTGGACATGTCACCCATTGAGCATGTTTGGGATGCTCTGGATCGGTGTATGCGACAGCGTGTTCCAGTTCCTGCCAATATCCAGCAACTTCGCACAGCCATTGAAGAGGAGTGGGCCAACATTCCAAAGGCTACAATCAACAACTTGATCAGCTCTATGTGAAGGTGATGTGTTGCACTGCGTGAGGCAAATGGTGGCCACACCAGATACTGACTGGTAAATTATTGTTTTATTTTTTGCTCCATGAAGCCAGTCTCCTTTTTAGAACAAGACAGGAAGAAAGTATGATGCTAATAAGATGTTGTGCCCCTTCCAGATCTTTGGGTAGTTAAACAGCACACAAGTATGTTAACAAGGGTAAAGGGGCAATTACATGGTCCAGCTGAAAACATGACATCTCCCAGCCGTGTGTTTACAGTTTTGCTTTAGATTTAACTTTGCTCATCACAGGACTGAAAAGGCAAATTGGCTTTCCTCAGATTGATGGAGGCACACAAACAGCTGTAATCAGAGGCTGCGTTACAATAATGAGCAGGCAATACTAAACAGAAGCGGGAACCAACAGTCTTTGATCGTCAGCTCCACCTTTGCCTGCTTTAATTAGAGATATGCTAATGCAACATACGCTCACAATGGGAGAAGGATTCTGTGTTCAAGCTTAACAGGGATTCAGGGTGAAAACATAATAAAAACACTGTCTGGTTAAAGTCTGGCGATAAAATCCAGTCTTCTTTGCATGTGGAGTAAACGTATTTAGTGGTTGGCGTTCTTTTCTGTCAGGTCTAACAGAGTTTGCATTGTTATATCCTTGAATAAGAGTCATACTTTGCAAAGTTTACTTAAGGTCATTAAAGTAAGCTTTCAAGGAAAAGTTTTTAAAGAAAAGTCAGTTTCTCACAGTATGACCTCTTTAAAATGATCTTACTCAGATACACTCATAACAAATGTTGAACTTCATCTCACACCAGTTTTCTGACCATTAAACCTTGGCAAATTGATTTATTTGAGGGAATCAGCAGGAAGCATTGAATAAATAAATGAAATTCATTCCCAACCCTTCACTGCCTTGATATCTCAGCAGTGAAATTCTCCATATCCAAATCTCAACTGATAAAGCATCAATAATTTAAATGCAGCAACATATTTATTCACCGATATTTATGAAGCAGGTCATACAGTCCACTGAACCTAAAAGATAATGATAAGCCTGCTACAAGCCACAGCGACAAAGAAAGGGATGATACATGGTATCAAGTTTCCTCAGTAACAAATCTAATTCGGTCCATTGACAGGTGTCCCCTGTGTACAGCGCTATCTGCTTGAATGATTAGGAGACCAGCGATGATAATGTTCAGCCATCAGAACAATTGCTTCACCTCTCCCCTGCCTTGATATTAAAAAGTAATTAGGAGTCCTGTGTCAGGTCATTGTAAATGAGCACTAATGTCTAAAGGTATATAGATGCTATTTATAACATTTTTATGAAACTCTCTTATTGGGGCATAAGTTAATGTATGACCTAATGTGTTGCGATAGTTTCTTTTTGTGCAGCTGATTGTGGCCCAAATCTGATTAGTTTTTTTCTATACCCAATACCCACAACTGAGGTGCCCTTGAGCAAGGCACCTAACCCCCAATTGCTCCTAAATTGTTTACTCCAAAGTACTTAGTCTTTACGTCATTTACGTCAACAAATTCACAGATTTCATTTACAGAACTAATATCTGGCACTGGAACAAAATGGAATGGGCAACTCAGGAATAGAGCATGAATACAGAGTAATCCTGAGATGTACAAAAAAAGAAGAAGTGTGTTTTGTTAGTATGTTTGTGAACTTTAATCCCAGTACTTTAGAAGTTTTGAAGGCGTTTCTGCCAAGAGCTACTCTTACGAATTTGAATAGTACCATACATCATTGTGCCAAAGTATTACTGAGGGTAATGAAGTGTGAAGTGCAAGTGGAGCTGTGTTCTGTCATAAGAAGTAGGAGGAAGCTTTTCTCCTGCAGAGGGGGATTGTGGTTAGCCTTTCGGCAATCGTGAACGAGTTCTTCACACCTTCAACTGTGAGAGAAAGAAAGCAGGGTGTGAGAGAGCAAGTAGCCAGAGATAAAATGCGAGAGTAAGCTGTAAATTAATTGAAAAGCATCATGATGTGCAAGCACAGACAAGCGTCAATCTTCCCTCTGAAGAAGATGGATCTTAAGAAGGCAGAACCATCTGGGCCACAAGCTTCCTGCTTTGAAGAACACAGAGTGGTTGTCTGAAGAAAGCGTGAAGGTACTCTAATTCGGAAAGTGTTTTAGCGCGTGCCATCGTGTTAGACTTTTGTTTGTTCTGCCATGCTTCTCTGTACTTTTAGGTGATTAGTGTTCGGCTCAGCTCTGATTTATTGTGAAGTCTTTTCTTGAGAGTGTTCTTCTCAAAGTCATGAAAGAATAAGGATTTGTATAACAAGGAATATTTGGTGGGGGAAGAATTCCTGAGGTCTATTTGATGTAAAAAGAATTATTATTCACCATTGGAAGCTGCAAGTGTTTAACAGAATATCTTTAGATCTGAGAAGACAAAAGGGGAACTGAATCACCAAATCCGTCTAATCTCCAGATCCATTACATTGAGTGGGTTTTTCAAAGGGCTTGAATGCTTCCATGAAATGCACCTACTTTGCGATCAAAACATCACTGAACTCATTGTGTTTACATCAAAGAATCAGTAGATGGATGTCCTCATTCCTCTTTGATTAAACATTAGATCAGCAGAGTCTTGCTATTTCCGTGGCTGCCTTCCTTTAGTCTGTTTGACGTCAGAATTAGGTTTATTTGTTTGGTGTGAAACCTGAACTCAAACAAAAGGACCTACAACCGAATCTGCTTAAGAGCAGGGCAAGAGTTCGTATAGTCTCTTTGCAATTTGCAATTTGTATGAAAGCGATTTGGCAAACATTTTCCAAAAGCATACCACTGTTGATGTACAATGTAGCTATTTTAGTGGAATGCATTTCTTTTTGCTGGTTTTCTCAGCCTTCAGTAAGCAGCTGCTATTGTTTGCATCTTTAGCAATACATCTGTGGCAATCACAGACATTCACAGCATCTGTGGCATTAGGCCTGGAAGAAGCATTTATTGTAAAGGAAAATAAACAAAACAACATTAAAAAGGGGAATAAAGTGTTCAGAGGGGATACACTGTCCAACAGAGAGAAAAATCATACATCTTCATCTGCGCACAGGAGTGGTCCAGGCAAGGGACAGGGCCTGGAACACATTCACGCTCCCCTCCTGCTCCAAAGTGCATAGGCATAGTGGGTTTTACACCTGAGGAACCTTTTTATAGTTCCTAGAACTATTAGCAGAAATACCCAGTTGTTGACGTGTTCGCACCACAGGAACTAGGAATGTATTTAGTCCTAGGAACTCCATTTGGAGGAACTAAATTAGCTTCTACTTCTGAGTAGGGTCTAAAATAGTTCTGTAGGAGCTACCAGTGACGTAAGTGTACACTACTACCCGCCATTTTTAAAAAAGCCTTGCAAAAATATGTACTCCACGAACATGAAAAACACAGATAATAGAATTTAGATACCTGTTGTCTGCAGCGTTGTGTTCTTTTCTCATCCTCAGTGATATGTAACACTGCAATTTGTCATAGAACATTTAGTCAGATTTTCTTGCTCTTTCACGTAAATTGTGCATTTACCTTCCATCTCCACTATCACGAAACCCGCAACACACAACAAAAACAGCTCCGATCACGGCGTCCTCCATTCACTGATTGTTGACGTTTGTAAATGCCGCGAATAAAGATATAGTTGTCGACCACTTCAGAGTTCATGCTGCCATTGCAAATGCAACCAGGGAAACAGTGGGGGAAACTGGTTCTCTAGGAACCAATGTGCTGGCTAGTTCCTAGAACTGTGCAGTGTAAAAGCCCCTATGGTAAGTATGTAAACCCTCTGGTCCTATCCGCCCTGCCACATTTTTGTTCTGAGTGGTACTCGAATCCAGGTCGCTGGCATGGGAGGTGGTTGCACTAACATCACAAGATCAATTAAAGATCACAAACACTAGCATGCCTTTTGAGATACGGGGAGTGAGGTTCACCTGCGGAACTCTTACCAGCAGGCCTCTGTTACACTCTCCACCCTACACCTCACTCCCATCCGGGTCACGCAACCAATGTAACCCCTCTGGTCCTAACTGTCCCACTCTGAGCAGGACTTGAACCTGGGTCACCGGTTTGGGAGATGGGCACACTAATAAGGATGTTAAAAATCACAACCTCTAGCACACCTCTTGAGATAAGGTGAGTGAGGTTTGCCTGTGCAGCTTTTACCAGCTGACCTCCATTATACTCTCCACCCTACACCTCACTCCCATCCGGGTCACGCAACCAATGTAATCCCTCTGGTCCTAACTGTCCCACTCTGAGCAGGACTTGAACCTGGGTCACCGGTATGAGAGGTGGGTGCACTAAAAAGGATGCTAAAAACCACAACCCCTAGTGTCAGACACTGATGCACCTATTGAGATCAGGAGAGTGAGATTTACCTGTGCAGGTTTTACCAGCTGGCCTCCGTTACAAGTACGCTCAGCATTTAGAGATAGTGTTGAAGAGACTCCAAGACATTCAGAGGTGCTTTGTCACACTCTTCAACATTTTTCTTTCTAGCACCCCGCCCCCCTGTGATGCCTAGCAAGATCAAGCAGGTGAATCCACTCTCTTTCTGGTCAGGTCCAAGACATGCAAGCCTCTTTAAGTGGCTCAGCTCAGCAGATAGGCTGTCCTTCTGGGATGTAACTCTGGACTTATCCATGGCTGCTTAGCTTCCCTACCTACTCCCTTACTCAACCCACCATTATACAGCACAGAAAGGAGAGGTCTCCTGAAGAGAGGTGTGCTCAGCATTTTATGGCAGTGGAGACAAGGTGATATTGACTTAAGACATATCTCATCACATGCTGCCTTCATTACAGGTCATTTCAGTTGGGAGCTTGGCTTGCCAATGGCAATTGTATAAGATGGGGTGGTGCTGATGAATGGAGAACACTTTACATTTTTAGCACCTTCTCCTGAATCATTACCTAGCTACAATGGCAAACCTCATGTTGATGACAGAAATGTAAATCAGTTCTGAGACAAATAAACTATATGAAAGTCTGGGTAGAATCAAACTGTGATTCATACCGAACAATTGAACCAAGGGTAAAAACAGTCTAACACTGTTCAAAAGGTACAGGTTTACATAACTTCCATGATACCAAGTTTAAAATGATTGCAAATTACAGGTCCTAAAGTTGAACAGAGACAGACTAGTTACCCTGCTGAGATGCAGAATATGTGGATGAATCATCATTTTAAATAGAGAGGCAGAGAAGGTATGTGGCTGATATGCCCTTGCTATATTATTATTTTCCACTGAGACCAATGGTATAAACTAATAAGGACTTTATTTCTAGCCTTCATCGGTACATAGGCTGTTGTAATTGTTCCTCATGGTGAGTCTCAATCTGTTCTTCACTGCAGGGCAGGACTTTGTCCCTGTAGTATTTCTAAGTGGCTACCAAATGTTGCAAGTAAGGTCAAATGCATTACCAGAGCACACCATGATCCTGAGTTTAGTGTGTTGTCTGGTTTTAATTGGGATGCTGAGGCTACAGGGCTGTTTTGACCCGTTAGCCATTTGATTCATGCTGTCTCCAGTGGGCACACATCCCAGCAGACTTCATAGTGGATATGGAGCAAGGCGCCACATAATCCATAATCCCCTCTTTCTAAGACTGGCTGCAGACTTTCTCGTTTAGTGCCAGTTTTTTATTTTATTTTATTTTATTATTATTTTTTTCAAGGCTATTCATTTATATAGCACCGTGAGGGATGTGTAAGAAAAACCCAAAGAGAGACGTCCGTTAAATTGAATCATATTTTCTCTTGTGTGCTTAGTCATTCTCTTACCACTATAGTACAGTCACTGCTGAGTAATTTACATTGGATATTTTGCTGTTGGCAAAACAGCTAATGTCCCTTAAATGCATTAAATGTAAATAGAGTCTGCTGATTATATTTCTTAAATTCAATTAATTCTTTTTGCTGAAGGCTTTGTTGTTTTATCTTGGCTAGAGAAGTTTTAACTCTATCGGAGCTGTCCTCAAGTCACATAACACATACGGGTGAAATCGCTAAACAGATGCGTCACTTTTGCGCGGGACCAGTTAAATTGCTGCTGTTTGTTGTTGTTTTTTTTTTTAAAGCATTCATTCAAACACTTAACCACTTTGTCCTAAGGCTAAGTTGCTAATGCAAATGCACATCACTAAAAAAATGATGGTGGCGAATGACGCCAACTCAGGTTGACACCAATGAGTCAACAAATCTAAATTAATTGAGCACTGGGCAAGACCTGCAGTATTAATGTGGCCTTCGAGAAAGTCTGAGTAGCAGACTTACTTATAATAACCCTACAGGTAATTTATTTGTTTTTGTTTGTGACCTCTCAGTGCGTATGATTCCAACTGTTTACTCAGAATACTAAAAGCTTTCATGCTGTGTTCGCTGACTTTTTTTGGCAGGAAGAACACCAAGAGTGACATATGTGGCATAGGAATCAACAATCCATGTGGCAAAATTATTGAAAGGGTCACACATTTTCCCAGGAATGTGACATATCACACAGCAGGGGATTTTGTCAGACATTCAAAGGAACAGCCTGAGGGTGCAAAGAGTATTAAACAAATGAAAGTGTGCTAAGTGCCTGTGGTCTAGACTTCTGACTTTGCACTGACAACTGCTCACTGTTCCTCAGAACTGACTGTGAGAGCACAAAAATAGCCAAATGTTGTCAGAAAGCCTGAGGGCTAATGAAAACTGCAAACACTGCTGTTACATTAGCAGACTATGTACATTAGCTACTAAGGCTGTGTTAGTGTACTGCTTACTGCATAGTATATATTGTGTTCTGCCACTCTTTCTCATGGTTAGGTTTGGTTTGTTAGCATTAGGGGAGAGCGGGGTAATATGTGACCCTGGACCACAAAACCAGTCAATTTGTTTTGATGTAACAGCCATTACATCTGTTATGCTAAAATTTTACTTTGACAAGCCAAAAACAGTTTTTAGAGTAAATGGGTGCCTTCCACTCTTCCCGTGTGTTTTTTCATTCCACAGTCTGACAGAAATGATGTGTGATTCCAAAATACATGGTCGCATGACAGTAAAAGTGTACAGTTGTCAAGACACAGGGGGTGGGTCAATTTACTCACTGGCTCAACTTACCCCACTCTCCCCTGCCATATTCTAGTTAGGCTGCTACGCAAGTGTTGTAAGTTCAGTATTTTACTGAACTGAATGGTGTCCACAGAATTTGTTTGTTAGCATTCCCATTTATCTGAGTTACTCTCTGGCAAGGGAAGTATACTTTTTGAAATCTGCCATTTTTGCACATGGAACAACATAATAGCTGTAGACATATTATAAATAAATAAAAGATCATTTAAGCAGATGTTTAAAAAGTGCACTTTGTGATGTACATTTTAAATCGTTATGTTTAATAGTCTTTTGTCATGCTCTGAAGAAATATTATACTAATTTTGATGTGTTGGCTAACATACTGTCACATGTAAATTGCCTGATTATCATTTAGTCTTTTTTTTTTTTTTTTTTTGATGAACTATTACTTTAAAAATCATGTGAAGCAGCACATCTACCATCAGGGGACTAACAAGGCTAACCAGCAAAACCTCAGTGGTCTCAGAGTCTCAGAGGTGTTGAGCAGAACAGTAGGATTGTATTGTATATTTTCATCCATTACTCTAAGGAACAGTGCAGTCTCATAGTTTACAAGTCTGTTTACGCTTATCTCCCTCCTGAGGCTGAAAGGGCCCAGATGGGTTGTAGTACACAGAGAGCGCGAGAGAAATCAGCTCTGTAGTGGTGTTGTGAGAAAAGTTTGTTTTTTTCACCCTTGATAACCTGATCAGAGCTCACTGTCTTAAGGGTAAATAGTTGTGGGAGATAAATTGGCCTGTTATCCTCACAAACTCCATTTAAGAATAGTTCATTGATTCACTGACTGAGACAATACTACCACTTGTCTCTCATGACACGACTTTTTGAATCAGTGCCTTCCATTCTGGTAGTCCATCTGTTTCATTGCTCTTTTGTAGATGGGTTTCTTGTAAGCTTTAAATCATCACATCCACTTACTCGCGTAGTGAGGATTTCTTTGAGCCGTGGATCTTTTTCAGCGGACATTGTTTTAGTCGGTCATTGACAAATTATCTCGTCATCACACAAATCATAACAATCAGATCCCTTTGTGTCTGTTTTAATACAGCATGCTATCTGGCAGTTTTGTTCTTTGTATCATTGTATCACACATCTCAGGGGGCTAAGATTATGTCTGGTTTATTTTGATTGTCAGTAGCTTTGTGGGTATTGTGCAAGGGTTTAATCTGTTTCATTCACATCAGTTTTCAGTCCATCCGCTGAGTCACATAGATTCTCCATTTGGGGCTTTTTACAAATCTAATGCTAGGTTAAATATTTAAAGGAGTAGTTCAACCCCAAAATAAAAATTTGCTGAAAATTTATTCACCCTCAGGCCACTGAAGATGTAGATGAGTTTGGGAACATATTTGAAGAAATTCACCATTACATCACTTGCTCACCAGTGGATCCTCTACACTGAATGGGTGCCATCAGAATTAAAGTCAAAACAGGACTTCAGTCCATCAGTTAACATCTTGTGAAGTGAAGCTGTGAGTTTGTAAGAAACAAATCCATAATTTGTCCTTTATCCATTATAAAGAAAGAAAATGCAGCACACGTTAGCTTGTTTCCTTTTGTACTGCAAAATCCTGTTTTATGAGCTAAATATTACATTATGATCATTACAGATGTGAACTCTATCACTCCACCGAAACTGAATAAAAAAATAATCAACTCATATTTAAACAGGGATACAAAAAGGCATCTAAAATTAAATGGCAGACACAAAAGATGACAAGTGCTGTCACATGGCTGCTTGTTGGTGCAATGGTGTGAACACTGCTAATAAGTGTGAAAGGGCTCAAGTCCTAAAGGAGCAAGCTTAATAATTATATTATGTAATTAAGTATTGGATCATTTATTTATTTTAGAATTAGTCACGTGAGTAAACAGGGTTAAACAAGTTAAAAGATATAATGGTTTGGTCTGACATTTTGTCTGAGCAAATAATCTTGTGGGCAGCACTTTGACAGCACTTTTTGTTTTTGCATTAATCCCAGTCCTGTCCCCCCTCTCTCTCTTTCTCCTTCACATTACATCCTTTCTTTTCTTTGTCTTTTCCTGTTGCAATAAATGTAAAAATGCCAAAAATACATTTTAAAAAAGTAACGTTTTGCCTGGTTGGGGAGATTGTGCACGGCTCCCTCTGGTCCCCTTCATATGGACATCCCTGGGATTCTAAGAGTTACAGTTTGTGACTTTATTTCTGCATATTTTCATTATGTTTTATCCTTCCAGGCTGATAAATGTGTAATGTCATTGTTTTGCATTTTGGTGATAAAGGATAAAGAATAAAGCTATTTTCTCTCACTCTCTCTGTGTGTGTGTGTGTGTGTGTCTCCATCTGGGTATGTGTGAGTATGTCTACGAGGATGCATTTCCATTGAAAGAGTAAAAGTGGAAGTAATATAAATGTAAATTTATCTAGAAATGTATGCGTACAATTCATTGGTGCAAATAAACAAACATATCATTTTCTCAAACTCTGAGCAAGGTGAGTCAGATGTCAACAGTCAATCAGTCATACAGTCAAACAGTAACAAAAACTAAGTTTACCAGTGTGTATGTGTGTTAACAGTGGCTAAAAAGTATTTGGACTTATAAAACTGTATGAGCACCTCAATAATAACATCTTGCAATCCATTTCGAATACACTAACACTTAATAATAAATATGTTTATCTTGGGTCAAGGTGGTGTGTCTAAATCTTTGCCAGTCTGTTTGGAAAAGCTTGAACTTCTTGAATTTAGTTTTATTATTGATACACCCTTAAAAATAAAGGTTCTTTTTGTAATCTTTTCATGAAGAACCTTTAACATACATGGAAATGTAGCACAACAATGAATGATTGGATCACTGAATGAATGACTGACTGAATGAATGAATGAATGAATGAATAGTTGTTCTATGGCATTATTATAAAAACAATCTTTTGAAACATTTAAGAGTGTGTGATGCTTGAAACTAAGTGCTGTATTCATTCAAGTCAAAGCAATTAATTTAAGCTCACAGACAAATGGAATGATCTTTAGGCCTCAGTTTTGGATGCTCACTTTTTTTGCGACTGTAATGCCAGTGTAAATATATATTAATTATAAGCTAGATAGCAAACTAAACTAAACTAAACTAAAATACATATTCTGGAATCCAGAAATGGAGGACCATCCATCAAAGAAACAGTGTGGTGTCTCCTTTTCAATCAGCACAGTAATAAACAACCACACAGAGATAGAAATAAATCATCTACCCTAAAGTTAATTTGATAGCATCTATAATTATCATCAAAGACCACTGCAGAGCAACAATCATTCTTTCTTTATGTCTAATTATAATTCTGTACATGCACTACTGTAGCTGATTTCAACAGTTTCAGATGTTTGATCATTAGACGCTATGTTAGGGTATACACTCACAAAAAAAAAAAAAAAAAAAAAAAAAAAAAAAAAAAAGGCATACTGTCTGGGAACTTGTAGCGAACAAGCTTTGGATAAAAAAAAGTACATTCCATATAGTAAGAATGTGTGTATATGAATATAATCCGGACATACAACATTCGTCATATTGTTATTGTCACATGAACTACCAGCCTTAGTTGCCTTTCATAAATCTACCATAGCCTCATTGTATAGTAAAGGGCCCATCAGATGAGAATTTCAGAATCTTGCAGGAAGTAATATGTCATCCAGGTACTTATCGCCTACTGTTTTATGCATACTGTTCATCTTTTCAAATACATTTTTTTTTTTGCCTGCTATATAGTAGAGAAGTATGTGGTTTCAGATGCAGCCAGTGTCTTCTCAGTCAGGACACTTAAAGCTGCCTGCTCATAGGTTATTAATTAATGCTAATTACATAACTACAGAACTATGTTCTGTTTCAAATACTGAAACATGAAAATGGATATCAAATGCTACTGTTAGCATTCAACTGGTTGTAGCGTTTGGGCCAATCAGACACACAATTGTTCATTCGATTTACTAAATCAATTATTCATTAAATTAACAAATAATCACAGACCCCCTCATCCAATCCACAACACTGGCTGCCAGGACGTCTCAGATGGCCCACCAGGCCCCTGGTTACTATGGCAACCAGTATACCTTGTAGGTCGTAAAGTATAAACTTTACAGAAACATACTGCAGGAAAAGACTTATTTTATTCATTCACAGACACACCTATCTTTGACCTTCCTATCACACATAGCCCCAGGTCATTGTGTATAGTATTCCTGCGTTTTCATTGTATTCTGTTGTATGTATTTGTTATGATTTGTCTCTAGTGTAGTATAACTCACCTATGCCATGTTTGGTCTTTTTGAATTCATATTTTGATAACCTAAAAGATGGTGTATATTATATGTTGATACCTATGCAACATATTAGTGTTTTAAAAATTCTTAATAGTTTTTGCATCAACACCCAATTGAATTACATATGCAAAATGCCATTCTCACAGACAAAGAGTCATAAACATTCCCTCCAAAAGTGAAAGTCACCATTGGCTTTTGGACCTCCTGGAGGTGTAGCCTCCAGAGACCTTAAAGCAGGGGTGTCAAACTCCTGGAAGGCCTCAGTCCTGCAGAGTTTTGTTCCAACCCTGCTTCAACACACATACTATGCAGTTTTCAGTTAAGCCTGAAGGACTTGATTAGTTGGATCAAGTGTGTTTTATTAGGGTTGCATCCAAACTCTGCAGGCCTGTGGCCCTCCAGGACCGGAGTTTGACTCCCATGCCTTAAAGGCATCACACGAGTGACTGCCCATCTCTCTTCTGCTAAATCTTCCGATTGCTGCCCTTGTGAAAGGACTCACGGGGAGCCTGAGCTGGTGCGGGGCGTGCCCGGTGGGTTGAACAGGCCCCAACATATAGAGCTGTGGTTCTAGACCACAAAGAGTCAGACATTTTCACTCAACCCTGGAATTCATCTTCATGGAAATGCCCTCAAACAGACATTTCTCTCTTCTGCATTTTTTTAGTTTTCTTCACTTATCTCACATGAGTGTCTCGCCTCAGTCAGTCAGAGGTTCTTTTAGAAACTAAGATGATGAGGAGGATGAGCTAGACCTCTTTTGGACTTCTCTAAGTTGCACCAGGCCTTGCAGCCTTGTCTTTCCATTCCCCAAAGATCACAGAATTTCAGCTGGGTGTCCCTCTCTCAGCTCTTGGTTCTTCTTCACTTTCCACCCGGGAAGAAACTCCCAGCCACCACTGAATCAGAACATCTTTGGAGTTCATCACTCTTCAGACCCGGAAGAATGTGATCATGATTCCAAAACCACCACTGCTCCAAACCATCAAGCCTTTCACCCGAGACTGCATTTGGACGCTTGTTCAACGACCAAGGCAATGCTAGTATCGTACATTTAACCAAACAAAACAGAGGTTTAGTATAAGCTGTAAATGGCACTGATGGTTTCACTCAGGTGGTTAACTGACTCTTTTCATAGCTTCATTTTCTTGTCTCTCTAATGGCTTCTCACTTACCTTCCCCCATGTATGAGTGATTGTATGTTGTTTGTTTAGATTAGTTATGTGTTAGTCCTTCATTAATAAAACTCTTGCACAAATTACATGAGTTTAATTCTGATTCTGTCTTGTAAATTAATGTCCCTTTACAATTTCCGATTCAAGCTACATGCTCTAATGCAATAGTACTTTAAAGGGGTCATCGGATGCAAAGTTCACTTTTACATGTAGTTTGAACATTAATGTGTGTTGGCAGTGTATTTACAAATCTACCCTATAATGATAAAAATCCATGCAGTAGTTTTTAATTAATCTGTAAAAATAATATCCCCTTTTTCAAATCAAGCCATTCTCAGATTCTCAGTGGCGTCACACTGACAGAGGCCGCGAGTGTCTTATCTCAGACCCACCTTAAATCAGCTGTAACAGTCCGACCTCCATTGTTTCGATGCCGGAGCAGGGATGGGAGTTAGACAAGAATATCTGATTGAGTGATTGAGGTGTTTTGTTGCTGGATGTAATAATGAACATCATCATTTACTCCCCACATCTGAGCCGCTGAAGATGCAGTGGATTACATTTGTTTGTGAATGGAATGCGCCCCCTGATCTACATATATCCATCTATATATCCACAAATCATTTGTGATCCAGCTTCAGTTACAGCAGAAGTTGTTTTTTGTTTTTGTTTTTTAATCTTTGCATCGCCTTTCCTAATAGCTTGCTATTTAGCAAGTTTAGCGGCTAAACATGGCTAAACACGGCTAAATATGGCTAAAGTAAACAGACTCATTACACCACTGAGAGAAGAGAGGGGCGGGACAAGCAGAGCTCATTAACATTTAAAGCAACCTCGACCAGAATAGGATGATTTTTGCAGAGCTCATTTTGACAAGGTAAAAAGGGTGTTGCTTTACACTACCATTGAGAATTTTAACCAAAGTATATTATAGACTTTTCATTAAGACCCTAAAGAATCATATCAACTTGTGAAAAATGGGCATCTGATGACCCCTTTAAGAAAGTTATTTTCTGTGGTCAAGAACATATCATTTCTTAGAGTTGATATGAAATTATACTGAATGTTCGCTGGATGAACATATTAGTTGATGGAAAATTAATTCTGTTACAGCTACTACTGGCAGCTGATACAAATAATTGTATTTAATCATAATTAATTGTAATTATTTATATACATTTCCCTTTTGAGCTAATTCGCAACATGTCAGCAGGTCAAGTCTTACCATGAAAAAAAAAAAAAATGAATAAATAAATAAAATTACACACACATAAACATAAAATATGGTAATTTCAAGGTTTGTTTTCCTACCTTGGTATATGGAGATTCATAAAGTTGTTTTGCTTAATTTTAGTTGTACATTTCCGAGGGTCTCTAAGCAAGCCAAAGTTCACATTATTCTTTCCCACTGTTTATAGAATCCCTATACAGTGTGATCTTTAATTTATTCATTAGCCTTGTGCAGTGGGATATTTCATGCGGTTGCATCAAGGAGGTACATCTGAGAGTAATTTAGTCTAGGGAATTGCAGAACATATTGTCAGCAGTTTCTTAGAAGAAAAGGGGGAAAAAATACCACAAAGCCCTAAATGATGTATCAATAGAAGCTCTGAGGAAACGCCAAGTCTTATCAAACAATGCCACTATCACGCTAGTTCAATTCATTTTCAGAAATCTGAGCTTTCCTCCTGAGAGCATACGCAAAATCCAATGCAACAAACATGATGCTTTTACTGTAATTGCTGTCAGAGATTTAGCGATCGGATTTATGTCACGCCTAGAGCATAATCAGGTGTTTTCTGTAACCGGTTATGACGAATTCTCAAAGGGGCTAATTACAATGACACAGAACTGAAGCTGTCATCACTTCATCCAAGGAGCTGCGCTTGTCTAATGTAAATATTGAAACAACTGAAAGGGGTAGGTAGAGGAAATCCTAAATATTAAGCATGCATGTTTGGGAAAAACAATGAATAACAGTTCCTGCATATTGAACATATTCTAATGAACAAATTTTAAAGCATTTAAGAAACGCTTAATGTATTTTTCATTCAAGTCAGATCTTGTGTTCTGTTTTTGTAAATTAAAGGCCTTCATTAGCCATGATTATAAATGTTTCAAAACAAACTACATTAAAAATGTATCCTTTTTGTAGAATGACATTCTCCAGGATAATAATAATAAAAACACAAATAATCATCAAGCTAAATCACCAGCAAAACTGCCAGATGCTGACGGAGGAGAAATTTGATTATTACATCGTAACATCTGGCACACGGAAGATCTAATCTCCCAGCCTGGGCGTACATGAAGAATGGGTGTTCACAGGAGGCTGACATATCCCCAACATTCAACGTCTCAGGAATCACGCAGGCCTGCTGCGGCGTTCCATTGGAGGCGGACATCCCAACTGCAGCCTGTGACATCTTCACAAAGAGAACTAACTTGCTCAATCAGGAGGCTCAGCACCTGAAGATAAATGCTATTCTTTGAGAAGAGGAAACAATCTAATATCTACAGCATCTGTAACGTGCGGGGGTCCTGATAGCTCTGCATACGGCTCTATTGCTTCATCTCCTCTGGGACGGCAGACCATTTATTTCTTCTGACCTGGAGAGTGATGCAGAACTTGAAGCAGCAAAAGCTGCTTGAATTTGCCTTGGTTTAAAAGGTGCATAGTTCAGACATTATTGGCTATTTTAATTTCCATGTAGGCATGACAACATGAATTATCTGCACTGAAAAAGAAGAAAAAAAAAAGTTAAACATTTTAGGTGCATTTTAAGTGTTTAATTTAAAATTATTTAAAGTGCATTATTTATATTGATCTAATTGAAAATCATGCTCAGTTTGTCTGAAAGCAAATAACAATCCCTATAGGAAAAAAAAAAAAAAAGTATATTCCTGTAGAAGAAAGTACATTAAATGAAACATGAAACATCAATAAAAATATTTTAATTTTATTTTAAGTGAAATTTCTACTTTCACATTATAGTTAATTTAGCTTTTATTTATTGTGTAAAAAATATTAGTAACATTTTGGATTCTAACTAAATTAAATAAATTAATATTCATTTAAAATTTAAATTAAACCATAAATTTAATTTTAAAAATGACTAAATAAATAAGTAGCATATTCAGCAAGGTAAAATTATATAAAAACTAAAAAATGTTTGGGTAAGTCTAACTAAATTAATTATCATCATCATCATCATCATCATCATCATCATCTTTTTTTATTTAATTTTAATGTTAATTTTGCATTTATTATTGTTTTGTAAACTTACTTGTTATATAGTTTTATATTATATTTTGTAGTCATTAAATTGAAACTTTTGAAAATACTATAGTTCTGTATATATCTTATGTGACCCTGGACCACAAAACCAGTTATAAGGGTCAGTTCCCCTTCAGGAACTCGAGCTGCGTCCAGAGAACGCTTTGGGAACGCCCTTGGCGGGCGACGCTCTGAAAGAATGTGTAATCGAACCAATGAGAAAGCGGGACGTCACGGGCGGGTGACGTCATCAACCAGGAAGCATAAAAGCACGTGCGAAGCCGGCCGGCGTCAGCTTCTGTCTTTCAGCGGAGCGCTCTGTGTTTGTGTCTGATATCCTCTGTTTTTGTGCAAGTTAGCACGCCTTTTATTTCGAGGATATGTCTAAAAGAACTGAAAAGTCTAAGAGTGGCAATAAGAGTGGGCCGCGTTTCACGCTGTGTGTTCCCCCTTGTAAGAGATATATTACGAGTGGGGATACACACAGCATGTGCGTGGTCTGCTTGGGAGCGGAGCATGCTATGTCAGCCCTCGAGAGGACTGACTGCCCGCATTGTGAAGCACTTCCTTTGCGGGTGCTCCGCTCCCGGAAGGCTCTCTTTGAGGAGGGAGCCTTCACCAGCGTTCCCCAGGGTGTTGGTCCCGCTGCCGTCGAGGCGGAGCGGGCACTGCATTCCTGGGGTTTGCAGTTGGACCTGCTGGAGGGAATGGAGACGGGTGACCCCCATCTCCTTCCTTACCCGGCAGGTCCGATGCCCGTTCTGAGGGTTCGGAAGCCCGCACTGCGGCTACTTCCTCCCAAGGAGCGGGCTCTTCTCTCCTCCTGTCTTCCTCTGAGGAGGTTGACTTGGAGAGTGCGATTGAGGAGCCACTCCCTCAATCGCTGCAGTACGAGGAGCTTTTGGAGGTGGTTACTCGTGCGGTTGATAAGCTAAAGATCGACTGGCCCGCCGAGGTAAAAGCGACTCCGCAGAGAAGCAAGTTAGATGAGCGTTTTCTGCGGAGTAAGCCTCCACCTCCAATGAGGAGCCTTCCGTTCTTCCCCGATCTCCACTCAGAGATCTCGAGATCGTGGGAAAGACCGTTTTCGGCTCGCTTATTCGTCCCCACCTCAGATTACTATGGAAATGTGGTGGGGCTCGATGAGCGACCCTATAAGGCGATGCCCCGTGTACAGCAGACACTTGCGAGTTATCTGTCTCCCAGCGGGGCATCGTCATTGAAGGCTCCCACCTTACCCTCTAAGCCGCTACGAACAACTTCAGCGCTTGTGGGTAAGGGGTACTCGGCAGCAGGTCAAGCTGGAGCATGTCTGCATACAATGTCAGTGCTCCAAGCATATCAGGCTGACCTGCTGAAGGGGCTAGCTGAGGGCGAGAAAGTAGATCTGGAGGAACTCCAAAGGACCGCAGATTTAGCTCTCCGTGCCACCAAAGAGACCGCCCGGGCAGTAGGGCGGTCTATGGCAGCCATGGTGGCCGCGGAGAGACATCTGTGGTTGACCCTGTCCGATATGAAAGAAAAGGACAGGGTCTTCCTTCTGGACGCCCCGCTTCAGCCTTCTGGCCTGTTTGGCGACGCAGTAGATTCTGTCGTCAGCAGGTACCAGGAGGCTCGCAAGCAGGCAGCGGCGTTCCAGAGGTTCCTCCCTCGCCGCTCTCTAGCCCCGACGGCTGCTGGGCGTGAGCAGCCGTCCCTGAGTACCAGCTCCTCGTACCGCCAAGTTCAGAAGTTGAGTGTCGCGACTCGCGCTCCCCCGTCCAGGGCCTGAGACCCGCGGCACTCTAGGCCGGGGTCCTCCAAGGCGAGGCCCGACCTGACGGTCGTGCTTCAGTCTAGGAGGGCCCAGGCCCCAAAGCGGTCCTGACGCCAGACCAGGGCCGCCGAGGGCAGCCCCTACCGGGGAGGAACGAGTCACACCACATTACACGGTGTCCGTTTCTCCTCAGTGCCCTCAGGAGGTCGATTTGCTGTTCCTGCCAAGGCTACAGGACACAACGGCCTCCGACGAGCTTCTGCCCTGGATTTCTCCGCCCGGGAACGTAGCGGAACCAGGGTGCTCGTCACCCCCTCGGGGGTCTCTAGAACAGTTAGCTCGGCAGTCTCCTGCCGGTCCGCCGTTACAGGTCTCCGAGCTAGTAGTTCAGTTAAATCCAGAGGCCAGCCTCGAGCGGCTGGTTCCCTTAGTAGACTATTTAGCAGCGTGGAAGCTACTGCCAAATGTGTCTGCATGGGTCCTGCGCACTGTAGAGAAAGGTTATGCTATTCAGTTCGGCGCCCCGCCGCCGCCTTTCGACGGGGTTTTTCCCACTCTGGTGGGCCCCAAGCAGGCTCTGGTCATGGAGCAAGAAGTAGAGACCCTTCTGAGGAAGGAGGCCATCGAGGTGGTCCCTCCTCACGTAAGGGAGTCCAGGTTCTACAGTCGGTACTTCATTGTTCCAAAGAAGGATGGGGGGCTGCGGCCGATCATCGATCTCCGTCGCCTCAATCATTCAGTCATGAAACTGAAATTCAAAATGCTTACAGTCAAGCAAGTAGTGTCACAAATCAGGTCCGAGGACTGGTTTGTGACGATAGACCTGAAAGACGCGTACTTTCATGTTTCCATCCTTCCTCAACACAGGAAGTTCCTGAGGTTCGCTTTCAGGGGGAAGCTTACCAGTATCGGGTTCTTCCCTTCGGCTTAGCACTCTCACCCCGCACGTTTACGAAATGCGTAGATGCCGCCCTGGTCCCTCTTCGGCTTCAGGGCATTCGCATATTAAACTACATCGACGACTGGCTGATCCTAGCAGCGTCCGAGAGTTTAGCGGCTCGACATCGAGATGTCGTTCTCGCCCACATGAAAACGTTGGGGTTAAGACTAAACGTCAAGAAAAGTGTACTTTCTCCATTACAGAGGACCACTTATCTGGGCGTGGTGTGGGATTCGACCACGATGCAGGCACGTTTGTCCCCTGCTCGTATTGTGTCGATCCTCACCGCAGTCAAGAGAGTCAAGCAGGGCAGGTCACTCACTGTCAAACAGTTTCAACAACTATTGGGTCTGATGGCAGCAGCGTCCAACGTGATACCTTTTGGCCTGCTGTACATGAGACCCCTACAGTGGTGGCTCAAGTCAAAAGGGTTCTCCCCGAGGGGAAACCCGCTCCGCATGATCAAGGTCACGCGCAGAGGGCTACGTGCCTTAGACATGTGGAAGAAGCCGTGGTTCCTAAATCAGGGCCCGACTTTGGGAGTTCCTTGCCACCGCGTAACGCTAGCGACAGATGCATTCCTCCTGGGCATTTGAATGTGGGAGCAGACATCCTGTCGAGACAGGGGCCGAGGCCCGGGGAATGGATGCTTCACCCAGAAGTAGTGAATCAGATATGGGAGATCTTTGGGCGAGCCCAATTAGATCTTTTTGCCACGAGGGAGAATGCACAATGTCCCCTCTGGTTCTCTCTAGTTCATCCAGCTCCCCTGGGGCTGGATGCTATGGTACAGACGTGGCCGAGGCTTCGTCTGTATGCCTTTCCCCCGATCGCTCTGCTCCCAGGAGTTCTGGAGAGAGTACGCCGGGACGGGGTCAGCCTACTATTAGTAGCCCCGTACTGGCCGGGCCGAGTATGGTTCTCGGACCTGATATCTCTCCTCGACGGCTCTCCATGGGAGATTCCCGTCAGGAGGGATCTCCTCTCACAAGCGGGGGGCACCATCCTGCACCCCCGTCCGGAGTTGTGGAAGCTGTGGGTGTGGCCCCTGAGGGGGCACAACTCATAGATTCCGGTCTCTCAACTGAGGTTGTGGAGACCATCCTCCATTCCAGAGCTCCCTCTACGAGGAAACTATATGCCCTGAAGTGGAAGCTTTTCACTTCATGGTATGAAGAGCGCCAGCAAGACCCAGCTAACTGCCCGGTTGGTACAGTACTGGAGTTTTTGCAGGCTCGTTTCTCCACAGGGTTAGCCCACTCCACCCTGAAGGTTTACGTGGCGGCAATCTCGGCCTACCACGCCCTTCTCGATGGTGTTTCTGTGGGTAAGAACCCCCTGGTTATACGTTTCCTCCGTGGTGTACTGAGGCTGAGGCCTCCGACACGACCCCGTGTCCCCACTTGGGATCTGACTGTGGTGCTTGAGGCTCTTTGCAAACCTCCTTTTGAGCCTTTGGAAGAAATCCCGATTTGGTTTCTTACCATTAAGACGGTGCTTCTACTAGCCCTTACTTCCCTCAAGCGGGTTGGGGACCTGCAGGCCCTTTCTGTGGCCCCTTCTCATTTAGAGTTTTCTCCAGGTAATATTAAAGCCTTTCTTTACCCTAGACCAGGGTATGTTCCTAAGGTCCCCACCCACCCACCACAGCCGGTTGTGCTCCAGGCCTTTTGTCCTCCTCCCTTTCGGGAGCCTGACCAGCAGAAGCTTAATTGTATGTGCCCTGTACGTGCCCTAGATGCCTATGTCCACAGAGCTGCCCTGTGGCGAAAATCAGAACAGTTGTTCGTCTGCTATGGCCCCCCTAAGAAGGGGTCTCCTGCTTCAAAAGAGACTTTAAGTAGATGGATTGTAGATGCTATATCTACGGCTTACGAGTCCTCTGACCTCCCCTCACCTTTGGGGGTCAAGGCTCATTCAACGCGCGCTTTGGGCGCCTCTAAGGCCTTTTCTGCAGGTGTCCCAATACAGGACATCTGTAATGCTGCGGGATGGTCCACGCCCCTCACCTTTGTAAGGTTTTACAGCCTTGATGTCCGAGCCACTCCTGGCTCTTCTGTCCTCCTGCCCTAGCTCTTTCACTAGGCAGGGATTTGGAAGTCTGGTGGCGTGGGCATCTCGTTCCCAAAGCGTTCTCTGGACGCAGCTCGAGTTCCTGAAGGGGAACGTCCCGGTTACGTATGTAACCTTGGTTCCCCGAGGGAACGAGACGCTGCGTCTCAGTCCATCCTTCCGGCATCCCTGCCGAACGCTCGCTTCATTCACGAAGCTGACGCCGGCTGGCTTCGCACGTGCTTTTATGCTTCCTGGTTGATGACGTCACCTGTCCGTGACGTCCCGCTTTCTCATTGGTTCGATTACACATTCTTTCAGAGCGTCGTCCGCCAAGGGCGTTCCCAAAGCGTTCTCTGGACGCAGCGTCTCGTTCCCTCGGGGAACCAAGGTTACATACGTAACCGGGACGTTTTTTGCCATTTGAGATTTATACATCATGTTGAAATCTGAATATATAAGCTTTTCATTGATGTATGGTTTGTTAGGATAGGACAATATTTGGCAGAGATACAACTTTTTGAAAATCTGGAATCTGAATCAAAATATTGAGAAAATCACCTTTAAAGTTATCCAAACGAAATTCTTAGCAATGCATATTACTAATTAAAAATTACGTATATATATATATATATATATATATTTACAGTAGGGCATTTACAAAATATCTTCATGGAACATAATCTGTACTTAATATCCTAATGATTGTTGGCATAAAAACCCACACAATGTATTTTTGGCTATTGCTGGTTTTGCTTTGCATGGGTCACATATTAGTAGCCTATATTACAACTAATATAGTTTAATTTGTAGTTTGAGAGCTTTTTACTTTTAGCTCTAGAACTAATTTTATTTAAATAGCCATAATCTGGTGATTCATCATGAGATGAACAGATCAGCTGGAGAAAAGCAGAGCATCCTCATGGGAAATGTTTTGTTTATCCCTGCTGACTGAAAACACCAATCAATATGCCGCTCAGAACCTATTAGCCTCCCTGAACTGCTTAACACAAACTGACCCCTATTACCCAGTGCAGTCAATGATGTCTGTCACCATAATACTCTTAATGCTGTTTTCCATTAGAGTTACCAGGAACATCAACCTATTGCTTAGAGTCAGAAAGGTATTCAATCTGTAAAAAAGCTAGAACAGCCAAGGCTACCTCCCCTTGCTTCATTTGTTGCAGGGATCGTGACCCAATCGCATCTTGAAGCTGCAGTGTCTTCGGTTTGTTAACTGCAGATTGAATAAACTTTGATTAGATCACCGTGTCCAGTAAAGAGATGAGGGCACATGAGTCTTCAGCTGAAGGTCTGTGAAAGCCTTGTGCTGTGGAAGCAGCCAATAAAAGAAAAAAATTGAAGTGATTGCTGACTCCTTTTTTGGTAGTGGTAATAACCCACCCGATCCTTGACCTCTCAGACTAGTAAGAAATAATCATCTTCTAGCATTTTTTAGAGCAGGTGCTAAATGACTTAAACAGATTTGGATAAATGTAGCATCACATCACTTGCGCACCAATGGATCCTCTGCAGTGAATCGGTGCCATCAGAATGAGTCCAAAAACATCACAAGTAACCCACATCACTCCAGTCCGTTAATTAACATTTTGTGAAGTGAAAAGCTACATGCTGGTAAAAAACAAATTCATCAATAAGGTGTTTTTTTAACTGCACATCTAAAACATTTATCCTGTATCCATAATATAGCTTTCTTAAGTGAAAAAAGTCATCTCATCTGAATCAGGAGAGAAATATGCATAAAAAGATATTTAGGCAAAATTAGAAAAATGTACACATCTTCATTCTGTTCAAAAGTTTACACCCGTGGCTCTTTCTTTCTGAAACATCAGTGAGCGTTTTAACCTTCTGTAATAGTTGCATATGAACCCCTCAGTTGTCCTCAGTGTGAAAAAGATGGATCTCAAAATCATACAGTCATTATTGGAAAGGGTTTAAATACACAAAAATGCTAAAAAACCAAATAATCTGTGGGACCTGAAGATTTTTTTTCTGAAGAACAGTGGGCGGTTTAACTGGTTCAGGACAAGCAAGGGACTCATGAACAACTACCACTAAACCAAGAAACACAGCTGTGGATCATTCAGGTAACAACACAGTATTAAGAATCAAGAGTGTGTAAACTTTTGAACAGGGTCATTTTTATAAATTCAACTATTATTTTCTTTTGTGGACTATATGTAAATGTCTTTTATGTGAAATATCTTATTCAGGTCAGTACTAAATAAAAAAAAAAAAATAAAAAAAAAACATGCATTATGTATGATCCGTCTTATTTTGGTATAATAATTAACATATTGCAGAATCTGCAAGGTGTATGTAAACTTTTGACCTCAACTGTAGCATAACAATATTAACTTAAAACATTCAGGCAAGTTTTCCCTTAATGTTTTCACTAACATTTGCAAAAATAATAAAAACATATTTAAAAATCAATAAAAAACATTTTGAATGTTCAGACAATATTCAGCTTTCATCTGGAGCATTGTACTGAAAATCAATGTGTATTCATACAAGATAAAAAAACAATAATAATAATACAATTAACATGTTAAAAACAAATCAGCAAAACACACTCAGTCAACAATATCAACAGACACTAGGCACAGCTATTCTAAAGACTGGCTTTCTTTCAGCCATTAGTGCCTAATTTGCTTTCACTCTAATTAAGATTATTTCATAAAACCACTTTAATGCCAGAGAAAAAGAAAATCAACTCTGATTAAATAATATAATAAAATATATAACATGCATCATGGTAAAATGGCCTGAATACTGACAAAATATTTACTAAACTTAGCGAAAAGACAAAACTCTGACTAAAACTAAAATAATAATGCATTACCCAAAGCATGCTTATAGCAGTTTAGCACAATCAAAACATGAAGACTAAAACCCCTCAGAAGGGCTGAAGCGAGGCTAAGCTCTTCTCTGATGGAATGCCCTTTCTGTCCCTATAAGGAAAAGCATTTTTCTGCCTATTACTTTTACAGCCCAGTCTCACGAAGTTGCTTGGCAATTAAACATTTGGCTTTCCTACTTTTTCTTGTTGCCACATAATAGATGTAGCAATTTTCTTCCACCTCGAAGCCCCACGACAGAACGTTGTAATCAATTTTTTACTTGCATTCTTCTTGAGCTGCCCAGTTAAGCCCACAGGACAGTCTGGGGGCTTGTCGCAGTGCCCCTCGTCGGCATTAGTATGCTAAACTCCGCCATCCATGCTAATCAAAGTCAACTACGCATTTCTCAACCGCAACTCAGTCAAGCCAAGCAAGATCTAGACAAGAGAACGCTTTAAATTCCCATGACCAATGGCTCTCATTATGAGCAGCAGGAATAAGCAAACTGATTAGCTCGAAATTTGTCACGCCTAACTGTTGCAGGCTCCTGGGTATTATGAGGCATTTTGTGCTCTGAACACAACAATTTATTCACTGCGGACATTAATTGTCACCCCCACCCCCCACCCGTCAGCAAAGTTCTCCATCTTGTTTGGCGCCATTGTTTGGGCTCCCTTTGCAGAGCTGTTAACTTGAAAATCACTGTTCGTGATAAACATACAAATAAATCAGGTTCTGATGGAAATGGAGCACTATAATATAAAATAAACAAGCCCTTCAGGACAAAAAGGAAGAAGATAATAACTCTGTTAAGAAGTGAAATAAGAATGTTTTCTTGGAAAATAAATAAACTGAACAAAACATCGTAATATTTAATGCTATAATGATTCGACTGCTGCTGCTTACATCCTTCAGTCACTGTCTGCTCTGCTTATTTTTAAACTGTAATTGGCTGAAATGAATGTTCTCGGTGGATTTACATCACTCTGACGAACAGAAACAACTCACTTTTTGCATGAAAAAAAAATATTGGCCTCATAAAGGTGCTGGAATATTAATAATAATTATGAAACAATCTAATTGGTTATGTTGAGATGTTTACACCAGTGAAATGATGCAATATCACAGATGTATATTTTAAGTGTAATTGGGGAGCTGACATAAAATATTTATAGGAAGTCCTGTGGTGTGACATGGTATAATCCATCTAAAAATATTTTTAAAAGCATTTTATATTATGATGCATGCAACTTTTATGAGCTCATATTCATTTGGATACTACATGGAATATTTGTGCTTTTAAAAATTAATTTGTCAAGTCTGCAGACACATTCTGCCTCAAGTACTGTTAACAAATCTTCAGTGTATAGCGTGGCTATATCAGGCTTCAGGACTAATTTTAGCATCACTGTTAGAGACTTTTAACAACTCTCTTTTCACCAACAGCTTGCAATTGGCATTTTTTGGTTCCTGCCCTGAATAGAAATCATCTTTATGCAGGGATCAAGAAAATGAGTAGATCCCATACATTATTTATGAAAACATTTTAGATCGCTCAAAGGAACAAACAGGTTAAAATTCTGTTTCACTCTTACAACTATGATAAAGCCTTGACACTGTGAAAAAAAATGAACATCAAACAAATTCAGCAATGAGTTTCTAATGATGACATGCAACAAAAAAAACATTGTGTATACATATCTAAGCACAAGATGCCAGTATTAGATTTAGCAGTCAAATTAATATAAAGATGTTCATAAATCATGCATAAATCAAATAATTTGAACATTTACAGACCCATTTATCTGTAAAAAGCACTAGCTTGCTTGTAAACAGCTTTTCACAGATCCACTTATATACAATTCTACAGTAATTATGTACGAATTAGATACAATTATATGCAAAGTACAAATGTTATTACATATTATTGTGTATAGCCATGTCAAAAATTTGTACTGCTTGTTTAATTTACTTGTTTAAAATAACACAACTCTTACATTTCAATTTAAAGCTTCATTATGTAACTTTTTTTTTTTTTTTTTTTGATGAAAGATTATTCAAAATCAGTTACTGACCAATTATAAGTTCTGCATAATTAAGGGCGTGACCACTTGAGTGACAGGTGGATTGCTGCTGCTACCTCAGGCCCAGCAACCAGGCACCTCAGCTCCACCCATGTCCCGCCTCTTTGCCCAATTTTGGCTGGCTCCGCCCATTTTGGGCATCAAAAATGCTCTTCAGAAATTATGTCCATGTTTTATACAGTCTATGGTCCGAGCTTGTAGGCTATATTGCGTGTCTGGATGCTGCAGCTGGTGGATCATTTGTAGCCTCTTCTTACAGCAGCCTGAATAATTAAACTTGTTATTTTGAGAATACAAGCTAAAACAGTGCATGATGGAAACACATGTAAGTGACTGAAATTACATTATATTATACATTATAGTTTTAATTTTGCGTCTGATTACAGATAGGAACTTTTGCGATCATTAGATTTAATCACCATTGGTAGCCCAGTGCAGTTTACTCTAAAACTTTCTTTTTTTTTTTTTTTTTTTTTCTTCAGCTGGTCAGAACAAAACTGTCAGACATGTTCCTATATATAATGCATTATGCATTTATTATAAGGCCTTAAGAATACCCTTATAATGTATTATATATACCGGCTTCATAGAAAGTGTTACCAACTTTTTTTTTGTTTTTTTTTCAAAACCATAAATCTTATTGACCCCAAACTTTCTAATGGTAGTGTGTATATATACATTTTCACTAGCTCAATTCACCTGAATCTTATAAAGCCAGGACTGGAATAGAATGGTACTGCTCATCACACATGTAGCTGACATTATTGAAGGTAATTGGGGGACGGTCTCATCCTGAACTGTTTCTGAGTGTCTCAGCGTCCCCTTGGAGGATTTTGAGCTTTGCGCTATTAATCAATCCAACGAGGAACAAAGTGACTGCATCAGCACATCCATTCCCCACAAACCACCAGGCCAAACAAAATCCCCTAGCCAGTCAAATCATCCTACCCCATGTAATCCTATACCATTTCAACACTGGCAAGTGCAAAGAAACAGAAAAAGACATAGAAAAATGAAAACTCGTCCATTAGATATGTTGGAAAAGTATAAATTCAAGCAAAAATGTTATTAAAGTAATTCCTATATTTTTCCCCCCAAGAGGTCTGCTTATAAAGTTATAGAGTAATATTTCAGAAACGACAATAAGATTGAAAATCTCCTCTTTCGGTCTGTTGAGTGCAGAGCCTGTGCTAATAATTGAATTAATGATGCCAACTTCATTTGAATTCCACTTTTTGTCATTTAAAATGCATTTATCCTACACAGGAGGCTGTAATATGTCGGCGGTTCCTTTAGGTGGGAAATATTAGAAAGAATTTCGTGCCTGAATATAAATTCAGTCAGGATAATAACTTCAGCACCTCACCATCAGTCTTTAGTCCTCCTGTATGCACCATAATTAACTGGCACCCAAAGGGAGAGCACACAAACTCTGCTTTGCAAGTCAATGGGACGGTAATTGTTGCTGGTGAGTTGAGGTCAGGACAGGGAAATAATTCTGTGGCTGTATTTGACTGTACTCATTGCTCAGGGGATGGGAGTTCTACAAAGTGGCCTCTTTTTTCGGAATTGCAATTTAGGCCCGATGCGTACGGATGCATGACCTCCCAGCGAGGAGAAGATCTAATTTGCTTTTTCTGCGTCCTGCTCTCCCGAGACTGTTTAGAAAAGAAAAGGCCTGATTCAATAAAGGTCTCGCAGAACTTTGTCTTCCCCCTAGCGTCGCTAGCATATTAATGCATGGAATATAAATGCGATTGTCTTCCATCCAAAATCAGTGTCAATTAATGCTTGCAGAGAGGTACATCTTCGACTAAAACTCAATAGAGTGCAACAGTGACCGCTCACTTGGCTCCAGGAATATTTTTCCCATTCATTTTCTTCATAAGCAATAAAAATTGAAACCAAGCCATGAACTAAACTACTTCTTAGCTGAAGCACAGCATTATAAGATTAATCAAAGATTCCTAAAAAAGTAAGCACCAAATCAGCATATTAGATTGATTTCTGAAGAATCATGTGAAACTAAAGACTGCTCAACATTCAGTTTTGCATCACAGGAATAAAATGCATTATACAAATATTTAGAAAGAAAACAGACATTTTACATTTGAATTATATCTCACTTTTTATCACCACATTTTTGATCAAATAAAATGCAACCTTGATGAACCTTTCAAAAACAATAATGTTATAGCTCACCTAAAAATGAAAATTCTGCAGTCACCCTCTACTTGTTCCAAACCTTGATAAATTTCTTTCTTTTGCTGAACATAAAAGAAGATACTTTGAAGAATGTTGGTAACCAAACAGTTGACGGTAGCCATTGTATTATTTTTTTCCCCCATACTATGGAAGTTAATGTCTACTGACAACTATCTTAAAATTCTCGATGTAGAAAATGGATGGGATTTTTACTTCCAGAACCTAATTGATGTCCTCTGGAGATACAAGTATTACTCTGTGTTTTGGATGGTATTTCAGTTTGCTAACCAAATATATGAAAGTTTACTTTTTTCACTACGTTGGTAAAGACTGGATGCACTTACTCGTAATAGTCTTTAGATATTTGTTTAGAAGTCAAATATGGCCATTGGGATCCAAGACACTGAATTTATCTGACAATTTGTGCTGAACTGCCTGGGGATGAAAGGATTTAGAAATGAGAAAAAATCTATTCTAGAAATCTATTGTTGAGTTCATCATCCTTTCAAGCATAGCATTTCAAGTCGTTCTGAGTGGAGGCCATCATTTGAATCGAGGCCTGCCTAAAGCGCACTACAATTCAGCCTGACATCCCGCATATTTACTGCGTCCTGCTCAAAGAGGATGTAAAATCAAACTAATGAACTATGATAAGTGGAAAACCCAAATGCTCTCATTTGCCTGACAGAATACAAATGAGAAACTAGTCATTTATGGTCACAGGAGTGTATAAACAGATTCATAAATCAAGGTTCAATTTTAGCCACAGGCTTCTTTATTCTCAGAGGTGAGAATCAAATATTGTGTGATTATAGGTCAACACTTAATGGATCATCAACATCCTTTTACATACATGTCCTTAATCTGCAGATTCTTACTTTGGATTATTTTTATAATGTACGACAATCCATTTCTCAAGTATTTACCAGAATATCTGCAATTACATAAATGCCTAAAAGCAGGGAGATTTTGAAAGCCCAAACCAAGGGTTGTCTAATTGCTTTCTATCGTTTGAGGTTTAAGGGAAAATAACTGTTACAAGAACAGAGCGTTCATCATAAAGGCAGTACTGGCAGACACGAGGAGTGGGAAACGTTCTGACAATCCCTCATGAATGAACCCCTTTCTTTATACTCAAAAGAAGGTCAACAAGCTCTTTCTTTTTCTCAATCTTACAGCTGGCCACATGATTTTCTTATGAGAGAAACACTCCTTCTATTCATATTCATACATATTTATTAACATTTAAACAGTCTAAAATTTGCAATGAACAAGAATAGCCATGCTGCAAAACATATTAAATGGAACATATGTTGTTTATGAAAACAGAAATGGCCAGAAATGCTTCCAAGATTGAAATATTTTACAGCTTACATAAAGGTACATTCTTTGAAAAACTGTCAGGTATTGATTGATGAGAATGATCTAATATGTGAAATAATTTGCCAAAAAAAGCTGTGATAAAATACGTTTAGAAAATATTTTTTTTCTTTAAGTTTGTTTAGTGGTGTTCCACTAAATAAATAAACAAGTAAATTATCACAATATTATAATGAATAATGTAAAAATGAATAGTTGTTTTGGAAACTAATGAAGAATAACATGTTATTAAATTTGAGACATTTAGCATGATATCACTTACTCACCAATAGATCCTCTGCAGTGAATGGGTGCCGTCAGAATACGAGTCCAAACAGCTAATTAAACATCACAATAATCCACAAGTAATCTACATGACTCCAGTCCATTAATTATCATTCTGTGAAGAGAAAAGTTGTGTTCATGATCTACTGGAGGAAGTGCTATTATGAATTATAGACATTTTGGCCAGAAGGTTTAAAATTAAAACACCTTATTGATAATTTGTTTCTCACAAATGTGCATCTTTTCACTTCACAAGACATTAATTGATGGACAGAAGTCATGTGGATTACATGTGAATTAATGTGATGTTTTTATCAGCGGTTTGGACTCTAACTCTGACGGCACCCATGCACTGCAGAGGTTCCATTGGTGAGCAAATGACATAATGATACATTTTCCCAAATCTGTTCTGATGAAGAAACTCATCTATATCTTGGATGGTCTTCCTGATGGAGTTCATCTTCAGCTATTTTTTTTTTTTTTTTTGCTGGACTATTCCTTTAAATGTTTACTGTTTTTAAAGAATATAAGTGAGTAAGTATACACAGTATATATTGGCAGCTAGCAACATATGGTGTTTTTCATGAAATAAATAAGTACTGTAGGCCTACAGCACATTGCAAGAGGGACTTATGCCACATCAAGGGACTGAAATATTATACAGACTTGGGCTCTTTTCATTTGGGCCAATAAGAAAATACCCAGAACACCTAGTAACCACCTCGCAATGCACAAATAAACACACATAACACTTTGCCAACCACAATGTCTTGACAGCCATCCACAAGATTTTAAGACAAGAACCACCGTCTTTCCACCACTCAATCTCTCAGCAAAGTAAATTGTCATTACTTTTTTTTAAATGTGAAGAGTTTTCAAGGTGGAATTTCAGTTTGTTACATCTCCTTCCTCTCCAGGGAGTTTGTCCTCCAAATGAATGCCCAATGGGAGACGGTAATTACTGTGGTAAAAACAGATTCCGGGTAGCTTAGATTTATTTTAGTACCATGCAACCCCTGAGCTTCAGGAAGGTTGAAGAGGTTGTGTGATAACCATGATGAAAATGAGTGTAACTCGCATGCAAATAAGATTTGCGCTATAGAGACGTCAGTGATGATATGGTTTGCGAAACCAGAGGAACGAGATGATTGCGGTGATTCGTAGGTTGAAGCGGATGTCTTATTGTTTTCTGAGAAACAGCACAGCACACCTGTGCCGCACACACCATGTGCTCGATTAATCATAGCGGCCCGCTGCCAGGTCTCGCCACACATGCCGCCATGAAAGTGATGATAAAAGAAAGAGAGATGAGAGATATCATTTATGATTCCACTGAGCTTCCCACACCTGAGGTTTCCATTTGGAATTGCATGTTTTTCAGTGGACACCTACCACCTCCACCCACTCCATACATATTTATGGATCCAATGTTTTGGTGTGTAAAAGATTTCCAACTGTGCCCAGCCAGCAGATGGATCTCTTTTTGCTTCATTTCCTCAACGTAGTGTACTGGTTCCTGTGTTACAGCACAGAAGAAAGACGGAACTCTGAGTTCTTCCAGGCGATTATTACCTTTTGTGTGTGCATGGCTGGGCTCGAAAAACTGAAAAATGCTGTCTTCTTAGGTAGTATTCAGAGGTAGGAAGGTACAAAGCATGTTGGAATCTAATGTTTGTGTAACGTACATTAAGATGCTTAATATATTTTATATATCACCATCTTATGTGGTTCGTTGATTAAATAAAAGAATAAATAAAATTGGTGCTTGATAGAATGTCAAATATAAATATATTTTTTTCCAATTTAGAATTACCTATCTTCAAAGAAGCAAACGTTGTATCTTTTAAATCTATCCACTTTCATGAACAACACAGTAAAGTGTTATATAAATATTTATTGTTTTTGAAAAAAATAACATGAAGAGCAATTCAGCGTTACATATACAGTATTCTCTGTAGTGAATGGGTGCCATCAGAATAAAAGTCCAAATAGCTGGTTAAAAAAAAAAAAAAATCTCAGTAATCCACATGTAATCCACACAACTCCAGTCCATCAATTAACATCTTGTGAAGTGAAAAGCTGCATGTTTTTAATAAATGTTTCATTAAGGCATTTTAATGGACTATTTGCACAACTACTTCCACATTCTACTTGTTATGGCTCGGGAGTTTCCGGTTAGCGTTAAGCGCACCTACGTACAGTCAGTTTCTCATGAGAACACAGATTATCACTACATTTTAGGGCTGGCATTTCTTAAAAAAAAAAAAAAAAAAAAAAAAAAAAAAAAAAAACAACAACTATTAATCATATTCTCCACGTTAACATGAATCATCTTCAACCTGCTGAAATGTTACTGTAAATATATTTCCCTTTCGTATGTGCATTATGAATAATAAATAAATATATTTCCCCACTAACCTACCGCATTCTTAAGTATTTTTATTTTCTTGACCATATTTCATACCTGATTAATGTACATTTTTAAATGAGTTTGACTGATAAACACCCTGATGAAAATTAACCATGGTTTTACTATAGTAAAAGTGCCATGTTTTTTTTTTTCCATTTTACCATTTTAACAGCACTTTTACTACAAATAGCCTACCATCGTTAAACTATGGTCAGTGTAGTAAAACCCGAGTGAATTTGTGGTTATATGTGTAACGTGGAGAGGGAGACGTGGAGAGGGAGACGTGAAGCGAATCCAAATGCAAAGCTTTATTAGTGTCAGACAAAAACATGTTCAAAAACAGGCAGGGTCGGACAATAGCAAACAGGTATATTGTAGGCAAGACGTGAGAGTAGTCCGTGAAGCAGGCGAGGGTCGATGAACGGCGAGCGTAATCCAGGGTGCAGGGCAAAGGCGTAATCCGTGAAACGAGCGAGAGGTCCACAAGGCAGACGACGAGACAGACGAAACGAGATGGCCAGGCGAGAAAGCTAAACTCAGGGAACAAGGGAACAAGGGCACTAGGGAACTAGGAAACTAGGGAACAAGGAAACTAGGAAACTCCGAAGCTAGGAAACTACTAAGAAAAGGCTGCTAGCATTAGGAGAGCGCTAAATGCAATGACTACAATTCTCCACAATACAAACTCCACAATACTCGGTGAGTAACAGGGGGCAAGTCCGAGGCTTATATAGCGCGCCTGATTGGCTACAGGTGTCCGCACATTCAGCGCGACGGGTGATGGGAAACGTAATCTGGGGTGTGGTGCAACAGTCAGTGTAATGTGAACATGCGAGGGCGACATCTGGTGGTGAGCAGACTGAAGGTCACCGGCCAGATTCATGACAATATGGTTTAACTTCAATTGCAATTTTTGGTTTTATTTGTAGTTGGTGCTCTTAGTTGGTGCCGTTGAGTTTGGAAAATTCTGTACACAGTAATCATCAGAATATGTCTTCTCCTGCCTCTGAAAATTTCTGAATTTGAAATAATCTCGCAAACTCTCATTTTATTACTAGATTACTACAGCGTATTGAAATTGTACATAACCAGAAATAACTGAGCTGTAAGATTTCAAACTGGAAGTGCGTCACGAGGCTCAGTGCAAGTAGTCCACTGTAAAACTTATGGCCAAAATATGAGTCCATAATCCATAAAATGCTTCCTCTAGTGGAAAACGACCATCCTCTGTTGTCCTCTCACATCAAAAGCCACAGACATATTTGTTTAGAACCACTGATATATTTATGTTTTATTTTTTATTTATTTATTTATTAGTTGTTGTTGTTTTTTTGTTTGTTTGTTTTGTAAACAGTGTTGATCCGTGCATATTTCTCCCCTGATTCATATGAAATGACTTTTTACTGGAGAAAGCAATATTATGAATGAAGGACTCATATTTTATTCAGAAGCAATGATTTGAAGTGGGGTTGTGTGGATTATCGTGATGTTTTTTTTTTTTTTTTTTTTTTTTTTATCAGCTATTTGAACGCTTATTCTGACGGCACCCATTCACTGCAGAGGATCCATTGGTGAGCAAGTGATGTAAAGCTAAATTTCTCCAAATTTGTTCCAATGAAGTCACAAACACATCTAAATCTTAGACAGCCTGAAGGGGACTGTTCCTTTAAGAAGAAAAAAAATGTTCTTAAGGAAATATTTTCATAACTTCTTAAGAATTACACTTACAAACCAATTAGATTTTATATTAGGAAATTTCTTAGCTTCTTTCTTTAAAGGGGTCATCAAATGCCCATTTTCCACAAGTTGAAATGATTCTTTAGGGTCTTACTGAGAAGTCTGTAACATTCTTTGATTAAAATTTCTCAGTGGTAGTGTAAAAAACACCCTTTTTACCTGGTCAAAATAAGTTCTTTTCAAAGCCAGCTGTTTTAGTGAATTTGCCTTTGAATGCTAATGAGCTCCACTCACCCTGCCCCTTCTCTTCCGAGCGGTGACGTGCCATGATGTTTACTTTAGCCGCATTTAGCTACGAAACTTGCGAACTTTGCACATTATTAAGAACTGGATCACAACTGATTCGCACGAACATAGACACATTTATATAGATCGCCGGCCACATTTCCTTCAAAAACTAAAGTAAAGTTAATCAGATGATGTGAGTAAATGACGACTACTGTGTTCATTATTACATTCAACAACACAACACCTCAATTGCTCAATCGGAGACGTTCTTGTCTTCCCTGCACCGGAGTCAACACAATGGCTGTTACATGGAGTGAATGACGGGAGACGAGCGGATCCACATGCAAGCTTTTATTGTATGGACGAGACAAAGACATGGTCGTACAGGCAGGGTCGAATAGCATAGCAGATAGGGGTGTCGTAGGCAAAGCACAATCGGAGTCCGTGAATCAGGCTTAAGTCCAAACGGGGGCGAACAACGTCCGTGAAGGGTGATCCGAGAGAAGAGTCAGACAGGCGAGAGATCCGAAAAACACAGGGAAACGCTAGGAAACTACTGGGAGACATAGGGAAACTACTACAATAACAATCCGTGCCGTGCATGGGAAGTCCGGGGCTTTTATAGCGGCACTGATTGGCCACCTGCGTGTGACGCAAACAGTGCAGTGGAGGATGGGAGATGCAGTCCAAGAGATAGTGTAACAGTCTGTGTGAAAAATAAGGAGAGTGTGACCTCTTGTGGTGGGCGGTACGCGGAGCATCAACCAGATCCGTGACATAGCCCCCCCCAAGGAGCGGCTTCCAGACGCTCCAACAGCAACAACAGAAAAAAACAGTCCAGGGGAGCGGTGGGAGGGGCCGGGGGACTGAGGCAGAACCGGCTGGGCAAAGGCCCTCCAGGGCGGAGCCGGGGGCGGAGCCTGAGGCACAGGCGTACTCCAGGGCGGAGCTGGAGGTAGAGCAGTCCTCCGGGGCGGCGCAGGAGGCGGAGCAGGACTCCTCCAGGGCAGAGCAGGAGGCAGAGCAGGAGGCGCAGGAGCCCTCCAGGGTGGAGCAGAAGGCGCAGGAGCCCTCCGGGGCGGAGCAAGAGGCGGAGCAGCCCCCCAGGGCGGAACAGGAATCCGTGTCTCGGTCTGGGACCTGGGGAAAGCAGGGACAGAGGAGGTAGACAGAATAGGGGGAGAAGGCGCAGCAGCCCTCCGGGGCGAAACAGGAGGCGGAGCAGCCCTCCGGGGCGGAACAGGAGGCGGAGCAGCCCTCCGGGGCGGAACAGGAGGCGGAGCGGAAGGCGGTGCAGCCCTCCGGGGCGGAACAGGAGGCGCAGCAGCCCTTTGAGGTGGAATAGGAACCCGCATCATAGTCTGGAACCTGGGGAAAGCAGAGATAGAGGAGGCAAACAGAATAGGGGGAGAAGCAGAGAGCTTGTAAGGGGACGCCACCTCCAAGGGAGGATCTACAGCCGTAGCTGACACCTCAGGAGGTATTGGCGCGACTTCTCCGACCGAGGGGAGCTCTAGAGCAGGCTTGTGACCAGACGGGAGCTCTGGAGCAGGCTTGTAACCAGACGGGAGCTCTGGAGCTGACTGGAGACCAGACGAAAGCTCTGCAGCAGGCTTGAGATCAGAGAGGGACTCTGGAGCAGACTGGTGAATAGACGTGGCCTCACGGGTTGGTTTGTGAACAGACGTGACCTCAGGGGCACAGTGTGCAGCCCATACACACCAGATGGCAACCGCCATTAAAGGTAGAGCAGCAGCGAGAGGCTGTGGTGGGTCCAGTACACCGGTTATCATGATAGGCCGTGATCGTGGGATATCAGACGAGGCATGGCACGGCTCTGGAAGGTCAGACGAGACGTGACTTGGCTCTGGACGGATAGACGAGACATGACGAGGCACTGGGAGGTCTGATGAAACATGGAGAGGCTCTGGGCCGTCAGGCGGGACGTGACTTGACTCACAGCGGTCAGGCGGGACGTGGCTTGACTCTGGGTGGTCAGACGAGACATGGTGAGGCTCTAGACAGATAGACGAGATGTGACTGGGCTCTGGAGGGTCAGACGAGGCGTGACTTGACTCTGAGCGGTCAGACGAGGCATGACTTGACTCTGAGCGGTCAGACGAGGCGTGACTTGACTCTGAGCGGTCAGACGAGGCGTGACTTGACTCTGAGCGGTCAGACGAGGCGTGACTTGACTCTGGGCGGTCAGACGAGGCGTGGCTTGACTCTGAGTGGTCAGACGAGGCGTGACGGGGCTCTGAGCCATCGGGCAGGATGTGACTTGGTTTGTGGTGACCAACTGTGACTTGGCTTGACTCATGGGGAACAGCTGTGACTTGGCCTGACTCATGGGGAACAGCTGTGACTTGGCTTGACTCGTGGGAAACAGTGGTGACTTGGCTTGACACGTGGGGAACAGCTGTGACTTGGCTTGATTCATGAAGAACAGCTGTATCTTGGCTTGATTCATGAAGAACAGCTGTATCTTGGCTTGACTCATGGAGAACAACAGCTGTATCTTGGCTTGACTCATGGAGAACAGCTGTAACTTGGCTTGATTCATGGGGAACAGCTGTGTCTTGGCTTGACTCATGGAGAACCACAGCTGTGTCTTGGCTTGACTCATGGAGAACAGCTGTAACTTGGCTTGATTCATGGGGAACAGCTGTGTCTTGGCTTGACTCATGGAGAACCACAGCTGTGTCTTGGCTTGACTCATGGAGAACAGCTGTAACTTGGCTTGATTCATGGGGAACAGCTGTGTCCTTGCTCGACTCTGTAGCTTGACCGGGCTCTGTGGCTTGACCGGGCTCTGTGGCTTGACCGGGCTCTGTAGCTTGGCCGGACTTGGAAGCTTGACCGGGCTCTGTGGCTTGGCCGGACTTGGAAGCTTGACTTGACTCTGGAACTTGACTCGACCCTGAAGCAGCAACGGTAACTTGACTTGACTTCGAAGACGCGTCTGCAGCTTGACTTGGCTCTGCAGCTTGACTTGAATCAGGGGTAGCTGCCATTTTAGCTGCCCATACAGCCATTAGGGGTGAGTCCAGTACGTGAGCCATCAAGTGGCGTGGCTTGGAGACAGCGACCATCTTGTCGAGTGGCTCTGGGATGGCGGCCATCTTGTGAACAGGTTTGGGGATGGCGGCCATCTTGTGGACTGGCTCTGGGATGGCGGCCATCCTGTGGACGGGTTCTGGAATGGCGGCCATCTTGTGGAGTGGCTCTGGCGTGGCAGCCATCTTGTGGAGTGGCTCTGGCGTGGCAGCCATCTTGTGCAGTGGCTCTGGCGTGGCAGCCATCTTGTGCAGTGGCTCAGGAAAGATGGCTGTAATCTGACTTGAGACAGGGGCAATAGCTCTGACTTGACTTGATGCAGGAAACACAGCTGCAACTTGACTTGATTTGGAAACTTGACCTGACTCAGGAAATGCAGCTGCAGCTTGGCCTGACTCGGAAACTTGACTTGACTCAGGAAGAGTAACTGCAGCTTTAAATGGCTCTTGTATGGCGGCTGTGACGTGACGGAGCTCTGTTCTCGCCGCCATCTTGTGAACGGGCTCCGCTGTCGTCGCCATCTTGCCAACCGGCACCGCAGTCGCCGCCATTTTGTGCACGGGCTCTGTTGTCGCTGGGATAGCATGAGCGCGCTCCGACACGGCCGCCATTTCTCGAGCGATCCAGGCGGCAAACTTGTTTGTGGCGTTGTGATCCGGCAAGACCGCTAGTTTGCGAGTGGGACGCGCGGTCGCCCTTACCACGTTGTCGCGTTCCCTCTCTGCGACTCCCACAGTGCACGGTGAACCCACACACAAAAACGCAAAGTTTAAAAACGCCTCTAGAGACGAGTGCGGACCCTTGCGTCTCAATTGCGTACGGAGAGGCTGGTTAACACCGTCACAAAATATCTCAATAATGATACAGTCCGGGAGAGTGGAATGATTCGAGATTGAAATGAACTCACGGGTGTATTGTTCCAGTGTGCGTGATTTCTGTTTAATCCTGAAGAGAATTCTGTCGCTGTCCATATCCTCTGACTGTCCGGGGGTGAAGCTGCTGGATCCTGTTGTGACGGATTGTTCTGTTACGTGGAGTGAATGACGGGAGACGAGCGGATCCACATGCGAGCTTTTATTGTATGGACGAGACAAAGACATGGTCGTACAGGCAGGGTCGAATAGCATAGCAGATTGGGGTGTCGTAGGCAAAGCACAATCGGAGTCCGTGAATCAGGCGTAAGTCCAAACGGGGGCGAACAACGTCCGTGAAGGGTGATCCGAGAGAAGAGTCAGACAGGCGAGAGATCCGAAAAACACAGGGAAACACAGGGAAACGCTAGGAAACTACTGGGAGACACAGGGAACTACTACAATAACAATCCGTGCCATGCATGGGAAGTCCGGGGCTTTTATAGCGGCACTGATTGGCCACCTGCGTGTGACGCAACCAGTGCAGTGGAGGATGGGAGATGCAGTCCAAGAGATAGTGTAACAGTCTGTGTGAAAAATAAGGAGAGTGTGACCTCTTGTGGTGGGCGGTACGCGGAGCATCAACCAGATCCATGACAATGGCGGTGGAAGCTGGACAGTTTACAGCTCACTCAGCTCATTTAGGGTGGGTCTAAGGTAAGACGGCCGTGTCAATCAACTACCGTGGGAGCAACTTCGAAGAAGCTGAGAATGGCTGAGAAAAAGTGGATATTACTTATAAAGATTTTTAAAAAATACCACTGGGTGGATTTTTATCATTATAGTGTGGTTGTGTACACACACTGCCAACACACATTTATGTTCAAGCAACATGTAAAAGTGAGTTTTACATCCGATGACCCCTTTAAGAATATTTCTTGAGACGGAAAGGCAGCTGCCCTCAGTTTCAGACACAGCCTATGTCTCCAGACATCCTTGATCTATTGAGTATGAGTTTGGTACTGACAACAGTGCACCTATCCATCTGCTGCAGATAGGTCACATAAGTGTAATGATGTGATCATTAGCCTGTTTAATATGAATTCTTTGTCCATAGCATGCAAACTTACTTCTCTGTTCTTCTGTTCCGCACCACCATGATTTATTATGCTGCAGATCTGTGGCATGTTGGGCTTACGCTCCTTTTGTGATGCTAATGCTTGATGTCGGATCTCCGTGGATGTGACTTGCTGTTGCCCAGTTACGTGTTCGGATCTGGCCTTTAGGTAGAGCCGCGCCTCATTACAGCGTCTTGAGCTCGTTATCTCTCACTCTCCGGCCTCCAGTCTTTAATAATGCATCCACAGGTGAGACGCTGCATCATTCTTAAATGTCTGCTGTTTGTCATCCTGTTCTGGTGTGTCTGCTCTCTGTCTGTTTTCAAGCTGTAATGCAGCTCACACACATTTATATAGTGTAACAAGATAAAGTGAAACAAGAAAAAATTGCCAGATTAAAATAAAACACTTTACTTGAAGCCTATAGATATGATTTAAATCAAAACATACACATTCAGATTCCATTCAAATTGATTAAGTTAGATTAGGTTATCAAGACATTCCGGTGTGCACTTCAAAAATAATGTGTTTATTGTGTTATATCTTATTTCATTTGTGCCATTGTCAACTAAGCTACCCACTAACTTACACAGGAATGGTCGGTCCCATTCTCGCATAATTTGCACAGTATGGTGATATTTCCTCTAAAAGCACATGGATGAAACACTAGAAATTATGTTATCTCTCTTTCCTCTAATATTGATTAAACTAGCAAACCTGTGTCAAGAGTGGATTAATTGACTGTCAACAGTGTTGCATAAGTATTATTGCTGCAAACTTTAACAAGACAATTTAACTAAAACTTATGTTTTGTTTATGAAAATATATATCATATGCTCAGTAGTTCTAGGCTTCCATGTTGAGTACAGGCCCAAAGCACTAAAAATGTCAACTAAGTTACCTGTCAACTGTGCTAGCAAGTAAAGGTAACATGGTGGACAGTAGCAAACATAGATGGTATTTTATGCACATATTAATTCATTAATTCATATTCCTACAAATCACCTTTATTTATATAGCACTTTATACAATATAGATTGTTTCAAAGCAGCTAAGTAAGGTCGTGTTTGGTTTTTTGGGAAAATTGGAAAACTTTTTTCTTCACATTGTCAAATTCTAAATGTACCCCTAATTATAGAATGGCCTATATATATATATATATATATATATATGATTGGCTGATAAGAGTGCAAAACTAGAATCATATCAAACCTCCAACAGCCATTTCAGAGTTTATAATTGTATTACTCCTCTTGCGGTACTTCTTACAGCAAATGTCATGGCGGATGCCCAAATCAAGTATCATTTTATAAATATTACCGTTTTTGTGTCACGGAATGTAGTTTTAAGAGGTTTTCAGGCAAGAATGTACTTGTTTATAGTTCAAATATGCAGTTTGTTAATGAAAATGATGTCTATGTAAAAATTTGCTCCGACGTTTTCAGACATGTGATCTCCAGATGGTCAGTGGCTGTTCAGTGCTCATGAATCCGCCCGGCAGCGCCTCACCTCAGCCAGATCTTCTGGAATTTACAGCTGGCTTTGATGTCTCTGTAGTGGTTAAACATGAGATGTAATTTGTTTTGGGTAAATCTAACGGGGAGTTTTTGGTCTCATTAATCTATTATTTGTTCCAAAGAAGATAGCTTTGGCACAATCTCATATTTATGTAAATTCAATGCCGTATATCAGAGTGCTGCCTTTGTACTTTTGACTGAATTGCCTAGCAACTTTTTTGATGGCTGTTTTTGTTGTTGTTTTTTATTAAATAGTATTATTCAATAAATCATATTTTATATAAATAATATATTTAATAGTAGTGTTTAGTATTGAGAAACTTGCATTCATGATGGTGATTTTAGTTCTACCATTAGATGGTGACAAGAGACTGTTTTTTTAAGAGTGAGTGAGCAGTAAAGACTTTCGCATTGAAAAGTTACCCTGTAAGCGGAAGTTATTTTTAGTTTCAACAACAGCTTGACGCAGCAAACAAATGCACTGAGCAGCAAAATCACCCTTAACAGATGGAAGGATATTAACATTACGACAAAGATAACACTTTCCTCAGCAGACATTCAAACTAATGTTTATTGTGGATATGAGACCAATCTGAAGATTGAATGCTGCATCCGATGCAGGTATGTTAATCACACTCACTCAGTCCATCTCTCTCTCTCATAAAACTATACATAATATAGTGAGCTTTTAATACAGTAATACAATGAAGCTTTCAATTCAGCATCTCAACATTCCTACATTACTAGTTCTAAATTGATGTTTTGGAATTGGTAATGGAGGCTTGGGTTCAGCTGTTCAACTGTCAAAATGAGATTTGAATCCTTGGTGGAATGAAGCAGTTCTGCACAAAAGAGGGGTTTTAAAGGCACCCCACTGTTGTTTCTTATGTATTTACACACTCATGCTGTCGAACTGTTGTATACTGTTGTGAAATTACAATATTGTAATATATCAGGGGTGGCCCTAATCAAACACACCTGAACAAGCTAATCAAGATCTGAAGGGTTACTACAAGCAGGTGAGTTTTTGGGGGGTTGGAGCTGAACTCTGCAGGGCTGCGGCTCTCCAGGACTGGAGTTCGCCACCCCTGATATATATACACTGACCAAAATTATAAACACAACACTTTTGTTTTTGCCCCCATTTTTCATGAGCTGAACTCAAAGATCTAAGACTTTTTCTATGTACACAAAAGGCCTATTTCTATCAAATATTGTTCACAAATCTGTCTAAATCTGTGTTAGTGAGCACTTCTCCTTTGCCGAGATAATCCATCCACCTCACAGGTGTGGCATATCAAGATGCTGATTAGACAGCATGATTATTGCACAGGCTAGCCACAATAAAAGGCCACTCTAAAACGTGCAGTTTTATCACACAGCACAATGCCACAGATGTTGCAAGTTTTGAGGGAGTGTGCAATTAGCATGCTGACTGAAGGAATTTCCACCAGAGCTGTTTCTCGTGAATTGAATGTTCATTTCTCTACCATAAACTGTCTCCAAAGGCGTTTCAGAGAATTTGGCAGTACATCCAACCGGCATCACAACCACAGACCACGTATAACCACACCAGCCCAGGACCTCCACATCCAGCTTCTTCTGAGACCAGCCACCCAGACAGCTGCTGCAACAATCAGTTTGCATAACCAAAGATTTTCTGCACAAACTGTCAGAAACCGTCTCAGGGAAGCTCATCTGCATGCTCATCGTCCTCATCGGGGCCTCAACCTGACTGCAGTTCGTCGTCATGCCGACTTGAGTGGGCAAATGCTCACATTCGATGGCATCTGGAACAGGTGTTCTCTTCACAGATGAATCCCGGTTTTCACTGTACAGGGCAGATGGTAGACAGCATGTATGGCGTCGTGTGGGTGAGCGGTTTGCTGATGTCAATGTTGTGGATCGAGTGGCCCATGGTGGCGGTAGGGTTATGGTATGGGCAGGCGTATGTTATGGACAATGAACACAGGTGCATTTTATTGATGGCACGAGATTCTGAGGCCCATTGTTGTGCCATTCATCCACGACCATCACCTCATGCACATGATAATGCATGGTCCCATGTTGCAAGGATCTGTACACAATTCCTGGTAGCTGAAAACATCACAGTTCTTTTGTCGCCATCTAATGGAGGAACAATGTAACTAAAATCATCATCATGAACACGCACCATTTCTCAATACTAAACACTTTTAAATACTACTATTATTTATATAAAATATTATTTTTTGAATAATAATTTTAATAATTTTAATAAACAACAACAAAAACTGCTAGGCAATTCATTCCAACATGCAAAGACAGCGCTCTGATATTAAAGCATTGAATTTACATAAACTTGATGAGATTCTGCCGAAACTATTTGCTCTTGAACAAATAATAGTTTAATGAGACCAAAGACTGCCCATTAGTATTACTCAAAATGATTTATATCTCATGTTTAACCACTATAGAGCCAGCAGTAAATTCCAGAAGGTCTGGCCAAGGTGAGGCGCTCTCGGGCGGATTCATGAGCTCAGAACGGCTGCTGACGGTCTGGAACTCACATGTCCGAAAACGACATTCTAACGACAAAATGAACAAACTCCATATTTGAACTATAAACAAGTACATTCTCACCTGAAAACCTCTTAAAACTACATTCTGTGAGACAAAAACAGTAATATTTATAAAATGGTACTTGATTTTGGCATCCGCCATTACACTAGCTGTCTAGAAGTACTGCAAGTGGAGTGATTACAAACTGTGAAACAGCTGTTGGAGTTCTGATATCGCTCTAATATCACACTCTTATCTGCCAGTCAGATTCGAGGACCAGAAAGAACTGTAAATAAATAAAATAATATTAATAAGAAGAAGAAGAAGAAGAAGAAGAAGAATTATTATTATTATTATTATTATATTATAATAATTTTATTATATAAATAACACTGGATTTATTCATTTGTTTGTTTGTTGCAAAAAATGTATTATATTAATTATTACATTATATTAATAAATTATATTAATGAATATGAAATATTTAAGATAATACTGTAGATAACTAATAAAAATTTGGACCCCACTCACTTTATATGAGAAATGTTAAACTACACAAACACTCTTCAGAAAACACAATGTCAGTGAATCTGAATTGAAAGGGAAAACAAAAGAGGCATTTTATTCACATTTTTCCAGGTTTGGCTTAAAGTATAAAAAAGGCATTTTGAGCAGAAGTGCTGTCTGTTTGATGCCTGGTGCTGTACTCTACTCCACTGGGTTGAACAAATAAAAAAAAAAAAAAATCTCTCTCGTGTCAGCGAGCTTTGAAAACCCAATTACTCCCAAGGAACAATTATTGTCTGTTTGTGCCGGCGCGTCGGGCTGCTTGAGTCTTCTGCTTCTGTTCATTTGAGACAAGGTAAAAAAAAGAAAAATGGTGACACTGAGATGGAAAATAATTTCTGGGATGATTCACATCACTGTGTTATTTTATTTATGTCTGGTTAGATTAATAAGAATGCATATATATATATATATATATATATATATATATATATATATATATATATATATAACTTTATATTCATTGCTTTTATTTATTGATAATTAACCCCCAAGTACTCTAAAGGAATAGTTGAATAGTTTTTTTTTTTTTTTTTTTCTGTATTTCAAGTCTCTTCTTTTTCAGATTGGCACATCAACTATAAACTCGAATTTGTTTACACAGATAATGTGAATAAATTGGACCTGTTGAATTACGAACAGGCACTAATAAGCAATAATACGTCAAGCTCACGCTGGGAACCCAAGCACTTCCTCAGACAGCAAATAACTCTGAGACATAATCTCAGCTAATGCTGTTTGTTTTTCAGGATGCTGAAAAATCCTTACTGAGATTTAAAAAGTTTTCTTTTTTAACTCAGTTCCTTCCAAAAGAATTAAACTTGTCATTAATAAGAGCAGAGAAAGTGCTGATTGCTTTGTGTCTGTGTGAACATGGACATCTTTGCTGCTGCTCTTTAGATATTCTACACAGCCTTCAAAATTAGATTTTTATGCGAAATTTGAGAAAATGTGTTAACGTGTTATTTAAGCCTCTAATTTAATCTTAAGAAGCCCCTGTGGGTTCATTATGAGCCTCTAGGTGTTTGCGAATACAAGTTTGGAAAAGGAGTGAGAAATGAAGAAAGGGAGGGAGACGATGAAAAGGTGAGTGATGGATGAGGTAAAGTAGCTTGACTCCGTCAGTGACACCGCAGCGTGTAGGTGAGTGACCTTGCTCAGAGTGATGAGAAGAGGTGCCGGGTCACGGTACCACTTCAGTCTGAAACCATAAGTCAACTGCCACACACGCACGCAAGTTGCAAGAAACACTTACTATAACACCCAAAGGGAGGTTGAAAAGACATTAAAGTTACAGTGTAACAAGTAGTGACAGATCTCTGCTTGTGTATTGTAACATACATTCGAGTGAAGCGGATTATCAGAAAAGAAAAACGTGTCATAACAAGTGTCGGAACTTAGTTCTGTCTATCAGTTGTTGATCAGACTGGAGGCTGATGCAAACTTGAGGTTAAATTTAAGAAAGAGGCAGGGTTTAAGCAGACTATTTATAATTTATAGCATTTCGGTGTCTGCAATACTATGTCTGTACAAATGAATAAATAAATCATAGATGATCAACTTTTTATACAGTACATAACAGAGGCCTTTTTTGTTTGTTTCAAATAGAGATCATGATGCTCTCATGATCCTGAACTAAGCAAAATAACATTTGTTTTACTAGAGGCTGTGAAAAAATAGAATTTGCTGCAGTCTATTTAAAAATGTTTCATTTTAAAGAATAATAAATGAATAAAAAATGAATGATTTCATGACTCACTTATAAATGATTTCCTTGCTTCTTTACTGAATGAATCAGCATTTTTGAACAAATCTCTTAAATGAATGATTCAATGACAAATGGCAAAACAAATTGGCAAAACAATGTAATCAGAACAAACATTATTGAAGCACCAATGACTTAATTTGCTCTATTTTGATCGCTGCCATAGACATTAGTGTGTATATATATGCACTATAAAGATTTACCCCAGTATTTCTGATAATATGAATGATTGTAACACAGATATAATACTGTGTGATTCAAAAGACTGTGAAGTTGTTCTCTCTGTGTCAGATCATGTGGGTGTTTGAATCGAAATTGCAATCTTTTAATGATTAATAACTAGTACAGTTTTGAATATAAATATAACTTGTCATTCACAAGCTGCACATGCAGTAACAGTTTACTTAATAACAGTTTTGTGTCCTGCAATTCATTGTAGAAAAGTATCCACCAAATTATGTGGTCTTTTTATTTTCTGTTTTGTGCTTTGGATAAAAACATCTGGTAAATGAATACATTTAAATGTAAATGTAAAAATCCTGTTACTATTTCAGTATGAGAAACTGCTGTGTGAAATGTCCGAATGAATCAAACTTAACTGCAAACAATTTCATACATATTTGCAAACCTGTTTGACTGATTAGTTGAAGAGAAGAAGAAATACAAGAGAAGGAGCAATGTAAGTCTTCACTGGAAGACTTCACTTCACAGGCCTGGAGTACAACAGGCCGTAGTGCAGAGGAGGGGACCTTAGAGACATACCCCACACAAGGGTAAAGAAAAGCTTTGGCCAGAAATTGTGCAAAGTCGAGTTAGGAAGGAGCCATGGAGAGGGCCTGTAGATCTCTCCTAAGAAAGGACAAAGCAAGTAGGAGAACCGTCTTTATTGTAAGATCTCTACAATAGGCTCGAAGGGGGGCCTACAGAGAGCCTCTAGCACCACGGCAAGATACCAGGAAGGGACACAGGGTCATACCGGAGGCCTCAGCACACCGCAGAGGAAACGTGTAACCACTGACAGGCCACCAAGAGGGGCATGGTAGGCCGAAATAGCCGCCACATAAACCTTCAGGGTGTTGTGGGTTAAACCCTGCAGATAACCAAGCCTGCAGAAACTCCAGCACTGTAACAACTGGGCAGTTAACTGGGTCCTGCTGGCTGTTTCAGCACCATGAAGTGAAGAGGCTCCACTTCAGGGCGTACAGTTTCCTCGTAAAAGGAGCTCTGGATTGGAGGATGGTCTGAAGTCGGAGGCTATGAGGTGTGCGTCCTCAGGGGCCACACCCACAGCTTCCACAGTTCCGGGCAGGGGTGAAGAATGATACCCCCCACCTGTGAGAGGAGATCGCTCCTGACGGGAATCTCCCATGGAGAGTCGTCAAGGAGGGAAATCAGGTCTGAGAACCATACTCGGCCCGGCCAGAACGGGGCTACTAGGAGTAGACAGACCCCGTCCCGGCGCACTCTCTCCAGAACTCCCGGCAGCAGGGGGAAAGGCGTACAGACGAAGCCTCAGAGACGCAGCATTTTCAAACCCATTTAAAATTAGTGTGTGTGTGATGCAAAAACAAGGTGGAACTAATCCAACCAATCACAGTGCAGATTGTACAAACTGAAAAATCTTGTAATCACTTGTGTAAATTTCTTGCATACATGATGCTTTGACAAGATGAGTACAGATGACAAGAAACCTTGTCTTTCAGTCTGAGCACCACAGCAGTTTGTGTAGTCTTATAGTCAGGTAGTGTGAGCTTCCACATATGGGCACCTCTTAGTCCTAAAGGTCTTGTTGTGTTGTATGCTGCCAATATTTGTTCAAAATTACGATGGTCCCTAGCTCTGAATAGGGATTATATCTGGACATCTTATGTTTCTCTTGACTCTATGTTGAGTTTCACAGCATGTATGGACAGGTATTTGGTCAGTATGGTGCAGTGGGTAATAATGTTCCTGTAGCATTATTTCCATGATGCAGCGTCTTGTTACCTCAAAAGGGAACTTCTAAGATTTTGTATGTAACCTGGTTCCATGAGATGGGAATGAGACTCATTGCCATACTTCAGGCATGCCTGTGCATCTTCCTTCAAACAATTAGAAGCTGGGGATTCCATGATGAATGTGCAAAATATGGCATTGCTTATGCAACATGCACAGTCATTGAATTGGTAAGCATGCTTCAGACACTAGTAACACTGGATGTGTTCTCTTATTATCAACTCCATGACACAGCATCTTGTTCCCATCTCAGGGAACTGGGTTACATGTGTAACCTAAGACATTCTGATTGTAAACACCAAACAGAAAACACACAACTTGACTGCTGAAATATTATCACAGAAAATGATTCTCCAAGTACATGACCCTAGTACATAATATATTTCTATTTAAATGTACTAAAATATCATACACAAAAATTAAGTTAATTCCACCTTTAGACCAAAGCACTACCATATACACATTCTCAGTTTTCACAGGGGCCCATTGCACCCACACACAAATGTTGACAGAAAGGAGGAGAGGACATAGAGAGTTATGAAGTCATTCTGCAATAAGTGTGGAGGGGGAGAGGACCCGATGCATTACAGATAAGAGGATTACAGACCGAGCTTCCTCTAACTCTTCATTTGAGATTTCAAAGCTCCTTCAATCCTCTTGGGGAGCCGCCATATCGAGGGTGCTAATCTCCAGGGCAAAGTCAAAGGGTAAATTTCAAAGTCTGGGCGCATCTGTCCTGTTATCTTCACCAGGCCACAGATGGTCAAGGTTTCCTTAGCAAGTACAATTCAGGAGGTTAAAAGAGCTGCCGGAGGAAATATAGTTATTCTAAAGAAGTGAGGATTATATGTAAAGCAGAAGTACCGTGAACTATTTCACACCTCAGAGCTCTTTAAAGCTGAAGTGTGTATTTTTTTCCCGATTTAAAGGACTTTCTATTCCAGCTTAATATGCAGTGACAGCTATAAACAAGCTATTTGTATGCGAATTTCCCCCAAAAAATGTACCACTGTGATTGTGTGCTATCAAAATATTTGTTTGCACATTCTGACCAGCCTAGCACAGCAACAGCTCAACCAATGGTGTGAGTTTGGGGGTAGAGCTATCTGTTCATTTGGCCAGTAGTAAATAAGGCAGATCTACTGTTTTAATACACATTTCTGGTAATATGGATAATAAGGAAAAAAAAAAAAAAAAAAAAAAAAAAAATTATAATAACTTGCTGAGCCTCTGAAATTACTGTTTTTAAGTCACCACAGTCTATTCTGGTATGTATCATGAACTTAATCAAATCTGTTCTCTCTCTCTCTCTCTTTTTTTTATAAAATCAAGTCTCAGCCTTCAATTCTGTCATATTGAATATCCTGTTTCACTCTTAAATGTCAGATTACAAAAGTATTAACATATTTACGTGAATGGCGTTTCATATTGACTTAAACACATTCATAAAATACTATTTTAGAAATATAACAGGAATGCTTTTTCTTCTTTTTCACGCTGTGGCAGGGTTATTATAATCATAATAGATTCCTAGCAATAAAGGGCACTTCTATTAACAACATCTAAAGCTTATTTTCCCCAGTGTTCCCTTGTCTATTTGAAAACAGAGTGCTGCTTATTTGCCGGCCTTCTGTGCAAGCGCTCATTTGACACGTTGCAGTAAATCACCTCAAAAAATGGCCTGCAGTTTTTCCACAAAGCAAACCAGCCTACGGGCTACAATGTGCTTAATCTCTAGCACTCGTGCGATCATCCTTTTAAGGAAATCAGCAGTGCGGTTCCAATGCCAGGGAGTGGACATGTTTGCAAGGTTGTAAATGGTGTTGAGAGACAGTCTGCTTTGTGAACAGAGTGTTTGAGAGGGTTCAGAGAGATTAGTGCTAAAGCTGGTGAAAAATGACAGCGGCACAGAAGATTCAATAATTACAGTTTGACAGGAAACTTAATAACCTGAAAGAACACTAAGCTTCTCGAGAGAGCTCAAACTTCAGTCTTTGACTATCACACACACGAATGTAAGGACAGAGAGAAGAAGAAAATAAAAGTTTGTCTTTTTAATCTACTGTAAATTCTGGCTTAATTATTCCATTTGCAGACCATTTGTGTGACACTGCCTCCCTCAAATTGCGGACTAATATCATGTCATATTTAGTAATAATGGATTTGTTTTATATATATATATATATATATATATATATATTTTTTTTTTTTTTTTTAACTGTTGATTATGTTTGTACGCCTTCTAAAAATGTTAATTCTGCTGATTTAAATATGTCAAATTAATGTTATCTAGCTGGCTGACATTTATGAGGTTTTGACTCATTACACTATGAATTGAAAAGAATAATCAAATCACCAATTTTAAAAATTTAGGATGTCATGTTACATTATAATGTGTTATTTAATATTTTTAAATAATTTTAAATAATTATTCATTACTAACAAAAAGAAAAAAAATATGTATAGTGAATCAAATTTATTTTAAAACATTCATATTTAAAAAACTTCAAATCAAAGTCAGTGAAGCTCGAAAAATCTGATATACAGGCTTAAGAGTATTCAAGGGGTAGGAAAAGGTGTATAATATTTTGTAGCTTTTTACTTGATGATAAATTGAAGCAAAACTAAACTAACAAGCTTAAGTGCAAAACATAGATTCCAGTGGCAATGCATGTATTGCTTAAAATAGTTTGGCTGTAATTCATCTTAAAAAGGCTAATGGCACATGGAGAGGATTGCATTAGCATCTCTAACAGCTCTGTGGTGGAATTAGCTGGTGACTGAAGGTCTTGCAATTTGGCTTATAATGGAAGGAACTGACAGATTTATTCTTCAGATTTATGCTTATACTGTTCTCAGTCACATGGCTCTTGAAAACCTCATGAAATAAGTAAATTTGCAAGTACATGATAACTTATACTCTAATGAGAGTTTGTTGACATGCAGTTGCAAAACAATGAAAGTCAGTTAGCATGTTGTACCAAAGTTACTTCAAGTAAGTAGAATGGACTATTAAAATACATTGTAACTGATTCTTTTCAAGAATTTGAAAACTTCATATGTTTTATCATGTGTAGCCTACAAAAAAAGAGGAGATATGGATCCAAGCAGCTTCACACTTTATTTACGAAATTAAAGAAAGTTTTCTACAATGAAGAGGAATGAAATGCAGCAGCTTCACAACCACGTAAAGATAACACCAAACACCAAACAGAGGACTAAAATACAAAAGGTAATGAACAACTCAACAAGAAACAGTTACACAACATAATTACTCTCCATGAGAACCAGCTGGTAAAACAAACACAAGAATTAGAGAGGAAGCATAAACAAAAAAAAGTCCAAATAACTCCTCTCTCCACAAATAAAAACTACATTTAAGTGACAGAAGTGGGAAAAACTTCTCACGGTGAAGTCTTCGGAGGCATGGACCATGGTGCAGCCAGGGGGGTCCTTGGGACAAGTCATGTGTACTGGAGACCAAGCTGAAGCTGAATATAGACCCAAAGAAGTGGAGGGCCCAGGAGGCAGAGTCGGCAGCACAAAGGACAAAGGCAGACGACGGACCACAGAGGGACCAAAGTGGCAACTATATATGGTTGAGCCAACGTGTCAGAGGGCCAAGGTGGAGCAATGTGCTCAGAAGACAGCAGTGAAGCCATCGTCGTGAGGCCCATGGTGTGGTCTTGTATCTTTCAACCACGACTGAAAGGGCTGGCCAGAAAACTGCGGTTAAACCAGTGGAGCCTGAGGGCCACGGAGAACCTGCATATTAGAAGGATGAGGTTGCATAGGTAGCATTCCACCTCCTCCAAACACGGTGAGTTGAGTTGATGCCAAAGAGCTTGAATTTGGTCTCATCTGACCAGAACACTTTCATCCAGTTCTCCTGTGAATCATTCAGATGTTCATTGGCAAACTTAAGACGGGCCTGTACATGTGCTTTCTTGAGCAGGGGGACCTTGCAGGCACTGCAGGCTTTTAGTCCTTCGTGGTGTGTTACCAATTGTTTTCCAGGTGACTGGTCCCAGCTGCCTTGAGATCATTGACAAGATCCTCCCATGTAGTTCTGGGCTGATTCCTCACCATTCTCATGATCATTGAAACTCCACGAGGTGAGATCTTGCATGGAGCCCCAGTCCGAGGGAGATTGACAGATATTTTGTGTTTCTTCCATTTGCGAATAATCGCACCAACTGTATTCACCTTCTCACCAAGTTGTTTGGCGATGGTCTTGTAGCCCATTCCAGCCTCGTGTAGGTCTGCAATCTTGTCCTTGACATCCTTGGACAGCTGTTTGGTCTTGGCCATGGTGGAGAGTTTGGAATCTGAATGATTGATTGCTTCTGTGGACAGGTGTCATTTATACAGGTAACAAGTTGAGATCAGGAGCACTCCTTTTAAGAGAGTGCTCCTAATTCCAGCTTGCTACCTCTATAAAAGACACCTGGGAGCCAGAAATCTTGCTGACTGATAGAGGATCAAATATGTATTTCACTTATTAAAATGCATATCATATTATAACTTTTTTTTTTTTTTTTTTTTTTTATGTGTTTTTCTTTATTTGTTGTTGTTGTTATTCTGTCTCTCACTGTGATAAATAAACCTACCATTAAAATGATAGACTTGATCATTTCTTTGTCAGTAGGCAAACATACAAAATCAGCAGGGGATCAAATAATTGTTCCCTCACTATATATTGTGATACTTCACTAAAAGGATACTTTTGTTAGAATGTAGTATCGCAAACTAACAATAACATCTTTTAAACTTGAAATGCTACAAATGTATTAGTATATTTAAAATAAACATTAACCAAAATTAATCCTTGTTAATTTTGTTTAAAGTTTAAAGTTTATTTATTTATTTATTTTCACTTTTAAGTTAATGTATAAGTATTTTGTAATTTTACAAATTAAATCTTATTATAGTGTTACCAAATTCTTCTCCCCAAATCTCAAAGCCCTTGCTATAACATTCACAATTCATTTGAAATAGTCGGCTGGCCAAGGTGTCCGCTAATGCAGCACTCTGTCCTAGTGAGCGTCCTGGCAATATGGTTAAGAAATCCTCCTCAAGCCCCTGGGCTATAGTTAAACCACTTCCTCCATTTCAAAGCAGGGAAGGAAATGTCTAAAAATAATTTCCTACAAGTACTCCTCAGAAGGCTTCATATCTCATAAGAGTCAACCTACCACTATTACTTTACCATGCAGAACTCACTTGGAGGGCAGAGGGGTCACATCACTCAGCGAAACATGCAAGCCAGTGGGATCAGTAGAGCATGTCTAGGGGCTCTTCTTTAGAGCCAAATTAAAAAAGTCATCACTCATAATTTTTATTACATTATCTGCTCAGTCTGGCAGATCCGTCATTATAAGGGTCTGATAATGCGATTAGCATTCAGGATGCATGTGGGCTAGTTTCCACCCATGCATGCATGAAGCCTCAGTTCCCACGATTCATGGACTTTCTGTTCATCCTGTGTTTATGAATCAACATCCTGGTCTACATCAAAATTGCTATCTCACAGATCATGCTTTGTGCTATTTTTACTCAGTACCTAATAACTGTCTAAAACACATTGTGTTTGAGCTGAATAATGCCTAGACTGCTACTCATGTATCTAAGCTCTTGTTGGCTCAAATCAAAGGGGAAAGCTTTGATCAAATCCCGATATTGCCGTAGAATGCCTCAGTGCTCACTCTTTTTCCGGCTTTACTGAATGGTGGCCCATTTTCCGCATCATACAGATGGAGCCAGCATGCCATTTACTAATGCACCAGACAATTCAGTCAGTTTGAATTCAGTCGACGTTTAACTGGCCCCAGTCATTTAGTCTGCGTATACAGGCCTTCTTTCCCTGGGGTATTTGCATAGCATGATCTACATTCATTTGTGAGCAGTGATAGGGATCCAATGATGGGCCCAATTACCCTTAATCACGTGCTATAGCTGTGTACAAATGGAAATGCAGAGCCTGACTGCTATGTGAAGTTTTGACTGTCCTTCCGCCCACTTTCAGATGACGTGACTTCAATTATTTTGAGATGTTGACTGCACTTGTCCTATTTTAGTGTGTTGGAATATTCTCAAGCTGTTGACAGGCCAGTGATTTCAAGTACACACTAATGACATCAGGGAAATGTGGAAAGAGTAAAACCTTCACCCAGGAATAGTTCACCCCAAAATAAAACTTCTGGCATTTACTCATCTCAACATGTTGTTCTAAACTAGTCCAGTATGATATTTTCTTTCTTTTTTTTTCCATGGAGCACAAAATATTCTGGCACCTTGATGTACCAAGTTTGAAAATGTGCATGTGGTAATAAGATTTGAGAGATTTTCAGTGAATCTTTATCTTGTCTACATAATTGATGTAGTTTTTGTATGTGTTGATTAATGTTTTGATTTGATTTAAGAGTGAATAATTGCTTAAATTCACATCTTTTCATTCTGCAAGGTAAGTGTCATTTCTAATTTCACACCACATTTGCGTCCCTTTTGGAGCTTGAAAATTTGGGGTCGTGTTGACTTCTATAATATGGGCAAAACCAAAACATTCTTAAAAGTATCTTATTTTGTGTTCTGCAGAAGAAAGATCATACTTTGTTTGCATTGACATGAGATTTAGTAAATTCTATTTTTTTTTTTTAATATTTTTCATGCAAAGTTATTGTATGACTTCAAAAAGTCATATATCACCCAAATCATCAGAATTATGAACTTTTATGCTGCTTTTTTGGAACTTGACTAGAGTTCACATATCCTTCACATTGTGTGTAAAAGAGCAGCAATGGCATTCTTCGAAATTTCTTATTTTATAGTTCATTAAAAGAGAACGTCAGTTTAAAGCCAAAGACTGGTTTAAATATCAGATGTGAGATAATATACAGACGGTATTTATTATTTTTGGGTGAATTATTATTTTTTTAAAACAACTTCTGGCTCTTATGAAAGCAGTTCTTTTCTCTCAAATAGTCTTTATAACACCACAGTTACACAACCTCATTTAGCACAAAGGTGCTCTTTCCTGTTTAATGCATTCCTTAATTACACATCAAGTGCTGACTCACTGCTTTTAAATAAAGGTGCTTGAATGGTGACTATTGCAACAAAGTGTACAACAGCTGTGTGGCTGATACCGATGTATGTACATAGAGACAAGTGGAAAGACGAATGGAGCGTAACAGACCGATCAATAATGCATTTGAAGAACAAGTGCATTAAGGTGGGAGGAAGTATTGCGGTGGGCGTGTTGTGTATGAAGGGCTGATTCCGGCTCATAAATACTGGAAATGCATTTCAAGAAGGCTCATGTTTCAAATGACAGTTATAACCATGTGATGTCACTTTCAAACTCACTTTTGGGCAAACTTTCTATTATATGGTCCGTTGCAAGACTATTACGCTGCATTATTGTGGCTTTCGCAGTAAGAAGGGCAAGCACAACTTGCACTGATAAGACTGTACTGCCCCTAGAGATGTATTTATTTTAAAAATATGGGGCTAAAAGGAGTAAAATGGAAATTCGGTGACACTCCACTACACACTACTGATATGTTGGGTTGGTTTTCACAAATGACCCAGCTTTGCATTGTCTTCCTTTGCATAAACAAACACAGAACCTGCATCAAAACATGCTCACTCTGCTGCACACAAATAGAAACATGGTAGTTGTGAAAAGGTGTGATAGGCCTTTAGAGCACCACATCTCACGCTGTCAGTAATGCTCTTGTTCTCAGGTGTGTGGCCCATGGCCCCCTTTATTTATATATTTTAGAGATGGTCTACAAGAGAACATTCCACATTCACACACTATAATCACATTACCAAACCACAACCAGTAGTATCCTTAGAACACTCCTTGCGAGAAAGTGATTGCATATATTTTGTCATCAACTGCATTTATATTTTTGAGTACTGTGCTTAAATGTATAGGCTGCCAATCAATAAAAAAAGCTAAAGATAAAGATAAAAATAAAAAGACTGAGCATTAATAAAAATAATAAGAGATTAATAATAAACATTAATAATAATAACAAGAATAATAAGACTGTACTTCAAGGTTGCTACTATTGTCAGATGGTTCTTCAACTACTGGCACTTCTGGCCCTGTGGATTTTAATATAAAGTCTCTTCAAACACACTTTTCAAAGTCTCACCACTTTATTTAGGCTGTCACAAACACACACACACACTGAGATGGAGGAGACATGAGGTGAGTGGCAATCCAATCCAATGTTTTATTAACAGGCTTGTTTGATGAACAACATGGTGAAAATCAGAATAAAGAGTTCTTAACTGAATGGTGTTGTAGCGTTGAGATGACACAGAGTCCAGGTATTGAGCCACGCCAATCGCCCGAGCACAATGTAGAAGTCCATGTGGAAACAGCATAGAGTCCAAGGAAGTTAGCATGTGAACGGTAGACCAGACAATGAGAGTGTGCTTGAGTGTCTCTTATATAGCGCGTGGCTCAATGAGGTTCAGATGCAACAGATCAGAATTCGGGTGATGATGAACGAGTGGGTGGTGCTACCGGAGGTGTGGCAGGTGGAGGTGGCTGTGGTGAATGCCTGACATAGGCCACATTTGTCCACCAATATACAAACGCACACACAACTTCCGAAGGAACTCGAACTGCGCTCTCTAGCGGTCGCTATGGGGAATGCCTTCAGTGTGACCAGTGTCTGAAGCAAACATCATCTTAACTCGACAACAACACTTGCTTGGGTATTTCATTCCCAATAGCAACTGCTAGAAGACACAGTTCGTGTTCCTTTGAAAAGGGAAAGTCTCAGGTTATGCATGTAACCATGATTCCCTGAGAAGGGAACGAGACACTGCGTACTCTTTTTCTTCCCATGCCTCGGACACGAGCTTCAGGTGAAGAAGCAGGTGATGTGTTGTGCCGATAGTGACATCATAGGCTGTTAGTGACATCATAGGCTGTTATTGTCATGTTTAGATGTTTGCCCATAACAACCGCTAGAGGACGCAGTGTCTCGTTCCCTTCTTAGGGAACCATGGTTACACGCGTAACCTGAGAAGTTTTCAAATATTTGGGGTTGGTAAGATCTTTACAATTTAACACAACTGTTTTATCTTAATATATTTTAAAATCAGTTAACTGGAAATTTTTATAACTGGCATTTTTATCCGAAGCAGATGAATGTGAATTTGTTGTTATACTTAATGTAGAAATTCAGAAATTAAATGCACAGTGAGTGACACTAAAATAATATCTATTGTTCTATTGTGTTCGCAAAAGTAGGTTTTTCACATCTTCTCAATCATTTAAAAACTGGTTGGATTGACAGCAGTGGTTCAAGAGACAAAGTTATTCAGATTGAGGAGGTCTATCACACGATACGAATACCGTGTGTATGTGCATAAAAAAAAGTGCAATGTACAATCGTTTACACCCTCAAAAAATGTGATACCGCCCCCAGTGGCCAATTTCTTTCAAATTTCTCACTTTAGGGCTGTGAGTCAAACAGGCCCACTGAGTTCTGTTCCGATCGGCCTCTGTTAACCTTGTCTAATAGGCGATTAGGCGATGTTGATAGGATTAATGGCTGCCTAGTTATAGCCATTTTTTTAGGTTTTTTCCCTATCATAGCACCACCATGTGGCCAGTCTCTGTGATTTTTTTTCCCTTTGACTTCAGCTTGAGCTCTTACTAAATGTGCTGAGGTTGTTAAAGATATCTCATTCTGTTCAGGAGTTACAGACATTTTACTAAAAATGGCCTGTCCACTTCAAACGTTTTGGCGTCCCTTTGCCAATGGTGAGTCGAAAGTAATTTTTTTTTTTTTGAGAATTATTGATATTTACTCTCCAGATAATCTTTCTGCACTGGTTTGGTTTCGATCGGGTGACAAATCTAGGACCAGTTCGCAAAAGTAGGTTTTGCAAAAAATGCGAAATACCTGAAAACTTCAAAATCTGAGGCATGCATTTTGTCTGGTATGAGCGAAGGTTTACAACATCATAAGATACCTGAGTCTGCGAATGACAGTTTAGGAGTTATGAGCGATTTCGTACTTTTGATCGATGTAGCGCCCCCATCAGCCCGAATGGGGTGAGCCTCCGTCACGTTGTAGGCGGTGTGAGTACTACCATCCCTCCAAGTCTCTATGACTTACACTTTGGTCTGCACTTTGGTCTAAAGATAAAGATATAGTATTAAAAATATTTCTAAATCTAAAAGAATAGCAAGTCCAAACAACAACTACAACAAAAGCAGCATAGGGGAACAAAGTTACTGAAATCACAATATTTTTTCAAGCTGATGAATGATAAAAACACTGACAGCCAATCAGAATCCATCCTGCTTTAAAGAGCTTGACCATTTAAAGTGACAAACTGCATAATTGAATAATAGTGAATGTTTTTGGTGTGAACCGGCCTTAAACCTAACCAACTATGTTAACAAAAGCTAATGTGAGGTAAAACATATTTGATGAAGCAACCTTTGAGCTCTGTTATTGTGACTTGTGATTCACAGGACTGTACTGGGTGATCTACCAAGCAATTTTACTTCAGAAAAGCAGTACATATGGAGCTGCTTATGTCATGCAAACCTCAAAATGTATTAGCTTACAAATCATGTACTCTGGCAAAAGTGTCATTACACAGCCAAAGGTCATTACATAGCCAAAGCACAAAACGTCTCAGGTTACTTGACTGTAACCCTGTTCCCTCAAAAAGCGGGAACGAGATGCTGCATATCAATACGCTAATGAGAACATTCTTTGTTCGACCGGTTGTGAAGCATGTGTGTCAAACACGCTAAGAATTGGCTTAAATATCCTCGGTAGGTGACGTATGAGATGTGTAGGAGATGAATCGAACACACCTGCAAGCTATGCCTTTGTCTGAAAGGACATCCAGGCACGCCTGCAGTGCGGCATTGAGGCGCAGCATCTTGTTCCCGCTTTTTGAGGGAACAGGGTTACAGTCAAGTAACCTGAGATGTTTCCTACCAAAAGCTACACTCAATGCTGCGTATCAATACGCTAATGGGAACAAGAATACCAACGCTGCACTGGAAGTGTCTGGACCCGTCAAGGTTGTGTAGTGTGTGTGCACAAACATCAAATAGGTCTCAGACATGCCTCTGGGATGTTGACTCAAGGACATGCGAGCCCGGAGTAGCATGGACATCCAAACTGTAGAATCTGATAAACGTGTGCGGTGAGGACCAGCCTGCCGCATCATATACTTGTTGCAGGGGGGCACCTCTTGCTATAGCCGTGGAGGATGCAACACCCCAGGTTGAATGTGCCCTAAGCTCTAGAAGCGAAGCTTGGCCGTGCGCCTCATAAGCTAGGGCAATAGCATCCCTCACCCAATGGGACATAGTCCGTTTAGTGGCGGCCACCCCCCAGTTGTAGTGCTGTAGCCCCTCTCTACAGTCCTTACGACCCAAGGAGAGATATCTGGCAGTAGCTTCCACACTGCCAGTTTCTCTGATAGGGGCACTAGTTTTGACACTTCGCTTATCTGGGGGGATGTTAGATGTGCGGTGTCCTGAAACATGGCAGGAGGCAACCGACCATGTAACACTTCGCCGGAGACTGCTGCCCCCCGAAACACCAGTGGTGGCGGAGGTAATACAGAGGTAGTCTCCTGAGGGTGCTGGGAAGGAGCCCCTATTCTCTGCTGGATTTTTACATGCCCCTCCCCAAGGGGACACACCCCCACGGCTGGGTGGCCGACAGTCCAGACGCTTGAGCACGACGGGGAAGAAGCCTCACAAATGCCTCTTCATGGCGCTTCGCCTCCCAGAACCTGGTAATGACCAAATTAACAGCGTTGCCAAATAGGCCGGAAGGCGAGACTGGGGCATCAAGGAGGAATATTCGGTTCCTCTCCTTGATGCCCGTGAGGTTGAGCCACAGATGTCTCTCAGTGGAGACCATAGCAGCCATAGAACGGCCAATGGCACGGGCCATCTGCTTTGTCGCACGGAGAGTTCTAAAAATGCCTCTTCATCGATGGTCCCGCCTGTGCTCAAGTCCTTGAGCAGGTCAGCCTGGTACACCTGCAAGACTGCCATGGTGTGCAGGGCAGCACCAGCCTGACCTGCTGCCTGGTACGCTTTCCCCACCAATGAAGATGTAAGTCTGCAGGGCTTGGTGGGGAGCGTAGGTTTTTTCAGGGAAGATGAGCTCCCAGGGGAGAGATAGCCCACGAGCATCTCTTCTACCTGGGGTATCATCATGTAGCCCCGTGCCTGTGAATCCACGATGGTCAAATAAATTGACGTCGAGGGCACAAAGACATGGGACGAGTAGGGCTTACTCCATGAACGAGCTAGCTCGTCACGGAGATCGCCAAAGAAGGGGAGAGACCATCACTGAGGTCCCTCCCCCCGGCCACCTGTGGCCAGTCTAACTTTAGCCGGTCAACTGCTTGAGTTACCACCTCGAGTAACTCCTCATACGCTTTATCATCGCGAGAGGAGGGCTGAGAGGTGGCGATCTCGACCTCCATCTCTGTAGAAGCAAGAGATGAAGTATCCTCCGCCCGTTCTCAAGAAGCGCCGGGGCACGCTTCAGAAACGGATGCTAGAACCACCTGATCCGGCGAGATCGCGAGAGAAAGGGGCGTGCCCGTCAGATCAACATGCGACCCCCAGGACGGCAGCGAGGGAGCGGCAGCTTGCTCGTCTTTGAAAAAAGCGAGCCACGCACAAAGCACTTTGATCGGTAAAAGATCGCAGTGCTCGCATTCTCCCTCGAGCCCGAGGGCAGCGTGTTCTTCCCCCAAACACTCGAAGCAAAAACCATGCAGATCATCCTCCAAGATGAGCCTTACACAAGGAGGCAGACATCTCCTTTCTGACTCCGACATAATTTGTATTTTTTTTTTTTTTTCTTTTTTTTTTTTTTTTTTTTTTGGTAAAGACACTGCAACGCAGTAACCAGCTCTCTTAGAAGCACACAGACACAATGCGGTCCTTGAAGACAAAGAAACCTGCAGGTGTGTTCGATTCACATCTATTTATAACCCTCAGGTGCACGTAATCAAATACGTCACCTACCGAGGTTATTTAAGCCAATTCTTGGCGTGTCTGACACACATGCTTCACAACCAGTCGAACAAAGAATGTTCTCATTAGCATATTGATGCGCAGCATCGAGTGTAGCTTTTGGTAGGGAACTGGTTTATACCAACTTTGCTGATTTATTAGAAATAAAAAAACTGAAATGATTCCATTGCATAAGTATGCATACTCTTTAATGGGACAATTTAAATGTAATACTTGTAGATGTTACTACACTTCAAGTGGAGTTAAACTGTGGCAAATTCATTTGAATGAGTCACACACCTCTCAGAAAAGGTCTAACAGCTGAAAATGCATATCAGAGCAAAAACCAAGCCTTGAGATCAAAATAACTGCCTGTAGAGCTCAGAAACAGGCTTATGTCAAGGCACAGATCTGGTAAAGAGTTCAGATAAAAATTCTGCTATATTGAGGGATCACAGCAGTGTGCAGCCTCCATTATCCATAATGGCAGACATTTGGAACAGCTAGGACTCTTCCTAGTGCTGGCCTCCTGGCCAAACTGAGCAATTGATGGAGAAGCAGCTTGATTACACTGGTGATCAAGAAGCTGACGGTGACTCTGGTTGAGCTCCATGATCATATATGCAGATGGAAGAAACTTGCATGAGTGGCGTATAGACAACACTATGAATGTCCTTGAGTGGCCCAGCCAGAGCCTTTGGTTGAACATAATCAAATATTTTTGGAGAAACCTGGAAATGTCTGCCAGCCCCCATCCAAGCTGACAAAGCTTCAGAAATGTAGAGGGTGAGGCGAAGAATGGCAGATAATTGTCAAACGCAAAGCTTCTCACATCATACCCAAAAAGACTAAGCTAAGTACTGAGTTAAGGGTATGAATGTTTATGCAGTGTACCTATTTCAGTGTTTTATTTTTAATTAGATTTTTTTTTTTTTTTTTTTTTTTTTTTTTTTTTTTTTTTTGCTTTGCCATTATGGTGTACAGAGTGTAAATAGATGTAGGGACATAAGTAATTTAAAGCAGTTTAACATACAACTGCAAGATAACAAAACGTGAAAAAAAAACAAGGGGTATGAACATTTTCGCAATGCACTGAATACATAACGGTCAATTAAAAAGTGATGTGATGTGATCTTTGAATGAATGAATGAATGAATGAATGAAGTTAGTGTATTAGAAAGGAAGAAATCAACCTCTTGGATATTAAAGTGCTTGACAATGAAGAAAGATCTAAGTATGGAATTTATATTACATTATGTTTTGTATAATTAATCACACTAATTTACCAGCCCCAATAGAGAAGGCGGCCAGAGAGAAGGATTCCTACTAATGCCACTCATGTATGCAGGTCATGCCCCCCGAAGGCACTCACGCATGTAGTGGCGCATAATGTGATACACCTCTTAAGCATGAACATCTGAGAATCCTGTAGACCGACCACCCAGGTGCTCCCACTATAACCTCAGCTGAGCTAAAACCTTATGTTTTACTACTTAGTCATTTGGCAGCATTCACGATAACGTGTTTCAGTGTTAAACCAAATCTTCCTGTGGCCCCGGTGTCATGGTGGACACGTTAATCAGCATGCAGTGTGCGTCGCTAGAGAGTTCAAACTAAATTAAACTCATCTCAGCTCACTGAGTGGCTTAAAATGGGATTTGGTGCTCAAATGTGATCTGAATCTGAGCTTAGAAAGAAATGTTACGTACCTTTCATTCAGGGGATAACAATTTCTTAGCTGTTTAATTTGATTAGATTTGAAGCCCTTCACTGAGCTCTCTGTAAACAAGCATACATTGAAGATATTAGTATTCTAATAGAATCACTGCATATTGAGCATCACAATGACACTATTTATTCTACGCCTCACTTTAGATTCCCTGGCATTGCGATCTGGTCTGTACACAATGACACTTATGGCTTGGCTTCACTGCTTCGGATGGTTTCCTTGACAACTGCACATTTTATAGACCTAGTGTTTGGATAGAGGAGCTAAATGTATGTAGGATGGTAATTGAAGCCAAGAAGTCAATCAAGTCTTTTCATGCCATCCAGCCACTAAAAAAAAAGCTTCTCAAACATCTAGGAAGACCAAACTTATGGCCTGTGGTGACTAGCAAGACAATAGTTTTAACTGAGGCTTATTGCTTCCTCACCAAACAGGAAGTAGTGAGTTTTAGGCGATGCTGGAGGCGCAAAACGCAAGTCTGGAAAGCAATCTTGATGCCAGTGAAGTGTATCCCTGGGCCCTTGCTGTAAACAAAGAGCTTTTGTTACTGATAAAACTCTGAGATAGATCAAGGCTGAAAGCCTCAACAAGACTAGAACAACAAATCAAGGTCCCGTCGCTTTGTGTTTGCCCTGGGACTCTACATTCTATATTACAGCATTATTCTGTAGCTCCACAGGGGGCTTTGGTAGAAAAAACACTCAGTGGTATTTGAAATCACCACCATAGGTCTACAGATAGCTGGCCGGTGGCAATGTAAAGTGAACCAAAGTGTAGCCAGACCTTGCCACATTGTATTAGAAAAAGACCCTGCATTGAAATGCCCTGGGACTGCATGGGGACAAGCTCTTGTTTGCTTAAGTCTTCGGTCAGCAGGGCAGATACTCTGACATTTTTCTCAGATTCACTTTGCTCTCCAAAGCGAAGAGCAGACTTTTGGTATTCTGGGAGTATGAGGCTGTAATATGCATCATGTTCTGGTTGGTTAGTGACTTGACATTTCTAACACGCATGTCTACGGTCTTGTAATGCTCTGTGATTTGTTTCCTGGGTTGAGAATGGGCTGCAGGATTTGGAACAAAGAATAATAGTGTGATTGTTTTGTGACAAATATTGCAGCTGCAGTTTGTACTGTGATATGATAAACATTTAACATCTCATATTTCCGCTGCCAAGATGTCAAGGATTAGAGAACAAAAGGACCTACTATCACACTGAAACAGTCATTCAAAGTCAGGTTTTGTCTACGCTCTGTGGTTATTTCGTATCCACATTTAGGGGAACTTAGAACTCTCTTAGTAAACCTAGGATTTGTAGAACTGAACTTTTTTTTTGTTTGGTCAATATTTACTTTTCAATCAATCAGTCAATCATTCAATCAGTATAAATAATGAATACTACATATTATAAAGAATATCATACTGAAAAATACCATACATTTTTAATAATAATAATAATAACAATAAGAAGAAGAAGAAGAAGAAGAAGAATTAAAATATTATTATTATTATTATTATTATTATTACTACTACTACTACTATTGTTGTTGTTGTTCTTAAAATATAAGGTGTTTTTCAGTATTGTTACTATAAATACAACAATACTACTACTACTACTACTACTAATAACATTTATTATTATTATTATTATTATTATTATTATTATTATTAATTAATTAATTAATTTATTTATTTATTTATTTATTTATTTGTTTATTTAGACAAATATACATTTTTTTTCCAGTATTAATACTACTACTATTACTACCACTGTTAACATATTATTAATAAAAAACTAAATAATAATAATAATAATAATTAAAATGTTGTTGTTGCTGCTGCTGCTGCTGCTGCTGTTGTTGTTGTTGTTGTTGTTGTTGTTGTTGTTATTATTATTATTATTATTATTATTATTATTATTATTACTACTATTATTGTTGTTGTTGTTGCTGCTGTTTTGTTGTTAAAATATAAGGTATTTTGCAGTATTGTTACTATAAATACAACACTACTACTACTACTATTACTACTACTAATAATAATAATAATAATAAATGCTGGGTATTATTATTATTATTATTATTATTATTATTATTATTATTATTATTAATTTATTCATTTAGACAAATATACATTTTTCCAATATTACTACTCTTCCTCCTCCAACTACTACTACTACTACTACTAATAATAATAATAATAATAACAACATTTATTATTAGTAGTAGTAGTATTAGTAGTAGTAGTATTTGATTTATTTATTTATTTAGACAAATATATTTTTTCCAGTATTACTACTACAACTACTAATACCACTGTTAACATACAGTATTATTAATAAAAACTGTGATAATACTAATAATACTAATACTACTACTACTACTAATAATAATAATAAAATAACAAAAATAAATTGTGTGCACATGTACTCATTTTAGGTAAATTGTGCGCTTGATATAATAATTAGTTCCTTCGTTTTAAGTAAATTGTACACACAAAATAACAATTTGTGCCGTCATTTTAAGTAAATCATACACACAAAATAATCATTTGTTTTACTTTCTGTCTGCATTCTCATAAACTGATGTAGATGCCTCTCACTTAAAATGGTTCTATGCAATGCTGCATGGCTTTTGGGAATGTTTCTAAAGTGTCTCTGTCCATAATATAATATAGCAGCAACAGTTTTAAGAGAATGCGGACAGAAAGTAGGTTGAATTATTTTGTACACACGATTTACCTAAAAACAAGCAAACAAATTAGTAAATTGTGCACATGATTTAGTAAACCGAGGGAACGAATCAGTAAATCATGCACACAATTTACTTTTTTTTCCCCTGCATGTCATGTGTGGGGCTCTGTAAAAGTGCAATATTAAAAGCAATTTGCTCAACACAGAAACTCTGGCTTGGGAAATTAATCACTCTGTTTTCTATTTAATGCGCAACCTTAATGTCCAACCTTATTTAAAGAACATCTCTGCAAATGTAATGCTAGGTATCGACTTAGTAACTAGCACTTGTGGTAAATAAACAAAAAAAAAAAAAAAAACAATGTAGAGAAATGTGAGAGAACGGTTGAGAATGTGTGAATGTGCTGGAGGGTAGTGAACTAATCCCATCAAATAAGAGGAGCAGAATAAATCCATGTCAAACATAACCAATTAGCAAGCAGATAAGGACTGCATGCTTCGCAGTGACAGAAACAGCACTGCTAAGGATGCTTCAAGTATATTTGTCTCCATGAGCGACTGCGTCTCACTTTAGTCTTAAAGTTAACTTCCTTGAGCCTCATGACATTATTTGCATCATCAATCATTGTGATGCTAGCTAGCTGGGGACATACAATATTAAAATGCTTTCTAGATGTGGGAAAATGAGCCAAGTCCTGGAGGGAATGTGTTTGGCCATGTCTCACAGTAATATCTAGCTTGACTTTTTATATTCCTAATGTTTTAATCTAATTGCGAGTTCTTGGCTTAGAAGTATTGGGACGCATTAGAAATGAGAATCGGATAGTTCACCTGATGAATTCTCCTGACACTAAGAATGTTTGGATTATTTATTGTTATCAGATATTTTGTTATCAACTGAGGCAAGACACATTCACTTGGAATAATGCAGTAGATGCTCTGTTTTGAGTTAGAAACATGCTGCCCAAAGGGAAACAAAGGGTGCATAAAACTCAGCAACCTAACCCTTTCACCTTATCTAACATGCAACTTGATATCATCAATATTATTCATAAAAAAGAAGAACAACAACATGTTTTTTTTTTTTTTTTTTTTTTTTTGGTCATGGCAAGTCTGTATCTCTATGTTAATGTTGCATATTTGAGCAGAAAAAGAAAAGATAAAAAAAGCCAGGCATACCTTCACCATGCTAGCTCAGCCATTTGTCATGAACCTCAAGGTCAAACGCAGAGCTGCTGCTGTCTGAGCACTGAGGCTGCCAGGAGAGGAAACTGACTGTAGCGGTGAAGAACTGTAAAAAGAAAAAAAGAGACACAGGGGCATCTGTTAAAAACAGACCAGACTAAAACCCAGTGAGCTGCCATCATTGGCTGCATTTAAGCAATCATAAGTATTCCTTTGATGCAAAGGCTGTTTCAAAAATTAGGCAGCAGTTATAATACTGCTTACTAACATACCTCACTTGGCTAAATTCAAATGAAACATAACTGTACCAATGAGAATGCATTATGCTTAATTAAAAATACATACAATATGTAAGACAAAGCAAGAGGTGGTTGTTGATGTGCGTTGACTTTAGTGTGCCTCCTTGCCATCCTTAGCTCACAGTGGCCTGACAGTTCCTATATAAAAATTAACCAGTTTGACTATAGTAAAAGTGTGGAAATCATGGTTATTTGTGGTTACCATGGTTGAACTACAGTAACCATGTTTAGTAGTAGTAGTAGTAGTAGTAGTAGTAGTAGTAGTAGTAGTAGTAGTAGTAGTAGTAAAACCATGGATAATTTTCATAAGGGTTGGACAAGCTGACCTCAAACTGACATCAACAGAGAAGGAATGCCATTCCAGAGGGAATAAACATTTATTTTATTTTTATTTTTTTATTTTATTTTATGTGGATTAATTTGAAGATGCTGTATTTTTTTTTTTTTTTTTTTTTGTACTAAAGCATAAAAATACCATAATACCATATATTTAGGAAACATGCCAAGTTAACGTGTTTCTTTAAAAAAACAATGCTAAAGCCATTTATTCCACTCTGAAATGTGTGTTTCTTGTCCGAATGTCTGTTTTTGTTTTGGTCTATGTAATTGTGCAGACAGCTAATTTACCCAATTGTATAGTATTTCGACACCCCAGGTTGCCAGTTGGTGGAAAACACAGTATATTGCAGCAGTGGAATTGGGCTGCTTTTTCACTATTTCCCCACCCCAAACAACACCCCTCCCCCCATCCCAGAACACTATTTCGACCTATGACTGAGGTGAAAAAAAACTGGGTTAGAGATCGCAATTCTACCCAAACTAAAAAGCCTTGGTATCCATCAAAACAACAACAAAAAGCTAATGAGACAAAGAGACGCTAATTCACACTGGGCGACACGATTGCCGCAAATGCGCGATATTTGGGTCAATAATGTCTTCCGTGCAAGCTGAAAAATTTCAACTCAAGTGGAAAATTTGCATGACATGTTCTCGTGCAACCCATTGAGCAAAGACTTTATTGACACATTCAGTTCGACATGTCAGGTTGTATCCAAAAATGTTTTTATTGCTTTCATGTTTTCATTCGCACAAGTGACTAAAAAAACGTCCCACGGGTAATTTATAGCGAGTAACACAATGCTATTGTTGTTGTTAGTGTGAACACACCATTATCACCTTTTATTGTCAGTTGTGCTCATTCCTGTTGTGCATCCTCAATCTGGCAACCCGCATGAGCATAGAGTCTGAGGAGGAGGGGTGGGAGAAACATTTAAATATTTTAAATTTAGACTGCAATGTGTTCCAACCACTAGCTATACAATATTACATACTACAACTTTTACACAGATTAAATGTTGACCACAAGTTGGATCCATTTTGTATTAATACTAAGTAGATCTTTACATTAAATTTTATACAGTAAATACATTGATTGTCTATGGTTAGTGTAGAGCTTAAGTATGTTAGTCAACACAAAAAAATAAGTGTATTTATTTAAAGCATAACAAAGGATAATTAAAACAATTATTTAAATGTACTTGAAAGTTTTAATTTAGCATTATAACAAAAAAAGTGTACTTTTTAAAAGTAACAGAAATGGAAGTTTACTCTCTTTAAAAACACTTAAGTGGCATTTTATTATTTTTATTTTATATTATCTTGAAGTACAGTTTTTTTTTTTTTTTTGTTTTGTTTTTTTTTTTTCTTTAATATACTATCAAGTTTTAAAGTACTATACAAGTGCACATTCAATACAGTAAAGTACACTACTTTTTCACAAGGCTATGTGTGTTCAGTGCAAAACATTTAAATGCTTTCTGTTGCAGTCAAGACACACAAGAACCAATGCTGTTATGCTTAATATGCAACTAGTCTCTTACAGGTAAGCCTTTCATAGGTTGATTGCCCTGAAAAATTTTAACACTCTGGCCCAATACAATAAATAAATAAATAAACAGTTTGTTTGTGCCGTTTGGAAACTCAGGAAATCAGTTCTGCAATTCTGTTTGAAGGAACTATTGACACACAAATGATACGCTTTACCTTACTAAATTTGTTTTGAAGCTGATTCCTGGTGGTTAACACATGCTCCAGCTGCAATAAAAACTGCTAATATTTTGGCTTGCATATTACAACCTACTATACGTGAATGCATAATCAACAGCAACACAATGAAGCAGAGGCCATGACAGCAAAACCTCCTTCCGTTGATTATCTTTCATTACAGTCTGTTTGTTATTTGTTATCATCTGGCAATTTTCCCATTTAATTGTCTGATTAGAAATATCAGCAGATGCCCACCCAGAACATCGCCACCATCATTATGCAAAGTTATCACTAATTAATAATTCTGAATCATTTGGAGAATTTTTTTTTAATTATGGAGATGAATGAAAGTGTTCCATCTGATGAAATGATAATTACCTGCGGGCGTGTTGTAAAGTCATAATTTTTCTCTCGCTGTCCAGGGTTAATATCATCAGGGTGCATTACGCCCCTTCTGCCCATTAGCTTGCCTTGTGTTTTATGGGTATTTTTAAATGGAACACCTACGGTACCAGGCCAGACACTTATCTCAGCATGTATACACACTGTCATATCGGCTGTCATGAGGAGCAATGTGTTTTGGTTTTCCTGGGAGGTTAATGGAGGTAGGTGTGCTTCATTAGTGTGTGGATAAAGCATACATAAAAAAACAACACACACACACACACACACACACACACACACTATACAGAAAGCTGTATTTTAAATGCTGTATAAAGAAATTTTGGAACATCAAAGAAATTCTGCTCTGTCTAATCCATTGGACTGAAACACAGGGCTAAATGCAATGTATATCCCCCCCTGCAGTCTACACAAACTTTATTTCATATAAACACACACAGGCAGACCACCAAAGAGATGGCAAATGTCAGACAGTTTGAAAGTCTTCATTTGATCAGGGTTTTTGGGGGGATTAGGTCCAAACACAATCGAGGAGGGAGGTCCTGTCCATTTGAATTAGTTAAAGATTCTCAGATATCCTTTGGAAGATCCTGTTATCTTAGTGTTTACACAAAAGGCTCTGGGAAATAAGCTTGTCTTGTACAGAAAATACAAATGAATAAATAATTAAACAATAAATTCCCTGAAAACAGTACTGTGCAACATTGTGGAAAGTACCTTGAAACTGTAGCTTGCCAATCATAACTTAAACTACACTCAAGTTGTTTTGTAAAAGTAGTAACTACAGTCACAGTTACCTAAGGATGTTTGACAAATTAATATAACTATAAATTCAAACCCCTTATTTATATATATATATAAATATGTTTTGTTATGTTGCAGCCTTATGTTAGACTGCTTTTCCATCCATTATAATGACAAAGTAAAAAAATAATTTGTGACAACTTTGCAAAAACTAAGTAAATTGCATAAGTATTCATACCCTTAACATGGTACTTAGCTGAAGCACCTTTACAGCCTCAAAAAGTCAAAAGTCTTTTGGGGTGTGAAGCAACAAGCATTGCACATCTGCATTTGGCAATTATCTGCCATTCTTCACCTCAACTTTTCACCTCTCAAGCTCTCAGTTTGGAGGGGGGCAGATGTACATTTTTAGGTTTCTCCACAAATTTTTGATTGGGTTCAAGCCCAGGCTGTGGCTGGTCCACTCAAGGACATTCACAGAGTTGTCCATAATCCACTCTTGTTGTGTGCTTAGGATCATTGTCCTTTCGGAAGGTGAACCTTCTCCCCAGCCTGAGGATCTGAATTCTCTGGACTGTTTTCATTAGGGCTATTTCTATATATTGCTGTGTTGAGCTTTATTTCTACTCTGACGAATCCCTCAGCCCCTGCCGCTGAAAAACAGCCCCACAGCATGTATCTGCTACCTCCATAATTTACTTTTGGGATGCTACTGTGCAGGTGATGAGCAGTCCCTGGTTTCCTTCAAACATGATGGTTAGAATTGAGGTTCATCAGACCTGAGAATCTAGTTTTTTAAAATATGAGAGTTCTTTAGGTACTTTGTTGCAAATTTCAAGTTGGTTTTTATGTGACTTTACTGAGGAGAGGATTGAGTTTGGCCACACCACCATAAAGCCCAGATCTGTGGAGTGCTGGAGTGATGTTCGTCCTTTTGTAAGTTTCTTCCATCTGAATATATAATCATGAAGCTCAACTTGTCACACCCCTGTGGACTGTTTTGTTGGTTTTTCCCTCCTGTGTCCTTATTTGGTCTTCCTGTTCCATTTCTTGTTATGTCGTCACTTGTTAATCACGTACACCTGTCTGTGTCTCATTAGTGTTCCTATATAAGTTTGATTCAGTTCCTTGTTCATCGTACATTCTTAATGTCGTAATATGTTAGTTTCCGTTGTGTTGGCGTGTGGTTTCCCCTGCTGTTCCTGTTCCTGTTTTTGGATTATACTAATAAAGTACGTGTTTATCATTTCCTCATCCTTGCTCCTCCTTCCCGCACATGTCCCCTGACAGAAGAACGGACCTAAAACAAAGATGTTCTGGGCTGAGGAATTCCTCTTTAATATCCAGCAGATGGTCCCGTTCAGTCCTCCAGAGCCAGAGCGCCGTCCAGAGCGCCCTCCAGAGCCCGCGCCGCCAGAGCGCCCTTCTGAGCTGGCGCCTCCTAAGCCCAGTCCTCCTGTACCCTCCCGGGCTGACAATACCCTTATTTCCCCCAAGAAAAAATTTTGGGGGGGGCTACCCTCATGAACTGTGTGCTCCGCCATGGCCGCCCGGACTGTGTACTCGGCAATGGCTCCCCGAGCTCCCTGATCCACCTTGGCCGCCTGGACTGTGTCCTCGGCCATGGCTACCCGAGCTCCCTGATCCTCCATGGCCGCATGGACTGTGTACTCGGCCATGGCTCCCCGAGCTCCCTGATCGACCATGGCCGCCTGGACTGTGTACTCAGCCATGGCTCCCTGAGCTCCCTGATCCGCCCTGAAGGGCGCCCACCCCCCCTCCCCGGTGTATTTTTTACGGGAGTAATGTCACACCCCTGTGGACTGTTTTGTTGGTTTTTCCCTCCTGTGTCCTTATTTAGTCTTCCTGTTCCGTTTCTTATGTCGTCACTTGTTAATCACGTACACCTGTCTGTGTCTCATTAGTGTTCCTATATAAGTTGAATTCAGTTCCTTGTTCATTGTCCGTTCTTAATGTCGCTTAATGTCGTAATATGTTAGTTTCTGTAGTGTTGGTGTGTGGTTTCCCCTGCTGTTCCTGTTTGTTCCTGTTCCCGTTTTTGGATTATACTAATGAAATACGTGTTCATCATTTCCTCGTCCTTGCTCCTTCTTCCCGCACACGTCCTCTGACACAACTGGAGTGACCATCAGCTTCTTGGTCACCAGTCTAACCAAGCCTCTTCTCCATCGAATGCTCAGTTTGGACAGGAGGCCAGCTCTAGGAAGAGTCACAATTTTTTCCAATCTTCTTCCATTATGGATAATGGAGGCTTACAACCTTCAATGCAGCAAAAAAAAAAAAAAAATAAATAAATAATTCTGAATGTTTGTCTTGAAGCAATCATGTCTCTGAGCTCTACAGGCAGTTTTTCTGACCTCAGGGCTTGGTTTTTGCTCTGAAATGCATTTTCAGCTGTTAGACTGTTAGGCCTTTTATTGAGAGGTGTGTGCCTTTCCAAATCATACCCATTCAGTTGAATCTGACACAGGTTAACTCCACTCGAAGAGTAGTAACATCTACAAGTTATACAAATGCTCCTGAGCTAAATTTGAAGTTTCCCAGAAACGGGTATGGATACTTATTCAATGAAGTCATTTTTTTTTTTTTTTTTTTTTTTTTTTTTTTTTTCCAAAAATATATTGTTGTAAACATGTTTTTTACTGTGTCATTATGGTGTATGGAGTGTAGGTTGATGTGGAAAAGAAAAGTTATTTTAAATAGTTTAACATAAGAATGCAACACAGCAAAAAAAAAAAAAAAAAATGAAGGGTTTGAATATTTATTTTATATATCACAGGCACTGTGAGGACTGTCTGGAAGGTACCCAGCCAGGTAATATGAAAAGAGATGAATGAGGCAATACAAGGAAAATGGCCACAACTATAAGTAACTGGTGATTGGCAGCTTCATCACAACAATGCACCCGTCTCAAGCTTTTGGTGAAACATCAAATCACCCAAGTGACTCAGCTCTCTACAGCCCAGATATGGAGCTCTACAACTAATGGCTTATCCCAAAACTTAAATCACCTTTGAAGGGGACAGAAGCATCATTGTCTGATAAGGTCAATGTAGAGTCTCTATTTCATATATATATATATATATATATATATATATATTTGATATGATATGATGTGATATATATATATATATATATATATATATATATATATATATATATTAAGAACAATGTATATAGTCATTTAACAATATATACAGAGACATTAAAAACAACTTTGGTCATGCTACACCGCTACTTGTTGGTTGGTCTTGTGTAGACTGGTCTTGTGTAGACTTATGTGTATTACCATGAGTTTGTTTCATATTGCATCTTATTCTGGGCAAGAACATATAAAGTGCACTCCAGACAGTTGTGTAAAAAGAATCACATGCTCTTTGACCAATTTTAATATTACGTTGAACATGACTTTAATATTTGCTTTTCAGAATGTTTGATCAATTGAAGGTAACAGCATGATAAGTGTACAACATGTTAAATTGGGGCTTTTGCACCGGAGAAACACTGGCAGAGGAACCCACTTTTTTGGCGTCTTCGCACTGCAGGAACTGGGGAAAAAAAAAGCAATAGGCAGTGGCAGTAGCTCACAGAGTACAACGTCATCGAAATAATAGCCCCCCCATAGTCCAAAATATGTATAAAATCGATATGATTTTTTCATTCATGGGTTATATATATATATATATATATATATATATATATATAATTTTTGTTGTATTAAGCCATACAAGTCTTCATACCCAGGGTTCCCTTTAATGTGTGTAATGGTAACGTTTGCTAATATTAAACAACAACAACAGCAACATGTTTTATTTCTTAATAAGTTCAGAAAATCACCAAACCCTATATACAGTAAATATATTTTAAGCAGAATCCCCTTGTAAGAACTACTAATATTTGCTTTTAAACATTGATTTTTGCTTAGCGTCATTCTAGATCCACTAGGTCTAAGGATACAGTAGCAGATTTTTACACGGTCTCTGACAAACCCTCCCTTCCCCCAACTATTAATTTATCCATGTGCTCCATCTGGTCCCCGTGAATGAGCTTGGCTGCGGAACAAGCCTCAGGTGTGGGGAAAAGCATCCCATCTCTCAGGGTGGAAGAAGCTGTCATTCCAGCAGTTCCAGCAGTGCTCCACTCAAGGCCAACTCCACACAGGGACGTTTGCTGCTCTACTTGTTTTTGATCTGCCTCTCTGCCCTTGAAATTGGATGATTTTTCTGATCTTCTATGCTCCTCCCTGAGGGGTAATGTGGCACTTTCAGTACTACAAAATTCACTTTCATTTTGGTGGTCATTTGTTAAATTGTTTCATGGTTTCATGCAGAAAGAGAGGAAAACAAATATGGGGTTTGAGAAAATTGATTTGAACGCTTGCGACTGTTTATTGTCGGGTCTTCATTTAGCTAAGTGTCTTCTGGCGAGAATTTGCATCCCTGAAAAGTCTCCTCATCTCATTATACCCATCCTTGCCCAATGACAACACTATCTCTTCGGTGCAAGGAAAGAGAGCGAGAGAGAGACCCTCGCTCTTGTCATTCTACTATGTCCAAGACTGTGATCCTGTCCCAAAGTAATTTAGATTTTCAAGGGTTTTTTGTGGTTGCCTTTCTCAATTGCGGTTACTCAGTCTAAATTTGGTTAGTGCTAGCCTCAGGCGTCATGCCTGCAGAGTGTCTGATGCGTACTTCACACAAAAATGACAAGAGCGTTTCCAAAACAGCCAGCTTCAATCCAATTGGCAGAGTAAAAGTTACGTTTAAGTTACAATGAGCTCTTCCAAGGAAGAACAAGCTGCAGTATTTGCAGGTTTACAAGGTTTATGACAGTAGCTGCATTTACATGGATCCTAAAAAATCCATTTGTAATTGAACTAGTAGTCCAGTCGGACTAAAAAAGTCACACATAACCATGTCAGTCGGAATGAATTGGCTAAATCCGCCTGAAATTTCATTTGGATTGTAAGTGGTGGTTTATACGTTTTATAATACATTTAACAGTTGATCAATCTAAAAATTGAAACTGGAGAGTTGTGTCATAGATGATTCTCCTGTTATTCTAAAATTCTCCTTCCATTCATCGTCTGTGAAATGATGCAGGACAAATGTTGTCCCACAGGTCTTGGATGGCTAGCATGTGCATCTTAAAACAGCAGGGAAACTCTGCACATTTGTGCAGCATGTCAGAAGATAAAGGCTTGTGACATATAAGCACTCACATCAACACATTCACTTCATTTGGCTTTTATGTAAACACTATGTTCGGATTCATCAATCTGAGTGAGTTCAAAAGGTGTCCATGTAAACGTAACTAATGTTGTAGAACTCAAGACCGGACATGACCGAAATCAGTCCAATTCCAAGACTATATTTTCATGATCTCTGGTTTGTTAGGACTCAGTCCTGACCTGGACTCTGACTCTGGACATCAACATTGTGCATACATTTTGCAGTCTATGCTGACTCGAGCATATGATCTGCACTGTATAATTATGTCTCCGGACCACTGAAGAAATTTTAAGAAACACTAACACTGTTACGAATCTGGTCGGTGTTCTGCGGTCCGCTCACCACCAGATGTCGCTCTCACCCTATCATCACACACAGACTGTTGCACTACACCCCGGACTACATTCCCCATCATTCAGCGCGCTGATTGGGTCAGCACCTGTGACCAATCAGTGGCGCTATAAAAGCCCTGGTCTCTCCCCTTGCAAGCCACGGAGTATTATTGTTGTTTATTATTGTTTCCTAGTTTCCTAGTTCCCCTGTGTTTAGTTCCCTCGCCTGGCCATCTCGTCTCGACTGTCTCGCCACCTGCCCACTGGACTCTTGCTCGTTTATTGGATTATTCTCTCGTCTCATCCCTTTACGGATTACGTTCGCCTTGGATCGACTCACACCTGTCTTACGGACTTCCATTGTGCCTCGCCCCTACATACCTGTTTGTTGTTGTTTTGACCCTGCCTGTATGACCATGTCTTTGCCTCGTCCCATTAATAAAAGCTCGCAGATGGATCCGCTCACCTCTCTTCTCACTCACTCCGTTACAAACACAAACCTAGGCTTCATTCACCCCAACAACTTCTATTCTCTGTCTTGACTTGAGACCAAGTCTGGACTGGAGTACTATTACACTGGTTTGATATTCATTGGGAAATTCATCAGGCAAACAGAACAGACAGCGTGAAGTAAATAAAACACAAACTTCCACACTAAATTAACATGTTTACTTAATTGATACTGACTTTAGTTTAAGACAACTGAAAGTAAGCGAGATATCCTCTAACTGCACAACATCTGTGTTTCAATCTAGAGGCTGTGTTAAGTGTCAAGAGTGTTATATTTCACAACTGTCTAACTCTGTTTTTCATTCAGATTTCATTCAAACTAACCACAATCTGTACAAACTTTAATAGACTAACTCTTAGGTCTTAAACATACACAACATAACTGCACAAGCATGATTTCTTGGTGCACTGTTACGTTCTTAAATATATCTTTATAAATATATATATATATATTTTTTTTTTAATTATTTTTTTTTACGGTCATTTATTCTCTTTTAGGTCTTTTAGGAGAAGTTTCTTAAAGTCTTATAACTAACTACATGACTAAAGCCGGGCTCACACTACAGGATTTTTAGCCCGATTTTGCCCCGATTTTCCCCTCCCGAGAATCGGAGCAAAAATCTTGTCGAGCACCTCAATCGGTCCCGATGTTCAGCACGGATTATCTGGTAATGTGAGACATTCACAGATCAAATCTTGCACCTCCCGATCTGCTCTCACACAAATCGGGCCGCCCCGATCATATCAAACATGTTTGATGTTCAGGATTTTAAATCAGGATGGTCACGGCTATGATTACATCAGTACTTTCACAACAGCCAATGTGCGACCGCAAAACAGCTGCTGTACGGTCCATTGGGTAGTGGAGATGGAGTAAAGTGCATCTTATGTTTTTATATATATATATATATATATATATATATATATATATTTTTTTTTTTTTTATTAAGTTAATTTAGAAAAAACATTTGGAGCATTTTTTGTTCGTTAAATATACGTTTTTGTTTTTTTAAATTAACAACCAAGCGGTCAGCGGCAGACAGTGAGTTGATCATAGACGATGTTTAATCAGTTTTGCCTTCTCAAATCATGACCTGCCTAAAGTAAAATCTATAGATATAAAACAGATAAAGCATATAACAGTTAACTAACATTTGTAAACATTTTTTTATTTTTAATTATAAACTACAACAAAACATATACAATTATAACAAGACATCCAAATAAACAAAATTAATTAAAAAAAAAAAATTGTAAACATTAGTTGCTGAAATGACGATCTGTTGTGTAAGATCACATGAGGCGCTCCCTCCTTCATGATAATCTTAATAATATCTTGTAGTGTGTGATGCGCCACAATTTTTAAATCTTGTAGTGTGTGCATGTTTAAGATTTCAGGGAAGATAATCTGCAAAGATTCTCCTTATGCGTGCGCTGCAACCAGATTTCCTAATCGGTTCGGATTTAAAAAATCCTGTAGTGTGAGCCAGGCTTAACACATCTGATTTAATGGCACAGACATTTCCAGGCACCCACCAGGTAAGAATTTGTTAGTGCCAGACTACTGAAAGTAGCCTATGTTCAACCAGACAGCAGACCAAGTGTTTTTTTTTGTTTTTTTTCTTACCTATGGCTTAGTACCTGTATCCGACCTGGACCTGATTAAAAACGTCTAGTATTTGATCAAATGTTGAATCTGTGAGAGAACTTAGAAAAATGAGACTCTCAGAAACAGGGTCAAAAAAGACAACCAATTAAACCAATGACAGTATTTCTGTGAAAGTCTCCCTCATTTAATGTTAAGCTGTCTGAAGTATGTTTTGGAAAATCCATTTTTTTTTTTTTTACCCAGAAAAAGGAACAGAATCACCACAATCTGGCTATGGCCTATTCCGGTTGTCTAAACCATTGAATCTGACCCTGTGACCTCTATACAAAGCACAATGTGTGACAAAGCAGGTTTCTCCACATCAGCCTCTGAATGGTAAGGTGAACAGGATAAAAGGATCCCACAGCCACATTACAACTAGAAAATAAGCCTGTCAGTGTCTAGAGACACTAACACAGTTGGAGGAACAAGACCAGTATGATAAAAACACATGAAACATTTTGTGTCAAAGGGTCACACCATTAAAGACAAATAAATAAATAACCACAGGATTCTGGAAAATAAATTGGTGGATCTAGTTGGAATGTGTCACTGCAACTGAATCCGCTGGGTCAAAGTGAACACAAGCAAGTCTTTGAGATATGAATTATTTCAGTGCAAATCATGTGCTTGAAGTCAGTTTCAAGGATGTTTCGGGCCACTTTTATGTCACAGAGGTTGATTTTTATATTAGGGTCACATTAAAACATATTCATGACTTTCTTTTCAATCAGTTTTGTTTCATAAATGTCTTATGTAATGATTTTCTAAATTCATTTAGTATCTAAATTATTGAGAGAGTTTAGATTCCACCACAATCATCACTTTTGTTAAATGGATAGTTCACCCAAAAATTAATATTCTGTCATCATTTGCTCACCCTAATGTTGTTACAAACAACATATTACTCACCCTAATGTTGTTCCAAATAAAAGCCTAAATTAAATCTGTTCATCATATAAAGCAATCGAGCCTCTTCAGAAAATTTGGACTAAACTACTCTATTCATATGGATTAGTTTTACGATCTCTTTATGAACTTTTTAAAGCATTGAACTGGTAATTGCCTAGACTGTCAAAACAAGGATGGAAATCTCTTAGATTTCATTAAAAATATATTCTTTGTGTTCTGAAAACAGACAAAAGTCCTACAGGTTTAAAACAACATGAGGGTGATTATGACAGAATTTTCATTTTTGGGTGAACTATGTCTTTACAGTTTCTTTACAAGTTACTGAAATTAGAACTGGAACTAATTAATGAAATTACAAATAAGTGACAATGAAAGAGAGAAAATATGTTACCATTTTCATTCAACATACTGTAATTTACTTCACTTTCAAACTTATCAAATTTGGATTCAAATGTAATTAAAACTTGAAAAACGTAATATAATGTAAAATTAGCCTTGAAGACATCAGTCGTCAAAAACAACAACAAAAAAAGGCAAGCTGTTAAATATATTACACAACTTGTGGTTAATAGTACATTCAAGTTTCAAAATGGCAGAAATACACACTGTGTAGTAAACTAGAAGTAGACAAATTTTACAAACTAGTAAATTGAAAAGTGTGTTTTTTCAGGTTTTTTTTTTTTTTTTTTTTTTTTTTTTGTACAAGTCCACAGTGCCAAAAAGTGGCCTTGGAGGGAAGAAAAAACACCCTAATCAGAATAATTAGTTCAAAAACACTGACACTGTTCAAGTAGCAAGAGTTGTGAAAACCGCAGAACAGATGTGGAACAGAGACTTCATCTCACATAATGAAGATAAATCTTAAGGTGTGATAGATGAGTTAAGTCAAGCTGAACGTAATGCAGCTGCTAATTTGGAATGTTGCTCACACAGTCGCTGCAGCGTTTGTGCGACATGCTCACAGGGCCTTTATCACAGCTAGCCAGACCTCCTACAATTGAAAATATGTGCTTCACTGCATGATGCTGTCAGCAAACGGTGGGAATTTGAACATTCAATTTCATAATTTCTGCGAAATAAAGCAAGCAACATGTAATGTGGTCTGCTCAAGGGTAACACAGCTCAGCTGAGCGCTTGAGTGTGCGTGTGTGTGTATGATACGTGCCAGTGAATGAAATCACGGAGGCAACTTGCACCGACAAAACAGCCGCTGTGCTGCCACAGTGTGAAAAATGGGTCCGTTGTTCATTCAAGACTGTCATTCTGATTATTTTCTCAGCAACAGGGGTCACTGCATCTCTGTCTGGTCGAGCCTGCGGAAGGTAAACTTAATTTAGCGCTGTATCTCTTTCCGTTAGCAAGATGCGCATCCAATGCCACATGGCTTCCAAACATAATCAATTATCTATGCTGAAATGGTGGAGAATGCGGAATGCTGATAAGGGTTTGTTGACTCTTCCTAATGAAGAGTGGCAAAGTAAAAACGATTTGATTTGGTACCTCTGGGGTGAGTTTTGGTCTTTCTTCAGGGGATAAAAAGAGCAAGAAATTGATGTTTCCTCTCTTCAATGAGTCTCACTCCCGTCCGAGACACTAGAGACACAGCTGTCTCATGTGCATGTGTGCGTGGGGATAAAGCGTGTGGGTAATATAGTTGTGAGTATGTTGTACATTTAAGAATTTTGAAATGAGGAGGAAATGTTTATCTCTTTTTAGTCCAATGGAAATTTACCTTTTATGTGAGTTTTACAGTTTTGGGTTAACAACATATTATTATTTTGTTGTTGTTGTTGTTGTTGTTTTGTGGGAACATACTATCTCCCTGGAGAAAAGACCCTGATGATAAAGCAATGCAATTTCATGCTTGCCATTTTACCCCCAGCCATAGAGATTCACTAAAGCAGTAATATTTTATATCAAACATATGTAGCATAAGTGTTGAAATCTGTAATATCGCTCATTGCAACTATAATACGTTAAATATTTTTTTTTCAGTCTACACAAAATCGTCAAAACAGTTTAGGCTGGTTTTAGCTGGTCATCCAGGCTGGTCTTAGCTGGTCGTATCTGGTCAGCATGCTGGTTTTAGAGGAATTTTAGACACTTTCAGGCTGGTCTTAGCTGGTTAGGCACAGGAACAACCAGCTAAAACCAGCCTGGGAGACCAGCTAAAACCAGCTGCTTCCAGCTTTTTCTTTTTCAACAGGGTATAAAACTTGTGCAATACCTATCACCTCAAAACACAAACCACAACGCTTGCATCACAAAACCAGCTCGATATGTATGGCTTTTTTGGCAAAGTAAACTTGCTCGGTAGCACACATGATACAGTGTTATTTGCGATGTGTGGGTGCAAGCTTAATTGCAGAAGTGATATAACACAGCATGGTTGCTTCAGGAATTCTTTTTTTTTTTTGTTTTGTTTTGCTTTTTTTTACATTTGCTTTTGTTAACACTACTGAGGGGATTTCACATAGCTTTAGGAACTCAGTTAGCAGGGTGGTTCCTAGAAAACCATAAGCAGCAGGAACTCTGAAGTGGCTGACAGTGATGCACGCCATTCACAAACATCAACAACTGGTGAACGGAGGACGCTGTGATCAGAGCTGTTTTTGTGGTGTCGTGGGTTTCATGATAATGAAGATGGAACCTGAACGCACACTTTACATTAGAAAGTGCATGAAAATCTGACAAAATTTTCTATGACAACTTGCAGTGCTACATTCGAGGCTGAGAAAAGAAAACAATGCTGCTGCCAGGTAAATGTTAACAATATTTGTACATGGGTTTTTAAAAATGCCTTGTAGCTGTTGTTTAGTGTGTTTGGCCGATCAGTTGAAACTCTTACACTGCTGGTAGTTCCTACAGTACTGTTTTAACCCCACTCTGAAGTAGGAAGAAGCTAATTTAGTTCCTCCAAACAGAGTTCCTAGAACTAAAACCATTCTGTTCCTGTGGTGCGAACACAGCACAATTCCACCAATAGTTCTAGGAACTATGAAAATGTTCCTCTGGTGCGAAAGGCCCTTTTGGTTAGGTTTAAAGAAGGATTTAGTGTTGGTAGTACATTATTTTCAAGCAAGACAGACCACTAACCTTTTAACGTCACTCTTGAACCTGCTGTGATACGTACTACCGATGCAATTATAGGTTGCCAGATTCACACTTATCTGTTTTGGATAAAACTGAAAACACTTTTAGTGCCACTCACTGGACATTTCACTTTGAAAATGGCTGCAAAAACTGCAAGAAGCAACGTAATATTATTTTGCAGAAATGTCACCACAGGAGCATTTTTTAATGAGCCTGGGTTGATGGCTCATGTACTCCATCTGAAAAGTGTATCGTAATACTTCACCTGGCTAAGAAAAACTTAAAAATCCTCATGCCAAAAAATATGTAATCTTATAGCTCATTTCCATCGAGCGGCACGACACGATTCAGGAAGGAACAACCTGGTCTGGCTTGCGTTTTCACTGCCAACAGAACCTTTACTTGATAGGTGTGGTGTATGCCGGAATGTAGCATTCAGCGTCAATCTCGTGCAAAGAAGAAAGCTTGACATTGTCTGTGTGTATGTGTGAAAATATAAAAATATAAAATGCACTGTTTTTGTGTGTGTGTATGTGTTTGCACACTCTGATGAATACAAGTCCAACATGAGCAGCATGGCAGAACGAGACACTTCTTTCCCCTTGTAGCATATTCAAGTGACAATTCTCTGTAAACCAATCGGCATTCTGCAGTGAGTCTAGCTCCACTCTTTAAGTACTAAACTACTGTGCTAGGTACCCCATCGGAAGGGTCCAAAAAAGTGGTACGGTACGTTTCGCTATTTTGGTGCTGTTGACAACTTCTGACAATGGAAACGTAAATAATTGCGTACCGAACTGCACTGTACTGAACCGCACCTCTTGGTGGACACAAGCCATTAAAGGGGTCATCGGATGCCCATTTTCCACAAGTTGATATGATTCGTTAGGGTCTGAATGAGAAGTCTATAACATACTTTGGTTAAAATTTCTGTGGTAGTGTAAAAAAACCCCACCATTTTTATCCTGTCAAAATCAGCCATTTTCAGAGCGAGACGTTTCTTTTGTTTTTGCATTTGCATTTGCCTTTAAATGCTAATGAGCTCTGCTCACCCCGCCTCTCTCTTCTGTAGGATGACGAGCAGTACTGTTTAGCCGCATTTAGCTAAGAAACTTGCTAACTACCACATTATTAGAAAAGGCAATTTGCAAAGATGCATAAAAAACCCTTATACTACTTCTGCTCTAGGTGCGAATATAGACACATTTATGTAGATCGCCGGGTGCATTTCCTTGAAAAAAAAAAAAAAAAATTGTTAATCCTCTGCATCTTCAGCAGCTCAGATGTCAGGAGTAAGTGACAGCTGCTATGTTTATTATTACATCCAGCAACAGAACATCTCAATCGCTTAGGAGCCACTCTTGTCTTCCCCTGTACCGGCGTTGAAACAATGGCTCAACCAGGGCGGGTCTAAGGTAAGACAGCCATGTCAATCAACTATTGTGGGAGCGGCCTTGGTCAGTGTGATGTCACACAAACGAGATGCTAAGAATGGATGATTTGAAAAAGGGGATTTGTCTTATATAGATTTAAAAACAATACCACTGGGTGGATTTGTATCATTATAGTGGGGTTGTGTACACTGCCAACACACATTTATGTTCAAACAAAATGTAAAAGTGAGTTTTGCATCCGATGACCCCTTTAAATGTAACATACAAAAAAAAGCATTGCACCATTGAGGGCTGTCTTTATTTGTTACTTCCTTAGCAGCTGCAAATTAAATGCATTACACTGTTCAGATCATGACATTCATGTTTCATTCATTATTTCATTAATCATTTATTTGTTTGTGGTTAGTGACAGCAGTTCTGTGATCTATTTTAAAATGCTTTGCAAGCTGATTCACTTGATGACTTGCTAAAGAAACCTGTTGCACTCACAGGTAGAAGAAAACATTAATGTTATTTCAGCCTGTAAAATGACTCAAAGTCAAACTGACCTTTAATAAAAATACAGCATCTGCAGGAAGTTGAATATTTATGTTTGTTTCTGTAACACCCAAGGCCCGGGCGCCAGAGCAGGAACGCTGCTTGTTAAACTTTAAACAAGAATTATGTGTCAAAGATGTTTTCTGGTAAAAACCCTCTGAGCATCAGTCAGTCTCACATGGAGCTATGATGAATTGGTAAATAACTAAGGGTTGGCATAACATCATTAATTTAAAAGGTGAAGTGCACTAGTTCTGCACTACAAGCAGCAGCAATCAGAATTCGTTATGTAAAGATTCTTGATAATGTCTCCCTTTGTGCTTGAAGTGACATGATGGTAAGTAACTAATAATGACATCATCTTTATTTTTTTTCTTTTATTTTTTCTTTTATGAATCCTTTGGAGAAATAGCAAACTAAGTTGTCTCTGATCTTTTGTAGCATATATTTTGATGCATTTACAGTACCGATAACAAGCCTTTTAAATGGAGATTGCAGATGCCATCATCCTATTGTGCAGTGACTGGAAGAAGCTTTGCTACTGCATGAACCATCTAAAGACATGATGACAGTATAGGAACGCTGCTGGTTTAAGGGCAAATCCTTACCATTTACGCTCCACTGGCCTGAATGTCTGACTCAGAGCAGAAGGACACAGCACAAACACCCATAGGTTTATGCACAGTGTTGGGAATGATGTGTTATAAGCAGCACGCTTCACACAAGCATTGAGAAGCTTATTTCCACCATGGAATAAAAATATAAGAAAGGCAAGTATGAATTTTTATCTCACAATTCAGACTTGTTTTCTCTCTCACTTTCTCAAAATTTTGCATTTACATTGTTCAATCCTGAATTTACCTCTCGCAACGACCTTTTATATTTTTATTTCCATGGTGGAAATAAGAAATTATCAGAACTTTAAAGATTAAGTAAATAAGTATAGTTTTACAAATGTGTTTGTAAAAACTGCTAAAATAAAGTCTAGTGCATTGGTGGGATTGGGTTTGTACTCATCAGCAGACAAAACAGTAGTACCTGGAGCTCATATGTAAAGCTGCTATAAATGTTGTTGTTGTGATGATAATAATTAACATAAGTAACATATTTTGTAATACTTCCCGCAATGGTATGCTGATTATGCATATAAATATCAGGAAGCGTGTCGCTTTGCAGGGTTTCGCTGGTCTCAAAAGGGTCTTAAAAAGTCTTAATTCACTCTTCCAGAAATCAAGGCCTTAAGTGAATTCATGTTCATAAGTAAATTGCATGAGCTTATTTCGCAATATTAGATTGAAAGATCAGAAAAGGGCCATATACACACTCCCACAGAGCTTTCCCTTAGAGAAATCAGGAAAGTAGTCGAAAGTGGACAAAGAAGATGGATTAAAACAGCAGGTTTAACGTTTGTCATCTCGTAATGCGATCGACCAAAACACATCTTAATATCAGGTGTAAAAAAGGGCCTTTGACTGCCTCTGGAAGAGGTCAAAAGCTCAAACCCCTTTCCCTTTACCCCTTTATTTTGCATTGTCCACTTGTGATCAGATCAGCCAAAATGCATCTTAAAACCAGGTGTAAACAGGGCCTTAAATCAGTGCAGAAAATCTTACATTTATATATTCATTGCATTAAAATGCATTCTCTCATACTGCAGTGATTTATTGTATTCTCTTCAATTCATTCCTTAAATTAAATAGTCCTTAAATAGTCTTAAAAAGTTTTACATTTACTTTCTTCAAAGAAACTCTGGTATACTCTACTGAAATAAAATATTGTCACGAAACAAAATTTTATAGAGTTTTTTTTTTTTTCACTTAAAGGAGAAGTTCACTTACAGAACAAAGATGTACAGATAATTTACTCATCAGAAATTATGTTTCTTGAGGAAAACATTTCAAGAATGTTCTGAATATAGTGGACTTCAAGGGTGCTCCCAAGTTTGAACTTTCAAAATGCAGTTTAATAGCAGCTTCAAATGGCTCTAAATGATCCCAGCCAATGAATAGGGTCTTATCTAGCAAAACGATTTGTCAATTTCGAAACAAATGGACAATTTACATACTTTTTCACCTCAAATGCTCGTCTAGTCTCGTCTCTGCGATGTGCATGCGTAGTCTGTGTAATCCGAGTTAATACAGTTAGGGTACGTCTAAAAACTCCTATTTCGTTTTCTTCTTCAACGTCAAAATTGTCCTACATTGCTGTTTCATCTGTTTTTGTAAAGGGCTTTGATCTTCTTTCCATGTTCACTTCGTAAACACTGGGTCGGTACTTCTGCAGCGATGTGGAACGATTTTGAAGTTGTGGAATAAAAAAGATGGGAGTTTTTCGACATACCCTAACTGTATTGACCATATTGAACCGGAAAAAAGTTCACGCAGACTTAGACGAGTGTTTGAGGTTGAAAAGTATATAGAAATTGTCTATTTGTTTTGAAAATGACCGACCGTTTTTGCTATAGATAAGACCCTTCTTTTTCAGCTGGGATCGTTTAGAGCCATTTAAAGCTGCATTTAAACTGCATTTAAACTGCATTTTGGAAGATCAAACTTGGGAGCACCACTTAAGTCCATTATATGGAGATAATTCCTGAATAATTTTCCACAAGAAATATAATTTCTTATCGACTGAAGAAAGAAAGACACGAACATCTTGGATGACAAGGGGGTGAGTAAAATATCTGTAAACTTTTGTTCTGGAAGTGAACTTCTTTAATAAAAGTTTTCCAACAAAGTTTATGTTAACAATCATTTCAGACCTGAGTTACTACTCTGTGACTACCTCTAAATAATTTTGTCTGTGGTCATGTACAGTTACGTAATGCCCTCTTTCTCTTCGGGTTAGTTTCTAATCATATTATACATTGCGCACACTCTGTATGAAATGCTGCAGTCAGATTGAATTTTATTGGACTGAATGCTTATTCTAGCAAACTCGATTTCATGCTCTGCTGGACAACAGGAGGACATATCTTAAGCATAGTTGATGGCATACCACAAAACAAGCACTGGGATAATAGTCCTTATCTGGTTTTATCTAGACTGTACTGGTTTCGCGATGTTACCGTCTACTGTACTCTATTGGACTGTAGTGCTGTATAAATGCCCTCCATCACTGATTCCTCACAAAAGACTACACACCCTAAAACAAAGGTAGCAAGTAAACCAAAAAAGGTTTACAGCAAGTATAGGACAAATTGATAAAGGGGGCGGTTGACCCAAAAATGAATGAAAAAAATTCTGTCATTAATCACTTGTTCCAAACCTCTTTATATATTTTGATAAATGACTCATCAAATCTGTTTGGTTACCAATATTTTTAAAAAATATCTTCTTATATACAGTGTTGGGGGTAACGCATTACAAGTAACGCGAGTTACGTAATATTATTACTTCTTCCAAGTAACTAGTAAAGTAACGCATTACTTTTTAATTGACAAGAAAATATCTGAGTTACTTTTTCTAATAAGTAACGCTTACATACTTTCCCTCCATTTATTGATTCAAATTTCTCCTGTCCTCATCTTGAGAGAAATTTGGAGTAAGATGTTAGTTCTAGAATAAATGTGAACATCCATTAATTCATCTCACTCACAAAAAAAGATTCAGTATTCCTAAAAATGAATAAAAACAGTGAAATTCAACTCAGAATATGACGCAAACCTGCAATAATTAAGTATGCTAAATAATACAAATATCCTTTATGCATTTAATCCCATTTTATTAACCAGTGTCTTTGCTGCCGACCTTCTATGATCCAATTTAACCATACTAATAAGCAAAAATTACTCAAGGTAATCTAACATTTGTTTTTTTTTTTTTTTTTTTTATTGCTGAAGAGCTGACATTTTTTCTTCTGCAGTATCAACTTTGCAGTTGAGTTGAGCTGAGTTGTTTTACAGACATGAATTTATGAATGACTTTTCTCAAAACCTGAGGCTTTTGGTGTGAGAAGGCTTTTACATTTGCCAAAAATAGAACTTTTTATATTAAAAACAAACAAGCAAGCCCTGGCCAGATTTGAAAAAAAGTAACACAAAAGTAAAGTAACGCATATATATATATACACACACACATTTGAGTGATGAAATAATTTTTATTTTTGGGTCAACTTCAGGTCTCAAAAAGTACCTTGTACCATATACTGGTGCTCTACAAAAAGAAATCAATAACCTGATCTATGGGACGGTAATATAAAGTACTTTTTTGCTCACAGGACCATTCACTTAACAGACAGACAAACCGACAGATAACAGGATTTTTTTTTTTTTTTATACAAAAACGTTAAAGAAATTTAGTGTTAGCTAACAACAACTGTTAATAAAAACAATATACTGTTATAGTTAGCTAAAAAATAAAAGAGTGCTTCAAACATTTTGCATGCGAAACAGCTTTCTTTCACCTTGGAAACACCTGTCATTGCTAATACATAAAGATTCAAGTCCGTTTCAAAAACATCGACTAGCAAGGGCAATGGCTTTGAAGAAGTTACTAGAATAGCAAGGAGGTAGCACAACTGTGTGGCATTATTCAACAATACTCAATAAATAAGAAGTTAATATTGAGTAACTTATTTCAGTGTCTGCTTTTATTCCGACGAGAATAGTTTCAAACTAAGTCACAGTGAAATCAAATGGAAGTTTATGTTGTTTGAGTTCTGTTGACTTAATGATTCGACTCATTTATTCGTTCCTAAATGAATCGTTTGAACGAATCGGTTGCCTGAATCATTCAAATGACTCAGCAGAATCAATTAGAAGGTTATACGTTGTTATGAGTTCGGTTGAGATAATGATTTGATTCATTCATTCGTTAGTAAATGAATCAGCGTTTTGAACGAAATGCCCGAATCATTCAAATGATTCACTCATAAACACTTGGCACTACCTATAGGCGAAACTATGTAGCCCACAGAAAGAATTGATGAAAAAAACGTCAGCTCAATTAAACAGCGAAAATGCTTCTGTATGAAAAGGTGAAAAAGAATATTTGAAAGCATTTTTAAAGATAGTTGAGTTTCCTTCACAGACCTATAACTTAGCTACATGAAACTTAATAGACTGAACCATTAGCACCAAACGATCACTAATCCAGTTTCATTTTGCATGAGCCTTAGTGTTTGATGGCTTTCAAAGGTCTGGTAAGATTTTATATTTAACAGCTATTCTGGATTCAGTCAAGGTGTGCTGATCATATGAATGTTGGTACTGAAATCCATACATCCCTGTGCAGAAAAGAGAAATGTGCCCTTCCTGGCTGTATTCAGCTATTCAAGGTCAGAACCCAGGCAGTGAGTCTGAACGGTTCATTTAGAGATGGGAATTGAATTGTGAAGGCGTAGCTGCTGGCAGCATGCAGGAGTTTGAGGATGAGGACAACTAAGGGTCGTCTGCACAGGAAGCGAAAACACAGTGTCCCACCGAGACCTTCTGGGACACTGAAAAGCCACGTTTCTCATTTCTGATTATAAAGATACTCTTTGAACATAGGGCTGCCAATCAATGCCTATAAATTAAGCAAATTAATCACTAGTACATAAAAAACACTTAAGCATAACATGTTTTGCTTTGCAATTGCGAACTGTTTTTTTTATTGTAACTCCAATTTTAAATGAATTTCAGTGTGATATAATGTACACAGGTCAGCCAATTAGCCTAGTGACCTTGTGAAATCCATTTAGCGCTTGACAAGCAAGTGCGTGGGAAGATGTGGGTACTTGGCTGTAAGAACCATCCATTCTTTCCTCCAAAATCAACAACACTGTTCATCTTTAGACAGAGAAATACTGGTCGACGGCTCTCTCGGACTCTGACAGCGGTGCAGGAAGCGTGTACATTATTGAACACTTTCCAATTAGAATTCTCAAAGCACTTTTTAAAGGTCTTAGCAGCATGCATAAACTGAGCAATTGCTCCATTCGGGGAAAATAAATGGCTGGCGTGAAATTTTGTAGTGTGTTAGCACAAATGGCAGGTTTGCTGGCGTGATTAGGGATCTCGAAAAAATATTTAGGAAGCTCGCTAAATATACCGCCCCTGAGACACTTCTCATGGCCTAGCTAACCAAGTGTGAAATAGCTTTGGCTAAGTAAGGAGAGGGAACCATTAATATTGATAAAAACGGGTGAGGTGCTCTCAAGGTGGAATGGAAGTTCTAACTAAAGAAAATGATTAATGTCACCTTCAGTAGAGGTTAGAGAAATACATTTATTAAGGTTTTGCAAAGTTTGGGTTCACATGCACACAATGTCTCGCTCACTCTCTCTCTGCGTCTGTCTATATCTGTCAATATATATTGATGTGCCCCAAAAAGTATTTAGACATGAAAAGGCATTCAAAACCCATTTTACTTCTGTAATCTGACAAATTTACAAGGGTTGAAAAAGTAAGATTGATTTGTGGAGTCAGCTGAAAAACAAAACAAAACAAAAAACGTTATGATATTATTTATTTTTTTAATAGATAAACACAATTGCGAGTTATAAAGTTAGAATTCTGAGAAATAAAGTCAGCATGATATAAACTGGCAATTGCGAGTTATTAAGCCAGAATTGTGAGATATAAACTCCCAATTCTGTGAACATATCAGTCTTTTTTTTTTTTTTTTCTCCTCAGAACTGGACTTTATAACTTGCAATTGCCAGTTTGTATCTCATAATTCTGAGAAAAAATATCAGAATTACAAGTTTATATCTCACAATTCTGACTTTATATCTAGCAATTCTGACTTTATTACTCGCAATTGTGCGTTTATATCTCACAGTTCTGAAAAAAAAGCCAGAATTGTGAGTTTATATGACAGAATTCTGAGAAAAAAAAGTCAGACTTGCGAGATGTAAACTCAAAATTGCAAGAAGAAAAAAAAAATCAGAATTTAGAGATATAAAGTCGCAATTCTGAGAAATAAAGTCAGAATTGTGTGATATAAATTTGCAATTTGCAAAAATTTGTGAACATATCAGTCTTTTTTCTTCTTAAAACTGGACTTTATATCTCACAACTGTGAGTTTGTATTTCATAATTCTGAGAAAAAAGTCAGAATTGCGAGATACAAAGTTGCAATTGCGAGAAAAAAGGTCAGAATTAGGAGTTTATATCTCACAATTCTGACTGTATTTCTCACTAGTGTGTTTATATCTCACAGCTCTGAAAAAAAAATGTCAGAATTGTGAGTTTATATGACAGAATTCTGAGAAAAAAACTTGCGAGATGTAAACTCGAAATTACAAGAAAAAAGTGAGACAAAAAGTTGCAGTTACCTTTTTTAGTTTTTATTCCATATGAGAGAGAATAAAGACTACATAAAATAAAATAAAATAAAATAAAATAAAATAAAATAAAATAAATAGTTTGGTATATGTGTGTTCTGGTGATTTGATACATCAATCAGATGTGACCGTAAAAACCTTTATAATGTTACAAAATATTTATCTTCCAAATAAATGTTGTTCTTTATTACTTTTTGTTTTATTTTATTATTATTATTATTATTATTTTTACTTTTTACTTATTAATTTGTGAAGTCAGCGGAAATTAAAAAAAAAAAACAGATTTTATTATTTTTAAAAAAAGGTGGTTGAAATTAGATGAAAGAGTATAAAGACTATTAAAATAATAAAATAAAATATTTTGGTATATGGGTTTTTTTGTTTTGTTGTGTTTTTGTTTTTTAAATAATAATAAAGAAATCACTACATTTATTCTGCAAGGATGCATCAATCAAATGTGACAGAAAAATAAATGTACAAAATATTTATATTCCAAATAAATGTTGTTCTTTTTTACTTGAATTCATCGCACAATACTAAAAAAAAAGTATCACTGTTTCCACCAAAAAAATAAATAAATAAATAAATAAATAAAATAAATAGCAAAACTGTTTCAAGTAAAAAAGAACAACATTTATTTGGAATATAAATATTTTGTAACATTGTAAATTTATTTTTCTGTCACATTTGATTGATGCATCCTTGCAGAATAAATGTAGTGATTTCTTTATTATTATTTAAAAAACAAAAACAAAAGCACCAAATTGATCATGCAATGGGACAATAGCAAACACTGAATTTTTTTGTTAAAGTCAGTTCATAAATTCAGTGATGTCTTCGTCCAGCTCAGTTCTGTCAAACTGTATCTGTGCAGTCAAGTCACCAGTATTGCCAGAAATTAAGTGTACCCAGCTAAGCAAGCCAAAGACGACAGTGAAAAGGAACTAAAACTCCACTGGTGATAGAAATTGAGGGAAAGGAAAAAAAAAAAAAAAAAAAAGCAGTCTCAGTCAGGGGGCAGTTCTCAACTGGCCAGACGAAACCAGCATGGCATGGTTTAATTCCAGGCTGCAACACAAGTCCTACTGATGACTTGTTCTAAACATGGATTGTATTTGGATTCACCTGGATTGGATATACAGGTCTTTGTGTTCCCATGAAAGCAGCTTTGGTCTGATCATCAGCCTGTTTGAGAGGAGTGGCTTCAGGGATCTTGTATTTTGACTGGGAAATGTACCACAGGGCATTGGTGAAACATGTTGTGACAGTCAGACAAACTACAGCCCTTTGAATGTGACACGTGTCAGGAGCCAGGAGGAGGCTACATCTGTTCTTCAGCCTGGGGTTAAAAGCTCAGATAAACACAAAGCCCCATGTGGTCTGCAGAAAATATGGCCACGCTAGGGCTGTCGACACTGGTCATGAGTTCAGTGGCAAACATATCTGTGTTACTGTTAGAAACATTATTATTATTAATTCATTATTTATATATTTTATATTTATGTACAGTATTTAACATTTTCTAGTGAATTTGGGGAGGAAAAAAAAAAAAACAACCCCATCAAAAAGACAAATTAAGATTAAACATGAGGCAAAGTAAGCATGATGTCACAAGGTTTACTGGTGTATGATACCATCTGATGTTCATTACTGTTTTCTTCTATTAGACTGTGTTTGTGTGGTTCCACTCCCAGGCTCTTTGTTGTGCACAGCATGTTGTATACAGTCCATTCAAGGTTGTTGTGTATAGCTTTTTTGTAGCATAGGCAGTAAAAACATGTTCATGCAGTGCGAGCGAAGCAGCCTTACTGTTTTCAGCATGTCCTTCCTTCTGTCAAGGCTGACACACATTAATGAGGCACAGAACACATACAGACTTCATCATTATGAGGTTCAGGAAGAAGAGGAGGAGGGGTTTCACACTCTCTCCCTTCTTTTTCCCTCCATTATGGGAGATATTTGAGAGATTACATCTGTCACTTATTTGAGTGCTAATTGGGCAAATAAACATGTTTCACATACAATGCATCTGCATCACCCTAATCAGGCCTCTAGTGAATACCTACATCATGCTCTCTGCAATGCATTATGGGAGGAAGGAGATTGTGTTATGTGTTTTGTGTCAGTGTTTCATTTGTTTACCGTGTGTGTGCATATTGTCTGTGCAGTGCCGTGTAGGAGGATGACGAATGTTTGCACATGTTTTCACACTGTTAAATTGTCCTGCACCGTGCCAGTCAACTGGTCAAGGCCGCAGGGAGTCGCTGGACAATAAACACAGAACCGAGACTTTGATGAATACACTTTTAACCTTGTCTCGTAATATGATTTTTGCTGGCACATGTGGCACAAATGGCTTACTTTCTTTTTGTTCTTTAAAGCAATAGCTCACCACAAAATTTAAATTTACTAACTCTCAGGCCGTCCAAGATGTAAATGATTTTGAAAAATGTAGCATTACATCACTTGTACACCAGTGGATCCTCTGGGTCCGTAATAACACTTCCTTCAGTGGAAAAGTCCATCCCTTGGTGCTCTTCCACATCAAAATCCACTGACAGATCTGTTTTTGCTTGTAAATGCTTGATCTGTGCATATTTGTCTCCTGATTCTAAATAAATAAATAAATAAAATATTGGATTTGTTTCTTACAAACATGCAGCTTTTCACTTCACAGTATGTTAACTGATGGAGTGGAGTGGTGTTGACAACTTGTGGATTATTGTGATGTTTTTATCAGCTGTTTGGACTCTCATTCTGACGGCACCCATTCATTGTAGAGGATCTATTGGTGAGCAAATAGTAGTTCTTTTTCCAACATGTCCATTTTGCATTAAAAAGCAGAGGTAGTCTACCTCTGTAGATATAGGAGGATAGTATGAGATCATTTTCACACTTGTTTCAAATCAGGCTGATCTGTCTTCATGTCTTTGGCAAGTAAGACAGCAGCAATGAGTAACAGCCAATGACACTGTGAAAAGAAAGAGAAAAGAGGAGGGGTGAGGTATAGGGAAACAAGAGCCAAATAAAAATAAAAAAAAAGCCCATCAGACTGCTGGCAGCTTCTTGCCATCTACTGTTTCTTCAATATTTATTTTCGTTGTCCAAATGATAAATTAAAGTGTCCAGAGTTTTATTTGCCTTTTTTTTTTTTTAAATTGTCCAAAGTACAAGATCTTATAAGTAATTTGGTGTAACCATTAAAAACATTAAAGACACACTGAGTGTGTGCAGATCTTAATCATTTTTGAATAAATAAAAATATGGAATAAAAAATATATATACACATATGTACAGTGGGGGAAAAAATCATTTGATTCCTTGCTGATTTTGTACGTTTGCCCATTGACAAAGAAATGATCCCTCTATAAATTTAAGGGTAGGTTTATTTAAACAGTGAAAGTCAGAATAACAAAAAAAAAAAAAAAAAAATCCAGAAAAAACGCATTTCAAAAAAGTTAGAAATTGATTTGCATTTTAATGTGTGAAATAAGTATTTGACCCCTTCGCAAAACATGACTTAGTACTTGGTGGCAAAACCCTTGTTGGCAGTCACAGAGGTCAGACGTTTCTTGTAGTTGGCCACCAGGTTTGCACACATCTCCGGAGGGATTTTGTCCCACTCCTCTTTGCAGATCCTCTCCAAGTCATTAAGGTTTCGAGGCTGACGTTTGGCAACTCAAACCTTCAGCTCCCTCCACGGATTTTCTTTGGGATTAAGGGCTGAAGACTATAGGGCACTCCAGGACCTTAATATGCTTCTTCTGGAGCCACTCCTTTGTTGCCTTGTTCTGTCTGGGTCATTGTCATGCTGAAATACCCATCTATGATGCATTTTCAATGACCGAAGAAGGTTCTCACCCAAGATTTGACGATACATGGCCTGTCCATCATCCCTTTGATGCGGTGCAGTTGTCCTGTCCCCTTAGCAGAAAAACACCCACAAAGCATAATGTTTCCACCTCCATGTTTGACAGTGGGGATGGTGTTCTTGGGGTCATAGACAGCATTCCTCCTCCTCCAAACACAGCGAGTTGATGGCAAAGAGCTCGATTTTGGTCTCATCTGTCCACAACACTTACACGTAGTTCTCTTCTGAATCATTCAGATGTTCATTGGCAAACTTCAGATGGGCCTGTACATGTGCTTTCTTGAGCAGGGGGACCTTGCGGGTGCTGCAGAATTTCAGTCGTTCACGGCATAGTGTGTTACTAATTGTTTTCTTGGTGACTATGGTCCCAGCTGCCTTGAGATCATTGACAAGATCGTCCCGTGTAGTTCTGGGCTGATTCCTTACCGTTCTCATGATCACTGAAACTCCATGAGGTGAGATCTTGCATGGAGCCCCAGATCAAGGGAGACTGACAGTTATTTTGTGTTTCTTCCATTTGCGAATAATCACACCAACCGTTGTTACCTTCTCACCAAGCTGCCTGGCGATGGTCTTGTAGCCCATTCCAGCCTTGTGTAGGTCTACAATCTTGTCCCTGACATACTTGGACAGCTCTTTGGTCTTGGCCATGGTGGAGAGTTTGGAATATGATTGATTGATTCTGGCTCACAGGTGTCTTTTAAACAGGTAACAAACACTCGATACCCGTATAAAAGACACCTAAAATATTGCTGATTGATAGGAGGTCAAATACTTATTTTACTCATTAAAATGCAAATTAATTAATAACTTTGTTATTCTGTCTCTCACTGATAAAATAAAATTATTGGTAAATTATTTTAGTTATTATTTATTTTGGAACAAATGTAAAATGCTTAAAAACATTACTGTAAACTCTCTCTTTTTTTTTTTTTTTTTTTTTCTGTTTTTCTGCATATTGGTTACACCACATTGCTTTAATTTGGCAGATATTTTTCCCCCAAAATAATAATCAGCATTTCTTTCCTAAGGAATAATAATAAAAAAAAATAATAATAATAATAATAATGAAAGATTACCCCTAATCATCTAATATTGTTTTCATTGCCAGTATTTCAGTGTTAACATTCTTCTTAGGAATAATTTGTGCTGATGAATCATGCAAGAACATGTATTAAGGTCTTTTTTGTATCATTATTATTATTATTATTATTATTCATTTTATTTTGTAAAAAAAAAATAAATAAAAAAATAAATAAATAAATGGAAAATAAACTAAAATGTGCACAAAGCAAAGTGCCTCAGTTTTGAATTGTAAGCTTAAGATTTATAATTATCTCCTCTCCTCTCTCCTTATTTTTCACACTAATCTGACTCCCAGTGCCCCCTACCCTTATCCTAAACACTTTTAATCAGCCGCCCCATTGATTAATGTTTTGCCAAACCCCCAAAAAGGTTAACTGTTATTGCTAATCAAGCAGACCCCCGGTAAACAGCAATATCACAGCCGTGGCCTGGAGGAAGCACTGAACTGAGATTAACACAGAAAAAAAGAAACCGAGGGGGGAATTGCTAAAAAAAGCAATGATAGAGCTTGTCTGTTGCTGTAAGGGAACAAGACACAATAAATGTTTTTCCCATTTGCTTAGATTTTATTTGATTGCTTCTGGCTGTAATAAGGATACTGTCAGTTGCATAAAAAGCAAGCTTAATTGACAGGCAGTGGTGAGCTTTGAAACAATTGCTTCTGACATGTTTGAAGATGTATTGTGTACACTTTTTCATTTCTCAAACTGATGGCTTACAACAGAGATAGACGAGTATCACTGCATCAACATAACAAGAAGAGTATCTTTGTACACAAAAACTGTGCTTATAGACTGCATTAATCTGTATGATGAATTAATCTGTATGCCATTATATGCTTTCATAAAATGACCTCTATCTGCCAAACACAAAGCACAAAATTAATGAAAATTGATACATGCTATATCTTATACACCTATATACAACAAGTCCAAACTTCACAAAACTTGGGATGGTATGGTATTGTAATGGTAGGTTTATTTGAACAGTGAGAACACAGAATAACAACAAAGAAATCCAGAAAAACACATTTCAAAAATGTTATACATTGATTTGCATTTTAATGAATGAAATGAGTATTTGATTCCCTATCAGTCAGCAAGATTTCTGGCTCCCAGGTGTCTTTTATACATGTCCCGAGCTGAGATTAGGAGCACTCTCTTAAAGGGAGTGCTCCTAATCTCAGTTTGTTACCTGTATAAAAGACACCTGTCCACAAAAGCAAGGAATCAGTTAGATTCCAAACTCTCCACCATTGCCAAGACCAAAGAGCTGTCCAAGTATGTCAGGGACAAGATTGTAGAGCTACAGAAGGCTGGAATGAACTACAAGACCATCGCCAAGCAGCTTGGTGAGAAGGTGACAACAGTTGGTGCGATTATTCGCAAATGGAATAAACACAAAATAACAGTCAGTCTCCCTTGGTCTGGGGCTCCATGCAAGATCTCACCTTGTGGAGTTTTAATTATCATAAGAACAGTGAGGAATCAGCCTGGAACTACATGGGAGGATCTTGTCAATGATCTCAAGGTAGCTGGGACCATAGTCACCAAGAAAACAATTGGTAACACACTATGCTGTGAATGACTAAAATCCTGCAGTACCCGCAAGGACCCCCTGCTCAAGAAAGCACATGTACGGGCCCGTCTGAAGTTTGCCAGTGAACATCTGAATGATTCAAAAAATAACTAGGTGAAAGTGTTATGGTCAGACGAGACCAAAATCGAGCTCTTTGACATCATCTCAACTCGCCGTGTTTGGAGGAGGAGGAATGCTGCTTATGACCCCAAGAACACCATCCCCACTGTCAAACGTGGCGGTGGAAACATTATGCTTTGGGGGTGTTTTTCTGTTAAGGGGACAGGACAACTGCACCGCAACAAAGGGACGATGGACGGGGCCATGCACTGTCAGATCTTGGGTGAGAACCTCCTTCCCTCACTGAAAATGCATTATGGATGGGTATTCCAGCATGACAATGACCCAAAACACACAGCCAAGGCATCAAAGGAGTGGCTCAAGAAGAAGCACATTAAGGTCCTGGAGTGCCCTAGCTAGTCTCCAGTCCTTAATCCCAAAGAAAATATGTGGAGGGAGCTGAAGGTGACTTTATTTCCTTTCAATTTCTTTTCTTCCATGTGAGTCTTCGAGGCGACGCATACATGTGCATAAAATTACATGGACCATTTTAACGATGTCCTTACTACCTTTCTGGGCCATAAAACATTTCAGTTGTGTTGCTGTCTAAGCAGGGTCAGAAAGCTCTCAGATTTAATCAAAATATCTTAATTTTTTATCCAAAAATGAATGAAGCTCTTATGGGTTTGAAACGACATGAGGGTGAGCAGTTAATGACAGAACTATCCTTTTTGTGTGAATTTATCTCTTTATCTCTTTAATGCTGATCCCTGGCTTCCACGTACTAGCTTAACTAGCAAAACTTCATTGAGCTATACAGACCAGTCTACTTGACCCGTCTAATTTTGCTAGTGACCAGCACCCAAACTGTATAAACCAGTCTAAACCAGAATCTTGTTTTTAGCTGTCACACAGTACCTCAGAATCTTTTTCTTTCCAGGCAGAAGAGAAAAAAAAACTTGGCCTTGGCCCTGTTGGATCCTATTCAGCTGTTGTTTTCTATCACAAGCACATCTTCATAATTTAAGATTCTGCAAGGCTAACAGATCCACAGACATGAGTCACAGTCTAGTCTCTTTCAACTAGATATATTGATTTATTTGAAGCACCTCAACTAGTGTCTTGGCTTCAACAAATACCCAACTGGCATTTTCTGAGAGAGCACTCATGAAAAATTAACTTGTTCGGCAGCTTGTTCAGAAATGTCACATATATGGCTTATTGTTACCCGAGCTTTCTGAGCCAGGGAGTATTGACATATGGATCTGGTAATAATTTATAAGGAATGGAATGGTTATCATCAACAATGTGTGATCACATTCAAACATTATCGATTTCACTCTGATTTATTAAAAGCAATACATGAATAAAGCCAAGGATAACACTAAATCTGTCATCAGAGGCTGTTTTCAGAAACTGCTCATGATAATGTTCATTGAAACAGGTCTTAGCCATTTTGTGTCTGTCATGCTACCATTAGGGTTTTCCTAGAACCTACATTTGTTTCTTAGTAATGGTTATAGATCGCTGCCTTTGTGCTATTTCTGCATGGTAGATTGAACGATGGTAATCTCTATGGCCACTCTGCAAGATGTTATGAAGTAATGTTGCAATGGGATTTTTTGAAATTGTTGCATGGTTCCCCAACTAGCAGGTCACCATTTACCACACGGGCAATCAAAGACCCTATCGGAATCAGGCCTGACAACCAAACCGTGTTCTTACACCGCAATCAGAGGCTCAGATAAACACTTATGTGCCACATGACAGACTTACTGTGAGGCATTTTCATAATCACCCACTGCGGAGTAACACAAGAAGCAATCAGCCAGGCCAAGCACCTGACACAGCATGGAGCTCTCATCAGCTGCGCCCACTTCGGCCTTCTGAGGAGAACCAGATGGACTGGTACTCCTGTTGCACTGCAGAAAATGGATTTATCAAACCTCTGAGAAGGTCTCTCCTGCTTATTACATGGATATTCTGGGATTGTTTTTATTAGGTTTTCATTAGGTTGTATTCCATGACTCCTTCCAAAAGTTTTTGTAGCAACGTTTGACAGAGAAGTTTTTAAGACATCGGCCTGCGGTCCCCACAATGTTAAAAAATGATTAAAAACAGTAAATGATGTTTATCTGAAAGTGTAACGATGCAAACAGGTTTTCTGTGAGGGCTAGGTTTAGGGTTAGGGTTGGGTTAGGGGATAGACAATATCATTTGGTCAGTATAAAATCTATAGAAGTCTATGGAAAGTCCCCACAATTCACAAAAACAAACATGCATGTGTGTGTGTGTAGTAGTAAAACCATGTTTCACTTATATATTCATAAAGGAATAAAGGAATTCAGAAATGAACCGCTGATATTACAATAGTTTACGCGATCTGGCTCTTGATGTTATTATTGTTATTTTTTAATTCTTTGCCGGGAGGCAAACATATCAAAAATGCACACGGTAAAAGCATCTATGGTAATTCACGTTTGCCAAAACACACAAGGAAAAACGTTGTGAAAAAAAAATCTTAAGAAATCACAGACATTCGCATTCGGACAGGATTAGTTTTCTCAGAGGATCACTGAGTTTGCCGAAAAGAAGTAGGCAATTTGCTCTGGAATTATTACAGAGGTTGTGTGAGAAAAACACAGACGTGGCAGATTTGGCTGGGATTAAATTACAATGTACGTTTGTGAAATAGAAATTTCTCTAACGACCCCATGTAAAACTTTTATTATTATTTTTTATGCTTCATTTTGTTTGTCTAAACATTTTGTTGCTGTGAATGAGTGTTCGAAATCACTTTTGAGACTTAATTTTAGTGAAGATCCTGTATCTGTCTATGTAGACAGCAAAGCAGGTAACTAGATTTGTGATAGAGTTCTTGTATCTTAATTGGTAGAATATTAAGCTAGCAACACCAAGGTTATTAATTTGATTCCTAAAAAAAAAGAAAAAAAAAAAATCTGATACTACTGCTACTTCAGATAAATGTGCCTGGCAATTAAATAAATGTGGGGTGTGAAGCAGGATGAAGAAATGGTTTATCCAATGACGGACAGTCAGAAATCGATTAAAAAATAAAATAGTAAGAGTATCATAAATAAATCACCAAGACCTTGAAAGCACTGATTCAAGAAATGTCTGTTTAAAATAATCTGTCAGATTCTCTGAGAGATCGCCAAGATTTGATTGCTGGAATACTACCATGAGAGCACCATGTTTTTTCAGTGTGCAGTTGAATTAGCCTTTAATAAATCTGCAGTCATTTCTGTGTGCCTGGAGCTGTTCTGTTGATGAGGCTCAAGCAGGGACTCGGTTGGCAGGTACAGCAACGATTCTGAAGAGAAAGATGACATTTTTTTTCCAACCCACAATTATGAGACCCCTGCTGTGCTCTGACCCTTCAAGACTGATTCAGAGACATCAACTTCCTGCTCAGTCTGAAACATTTGAACAGGGTTTATTAGAGCTGGAAACTACAATTTGTCTTAAAATTGTCCCAAAAACTTACATAGTATTTTTGGATTAATCTACAAAATACTCAGACGTCTTCCAATATATTTTTATCAAAGCATTAAATAAGATGGATGATGTATCTTTATTTATTTATTTTTTGTATATATTTGTATTTTTTTGAGATAGCCCAGTACATAAAAAAGACTATGTTTAAAAACATGTTCTTGCTTTACTCTGAGTCAGCCTACTCTACAGTGATTTATTTTTTTTTGCAGTTAATTTTCAGTTGAGTTTGATTTGTCTGGATATTTCAAGCTCCTATTATCCGTCCTTCTGTATTCATATCATATTCGTACAAAGAAATGAAGCAAAGAAAATAAGTTCTGGCCAATATGCTAGCTGAAGGCTACTTACTTCCCCAAACATAAATAATATGTCCATATATATATATATATATATATATATATATATATATATATATGTGTGTGTGTGGCCGTAAGTAATCATATACAGCCATATGTGTCTAATTGTGGGACTGCTTGCTTGTATGCACGGCATCAAACAGAGCAGAATTATATTTATCCTTGGAGTTTGTTTATCTCAGAACTCCGCTGATCAAATCTGATAAAAACAAACTGATGGAATGATTAGTTAGCCAGTATTTTTCCTTTGATATTTCAAACAGCCAGCCAGTCCCTTTCATTTCTCTACGATGAATGACAACATTAAAGGGAAACCGACAGAGTTAGTTATCAAGCACCTACCTTGAAGGGAGACATCTGTTGAGTTTATTTAGAAGACATAAAATATGAGCAAAGGCCTGTGTGTCACATACTCAGAGGGAGATCAAGGTTTGTGCTCAGCTGCTCGGTGCAGGAGCTCGGGAACTCGAATCTGTTTTATTGTTGCAATGCCTCAAAAGACAACAGATGTCAAAGGTGGGATAAATTTAAACAAGAGCTAGAATTGTTCAGTTTATGCACAAAACTCTTAAAGGTAACACTGCCCTGATTAGTATTACCATAATTATGAGAAAACTCTCTGAATTTACATGCTCAGACTCAGCAACTGTTTTTATGGCAATGTTTATAATGTGTTTCACAATTTTAAAGGGATAGTTCACCAAAAAATGAAATTTTGTCATTAATTACTTATCATTTTGTTTCAAAAATGTAAGACCTTCATTCATCATCGGAGGACAAATTAAGATATTTTTGATGAAATCCGAGAGCTTTCTGAACCTGCATAGACAGCAATGGTACTACCATGTTGAAGGCCCAGAAAGGTAGTAAGGACATCATTAAAATAGTCCATGTGACATCAGTGGTTCAACCTTAATTTTATAAATCTATAAGAATACTTTTTTGTGTGAAAAAAAGACAAAAATATAAACTTTATTCAACAATATCTTCCGTGTCAGTCTTTGATGCGCATTCATGACTACCGCATATGCGTATGGTACTGTTGACGAAGGAGCTGGCGTTCTGATGTAGATTCTTTATTCTTTATTATGCTGAATAAAGTATTAAAGTACATTACAAGTATACTTGTAGCTTTATAAAATGAAGGTTGATCCATTGATGTCACATTTTAACAATGTCCTTCCTACCTTCCTGGGCCTTGAAAGTGTCAGTTAAGTTGTTGTCTATGCAGGGTCAGAAAGCTTTCAGATTTTATCCAAAGATGAATGAAGGTCTTACAGGTTTGGAATGACATGAGGGTAAGTAATTAATGACAGAATTTTCATTTTTGGATGAACAATGCCTTTAATGTTATAACTGATAAGCTTATATCACTAATACATTAAATTCAATACTAAATGCCAGTAACAAAACCTAAAATATGCATTCTTCAATATAAGTTTTATCTTAAAATCTTGATGTCAAAAAAAAAAAAAAAGTTGATTCTTGTATTCTGCATAGTACTGTATCGCTAGCTTAACAACATGATAACATCAAGCTTTATTAGAATATACTATAAGGATACTGCACACTTCAGGTGAGGAGCGCTATTTGAGTGAAGCACTTGAGCATCTCATTTACGATGTTTCACAATGGTTAAACTTCTGTCTTAGGATGTATCTCACTATGTTTTGGAACAAAGCTAATGTCTCCCCCTAATGTCATTTCTTTATAAACCCCTCATGCCATATCTTTATCTTTGGGTTGTTTGTTACATTTTAGTGGTCTGGCACCAGAGTGTAGATAAACGTCGTAAACAGATCTTTACGAATGAATAAATTCACCTCCACCGGCATTGTGCCACCGGCAGACGTTAATAAACTGATTCATGGTGTAATGCACTCTCTCGGGTGCGGCCGTAGCCCTTTTATGCTGGCTGTTTATGTGCACTGTTATTTCATAGAGTCAGCTGAAAAGGGCTATCCGCAGGCAGATGATAAATTATGTTTTTCACACTCTAATTTATAGAGGTGGGCTTGTGTTGCTTGAGCAATTTTTATTTTTCATTTCCAGTAGCTCAGAAGGTTTGTAAAGAGAGTCCTGAGAAGACATCAGCCTTAACTGGTGTCACTCCTGTTAGTGCCGTGAGGAACAGCAAGATTCTCATTTCTGATCCTGAGGAGAGTTTTATCACTACAAAGAAAGAGTTAGAGAAATCGCCAGAGTTTAAGGGAAAATAATGCCGCCTTTGCCACAGTCAAGAATGCATTCCATCATAGTGAAGGCTGGTAATGATAAATTATTGCCTTCTAGCTTCAGGCTTTGTGTGTGTGCAAATGTGTGTGTTTAGGGGTGTAATTGATATACTGTTTTTAAAATGCTGAGTAAAATTAAACATAGCAGACTTTATAAAAATGTATTACTTTTCTACAGCCCTATTCAGACAGTAATTGTTTCTCATTTAGATGTCTGTAAAAACAATTTTTCATGGCAGTGACAAAACTCATATTCAGATGGCATTTTATTTACAGTTGAGAAGCAAGTTCTGTGATCCTATGAACCCAGGAACCAGGTTGGCCAGTTTACATGATTGCCTGCTATATAAGGACAATAGACACACTAAGTTGAAATGGTTTTCTGTCGTGCGTTTTATCTCTCAAAATGATGGATGCCATTAAAGGGGTCGTATGATGCGATTTCATGTTTTCCTTTGTCTTATAAGCTGTTCGTGCATATATACGATCTGTAAAGTTGGAAAGATTAAAGTCTTAAACCCAATGAGACATTCTTAACCCTTTAGGTGCCATGTTTTTTTGGAAAAATGCTGGATTTTGACATCAAGATTTCAAAAGCTTGTGGCTTGAAAGGGCTTAAAGATAGAGATCAACTGTAAATAAGAAAATTGTTGGGCATGACCACAAGTTTATGTGGGGTGTAAATATACTCATCTAATTTGCATATTATGACATCATCAGGAGCAATGTTCAGGAAATAGTTTGCATGTTGTTTTTTTGTGTGTTTTTTTTTTTTTTTTTTTTTGGTCTTTTTGTCCTCATTCCAAATCATCAGAAAAGAGGAAACCAACAATAAAACAGGAGAAAGTACTAAATTATTACTATAATAGGAAGTAGTAAAACGTATGTGAACAGTAGCCTACTTTTTGATCAGTTCATCAGTAATATTCAGGAAATAACAGATAACTTTTTATTAGTCATTTGCCGATTTTTCTCTCACAATTCTCACAATTCACTAACACGCTATGAACTGAACTGCTTCCGCATCAGTGATACGATAGCTCACTTGCTCTGCTATTTCCTCAGACACATTGAATAGGAACATGATGTAATTTTGGTGTAGAATCAAAACTACATGTCTGCCATCTAAGGGTAGGGAATACAAAGATATTACACCATTTTAGGAATTACAGTCTATTTTATTAAGTATGACGTCTTGTTGCAATTTTGCGACTTTGGCACTTAGGGTTAATAAAAGTTAAGACTTGCCTTCCTAAATCGGCTCATTCAAACACGCCCCTACATGTCTATGTCACGGTGTGGGAAGATTTGCATAATACCACCCAAATGTATATGCAAACAAAGAAGGCGTAACTTTCATTCTCACTGTAGTATTATTGCATCTGCCGCCACATTGTGGAGATTCTGTGTGTTTCGTTGCGAAAGCAAAAGTACTTTGTTTGACCTTCTAAATGAATACACACCTAAAAATCAGTGGTTAAGTTATATTTACAACACTGTTCCAGAACAGTACAATGCAAATATTCGAATGTGGGCAGTGCATTTTACAAAGGAATGTTTCCTAAACATGGGAGAGTAGCCTACAATATGGCTGTGCACACTATAAAGTGGGACAATTCCAACTTTGCAAGGACTGTCTGGCATTTTTGACTCACAGCCTGTAAGTACATTTTCATATTTAAAAAGTTTTGAGCAGTATAGAGTAGTGCTTGTTTGTCGTTTCTACAATCACAAATGCAGACATGGTGTTATGTTTACCCGGCGTGGCGCGAAGCAACAGAATGTGTAAAAAGACAGTATGAGTCACTATAATCAGCAATTATGTCGCATAACAACATAGTAAGGTGCATAACATTTCCGTCACATGGTTGAGGTATTCGGCCAATCACAATGCACTGAATAGCTGGCTAATCAGAGCACACTGCGCTTTTCATTTTATTAATAAATATGCATGCAAATTGCAGCAAAGTGCAACAGTTACTGTACGGTCAAAAAAGATTTAAACATTGAATTTTGAATCAATTCTTCTTGTAAACTAAGAGATTTGGATGTGAGTGGCAATTAAATTACTACACAGCCTTGTTATTTGTCAAACAACAGGTAATTCAGCCAGGTCCCTGACAACCTCTGGAGCCCCATATAGCCACTTGTTAGCAACCACCTTTTTCAAGACAAGTAAAAGCTTGTCGCAAAGTGGTATTACTGATATATTTCAAGATGTAGATCAAAACATAAGAGAACTATTTTCAGGCATTCAATCAAATGCCCATTCAAAAAACCCATTGACTTCAGGATAATAGAGCCAGGAGTACAAAAATGTGACCTTATTTCCATGTTTTAAGGTTTATTCCTGCATACCTTCATAAAAATAGAAATACATACCAATATTAGGTAAAATAGTTCATTTGTAATTAGGTTAGACAGTTTTTATACTTTTTTATAAATTAGAGATAGACTACATTTATAATGAAACTTTGTTAATTTAAGTAGTTGTCCAATTACATGCGGGACCAGGACGCATATTGTGTTTACCACTTAACATCTGTTCAGTCAATCAAATTTTCAAAAACAAAAACAATAGGTAAAAAAACCCTGATGAACTGAAAATCCCTGCAATGAATTGCTAGCACATTAATTAACCTTGCCCTGGTAAGCAGATGCAGCATTCACCTGAAATGAACGCATGGCTGTGGACCCATCTGTCAAAGGCACAGCCGGTTTCTAGGAATGGAGGGCTGGACAACAACTTGGTAACTTCCAACTTTTGCCTCCATCTTAGTCAAATGTGCTGCTTCTGCAGCTCCATATAAGTTCCTTCATGACACAGTGAGGTGAAAGAGTCATGCAAACCCACTGAGAAAAATCTAAGCTTTCTAACGGTTTCCAATAAGAGAAATAATTGCTAATAACCACATGGATTCACAAATAAGTGCATTGTCCTTACACAAAAAATGTGTGTTATACAATAGCTTTTTGAAAACAGCAATCTGAATAACCACTTGCGCTGTGAAATACAAGGTCATTGTTAAAATTGCTGTGCTGTGTCGTTTGGTACATGCTAACGTTAAGTTGACCTTGATTTTACCATACATAAAGCAGTTTTCAGTTTAGTCTATCTTGGTATATGTGCGGGTTTATGAGCACAGCTTGAACAGACATTTCTTTCTCTTTCTCCATTTGTCTCTCTCTCTGTCACACCTACACACAAATGACGGCGGTAAAATTCTATCTACTTTCCGCCAGCTAACCTGTTGCCCTTTGTTTTGCACTTCTGAAGGGCAAAAATAATGATTTCTGATTTGGTATGCATTTTCCCCGCTCTCCCATGTGCCGTCTCTACTCGTGGAGAGAGACAAGAGGATTTCAGGCTTATTAGAAGTCTTCGCTGTGCTCTGCCGGTACTGTAGATTTTATGAAAAGAACCGAGAGAAGGTGAAATAGACGGGGCACTGGAAAAACAAGCTGATACGTTCAAACAAACACCATGGTAATAAATATCTGGTGAATAATTACATCTGCCCTGCTAGAGTGCTTCTTCTTTGTTGTGTACAAAGAATGGGGTTTTCAGGAAACAATCGCTATCGAATTTCATTTGTCGTGAAGTTTGTATGCCTTCCTTGACCACATAGAAAATATGTCACTATATGAGACATTTGATATTTACATTCATGCATTTTGTTGGCAGATGTAATGCAATGTAGTTTTGAGTTTACTTTTTAAATCTGGGCAGGGCTTGCTTGTTTGTTTTTAATATAAAAAAAATCCTATTTTTGGCAAATGTAAAAAGTCCTTTCACACCAAAAATGAAATGAATAAGAATACTTATTTTGTATCTCATTTGCTTTTATTCATTTTGAGGAATACTGAGTCTGTTTTTGTGCAAATTATATGAGCAAGTCAATGTTTACATTTATTCTAGAACAGTAACCATCATGTTTATACAGCACATACAATGGCTTTGTACTTACTCCCGATTTCTCTCAACATGGAGATGGAAAAGCTGTCAGTCAGTAAATGGGAAAACAAAGTAACTTGTGTTACTTATTTGAAAAAGTAACTCAGATATATTCTTATAAATTAAAAAGTAATGTGTACTTTACTTGTAACTTGAAAAAGTAATGTGATTACAAAAACTCACTCGTAATTTATACATTTTATGAGTTTACACCTATTGCTCATATGGATTTTTGGAAATTTCATATACAATGTTAAGTTGGTAACCATGACTTAACCAAGTTTGTTTTTCCCCTTTTTTCTTCTCTTGTATCAAAGGCCTCATCCCAATTTGCGCTTTGTTTTTCTCTGTCTCTGGGTACTAGTTTTCATTCTGATAACAAACAAATTTGTGTTACAGCTCATCGTACCAAATTGAAAATCTCAATTACGGACATACGAACAAAATCCCACAGTGGCAATCTGTTACTGTTCAGCCTGAACAAGTTTATCACTGCTATTTGTGCACTTGATGGCAATGAAAATCTGGAATATTGAACTGCCTTGTCTTGTCATCTTGATGTCTTTTGTGTTTGCGCATTTGTGTTTTTTTCTGTGCAGAGATTAATTGCCCCTGTGTCGCTGGCTGACAACAGCATTTATGAGAAAGAAAGCCAGAGAAGTGGGATGTCAGTATTTCAGGTACACATTCTCTCATACACCATACCATTTTCTTTCCCTCTTCCTCACAGCCTTTTTTCCTCTTCTGCTTGCAGGTCCTTCTTAAAATGACTTACAGCAGAGGATCTAGAGATGATCAAGCCACAACTATGAAACCACCAAATAACGTTGATTATATTGTTACAATGGCACCTGTCAAGGGGGTAGGACATTAGGCAGCAAGTGAACAGTATTGAATTTAATGTGTTGGAAGCAAATATAATGGGCAAGTGAAAAGATGTGAGTGGCTTTGACTAGATCCAAATACTGACAGTTGAACAACTGGGTCAGAGCATTTCCAAAACTCTAAGTCTTGTGGGGTGTACCCTGTATGCAGTGGTTAGTACCTTCCAAAAGTGGTTCAAGGAAGGACAATGAGTCAAGATCATGGGTGCTATGGGATAGCCCGTCTTGTCCAATAACAAAGAAGATTCTGCAGTTCAAATTGCATTGGAGTATTGTAGTTTGACTGCTTCTTCCACTGCCAAAAGTGCATATGATGGGCATGTGAGCATCAGAACTGGACCATGGAGTAATAGTAGCATTGGTTGCCTGGTCTGATGAATCACATCTTCTTTTAGATCAGGTGGATGGCTGTGTGTGTCATTTACCTGGGTAAGAGATGACAGCAGAATGTGCTGTGGGAGGAAGGGGGGACAGCAGAAGCAGTGTTATGCTCTAGGCAATGTTCTGCTGGGAAATCATGGGTCCTAGCATTCATTTGGATGTTACTTTGACATGTACTGCCTTTCTAAAGATGCAGACCATTTACACCCCTTCATGGCAATGGTGTTATTATTATAATATTATTAATAAATGATAACATTATAGATAATGATTGCTTGACCAGCATCCCTGGTAAAAAAAACAGCATATGCTAGTAGGTATGTTTTGATGCTGGTTTAAGCTGGTCCTTTGCTGGTTTATGCTGGTCCTTAGCTGGTTTATGCTGGTCCTTTGCTGGTTTATGCTGGTCCTTGACCAGCAACATGACCAGCATAAACCAGCAAAGGATCAGCATAAGCCAGCAAAGGACCAGCTTAAACCAGCATCAACACATACCTACCAGCATATGCTGTTTTTTTTTTTTCACCAGGGAAGTGTGGTCCACGGAGGCACCACCTTAAACTTGCAGGACTTAATGGATCTCTTGCTAATGTTTTGGTGCCAGATACTACAGGACAGGTTCAAGGGTCTTGTTAAGTCTATACCTTGATGCATCAAAACTCATTTTGCCATCATGAGGTGGCACAATTTAGCAAATCCTGTGATTACTTCTTCCTCAGAAAATGCTTATGGTATCAACCTTGGCAAACATGCTGCCAGGTGGACTGATACAAACATGTGCACTCAGACTCCCAAAGGTACATAAGATCAGACAATCATATTAGAGCTTGTATATGCAGCTTTTTAACTTTGTTTTCATGTTCTCCTCAACCTCACATGGTTCAGTCTTAGAATGTTTGTGCTAAATGACTTTGGCTACTTTCAGAACTTTCTTAAGAACTCTCGACTTGTTAGGCTGCCAAGAAATTAACTGAGAACATTTCTAACAATAATGCTGGAACAATGGTTTTAAGACTTCCACCACTTATAAACCATTACACTGAACACTTAAAATCAGTGCAGTTAAATGTACACATTAAGAATAGACGTTAAATGCACCTTATAAAATGGATAGTTTCATAGTTCTCATCTGATGAGCCACTTTTAAATCTGTTGTAAAATAGCTAACATTTTACCAGTGGGATACTCAGAATTCTCACTGCAGTTGTTTGCAGACATTGACAGAGGCAAGTCCATTTAAAAGATTCAGAAAACAAGCCACAGGGTAGTAATTCAATCTTTTTCAATGAATAACTTTCAACCAATCAGCATTAACAACAGCACCTGTTCCAGTCCACAAACATACACTCACCTCCTCTTTCCCTCGCACACGAGTGCACATCTTTTACTTAAACTGCAAATTTTCACTCTGAATTGATGATGCGATAAGATAAAGACAGTGTACCACAGGCCTAATCTACATGTAGTTGTCCTTGCAGGCTGTATGCAAAAATAAACAAACAAACAAACAAACATATTGTAGTATGATTCACGAGCAGATTACTCTTACGACCTTTTAATGAATCATTCATAAAGACTCACTTTGAAGTTCTTGGTTTAAACCTCTCTGACGAGTCTTTCACTCAGTGAACATGCTAAATCTGCCAGTGTGGTGAATGAAACAACATCTTACTGAACTGCAAGTTATCATTGTTTCAGGCACATCTGTTCTCCCAGGTTTTGTGAAGGCTCATGAAACTTAAATCAGTTACTGACTAACAGTTCATGTAATAACATTAAAGATAATGTCAAAGAGCACATCATTTAAAGAGATTGTACAAAAATTAAATTCAGTCATTTTTACTCCTCCCCATGTTGTTCCTTGTTCTGCTGAACCAGACTGTAAAAAAGATAGATGACACATCTCTCTTTCCTTCCACTGTAAAAATCAAAGTCACTTTAAGACAAGTCCTTTCACTTGGTGGTCATCTTTGAAACGCCTCTCGGGCATGCAAGTGCAGCTCCTATCTCTTTGAATGGGGAAACATCAAATTCTCCAAAACTGTTCACCAAGCTTTTGATTAAACTTCATATTTGAAATCACCACCCTGTTGAAAAAAAACAGCATATGCTGGTAGGTAGTTTGTGTTGCTGGGATGCTGGCTAGGTAGGTTTTGATGCTGGTTTATGATGGTGTTTAGTTGGTTTATGCTGATGGTCCTTTGCTGGTTTATGCTGGTTTTTGGCTGGTCATGTTTCTGGTCAAGGACCAGCATAAACCAACAAAGGACCAGCTTAAACCAGCATCAAATCCTACCTACCAGCATATGCTGTTTTTTCAACAGGGCAATGAAATCTGACAACAACAATCATAAATGTTGTTTCTTTCACTCAAACAGCATTTAAAAAGCTTATTTTTCAGGCTAGACCAGCCAGTGCGTATAAGCAGTCCTAAGCGCACGTCTGAGAACGTTGACTGTTTCTGTAATAACCGGGACTTCTAACGGCAGCTGCAGTGACGCGCTAACTTTACCGATTAGTGACTGGCTTATATATTCAGAAGTAGGAGCTTCACAGCTATAATGAGTGTTGCATTTTTGCAAAAGCTGAAAAATGCTGCCTTTAGAGGATGCACTTTGAGGTAAGACGGCATCAAGGTACATCCAAATCCACTGTTAGCTTCACTTCCTGTCTCCTGAGATGTCTTCATCTTATCGATTTTTGAAAAAAAATGCATAGATGTATCCTTTGCTGCCTTTGATATCCCACAATCCTGTGTGTTCCAGTCTGTGAGCTGTATATATATATATATAGCAAGATATTTTGAGGAATGTTGGTAGTCAAATCATTTTAGACCCACTGCACATTGATTGTATGAAAAAAGGGACATTTTTCAAATGATTAAAGGCTATCATACAGTTTGGGGGTGAGTAGGCATAAATGACAGATATATATATTTTATTTTGTTTTTTTTAATTCACTAAAAATGAAACTGACTTGCGTTGACTGTGTGTTGCTTGCGCCACATGACAAATTAATAGAAACACTCGCATCATCTTTGCATCTTTACTTCAGACTACAAGTTTGAAACTTAGATATGTAATTGTATCTAATATAGTTTCTCTTGCAGCAGCATAGCAGTTTTATAACTTGACTAATGCTCATGTGTAGGCATCAGCAATAGGACACTTACTTTCTTAACACGGACTGGCAAGTCGGTAAGTACTTTTCCATATGCATATGAAGACTCGTACTGGTGCAGGAGACCCAGGTAATGATTTACGTATAATGACTCAAGACACAATTTCTTCATAATATTTCAGCATGACGCACATTTCTGTCAGCTGTTCATAATAAGAACTAGTGATTTTTGAGGAAAGCATTTCAGGATTTTTCCGCATATAATGGACTTCATTGGTGCCCCGAATTTGAACTTCCAAAATGTAGTTTAAATGCAGCTTCAAAGGGCTCCCAGCCGAGGAAGAAAGGTCTTATCTAGCGAAACGATCAGTCATTGTTTTCGAAAAAATAAAAATTTGTATACTTTTAAAGCACAAAAGCTTGTGTAGCACAGGCTCTAGGATGCGCCTCCACGGGTCGTTCTTTAACGATTTGTTCATTTTGAGGAAGAAACAAGTTGTCTCGGGGAGTGATTCGTTCAGTCGCGCATGGGCAACATCCTGTTAGGTTCTGTACTGGAATTAGTTCACCTGTTTCGAGTCTTCGGGTTTTTCGACTCGTTGGTTCATCTTATGGGGCTCTCCAGTGATGCTGATTTTGCTAAAATTAATGAAATAACTCAAAAAAATTGGTTCGTTTTGCTGAACGAGACTCAAAGGTCCTGAGGATCTGAACTTCCCATCACTACTACAAATCACGTCTTCAAATCACCACAAGTTTATCCTCTGTGTACTCCGGCTCAAAAAGATAGAACTTCAGAATCATCCGACATCGTTGTACCTTTATGCTTGTAAACAGCATTTGACCCAAGTTTGATTCCAAGTGATCAAGAACTTACGATGTTCCAATTTAACAGCAGTCTCCAATGAATCCTTCAGGTTTTAGAATGCATTGGTACACTTTTTTTACTTTTTGGGGGCCTGTGCATTAGTACTAACAGAAGAGAGACCAATCCTGATCCTGTGCATAATATATTAAACTAGTTACAGGTAAAATATTTAAATTCAAAAAGAGCAACACCATTTCAGACTTTTCTTTTTTCAGTTGCCAGGTCTTGTTTCTGTTCTAAGCTCAAAAGCATGCTACCTTTTCTTCTTCTTTCACAGTTGTCACTGTTTACTGTGCAATTCCCTCTTTCTTGCTACCTAGCAACCTTGTAAAATCACCCTTCCGTGACAACACTATCTGCAGTGCTTTTCATGTGGAGGTCAAAGCGGTGCATGACTTCTCTTTTGATAGGTGTGTAGAAACCCTGACTTGACACATGAAAGGTTTTAGGCTAATGGACTATATTACTTGGCAAAATTATTATTATTTTACTGTTAACAGATTAATATTGACAATTGGTGTCTTTAACATTTTACAGCTGTTGTAAATATGTAAAAAAAAATAAGCGAGCTGAAGTTCTGCAACAGTGATTTTTTACCAGGGTTAAGGGAGTTTCTGCTTTATGTTGTATGCAGTACATAACATTCCTTGACAATGGTAAAAATTCTCTAGCACATGGCCTTGTTTATTGCTTTCATTAATATAACAGTATCTCTACCTACTCGTATAGCAGTCATCTGTTCTGTGGGCAGTTTTGTGGACGGCTTTGGAAAGTGACACAATTATCAGGGTCCTTAGAGAGGTTATTATGGTGAAATCCCATAGCTGTCACATTTATCTGACACAAAAAACGAGACCAAAGGCATTAGGTGCTGTGTGCGTCTTTGTGCTGTCTCTCTGGGCTTTAATGTGAAGAGATTAGTGAGTTCTCCAATGATTTCCTGATCATCTTCCACATTTTCGGCTGTCTGGCCGGACACCTCAGGCCCTGGACACCGTGCCTCCACAGAGTTAACCTTGAAAGAATCCTTGACGTTCTATTAGACCAGGACGAGCCTCATGGCAGAACTCATCCATGGTCATCAATCTTGTGTCCCTGGTCAAAAACAAAGTCAGGTTATTTTTCACACACAAGGATACACGCATCCCATTAATTGAATGTGCCAACTTGTGTTTTTTGTAACCTGACATGTGAAAGTTAGTTTGTTCTATTTTGCTTGTTGACAGGGATTGTTTTTTTCTGCCTTTTCACTATGTCTAGTTTGTTTTTTCTTCGATTTAGGTTGGGTTGTAGGTTAGAGGTTAATTAGAGCTTTCAGACAGGAATATTCAAACATCACAGACTATTCTTTTAGTGGCCAGTTTTAAAGGGGTCCTACTATTGCCTTTTTACGAAGTTTTGGGTTGCACTAGATTAGTTGTTTTTCTTTTGTTTGTTTTGTTTTTTAAGGCTTTATTGTTCCAAAAACTCATTATTTTAGACATATTTTACATTATTGCACACTTCTTATCACAGTCTGTTTCGGTGGAGCCCCTCCTTCCAAAATATGTGCTCTGATTTGATCAAACAAGGGACTCATAAACAACTATCACTAAACAAAAAAAATAAATAAATAAAAAAAAATAATAAAAAAAATAAAAAATAAACAGCCGTGGATCATTCAGGTAACAACACAGTATTAAGAATCAAGTGTATGTAAACTTTTGAACGAGGTCATTTTTATAAATTCAACTTATTTTTTTCTTGTGGACTATATGTAAACATATTTTATGTGAAGTATCTTATTCAGGACACTACTAAATAAACAATAACATGCATTTTGTATGATCCCTCTTATTTTGGTAAAAATAATTACTATTTTTAATGATTCTGAAAGGGGGGGGTGTAAACTTTTGACCTCAACTGTATGTCCAAATACATACATAGAAAGAGTGTTTATCTTATATATGTACACACACTCTGTATACATTGGATTAATTTAAGTAACTTTAATGTACTTGAATTGCGCATCAAACACTAGAAATATAGTATTGGATTGGGACTCAGTATTAGCAGATATTCAATATTCAAATGCTCAAATCAGATCGTGGCCACAAAAAAAAAAAGAAAAAAAGAAAAAAGGACATCCCTAGTTACTGTATATTGGAAAAATGCAACGATAATATGTGTTCAATGTAGCAATATTTAATAACAGCATTATTATCTTAACTGCAGTAACACTATTATACAGCTGCAGGGGAAGCTTTTGTGTGTAGCTGACATTGTAATCTCTTAGGTTCTGGAAGCTGTCCTCCATAAAATGTGGAGCACACCGATAAACACTGGGGTTAAAATGTTCAGGAACAGTGTTAAAAAATAAATTTGTTCACCTTAGGAAGGCCAAACAAAAGAGTTTTGGAACCGGAGTGGAAAAAACAGGTGATCTTAACTCAAAGATGGAAATTTTGTCATCATTTGCTCATTCTCATGTTGTTCCAAACCTGTGTAACATTCGGTAACACTTTATTTTAGGGTGTTGTTGTTACATGTTACATATAATAACAATAAATTATACATAATTACGTGCAAGTAACCCTAAGCCAAGTCTTAATTTTAACCCTAACCACACAGTAATGACATGTAGTTAATTCATGTTACCCAGTACTCAAGAGTATATAACACTGTAACAAGGACACCTTGAATTAAAGTCTAACCTAATATCCGTATGCTCAACATAAAAGAAGAGTTTTGAAATTAGAAATGTCTCAGTTTGGTTACCAGTATTCTTCAAAATATCTTCTTTGGTGTTCTGCAGAAGAAAGTCAGTCATGCAGGTTTGGAAGAACACCAGGGTGATTATGATGAATTCAGGTTGTTATTTTTTTGTAAGTCATCTCAGTTTACCCCTAAATTGTGACAAATTTTGCATTTTTGGTTGATCTGTCACTTTAAAGCTTAAACTTTATATTAATTTGCTCAGTTCAGTTGAGTCACACCTGAAGATGATTCTATTATCTATCCATTTCCATGCTGCTCAACTTGGCCTTTTTCTCATGGACCACAAAAAGACACTGGTTTGTATAATATACTGCTAATCAGTGTCCAATCCTGCTTCTGCAGGGCTACTGTCCTGCAGAGTTTAGCTCTGACCCCGATTAAACATACCTGAACCAGCTAATCAAGGTCTTACTAGGTATTCTAGAAACGTCCAGGCAGGTGTGTTGAGGCAAGTTGGAGCTAAACTCTCCAGAACAGTGGCCCTCCAGCACCGAGTTGCTGTAAAGAGATATCAGCCTGCACGGTTTCTCAACTCTGGGCCTAAAGGCCCACTTACCTATAGAGTTCTGCCTAATCAAACACATCTGAGCAAACTAATCAAGGCCTTAAGGATTATTGGAAAAGATAAACTCAGCAGGACAGTGGACTTCAAGAAATGTGTGTGTCAGTGTTTGTGTATATAGGCTGATACATTTTTGTTCACTATACATCTGTTTGGATGCATCTGTTTCTTCTTCTCTGTTAATGTATTTTCTGCCAGAGGAAATGAATTGAGCAAGCACTCAAAATTAATGAAAGTCATCAAGAAAACTAGCTTAGAAATCTTAAATTTATTGGAAAGCGATCATTAATGAGCTCATGTTCTTTTGCCAAATGTCTTCCTCCTTGAGGCTATTAAAAGAACAGGGATCTCTTAAAAATAAGAATAAAATTTCTTAAACCATTAGATTATGAGAAAGTTGTACAGATTATTTATTTATTTGTTTTTGTCTAGCATAGGCACTACAGCTACAGTGTAATAACAAGAAAGTGTGCATAATTTTATATATTTACTTATTTTTTGTTTCATGAAGTTCTGAGTGGTTCTGTGCAGAACTTACTGTCACAATTGCTAGGGTGCTGTGGGTGGTTATTTTGGTATCCATTGTGTTCAAAATAGCACATTTCTATGCATTTGCAAAGGTGTTATTGATGGTTGCTAGGGCATTGTTAGATGGTAACTACTGGTGGTTGTTATGTCAAGAACCCATATTGTCATTCAAACTTTTAACCCCAAGTATGAGTCATAGTAATAGTTAAGGTTGCCTTTAAAGCATGACTAATAATGTTTAAGTGAAGTAGGGGACAACTTAGCAAAGTTTCATTCAAAGCTCTTTGCTTCCTCCTTGTGGTGTAAAGTGGTGAAAAAAATCCATTGTTCATAACAAAAATCCTTTGACAGTGTTTGACATTTTAAGCTATAGTTTATTTATTTTATATTATTTTCTTTTGTAACACAAGGATGATTTTAGATTAATGTGGAACATCAGAACTAATTCTGATGTACTGGTTCTGTTTCTGTCACTTATCCTCAAGGGGGCAGAATGTGGATGGGGATGTGGAGTGTGTGTCTGGTTGTTTTACCCTATGCTTTACCCTGTATATACAGTGACACCTTGTGGAGGCCTGCTTAAATCTGAAGGATTAATGCAGGGTTGTTCAGAGTTTTACTGTGGCCTTTCCAAATGCTTTTGTGCATTGAGCTATGTGGACAACTTCTCCGCAGCTCTTAACCATGCTGATTTATTGGTCAGGTTGGTCTGCTGGTTTTAGAGGATGTTTGTGTGCCATTTGGTCAGACTGGGAGACCAGCTTAAACCAACTAAAAACCAACATAAATGCTCAATGTAGTTGTGCAATTGCATATTTAGGAGCACGTTCTTTCTTTCAGTTTGATTTAAATGATTACTTATGCCTTGGGTGTTTGCTGTACTTTTTTCCCAAGGACATTGCTAGAACTTTTGCAGATAGGATACATCTAATTTGGTATTCATTGTAAATGGCTATATTACTTGCTGGAAGTGGTTTTTCTAGGCTGTTAAATGAGCAGTTAATATTCCCATCATAAAATGTATTTTTATAAGCAGTAATTTTATTAAACACACTCATTGGAGTGGATCAGTAATTTGATGTGATTTTTCTTAATACAGTAGAATATTTCACCTTCACTCTCTAGTCTTGGTGGCAGTTTGTGCTTGAATTGTGTCCAGTCAAGATAATGCATAGACTGTTACAAGCCTTGCCCTGGACACACATTTAAATAGAAAAAGGACGACTTGAGGATAAGTAATTAATCACAGAATTTTCATTTTTTGGGTGAACTATCCCTTTAATTTGGCTGATGTGGAGTACATTGTTGAATTTTTTTTGAAACTCCTTTTCAGAAATGGAAAAGTACCTTGGCATACTTTCTCACTCAGCGTAAGACCAATCTTTGAATCAGTTAATTGACACAAATTATACATTAGATTCCTTAACACAATGTGGGGACATTATTTGATTTGGCTCAAACATTTAGCTTGCACTTATCCAAAAATTCTTGCACTTCAGCCAAATTCTTACTGCATCATTAAATGCCCCCTGAAGCCTTTTCATTGAAGCTTTACTTTACTTGCACCACAAATGTGCTGTGTAAAGTGGAGTACAATATGCTCTAAAGAGAGCTATTTTAGCATTATCTGTGCACTTATGAAATCTGCAGGCCAGCAACACTGATGATGCACACCATCATTATAATTTAAATAACTCCCAATGATATAACCCGAGTATTTTACTGTATTTACTACATTTAAGGGGTTAGTTCATCTAAAAATTCTGTCATTAATTACTCAGCCTCAAGACCTTTGTTCATCTTCAACACACAAAGAAAATAAAGTTTTGATGAAACCTAAAATCTTTTTGACCCTGCATAGACAGCAACACAACTACCACGTTCAATCCCAGAAAGGAAGTAAGGACCTTGTTAAAATAGTCCATGTGACATCAGTGGGTACAATGAAATGTTATGAAGCTTTAAGAATGTGGTGCTGTTGACACAGGAGCTAGCGTTCTGATGCAGAACATCCATTTCTCTTAGTTCATCGTCTATATATTCTGGTTCGCATAAGTAAGGCTAGGCATAAAATTGCATGCAAGAAAATAAATTTTTGAATAAAGGTATTATTTTTGTTTTCTTTGAGCACAAAATGTTCTACAGTTTATGTTTTGTTGTACAGTAGCTTCATAACATTACAGTTGAACCACTGATGTCACATGGACTATTTTAATGATGTTCTTACTACCTTTCTAGGCCTTGAATGTGGTAGCTGCATTGCTATCTATGGATGTATGGAGCTCTCGGATTTCATCAAAAATATCTTAATTTGTGTTCCGAAGATGAATGAAGGTCTTATGGGTTTGGAAAGACATGAGGATTAGGTGAACTGTCCCTTTAATACTTAATCTGCATTAAATCTAAACAGGAACATAATATATAACATAATAGTTCTGTTCGTATGTACGTTAAATTATTTTTTCACATGTTAACAGTATCTCTGGAGATATTGTTAGAGGCAACTAACAAGATCTTTTAATGACATATTAATACAAGGGTAGAAAATAAAAATAAAATTGATATTGTACTTAAAATGATTTTGTTGCTAATACATAAGGGCCAAAGCTCCTATTGCACCAAGACTTTTTAACTAATAAGCTCAAAATGTACAGAAATGTCAAAAAAAAGTTATGCTCAGTCTAAGATTGGAGCTATGATGTAAGCTCATTCATTCTAATGGGTTTCACAGCCGTTCCTTCTTTACATTAACAGAATCCGTTCCACTTGGTCAGCGCTGTCGTGTGAAACTGAACACCAGTCATGAAATACATTACTCACATAATCTCCCAGCTTTCATTCAGTCTTTCTGAATAGCCCACAGTTCCCTGTTCTCAGAGCAGAGACACTGGACTCCCACAGGCTGGCAGTGGGTGGATTCAGGCCTGCTGGCTGACTTGAGGGGTAATATGGTGTCTGTTTCTCACACCCAGGTCTACAGTATTTCATGCATTTAGACCTACTCAGCGGTGTTGTTTTGGCAAGAGAAAGCGGTGTAAATTCTACTTGCTTATTCACAGTTTACGCTGAGAAAACCAAAGCTCTTGTGCAAAATAGCAGTTTTATGGACACTTGTAATAAGCAATGACTTTTTACATTTCACCATCCAGTGTGGTTTTACAATATGCAGTGTTGTGCAGTTCAGACATATGGAATGCTTCAGCAAAGAAAATAAAAACTTTTGCAAACCAACTAGAGGAAACATTGTTCATACTTAGTGTTTGCTGTTAACTCAGACACTAAACTTCTAATGCACAGTTTGTTCTGTGGACATGAATGATACATCAAATTGTGTGGATTATTGAAGAGATTTGTTATATTAATTGTCTCTGAATTGTGATAAATGGTTGATGAGAAAACAAATAAATCCAACTGATAAGACCAGAACGTCATAGAATTCCAGAAGGGCTCTTTTGACTTGGGGCAGTAAGCAATTACCTAGCAATGCATTTGCAGTCCCTTATCAACCACCCATAACACCTTAGCAATGACCTAGAAACTAAATTGAACCACCTTAGCAATGAGTTTTGCAAATGCCAGGAAACTTATTTTCCTCATTATGGCTGAAATTTTCTCAGTACGCTAAAACAACGCTTCATTGAGCTCTTATATGATTGTGTTTTTCCTCCTACTGGTATTAGCTCATTTGTAAAGCTGAATTTAATTTTGCCCTGTGACTTCCCTAGTGAAAAATAAATATACTAATACATTTAAAATACATGTATTTCATGTTAAGTATACTATAACTACAAAATACCTTGCAATTGTACTTTTAGTATACTAAACCCTAAACTGGTATATTTAAAGTCTGCTAAATTGGAACAACTACTTTAGTACAGTATGCACTTTAATTGTGCGGATGTCACAGTACTGTGTAATATAAGTGCACGAAAAAGATGAATAATGGTTAAACAGTCTTTAATTATATATAATAGTCCTCGTAGAGGTAATCCACAAAAGGCAGGCAGGAAACACATGCACAACGCAACGTTAACACTGAATGAAGAACCAAAAGAGGGCAACTTATATACACTAATGAGGATGATTAACTAGACACAGGTGAATCAAATGATGAAATCAAAGGGAGAGTGCTCCCCCGTCCCCGAAGGTGCGACTTCACGCCCAGGCAGGACAGACAAAGGAGGGTTGGAGGGGGTTTGGGCTGGGGACAAGGCGGTGGCGAAGAGCAGGCAAGAAGGTAGGCAGATGACCAGGGCGGGAATAACAGAGGGATCGCCACAGAGGAACTCTGAGGAACCACAGTGGACCAGACAGAGGGAGGAGCCAGGACGGAGACAGAAGGAGCCAAGGCGGATCAGAGAGAGGGAGAAGCCAGGGAGAAGACAGGAGGGACTTTTACCCTAGTTTTACTAGGGTAAGAAATTAATGTTAAAGTTAAATTGATTTAATCATCTCTGCATCCTTGGTTGGTTCATCCTTTCCATGTATTTTGTGGCTTTTCTGCTCAGTAGTTACCTGACAACAGAGAACATTTTTGCCTGATCTGCTGAAGTCCTCTTTGGCTAATTTAAAACACTGGTATAATTAGAAAAGATATGCTTCTTCAACATCAACCTGTACCTCTGCTGAACACTACCTATCAGCCATTTTGAAGGTATGCTTCATTACCCTGCAGTAATGACACTCATTTCTCATAAAACGGCCAGCAATTTCCAGGAACCTACCATCCAGCTCGATGCGGTAAATATGGAAAGAAATGCTTTTAAGTAATAATTCAAGAGCTGAGGGTACAGAACGGTTTGATCCATTAAACATCACTTGTGGTTAGTCCTGTTTGGTGGAGGAAATTCCACTTGCACAAGGTAATGACATCATGGAATGTGAGCAAGGCTGGTCTGATAGAGTAGAAGAAATCAGAGAGCTGCCAAGAATTTGCCCCGGAAGAGTCAGAGTCCACTGCTTACATGCTCACTAGGAAAAACAGCCCACCCTCCGAAGCAGCCATTAGTCCCAATAGCACAGTGTTTGGCAGGAGCAATAGAACTGAGAAAGGAATATGAGGAAAGCGAGCTGTTTAAATCCCTGGGTAAGAAACTGCAAATCTTGTGGTTAAGAATATCTGTGTGAAGTATGAAGTTATTGAGTTTTATTATTAGTTTTCAGGGAAAGGAGGTTTTAAGAAGCAACTTCAGAATGAGATGGTGCTTTAGAACAGCCAAACGCATTCAGCTGCTTCGTCTCCATTCTCCTTGTCTATTCTCAAGTGGCAATCTATTGTTGTTTAGTCTGACTGCTTTTCTCCAGCTCATTTTCCTCCCCATGTGGCTGCTTTCCTGGAAGACCTTGCCGGTTGCCATTAGCTATTGTGTTCTTCAAAATCCAAAAAGAGCAGAGGACCAGCCCAGTGCATCTGTTCTTACTGTAATGATGGGGCTAAAATAAGATGCTTCCAACTAGACTGACAGAGAGTTGGAGGGGACAAAGAGTACGAATACAGGATGGCATGGCTATTGTGGTAAAAGCCTTTGTTGTTAAATCGGGCATAAAGCAATACGGTTCACGCTATGCATCCATCACCAAGATTGTAAATTTATACAAAGAGAGAAAGAGAGAGAGCGGAAAGGGAAAAGCACAGCTCCCAAAAGTAAATTAGACTTGCCACAAGACAGAACCTCAGTCCTCTGTTCAGGATCCACAGTGGCAACGGTTTCTAGAGGCACGCAAGCGAGTCTTGAAAGAGACACTGGAGAAAAAGTGTCATCGAGGACCAGTGTATTTGAATGGTTAGTGAGGATCTGTGGAGATTCTGGCGTCAAAGTTACTGGAATACAGCTCAGCCAGATTTGATCTCGAGGTCTTTGTGGTTTTGGAGTTGAGCGGTTCTGGGGGGGAAAAGAAGGGTGATGGGCTCATATAGACAGCCCCAAATGTACTTTTCTTTCTTAAACTCTGCTTGCACATGCAACTGGGAACTTGAAGAAGTGCTAAAAACAAATGGAATAAGCACTTGGCCAAAAGAAGCATGCATTTACCGGATTCAACCAGAGATGCACAGCATTCACAGAACGGGGCTAAGTCTTGGTGGATGATTGGCTCTAACTGAATGGGTTACTCGCCGTCATGGATAGTGAGCTTTGATTTAAACCACAGCTGCAAAAAAACTCAGCCTGTGTGGGATAATCTCTCTCTCTGACATAGTGAGAGAATTCATCTTCCTTTCTAATCATGGAGACCCGTGATTAGCATTCAAATTTAGGGTTGACTCAATGTTAGGTTTGTGCAAAATCTGATATGCCTGAAGGTTGTAATGTAATTGCACTTCCATGAGGTTTTCTTGGCTAGATCTAACCATTTGATGATATACTCTATCAAATGAGCCCGTATGTTGCTTTTTAATTACTGATGTTGAATGTTTGATTAATTTCAACAATTATTCCAAACTTTCCGTTTGAAGTATTTCCTATTTCTTCTTGCCAGAGAATTCAACAATCATCTCATTTCGTGTAAGACATTTATCTTAAGCCAAGCAAACATTACAAGACTGAAGCTTGTCGCCCATTCATGTTTTTAGTCTGCAATAAAAAGTCCCTGGTTGTAGCCAACTCTCAGCACGTGCCCATCCCAGACGGTCTTCTAGGCTAGTTTAAGCTCTTGTGTGACGTGTTGTGACTAGTCACAGATGCTACAACAGATTTTAGACTGTTTTGAAATTTGGCCGACTAGTCAGGCATGAGCACTGTCCCAAATACCAAGGACCAGCAATAAGCAATGACCAGAAAGACAAATGTGAGAGGGCTGTTATTTTTTCCAGCATGGTGGAATGCTAGCACCTCTAGTACGGAGGTCACGCAGTTTCTTGGACATCTGCCACCAATTCGTATAGAGAATGACTGCAGCCACCTACTCTTGTATACATTCAAGGCAAGACATTTGTATGTATAGACAGCAATGCAACTGACACGTTCAAGGCCCAGAAAGGTAGAAAGGACATTGTTAAAATAGTTCATGTGACATCAGTGGTTCACTCTCAGAAAAAAAAAAAAAAAAAAGGTACAGTTCTGTCGCTAGGGCGGTACCCCAAGGTACAAAAGTGAAAAGATACATCTTTGTACCTTACCTACCCCTAAATAGTACATATTGGTACCTTAAAGGCACATATTAGTACTTTAAAAGTAAATATTTGTACCTTTTCACTTTGTACCTTAGGGTACCGCCCCAGTGACAGAACTGTACCTTTTTCTCTGTCTTCGACATTGTTCACGACCGTACCATGATGAATGCGTGCCACATGGACTTTTTGTATAGATGTCCTTACTACCTTTCTGGGCCTTGAATGTGGTAGTTATGTTGCTGTTATGCAGGGTCAGAAAGGTCTTGGATTTTAAAAATACCTTCATTTGTGTTCCAAAGATGAACAAAGGTCTTACAGGTTTGGAACAACATGAGATTAAGTAATTTATGACAGAATTTTCTTTTTTGTTGCTGTTGTTGTTGTTGTTGTTGTTGTTTTAAGTTACATGAAAGTGTAGAGTTCTTATAAAAATACAGATTTGTGAGTATTAGCATAAATTTCACATTATTGGTGTCTTTATTGGTGTCTTTGTTTAATATCATATAGCATACTGTATGTAACAAAACATAAAATATTAGTCAAAATAATAATAATAATAATAATAATAAACAATAAGAATCTACAAAAAAAAAAAAAAAAAACATTGAACTAAAAGTAGGCAATACATGTGAATTAAAATTTTCAGAATCATTGTAGATGTCCATAGTCACATTTACATACAGTACTTATTTTATGGCCTAATAATTTTACAGCTTGCAGTGTTTCAAAATAAAGCTTAATTTAGTTCTTGAATTGTATAATACTGGGTTTCAAATTATTTTAATGAATGTGAGACTTGCTTTATCATATGACAAGATTTAATATAACAACATGACTTGTTGAAATTATCAACAACATTACTGAAATAACCCTGAATATTTCAAGCTTAATTTTCTTGAGAAGTTCCCAGTGTGAAGGTAAAATGGAATTGCATACAATGCTTTGCTGAAAGCCTGAAGTTAACTGATATGATTGTGAAAATTCAGGGCCTATTCACTGTTCACAACCCTGTTCCTGGAGGTACACCAATAACACACATTTTGGTTGCTTTCCTTATCTAAACCACCTACTTTAAGTCTTGGAATCTCTACTAAAAAGCTAATAAATTTAATCATGAGTGTTTTCGTTAGGAAGAATTTGAAAATGTGTACTCTTGGTGAGCCTCCAGGGTTAGGAATCACCTAATTCCCAATTGATGCACCTAATTCATGAATAGTTGTGTGAAAAGCACATCAATACAACACTAAACAAGGATCTGTCTTTAAACGTTCACAGAACAACTGCTTTCAGTCTTATACTGTGTGCATCGGCTTTATACCACAAAAGAGGGTCAGTTTATGTAAGGTTTGGAAATTTGGTGTTTCGAGAAGATGGAGTCTAAACAAGAAGTGTAATTGTCTAGCATGTATACTGTAGTTTGTGGATGTGTGTGTGTGTGTGTCATATGTTTTATGTGTGAGTACTCATTTTGAAAGCCTCAAGAGAGACAGCTCCCGGATGGGCAGCAATAATCAGTAATAAACACTGAGCAAGACACATCAACACAAACACAAGAAGACAGCAAAGCAAGCAAACATGACAGAGATGTGCCCAATCCATGCAGATTTTTTCAACTGTTATGCACAATCTGTAATGATTTACCAGAGATAGGCATAAGGTAAACAGTTTTACCGCCTTTTATTATATCCCTTACACCTTTGACGTACCTTAAAGAACCGCAATACACCTGTTGGAACACAGATCTGTCTTGATTGAAAAACTGAAAAAGCACTGTTGAATTACAGAGGACTAGATTTTGTTTTGTCTGGTCATTTGTAGTTGCTTGCACACATGTTGTCTGGTTGACAGACAAAGACCAAATCGGGCAGAAAGGAGGTTCACTTTGTGGAGTTACGGCCCTATTGACTCAGGCAGTCAGATTTGATGGAAGAGTGTTTCGGTTCACTGCTCAAGCTTGAAAAACACATTAAATCCACCCCAAAGTCTTCCTCTTCCTCATCGTCTGGCAGCGCAGAAAGAGAAACAGTATTGTGAAAAAAAAACTCCATTCATCCTGTAAAACCACATGAAGTATGCGTCTATGTCAGAACAGACTGTTTGACATACAAACTTGACTGATTTTCTATGTACTTAGTGTCTGGCCGTGGCTGGCACAGCACGCTGACAGATTGGACCTGTAGGCATTGCACTCTTATGATTGCACACACAAACACACATGTGATCTCTTCCAATTTCCAGAAACACCTCAGTGTCAACATCATAAACCTTTAGCTCTCAAACAGACGCTCTTGCCAACGACCCTTTTACCCTCAACTAGACTCATAAATCCACTCGAGAGAGAGGGTAGGTATTAAACAAAAGAAAGTCAGCCTTGGAGACAGTGCCACGCACCCTTGCTCATGAAACTGTTTGTGGGTGAAGATCTCCTTTTGTGTCCTTCCATAAGTTGAAGGATAAATGTCTGGGCGTGTTCTAGTTTTTAGATTGTTTCTCCAGAGTGCTGCTGTGTAATTTGGTTAAATGGGCTTTGCCCTGCATTTAAAACAGTCCGGTAGAGGATCTCATGCCTGGAAAGTAAATAAGCTGATGCACTCACAAACATACAATCAACCCTAATTACTGTTTAGGAGAAAGGATATACCACTCACCTGAAAAAGTAGTAATGGCTCTGGGCGTTAGCGCCAAATGACTGGTCTTAACTATGAGGGCAGCAGGCATTTTTAACACATATTTTGCACACTGTGGTGTCTGTGTTTAGCTCTACGGCCCGTGAGTGGTCTGAAATGGACCTACAGGGCCTCAGTGGCAGCTGCCCACATTCATTCACTGCCCACTAAATAAAAAAAATGAGTGGACTTTTATGGGGTGTTGGCTGTGTTGCCCAGAGGCTGAATGTCCTTTAAACCATCTGGAAGTCAGTGTGATGTCACACCCTGTGTCTCAGAGAAATATGATAATGCCACATAGGCAAAATAGCACAACAACATTTTTGGCATTTTTGTAGTGTTTTTATATTTTCCAAAGGAGCATACAAAACACAATGCAGAAAACATTCTGAAGGATAATTTTTAGATATACACTTCTTCCACATAGATAACATGAAAAGTTTAGCTTGATTAGTTTGTGCAGATCATAGTTTCAAATACAGAATCTAAAGTAATGAGTGCAGTCAATGTTTGCTAGACAGGTCATGAGGACCACAGGTATTTATGTTAAAACTACACGGTTCACAACATGATTTAGCTGTGAAAATATGAAGTTATGTTTCAGAAATGAGCAGCCTACCTACATGGTTTGTTTTACCATTGTAGGCTGTCTCAAATTGGAGCTAGTACAACTGTTACCTTCTAAGACAACTCAGTATTGCCAAATTTTGAGGCTACACTGACTGTGTCTTTTTAAGGCAGTCAACAGTCAATGTTTTTGCAGTAGCCCATCAACTTGTTAGCTCACCCTTACCAAAAAGAAGTATACTTCAAGTTTATTTTATTAAGTAGACGTAAGTAAATTTTAATTATATTTTTTTAAGTATACTTTATGTGGTAAGTATACAAATATCAGTGTACTAGTAGTATACTTGTAAGTGTACTATTTCAATACTCCTTGGGATTATATTGGCCCACTTTCTAGTATATAAAAGTATACTTTAACTATACTTTAAGTATGACAGCAGTAAACTTTGAGCACACAACTAGTTTACATCTATGCTTTTAGTTTGTACTGCAACTATACTAAAAGTAAACTTATATGCATACTGATAGTTTATCCATGAAATACTTGTAGCATTTTTAGTACACTAAAGTATAGTCTCAGTAAACTACTAGATTAATAGTTTTATACTGCAAGTATACTCGTAAGTTTTCTTTACATTAAAAATTTTGATCAAAAAGCTGAAACAGGACTGAACTGGATTCAAAATGATAATCAAATTAGTTGATCAACACCAAAGCTTGACAGTCATTATTACCTCTTCATGGGTCAACATTTTATTCCATAACGTTACACAGTTTGGATGCTGTTTTATGTCTGATGATCCTATTAGGAAGCATCTGTGGAAGCATCTGTTGTTTCGGTTTCTTCTTCGCTTGTGATTTGGAAATTATGTACAGAAGATGTGTAATAGCGCCCCCTACTGTAAAACAATGAAAACTCAAAGCACAAGTATAGCTTAAATATCTTCAGATTTTTTCTAAATATAAGACAAGTATACTTAAAAGTCATTTTGAGTTTATTTTTGATAAGTACATAAAGCACATTTCTGAGAAGTACTTAAAAAGTATACTGTAAGTGTACTTTGCTATTTTTAGTTTAAAAGAAGTATATTAATAGCACATTTGAATAAGCTTATTTTTCGTAAGGGTAGCAACACACTATCATGTGATCAGTCACGATCTACCTTATTTTGCAAAGCAGAAGTTATCTAAATTCTCTGAATAGCTAAATGTAACTAGAACTAGACTACTAGAAGACTAACAAAATGCAGTAAACAGTAAACTATTCATGCTTTAAAGGGGTCATCGGATGCTAAGTTTCACTTTTGTTGCTTGAGCATTAATGTGTGTTGGCAGTGTATGTACAAATCTACCCTATAATGATAAAAATCCATGCAGTGGTTTTTAATTAATCTGTAAAAATAATATCCTCTTTTTCAAGTCGAGCCATTCTCAGATGCCTGTCGGTGTGGCATCACACTGAGAGAGGCTGTGTCTTACCTCAGATCAGCTGTCACAGTCCAACCTCCATTGTTTCGATGCTGGAGCAGGGTGGTCATCATTTACTACCGACATATGAGCCGCTGAAGATGCATTGTATTACGTTTGTTTGTGAGTGGAATGTGCCTCCCAATCTACATAAATGCATCTATGTTTGCGCAAATCATTCGTGATCCAGCTTCACCTACAGCAGAAGTGAGTATAAAGTTTTTCTTTTTTTTTTATGAATCTTTGCGATCATCTTTCCTAATAACGCGCTAGTTATCAAGTTTAGCGGCTAAATGCAGCTAAAGTAAACAGGCTCGTCACTCCACAGAGAGAAGGGCGGGGCGAGCAGAGCTCATTAACATTTAAAGCAGCCTTGACCAGAACAGGATTATTTTTGCAGAGCTGATTTTGGCAAGGTAAAAAGGGTGTTGTTTTACACAACCATTGAGAATTTTTAACCAAAGTATATTAGAGACTTTTCATTAAGACCCTAAAGAATCATATCAACTTGTGGAAAATGGGCATCTGATGACCCCTTTAAACTAGCATTTTTCTGATTAAGTTTAAAATTAGGGTGACCCTACTTCCTCTTTTTGCCAGATATGTCCTGGCTAGGACTTCTAAATTGCCTAAAATGCCTGCATTTTGGCTTTGTTTTCCTGTTGACATCAGATGTTTTCAGCTTGAAGCGGTGCTGCGCAGAACAATCAGCATATGACATCAAAGTACTGTGAGAGCGATTCGAAAGCATAAATAGCCATCTGCTCTCTTATCGCTGCTTTACCAAAACACAGAATGGTCTGCAGAGTGCCGCTTCAAGTCGAACACACCTATGCTCTCTACAGTCCTCATACATTATGTATATGTGTATTTGCTTTGACCGAAAGCACATTGGTTGATTATGTACAATGCCTGCACTTTATTAGTCAAACCTCTTTTTCAGTCATTACCTTCAGCAGCTATGAAGACAATAGCATAACAAAGCCAACACCCGGCAATTTAAAAACCCTGGCCAGGAAATGTCTAGGAAAACAAGCAAGTATGTTCACCCTAATTAAAATAAGTTGATAACAAATGTCAATTTGCAGTATAAAACCGCTTAACAGACTGTTTAAGTGAATGACACCGGAAGCCTTCCACATTCAAGTTAACCATTCTTACTATATGTTAAAAATAAAGTGGATAAGGTTCGGTTTTTATTAGGATGCTGTTTTTGTATTGTAGGGAACAGACAGTGAGTCAGCTCTCTTGGATTTTAAGAGATAACCCAAGTATGTTAACTCAAGTTTCCCTCAAGAAACCTTACTTTCTGAAGAGAAAGTGTTATTTACCATTGGGGAACCTCATGATTTTCTTTGAGTCTGAATATTTTTTAATTGGGGTCATGTCAAGTTAAGAATAATGGCAGAAGCAAACTGTGATTTTAATTTTTTAATGAACTGGTAAGTTTTAATTGTAAAGGTTGACAATGCAATTAGTTTGTACACATTCTGTGTACTATTTATGAATAGCCGTAACACTTGCCAGCTAATGCTACCCAACTAATTTTCCCATTCAGCTCTGAGGTAACATGAGAATACTTATATAAAGCCTACATTATTTACCTAAAATGCTATTTTCCTTAAATTACTGTTTTACTTCAACTGAAATCGCTTGAGCACGCCTCACATGGTAATTTACAAACTCATAAGATTTGAGACTGCATAAAACTAAATGCTTAGCATGGCTAGAATCTAAAAGGCTGTTATTATCATGAAGTTTACCTTACACAAAATACTTATTGAATACTCCAAAGCACCATTATTATTTTAATAGGACAGCATCTCTTCGACATCTTGTCTTGACTTTCTGTTACTCATCATTTTCTCCAGTAGTACTTTTCCATGTGTCCAAACAGGGACTGAGTCACCGATTCATCTTTTCCCCCTGAGCTTTACGTGCCGGTCCAGCTGTGGTGAAACGTCTCTCTCACTGAAGATACACCGAAGGCTTTCCAATCACACTTACTGTCCCAAATTACGTTAGAAGGACAGTTAAGTGAATTCAGGTCTTATTTAGATGGTGAGCTGTTCTTCAAACATCTGAAATGTTTACATTGCTCCTCTCACACGCCTGATGTCATGTCTGAGTTTCAGACCTTTGATCATTCTCTCCATACCAGGAGGATCTGAATGATCTCATCCACTTTTGCCAAATTAACTAAGACCAAACTCAGTCATGGTCACAGAATTCATCTGATTCTGAATACAGCACATGAAAAATAAGATTTTATTTTGTTTCTATAATGGATGTTAATTTTAAAGACAACTGAGAAGATAGACAAGCAGGTACGTGTATGTGTGTGTAGATAAATTTAGTAACTTCAGAATAAAGCATTGTGTGCTTTAGACCAGTTCCCAACGCATGCTAGCCTTTTTAGTAGGGAATACAGATTTTTATTCTTTTTTTCTTTCTAAATAGTGGTATGCATTTTCTGAATATTTTCAATACCTAAACTCCAGCCTGTAAGCAAACACTGTTTGGTTAGTCTGCTGTGATGGATTGTTGGCACTGGTTTGTGGGCCAGCTTTCATTCTACCAACTGCTAAACAAAAGGCTCCACCCTGATGCCTCAAAAAACAGGGTGGTTCTACTCAGTGATAACTCTAGAAACCCAGATTTGCCTCAGCTCCACCCCGTAATAAATGTGTAAGAGTGTAATTAAAGAAATGGAAAGGGCATTTGTGTGTCTGGATTTTTTGTAGACATAAACAGATGGGTGGTCAAATTCCTTAATCACTACCTGTCAGCAGTTAAAGGGACACATCAGTTGACTTCAGCAATTACTCTCTGGTGTTTCCTTCACCAAACCATGATTTAATGGTTTTGACCTTAAATGGATATAAAATTTTTAATAGTTTTTAGAAATTAAGCATCTTTGGGTAAGTGATTCATAGTCTGATTTCCTGAAAAGTGAAACTACCTGTTTGGCCTTGTTTAGCTTTTTTTTTTTAAAGCTTTAAGTATTTTTAGAATTCCATTTGCTGCTGCTGCTGTTGCAAAAAAGAAAATGACACACAGCAGTTTTAAAGCAATAGTTCATTCAAAAATGAAAATTCTATCATTAATTACTCACCCTCATGTCTTTCCAAACACGTAAGACCTTCGTTCATCTTCACAACTCAGTTATACGATATTTTTCTAGGCCTTGAACGTAGGAGTACAATTGCTGTAGGGTCACAAAGCTCTCGGATTTCATCAGAAATATCTTTGTGTCACATGTGTATTCTGAGCATTTTATATGTTACGCTCAAATGGCAAAGGAATTATACTAATGCTAATATTAATAAGTCAGTCTCTGTTCTCATTCTCTCAGATGGCTTGGGTATGCAGACCACTCACAGCTTATATGAACTGAATGGCAATGACCCAGAAAATAAATGAAGCCAAGTGGCCTGATCTGACTTCACACTTCCGGTCCGCTTTCAGCTTTCATACTTATTGTCTTGACTACAGCTTTCCCTCTCAGCTCTGTTTGATAAGTTATCCTCAGCAAACCTGTAAGTTTATTAGCCTTGCGAGTTTCCTGTGCCGCTGCCCTGCATCAATGTCATCTTTCAGAACTGTGAGCAGGGGGGGTGAACGGCCACAAAGGGATCTTTCTGTAGCTTGCTGCTGCGCTCATGTCTCTGACCTACATGCCTCTCTCTTTTGCTGCATTTCTCAGCAGCTTCTCAAACCCGCAGACCCAGACGGAAACATTGAACAAGCCAGGGAGTTCTTCCCAGCAAACCAAGAGACGAAAGATGAAGGAAAGGAAAAAGATCTCACGCTTCAGAATCAGGAAGCATATGCTCCACCTTTCTTTGCTATGGCAACTTTCAAACTTTATGTAGTTCATGTTGGCTACACTGAAGGTGTATTCACATGGACAGTAATTTGCAGTTATACAGAATCCCAAAGTCAGAGACAGAGACAGTTAGAGCTGATCTGAGAGGCAGAAACCACTAATACAAGTAACACTGTAAGCATGACTTCGATTTGTTGATTAAAAAAGTAAAAGTTTTGATGCTTTGCTCACTTGCTCTGTTAGAACTTACTGTAACAGTCCTAATCTGAAGAGTGTAAGCTTATCTCTGATTCCAGTTAAATGATCCAGCTGCATAGGAAGAAGTACAGTTTCAACTCCCCCGTACATTCCTTTAATTGTTGGGCTAAAATTCCAACATCTCATCAATCTCAGTTAAAGACGAGTTCAAGTATGTGTCACTGACTGATTGTGTCAATCTGCAATCTGTTTTTCGTTTACATGTTCACTCTATCAACACTAAGTTCTCCAGCTGTGCTGACTGATTCTAAGAAGACTTGCATGATTTGACAAGTCTGGTGTCATGTGATGGGCATATGTGTTAACACATGTACTACATTACATTAGCATGACAATCGGAATGTGAATGTTTCAAGGCATGTTGAAATTGCTTAAGTGTAGAAAGGAAATGTTTAAAGTTTTCTAAAGCTGCATTTACATGTTTAAAGGAGACAACCAGTTCCAGAACAAAAATGTACAGATAATGTACTCACCTCCTTGTCATCCAAGATGTTCATGTCTTTCCTTCTTCAGTCATTGAGAAACTGTTTTTTGAGGAAAACATTTCAGGATTTTTCTTCATGTAATGGACTGATATGGTGCCCCGAGTTTGAACTTTCAAAATGCAGTTTAAATGCGGCTTCAAACAATCCCAAATGTGGTTGCAAACGATCTTAGCCGAGGAAGAAGGGTGTTATCTAGTGAAATGATCAGTTATTTTCATTTTTAAAAATACTATTTAAATATTTTTATCTCAAACGCTCATCTTGTCTTGCTCTGCCTGAACTCTGTGTATTCTGTTTCAAGACAGTTAGGGTATGTCGAAAAATTCCAATTGTATTTTCTCCCTCAACTTCAAAAATCATTTCAAAATCATCCAATGTCACTGCAGAAACCAGTCTTTTCAAGGTGAACATGCAAAGAAGATCAAACACCCTTAACAAAAAAGGTAAAACAGTGATATAGGGTGATTTTGAAGTTGAGGTAGAACATGAGATGGGAGTTTTTCGTCATACCCTAACTGTCATGAACTGGAAAAAAAAACAGAGTTCAAGCAGAGTAAGACAAGATGAGCATTTGACATTAAAAAGTATATAAATAGTATTATTTTTATGAAAATAATCGATGGTTTCACTGGATAAGACCCTTCTTCCTCTGCTGGGATCGTTTACAACCGGATTTTGGATCGTTTGAAGCCGCATTTAAACTGCATTTTGGAAGTTCAAACTTGGAGCACCATAGAAGTTGACTATATGGAGAAAAATGCTGAAATGTTTTCCTCAGAAAACAATTTCTTTATGACTGAAGAAAGAAAGACATGAACATCTTGGATGACAAGGGGGTGAGTACATTGTCTGTAAATTTTGGTTCTGGAAGTGGACTTCTCCTTTAACCATGTCTTTAACATTTTTTGTGCAAAAAACTTTTTTTTTTTTTTTTTCCATTTTAACAATTTTAAGAACAACGCATTTATTGTCAACAGAATATAAAAAGCATTTTCTCTTTAAAAACATCTTTTATTATTTCAACAATTTCAAATAAGTTAAGAGACTGACCTGGCTGAGACATTTGCAAGGAACAAGAGAAAGTAAAACATTTGACATCTCTGAGACATTTTCAGTTCAGAAAATAAGGCATATTTACCTTGTATTTTACAGTAAAAACACCTTCAGCAAATCTTTGTCCAAAAAAAAAAAAAAAAAAACTTCAATTCAACTAGGATTCATTTTAAATCCTACCGTTTCTTGTTGTGCAAACATACAAAATTATACTTATTTTGTTGACAGCATATTCATAGTTTCATATCACATAACCCTAATAATTACCTTCATGTCTTTTAAAAACATGCACAGCTGCTACATGGAAGAACCACTGAAGTTATATGTTATGTCATTGCCACTAACAGCTCTGAGATTTGTAGAAATCCAGATTTTTTTTTACAGTACTTTGAGCTCACCTTCCTTTTTACCCACTTCCTTTTGTACTTATAAGCTTAGAGCACCTGAGTGCACATTGGATTGGGGGTTTGTCAGTTAGAGAATCTCAATGAAAACTAATGGATTTTAATCCTAAAAAGGTGTGACTCTAAATATTTATGATACATTGCAGTTGTTAGACATTTAATGTGCTGTTGAGGAAGAACAGCCCTAACGTTTGCCCAAAAATAATACTTTATATGGTTTATAAGGGTAACAGGCTTGCACAATGTTTGCATCATTCTCTAACACCAGAATGACTGAAATGCAACAATAAGGCACACATACACAAATAATGTGCATGTTTTGCTCTTCATTTTGTTGCACTCGCACTGGAATGTTAAAAAAATAAGAAAATGTGGCATCCATTTTATTCCAATGAGAATCACTTAAATGCACATCATAAAATTACAATTTACAAACTAGTAAATGGGAATTTAATGCTAATGTTAGACGTCCTGAACTAAAGTTGTTTAAATGAAGAGTTACTGACCTCACCTGATTTCTTTTTTGCCCAAGTAGAAAAGTTACGGTCAAATCTCTCATATAATTGAGTAATGAAACAATGTTTATATGTATACAAGTCTGGCAGAGTGTATGTGTGTGAGTCTGTGTGTGCATCCGTCGACTTTATTAAACCTCTGTTGAACAGCATTTTCTCGACAGTAGTAAATGTTTTAAAAGACAGCAAATACAAACGGTCACACAACACATAAACCAAGAATAAATCAGTAAGAACAGACAAACAGCTGACACTACACAAACATATCAAGGCTAGTAAATTCTTAGTGTAGAAATACTAGAACTATATGGGAGTCTAAGGATCTACGAAGGACACCGCTATGTAGCGTGTGCCGTTGGTCGTAGGTAGTCCTTCGTGAAGGTGGGTGAGTCTACCTGGATGCATGAAGCTCCATCCTTTTCTAGGAGACTCTATGGAACAATTATATCTGTGAAATCGACAACCTCCACCCTGAAATAGAAGGAAATGGGTTAACTACATGTGATTCCATAATGTATTTAAAACCTATTTTAGAAAATATAAGCCCAGTGTCTCAGCTTGCCTGGAAATCTAAGCCCTTGTTGTTGAGAGCAATATTAATGGTGAATGTTGAGGAATCGTGATGTGGTCTTAGATAGGCTTGTCTGTTTGGAGTGTACTTCACCACGAAGTTCATAATCGCATAGCCCTGAAAGAAAAAAAGATGAGAGACACAATCAAAACTCAAATCTCAAAAGTATCTGACAGATTTGTTTACAGTTTTGTGCAACTTTTTCTCATGTGGAACAATTGGTAAAGGTAGGTCTTTTCCATACAGTGACATATCATAGTTAAAATGGCTATTTTGTTCTTGACATAAAACTACCATGTAACTTTGGAAGGAATGGAATGGAACCACACTTAGTTACATTGAACTGTCGTTGTATAAAAAGAGAGCTTGATGCACATTCTTCTACTATCTTTCTACTGAAAGCATAACTGGGTACAAGTTTGGAAAGGCATGAGGCAGAAAATAATGGCCTATATTTCATTTTTGAGTCTACTATCTTTTTAACGGGTGACCCACAAAGAACGCAGGCTCATGGTACCAACCAGAGTTCACATTCCATGAGTCAAATCAGCCAGAGAACTAACTGGGCTTATCCAGTGGACAGAGCCCTCTTGAAAGAACAGCATGAGAGGGAAAGTAAAAAAATACAGAGAAAAAGATGACTTGACTCATTCCATGAGTCACATCAACCAAAAACCAAACAAAGCTCATCTAGCAAGCTGTATTTTGGTTGGCTGCTGTAAGACGCCTTCAGAAATCATGCAGATGTTTAATGTACTAAAAAAATCCCGGTGGCTGACAAAACAAAAATTTACTTCAAACTGTGCAAATTATAGACTTATAATGCCCTACTTATAATAATCATCAGCTCAGTGATTCAGTGTTTGCATTGCATCTAATCAACCAGACTTAATGGATGAACTTCAAGAAGCCTATCAAGACCATGTCTGGGTTATATTTCACGAAACAAAGATAAAAATGGAGTTTTAAAATACATTTTCCAATAAACAGAAAGTTACCTTACATTTACCATGATTCATGGTAATGTCTGATGGTTATGCATTTTTCAAACTGGATCAAAACGAACTGATAATGCAAATACTGAAATGTAAATCGTAATAAATCTTTACAGGGTTCATAAGTTTCACTCTGGCAAACATTAAAGAACAAAATGCCTTGCAAAAAGATAAAGGTGAGGTAGAAGAGAGAAATTTCCTAACACATGCTCAGACATTCTGATCATTCTGAACAGGTCATTATGACTCTGTCCAGACCCAGACAGACTGGCTCACCTTGGTGTAATAGCCCGAGAAGACCTTGAGAGTGACAGGGGAGATGAATTCTCTGATAAAGTGCAGCCATTCCTTATCGAAATCGATCTGTTTCATATGAATGTCATCTGTCGGGACACTCTCATAGCCTCCAGTGATACGCCTGTCCTGTAAAGAGAAAACACAATGACTGAGCAAACAGCCAATGATAAAAACCTTAAATGATATCAGCAATTGTGCTACTAAAGTCTACTAAAAGGTAACTTTCACTGGAAAAATATTTATTTGACTAACACAGTTATTTCTATTAAATCTATTTCCTTTTTGTGTTTACACATTCTTAAACTCATTTTCATTCACAGACAATCCCTGTACAAAGTGTACAGACTGTTTTAAGGCCGGCGAGTTTATCTGACCTCGTGTTTTCCACCAGACCATGAACCATAATTTTCCATCTCGTCCACCAGCTCATCACAGGCTTTCTCCGAGAGCACAGGGAACCAAAAAACATCTGGGCATGGCTGCAGAAACATAAACAGGTGCTTAGTATCATCAGGTCAACTTTTGCCCTTAACACCCAGCACGAGTTTGGCTGTTCCAGCATAACAGATTTTCACTCTAAATAATCCAAACTCATGCAAACATTGATGGGAGTGTCATGCAAAGAACAAATGCTTTTCTTTTCAAAGCTGACATCATAGAAAACCACATCTTCCTTTATGTTTACATATTCATCTGACAATCATAACAGAAGCAGTTTACATATAGAAAGGTGAAATAGCAAAGCAGCCAATGTAGGGATCAGAGAGAAGATGAAGAATGGTCTAAATTGTGATATAAAACTAAATTACAATTCTTTTTGGTGCATGTAACTTGATTAACAATGTAGGTGGAGTTATATTTAATATTGGTTAATGATGATGCTGCCTTGAAGCCTCCAAATCATCTGTCCTAACTCTGTTGGACTAGTTTGCATCTTCTGAGACCTTCTCAACAGTTAGCATCTTGGAAACTGCTGGTTTGGATCTCCAATCCTGCTCCTGGAGAGCTACCATCCTGGGGTGTGTTTTCCAAAAGCATCGTTAGATAACTTTGGTCGCAATTTCCATTGGTAACAATGGAATTTGCAACCATAGTTGCTTTTGGGAAATGCACCCCGGCTGACTGGAAGATCTTTGCATTTCTAGTCTCAAAAGATGCAAACTAGACCAACAGATTGGGATCTCCAGCTCTGCTCCTGGAGAGCTACCATCCTGGTTTATTGGAGGATCTGTGGATTTACAGTCTCAAAAGATGCAAACTAGACCAAACAGAATGGAATCACCAACCCGGCTCCTGGAGAGCTACCATTCTGCAGACTTTAGTTCTGCTTTAATACATCTGCCTGTAATTATCACGTAATCCTGAACACCTTAATTAGCTGGTTCAGCTGTGTTTGATTGGGATGGAGTTTAAATCTGCAGGATGGTAGCTCCCTAGGAGTAGAGTTGCGAACCCCTGCTTTATTGTATCGTGGAAGGGAACTGTATCTAAGCTACATCACTGCTAATCACAGTGTTGACTCAAAGATCCGTGATTTGTCTCCTCTTTTTCTCAATATACACAACATTTCTTGGACCTATCATGGACCCATGGATTTTCCTACTTTTGTGGCAACAACACATGGTTCTACTTCTCTTTCTTGCCTTTGGCTGCCCGAATCTCAGCTTGCCTGGTAGACATCTTGGCCTGGTTAAAAGAACATTAACTCTCAGCTCAATGTCACCACTAAACCTAGCACTGAGCTCCTTGTCTTCTGGCAATCCCATAATTCACCAACATCATTCAGAAATGCCCATCAACGAAGCATCCAGATCAGGCAAGAAGTAAAGTAGTGTCTGATGACCAGTTTAGACCAGCTTCACAGACTATTGCAAAGTCTGCTCAATCATGTAGATTTCGACTGTACTTTATCCAGAAGGTCAGATTCTATCTGCTTCCTATCTGAGCTATCTGTACAGCTCCTTGTCCAGTTATCTCTAGACTGTGAAATACTGCAGTGCTTATCAAATTTCTTTTCTTTTTTTTTTTTTTTTTAAATGTGGTTGTTCACTTAGTCTTCAATCAGACTAAGACTATAGAACTAAGGTTCTCAACTCTGGCTCTTGAAGTCCACCTTACCTGCAGAGTTTAGCTCCAGCCCTAAACAAATGCACCTGAACAAGCTAAAGAAGGTCTTCAGGATCACTAGAAAGTTACAGACAGGTGAGTTTGATCAAGGTTGGAGCTAAACTCTGCAGGAAAGTGGACCTCAAAGACCAGAGTTTAGAACCTCTGGTATAGAACTACCACTGGTTCTACATTTACACTCTCCTACCTACATCCACTGTTGCAAATCTGTTCGTATTCCACAAGTCTGGTCACTAAGTGAGTAAACCTTTTTGGAATATTGACTTTTACTAAACCTCCATGGTGGAACAAGCTTTTGTACTGTACCTGAATGGCATCTGCTAAATGAATAAATGTAAGTGTTTGTTCACCTGCTCCAAGATATTGTCAGTGAAAATTCGGGTGTAGTTGGGATGGATGTATTTCTCTCTCCAGTCCTGTGAAAAGGAAAGAGGATTAGTACTTTAGTCCATTCGCTGACCTGCACTACAAACAGTGATTAGCTCCTCTGCATTAATTCACTAAGCAGACAAAAATCTAGATGGAGGTCAACACACATGATACCCTGTCGGCACTCCACTTCATTATTGATGACAAATGTAGCACTAAATTATTATACAAGACACTCTGTATACAGAAAACATTCAATCACACATCAACTAGTCACTCACCAGTGGGTTTTCAAATAATTGCCAAAGGTCATTGTTATGATGAGATGTATTATAGTTGGCAGTCGAAATAAGCCTTCCAAACTCATGACGATTTGTAACATACATGAAAAGTCCCTGTAGCAGACAAAGAAAAGGTAGTTAGATACTACAAATGATGAGTACAATGTAAAAAGTCCAATGTTAACAAAAATTAAACAGTGTAAAATCAACAATAAACACATCATGCAAATCATTTAAAGTCAATGATAAAAACAAATCACAAAAAAACAGTATAATCTGTGATAATGTGTAATCGATAACAATGGACGACAGATGTTGGGAAGGGCTGTGAGAGGGGCTGGAACAGGAACACTGGGAAGTGCTGGGAAAAGTGCAACTTCAGGAATCAACATTCCTGTTTACTACTAGAAGCAGGGACAAGGTTTCTTCCATCTACTTGTGGGAAGATCCAGACTTACTGTCAGTCTAGGCTGTACTAAAACATGCCAAACATATTAGCCTAATTGTTCAATTCAATGCAAACATACAAAGGAAACAAGTGCTACATAAACACCTAGACTACACCTAGACTGAGATAAGTCATGGATGTAGTGAGGGTAAGTTTCATGTTACTGGTACTAGTGTGGTTGGAAGGGGGTTGCTATTGGATATAGATGTTGCTGCAAGAAAAAACTATAATGCAGGAAATCTATTATATCCTTCATTGGCCTTTCCACCATGGTGTAGAATTTCATAGTTTAGTATATATATATATATATATATATATATATATATAATATCTCGTGCTTTGTCCAGGTTAACCCCATCAGAAAATGCAGATGTAGCTTATCAAACTCAAAAGCATCACTTTTCCAAAGGATTCCGCTTGTTAGCTGAACACATCTATCAGTGCAAGATGTGTTCCAAAATGGCCATAATTTTAAATCAAATGTTTGTATGCCTGCCAGCACATGCACATAAATGTATGAAATAGAAAAACCATGAAATAACCACACTGAGCATAAAATGGGGATTTATGGTTTTTCCACATGCATAATAATTAATGACAAAACTGGTTCACCCAGTCTTCTGGGATTATATGTTCTGACAACAATGCTTGTGATCTTGAGATTGCACATACTGTAATTAATCCCAAGAAAGCAAATATTAGATGTTAGTTGACCTTATCCTTCAAAAATCTGCATTTATTACAACATTTATTAATTTAGTTTGGTCAGAATATCACTTTCTAACCATTTGGAAAAGTGAAGCTTTAAAGCATTTGAATCTTAAATTATACATGTTAGAATAATCAAAACGAGAGGAACCTGTGGGGGTCTGAGCATATGGAATGATTCCGGAGAAGGAGATTCTCTTTCTCTCTGTACTGTCTAAAACGAAGGAAAAGCACCATGTAAATTATATAATGGGACATAAACAGAGTAAGATACAAAGAGAGAGAGAAATATTAAGAAATGAGAATATTAGGGAAAATTTGGACACAGCACATGTACAGTGTTAAACTCTACCAGAACAGTAGAGATGCCTGCTCGCTCTTGTATTGAGGTTTTTCTTTAGTTGATATTCTGCTCAGAAAAGAGCTATGCGCTGCTGTTAGGTCCTAATCAGTTAGCTGTAGACAGGAAGTATTTTAGTTGGAAAAACATCATAGTTAGTTATTAGTGGTGTAGATTGTTTAGTTAGGAGCAAAAAGCACACAGCCAGACATTCCCATTGGTTCAAGGTCGCGCGATGGATGTGAAAAATAGAGAGTTGGAAAGGATAGTGGGCAAAGAACACTTTGAATGCATCACAGAGGCTGCCATGAATGGACAGAGACGCCATGCCTTCACAATAGCACAATAAATATACTTTGAATACTTGCCAGTTATATCTTGGTCACAGAGGTGCAGCAGATGTTTCAAAGCATTGAGAAATCAGGCTAAATTGTCATGTGCAAACTAATACAGAACAATTGCTGTTTTCAGAGGTGAACTGCTTGATGATCTACTTATGGAAGTCCATTTTCGCCACCAAAAAAAAGCTAAATGAAGTCAGAATTGCTAAATACATAGTCAATTCTAAATATATAGTCAACAAAGTCAGAATTGCGAGTTGTGAGTTTGTATCTCACAGTTCTGACTTTACAACTTACAATTGTAAGTTTATATCCCACAATTTTGAGAAAAAAAGTCAGAATTTCAAGTTGAAACCAAGCAAAAAAAAGTCACAATTATCTTTTTTTTTTTATATATATATATAGTGGCAGAAAAGGGCTTCCATATCTACTCTCCTACATTCCTTACTTATTCCAGCTTCAGCTCTATCAACAGAATCCATTACATTTTGTGACCATACTTTTGAAACATTAAGTATATATTGTAACATTTCTCCTGGTGTCTTCCATTGTAATGCTTTACTGTAAATGTGACTTTTTAATGTAATTAATAAACAGCATGTCATAAATGCTGTTGATGGAGCTTAACATAAATGCTAAACATAATATTACATGCAAAAGCTATAGTTATCATTAATTTGTTACATTAACTGCACAACAACAAATTATATTAAATGACATTGTACAACTAAATAATTAAACCTCTAGACTATGATCATTGCTGATCTAGATTAAATACTATAATTACTATAATTCTACAGCTCTGTGTTTCAGCGGTCATACCAAGTCTCTGGCATTCCTGCACATAGCCATGTCAGGGTCCAATCTCTCCAAGACAAAGACATTTCTGTCTTTGAGCTCATTCCGCAGAGTCTGGCCCTTTATGAGGTAGATGTGGGCCATGAAGGGGATGTTCCACACACCACTATTTACACAAGGAAAGACAAAAGAACATATATAAATAGTAGCATTATGTGGCATAATATAGTTATTTTAATAATGTGTTAAAATAGACTTTGTTAGAGACATATCCTGATGAACACAATAAAAAGTAATCTGAGTTTGAATAGAGTACTATTTTGCTTCAGAGAAGGATAAATGCAATTACATAATGTTCCAGTAAAATTATATAGTGGAATATCATATTTCAGTCATTTCTGGATCACATCCTTGAAGACACTCACACACGCTTTCCTTGCACAATGTCAATGTAGTCCTCAGATCTCGCATAATAACCATCCAGACTCAGGGCTCCCCAAAAGTTGGACCACAATTTTCCATGACGGGTGACAAGAGGGCCAATTATTTTTCTAAGATGGAAAAAGAAAAAATCAGTACAGAAATCTGCAACAGTTCATAAATGTAATATGATAGGCCTACTATGCAAGAAACAACGTTGCTTTTTTGCCACATGAAGACCCTAAAATTATAGAAAAAATTAATGCAATGACGATGTTTGATGAATGCGAAACAGATTCAGATTTGCTGTAGTTTGTACAGAATTAAGATTCTCTGATGACACTATAAGGCGTCATGGTGCCAAGATGACCTTCTTGATTGGTTTGAGCCAGAAGGCCATTCTGTGGCCCCTTTTCCACCAGCAGGAACTGGGTGTTAGTTCAGAGTTAGTGCTATTGCTGGTTCAGAGTTGTTTTTCGAACTGGTTTGCTTTTCCACAAGCCACCATAGAGCCAGGTCTTATGTCACTGAATACGTCGCATCTTTCCCAGCAACTCTAGTATGGCAGCGGCAAACACAAACACAACAGGCTTGATCGAGATGCATCGGCACTGCGCAAACCAACCGGCACAGGACACCAAAGCACCACGAGAGCAACTGGAAAACAAACGGCTCTTTAAGCATCTCAGGGTAATTTGACGTCACATCACTGACACAGTGCAGACACATCTCAAACGAGCCTAATAAATTTCTTTTTGTGTTGTTGGTCACAGTAACCCTGCCCCCAACTCCTGACGCAAGTGGTTCTTACTTCTAGACAAGCAATGTTTTGGTGCTACTTACAAACCACTTTTCCAGGTTCCAAGCTGGTGCTTTGGGTTTCAAAAGACAAAGAACCGATTTGAAACTAGGCTTAAGTTCCGAACCAGCACTCAAACTGTCTTGGTGGAAAAGGGGTATGTAAGAGTTTGCATGTCCTCTTTTGTTTCTATGGGTGCACTGGTTTCCCTCACAATACAAAAGACAACCAGCATAGGCAAATTGGTCAAAATAAATTGCCTGTAGGTGTAAATGTGTGTGTGTGTTTGTGTGTCTGTGTTTTAGCCCTGTGATGAACTGACCATCCATCCAGGATGTTCCCTGACTGTGACCTGAAATGCTGGGAAAGGCTCAGCATCCCCATGACCCTACAGAGGATAAGTGGTTTGGAGAATAGATGGAATGGATGGATGGATGACAATAGCATATTGGTTTATTGCAAATAAGTGGTTAACATAATTAATCCGAGAACATATACTTGTGTGAGGTTGTAAAGAAGGCATCCTTTTATTCAAGCAAATAAGAGCAGTTTTATACGCTATTCTTCCTATAATCGTGAGAGTGACCCTGAAGTAACACAGTCAAGCCCTTCAACTCTATTGTGACCTTAAACTTGAGCATACAGAATATCACTTTACTGATGTAAACATGTCAATTAAAAACACATTAGTGAAAATTACAGTGTTGGTCAACAATGTGAAAGCAAAAAAGTAAAATTCCACATTTCTACAGCTACCAGTTACGATTTCACTTCCACAAGCCAGAGGCACAGCAGAAAGAGTTCCCAAGCCTTCTTAAAATATCTGAAAAGGGCTTCCTCCATAGTCAAGCGAAAGAGCGCTTAAGGTTGTCACGTTAAATGTGACTGAGTTCGGCTTTGTTTATATATTTAAAGGCAAGCGGCATTACAAGAGTTCATGCGATATAGAGCAGACCGTTTCTATGCACCATGGGAAAACAGGAAGCCACCCATGCTTATTTTTAAACCGTAAGGGATTTGCATTCAGTGGGCTGTAATGTTCCTGTGGTTTTAGCACATGAGGGATTCAACTCCATTCCCTCAGACAAAACGGGTACTGTGGAAGATTCCAGAGCATTGAAATGAAAGGGAAAACTACCTGTTTTGCTCGATGAGGAGTTTTAGGGTCTGTCGGTTGGTGAGCATCACATCTGCATCAATGCTGAAGTAGTAATCACAAGATTGATCCTTCCGGCACAAATCCCTTTAAGAAAACAAATGTCAATATTACTATTAGCAAAATTCAGGGCAATGTTGTTTCTTTTGAACAGGAGTAAGACTGAAATAAGAGAATTTTGCTAAACTTTTTGTTTCCTGAAATGTGACAAACTGCACATATTTGCCAACATACCAAAGTGTGCAATCAATAACAAAACATTTCTTATCAAATTCATCTAAGCCCTTCTGTCCTATAAGGTCTTTTAGAAGAACATCTGAGACAAAGTTGATACTCCAAGTGTTCTTAGATGAAAGACCAACATCTGAGCAATATGATGTTCAGAGTGTTATCTTATGTTTATGTGATTCTGAATATCATTATTAGAATATTTAATATTCTTAGAAGGCTTTGCTCTGAAGCACAACGGAAGGTGTCTGAATCCAAGATCTTCTAAAGTCTGCTTTGACGTCTTATGCAAACCAGCAGTTTCTGTATATAGTAATTAAGACAAACAACTTGAGTGATATCACCATGTCAACAGCCACTGATGCCAAACACAGACATGCAGTAGGAAAACAGCACCAGGACTGGCTAAGAGAGTCAGTGTGTCTACTGTGTAGAGTAGCCCTAAAAAATGTGATAGCATGTGACTTCATAAAGCTGCTTAAAACTCATCAACAATCCAACAAATCACATACTGAAGATTAATATGTGGAGCTGGGGGTTTATTAAAGATACTAACTGTAAGTGTGAACAACAGTAATAGTGATTCTTAAACAAGCAGCAGTAGTTGCTATTAGAACCAGCTAGTTAAAATCGCAAGCAGCGATTACCAGGGTTCAAGCGCTTTATGGCATTTAAGCACATATGAAAAAAGATATTATGTAGCTAGCCTGTAACCAACTAAATCAATGATTAAAAAATGCATTTTTGGCAAAACCAGGTAATTTACCATATAAATATTATGTTTTTTTTTTTTTTTTGGTTTGTTTGTGTTTTTAACATTTTATGACTGATAGTGCCAGCTGTGGTACAATCTCCTTAAAACTTTGCATGCTTCTTTAGAATCACCTGTCTCTTGTGCTCACCAGGTTTTGTGAAGTTTTGAGGTTACCTTCAGTCTTTATAGGATTTAAATTACCCTGTTATAGCCTCTCAAAGGTTAAATTTTAACATTTTTTTAATAATTAACTAGAGCACTGCAGTGTTTTTTTTTGTTGTTTTTTTTTTTCCATATTAAGCAAAAAACCTAGGACTAGTTAGCAAAAGTAAGTTTTTGACATCTTCTCAATCATTTAGCAAATGGTTTCATTGGCAGTAGTGGTTCTAGAGGCAAAGTTGTCCGGAACAAGGAGTTCTGTCGCAATGTAAAAAAAAGGACCGTGCAATGTAAAAAAAAAGGACATTTTCTTTCAAATTTCTCTCAGACCTTTGGGACCGCGAGTCGAACAGGCTCACGGAGTTTCGGTTCAATCAGCCTCCGTTAACCTTGTCTGATATGTGCTCAAACTTTATCGCCAATGGCGGCCATGTTTTTAAGTTACGTAAAGACACTTGTGGCACTTCATACCGAGACTGTGCACAATGATTGCACAGACAAATAGCTGCACAGTTATAGCAATTTTTTATATTTTTACCCTCTTATAGCGTGACCAAGTGGCCAAGCGCTGCAATTTTTTCCCCTGTGACCTTAGATTGAGCTCTTACGTACATGTTCTGAGTTTGGTGGAGATATCTCATTCAGTTCAGGAGTTATAGGCATGTTACTAAAAGTGGCACTGCCCCTTTGGGTCGACATCTCTTTGCGACGGTGAGTTGAAAGTACGTTGAACGTTTTTGATAATTACTGATACTCACTCTCCAGATAATCTTTCTGCACTGGTTTGGATCCGATTGGGTGACAACCTAGGATTTGTTTGCAAAAGTAGGTTTTTCAAAAAAATGCAAAACACCCAAAAATTTCACCAGGCTCACGATCAAATCTGGATTCTGACGACATAAGACACAAGCCTGCGACTGGTGGTTTAGGAGTTATGAGCTATTTCAGTCCTTTGATCGCTGTAGCACCCCCATCAGACCGATTGGGGTGAGCCTTGGTCATGTTGTAGGCAGTGTGAGTACTACTATCCCTCCAAGTTTCAAGTCTGTACGACTTACGGTTTTGTCTGCAGGATCAGTTTTCCATGGAGATTGCTGATTCGTGACCATTCTAACAAGTGCAATAGGTTTTCAGTGCTACACGCTTGTACCCCTAAAAAGCTTCGAAAAGTCAAGTGTTTGCAGATAGCACATTGTGGTGACACATTGTGACTTTTGTGGTAACTGTATGAAAGCAGAAATGTACAAGCAGATTAGTTTTAGAGCTGGGATGGGAATCTTGGAGACAGCAGTGTTTTGGAGAGTGCTAAACTAAGAGCAAATAGAAGGGTTCACAGGAGTGTCTTCTGTATTTCATGGGTACACTGCAATAGGAGGAGCAGATTTATTGCTTTGTGGTAAGTCGGATGTTGTTCCTGCGTTTTTTATTTGTAAGTAGCTGAAAAGTTTGTTGACATGTGGCAAAGGTTTGTGTTTATCTTTGATCAGGAGTTGCTCAGATTTGCATTGCAATTTACTTCATTATTTGCATATTTTCGAGAATGACTCTGAAATTAAAGGGATGCTTACATTCCCATGTTCCTTGCTTCTCCTTGAGTTAAGTTCTCCTCGGGGCCAACAACTTTAAAACTGTGGAAAACATCCTTGTTCTGTTCCCAAAACTTCTGTATGTGCTTCTCATGGTAAACCTCCTAAAAAATAAGATGTGGAAGAAACATGGTCAAATACAGACACTAAAATCTAAAGGTCAAATGGTTCTGCTAGCTTTCAGCCAGACACTTACACTGTTATGAACAAAGATATTCAGTTTATCTTTGGGATAATCTAGACTCAGGATCCTCTCAAGGAACTCTGGCAGGAATGGTGTCGGCTGCTCGATGTATATACCAACATTCACTTGTGGAAATTCCTGTTTAGATAAAGAGAAAGGTCTGGTCAAACTTTAATACTTTTTCAAGCAGTTGAGTTATTTGCAATGTTTTCACTTAGGGTGGGAGGAATAACCAAAAAACAATATCACAGGATGAATCTTTTTATTGCACAGTAATTGTGTATCGCAGTGTAAATATTTTGCTGGAGACTCTACAACATGTTATTTATATTTTAATGACAATCCATCTATTCTCCAAACCGCTTGTCCTCTGCAAGGTCGTGGGGATGTTGGACCCTATCCCAGTGTCTCGAGCCTAAGGCAAGAAAACACCCTGGATGGATGGCTAGTCTGTTAGAGGACTAATACAAAGAGGCATATTTAATAACGATATTGTAGTGATCATTTTTTAATAATACAGTCAAGTAAATACTTGATAAAGGAAAAATATTTATTCTAATTATTTTTCCTGCAAAAACAGTGGCACATTCACTAAAATGAAAACCTAAAGCCTCAAAGAGTAAAACAAGAATTATAAAGCTCTTAATTCTGAATGGATGAACTACATTTGAACTGTAAAATTAAACTAGTAAAATAGTTAATATACCACAAATGTGACTGTATATCAGTCGAATTCTGGTAGACCCCTTAATATAAAGGTTTTCCTTGTCTTGGCTTGTATTTTTGCTCTGCATGTTTCTCTCACATGATAATAATTTGAATATAGGATAACAAATATATCTATTATGGTTAAAATGGTATAGCAAAATAATGTATACCATCCAACCTTATTTTTCACATAGCAAGAAGCACTGCTGGAGGTCTGAGAGAAAGTTGAAGCTTGTTTCCCATGACATTGAGCTTAAGGTTATATGGATCTGTCACCACTACTTTTGTGGTTCTTGACCAGTCTACACAGCTCACTAGATGAAACGGGACCTGAGTGGCACCATGTAATTTCCCAGTTCCGACCTTGGCACTGGGATTCTGAAGGGAGTGTCCTAGAATTGAGCTAAAAGTCTTTAAATTGTTACCGACCGAAGCGACTAAACAGGAGACACAGGGTATTCTGCGGAGTCTAGACTGGGAGAGTTTCCTTTAATGGGGCCCTTTCAACCTCAGCATAAGCAGTGTGAGATTTTCAACCCTTGTCCCTTCTTCAAGAACTAACCCAAAACCACTGAGCAGATGAAGAGTGGTATGACCCAGCCACTCCCTCATCCTGACAAACAACAGACTCTGGTCTCATCACCCTTTCCAGTGTTTCCTAGATTTCCAGATCAGACAGAGAAAAATAAACCTCTGCTCTGCTCTCTCAATTGCATTGTTTCAATTCATAGTCTTATTAAACAGTGTTTTGGAATTTCCTTACTGTCTTGCCCTGTTTATGCTACTAACATATGACATATGGAGTGATGAGGAAAGGTGTGCTCTTATTTTTCAAAGTTATTGGACTTACGATTTCTGCCTGGAGGACAATAAAACAGTCTAAAAATTCTACAGATTTATGATGGATAGTCCAAGACGTAACTAGAGGCTAGATTACCATAGAGATTTGGGATATTTTGGTATGTTTTGACTTGGGCCATTGAGCACCTACCCAGGGTTGCATTTTCCAAAAGCAACTATGGTTGCATGTTCTGTCATTACCATTGACCATACTTAGCTAACGATGCTTTTGGGAAACGCACCCCAGATCAACCTTAAAACCACCTAGCAATGTCACCAAGCAACCAACCTGAATATTTTAGCAACTGCTTAAAGTAAACATGAAATGAAAATTCACCATCATCATGTTGCATTCATTCTTGATATGACAGAAAAGATCTGTTGCTACTTACATTTAATCGCAACTTCATTACATTCTAGAACCCTCTCAGAAAACCTTAGCAGTGTGTTATCAAATGCTGATAAACATGCCAATATTATCAGGTCAACTCAACTCTGTAGTGAATTTTGCTCTGGCAAATAACACAAGCACAAATTTGTTATTTCTGCATCAGTAACTCAAGCGTATTGGAAAGAACTCAAAGCCCTTTATGCCAACCTTAGCTGAACCGTACGACAAATTTTCAGGACAACCACTGTAAGTTTCCGTGTATAAAACCCCACATTGAGCCGGCCGCTAAAGAGAGGTCTGGTTGACAGCAACACCCCAGTAAGTGAAACCATCCTAAAACCAAAAGCCATTTCCTGCACCACAGCAGTGCACAGCTTCCTCTTCCGCAAGTGGCTCCTCATGAGCATTTATAATTTAAGGAACGTGTAAAGACAAATAGGACGCAAGATCCTTGTTGTTGTTGGATACGACATGCATAACTTCCAAGCTTCACTTTTCTTGGCTTATCTTTAAATGAAAAGACATGTATTAATAGAACTGGAAATGTTTCATTGTTTAAATGGCAATTTTAGAAAGTAACTTTCTGGTGCTGAGAGGAAAAGGAACAAAAACAGCTACTGTGGCTTTAATTGGACAACTCACTTTAAGCTCAGACAAATCCACCATGTCTTGGTCACAGATGGTACAGCCTTGCTCATAGTTCCAAGCATTGGGGATGTAGTTGGCCAAGTAATTGAAGTATATCTGTGGAAGGGGGAAAAAAAAGGCATTTTATGTATACAGTTATTTATTTTTATAATACTATTAACAAAAGAAAAAATAATAATAATAAAATAAAAATAATCTTTGAAATATCTATTCCAAATGGTCTAGATGATTTATAATCCAGGATAGGAAATGTACACCCATACGCAATCCTAGCTTGTAGTAGTTAAATCCAATTTTGGTCAGGACGACAAACCAAAAATGAATCCAGCTGTCAAATTTTCATGACCTACAGTAACTAGAACTATAATTATTGCTGGACTGTTACTCTGAATATACATAACATAACATACATCAAAGAATGAGTTTTGTATCTCATTTGGGAATTTACAGGACAGCGCCACAGGGAGGGAAATTTAGCATCTAATGTTTGTTTTGCATTTACATAGTGTGACAGATCAAGCAGATTAACTGGTCCGAATGGAATGATGTTGCTTTTCTTGCAAATTGCGTGTTGGCTTATGGCTTATGTTTTTATCTTAGACAAGAAAAAAATGTACTTGTTACCATAAACAGGTTGTCTCACATTTTGCTAAAGAAGTAAACCTTAAATATTTATCTTTGATTGGTGTGATAAAGGAGCAACCCACCCTCTGTGAAGCCCATGGGACACCACATCAAATATTATTTACACCAACAAACGTTTGCTTTATTTATTTTTACAGTATATTTGTCATACAGAAACAGAAGACCACACCGTCATGAACATTAGAACTAAGGGACTCCAGCAAGATGCAATGACAATATTTAATAATTTAGGACTTCTCTACAAAAAAAAAAAAAAAAAAAAAGATGTCTGATTTCTGATTTTGAAGTGATATTGCATGTCAAATTGCCTGTACTTGACCAAAAGAGACAAGCTTTTGACTTTTTGTTTCCTGGAAGACAAGCCTCTACTCCTTGTTAATTTGTTCACTGGCTTTTGGATACAGATTTTGGCAGGACAGCCGTGCACACTCTTGTCATGCTGCTTTCGATTACAGGAACTTAGACTGTAATAGAAAGGAGGAGATCTTCAATTTAATCCAGCCTCGACCACATTACAGATGGTATCCAGATGTTGTCTTTTTAATTCGTCCCATGTTCAGCCATGTTAGATAGTTTTAGATAATCTAACATTTTTATCTGGCTGCTAAGACTGACAACCCCTTAGAGACACAGGTCATGACCTCAAGTGTTGTGAGGTCAACCGGTTTAACATCACTGACAGAAAATAGGAGGTGCTCACTGATTCCAAATGAAGACAGGCCATAAACCATGCCTCTGGCGTCACATTCTGGTCATAAGCTACTACTGTGTATCTTCAAGCCTTGTTACTTTTATTGGACCTTGTTTGAGCATTTACGAGAACATCTGCATTCCCTAGGGCATGTTAAAGACCCTGGAGATAAGAGAGATCTTTTGGAATGGACATGGGGCAGCTTGAATGAATCATAGAGCATAAGGGTAAGCTCTGGATGGATGATTATTCATTAGAAACAGCACAGATGGTTGGATATTAGGAAAAGATGACTCCACGCAGTGCCGTGTTTGTTTAATCTGTCTCTGAGGTGCAGAAGGAAAAGCTCTACAGGGCTGAGATTACATTATCATGCAGACATCCTGCTAAAATGTCAAACTCTACAGCTAGGCAAAGACAGTTGGGCAATGACTGCAAGATTTCTGGCCAAAGGATTGTATAGTATTTAATCACTAACTGTATAATTACAGTCTGGAACATAATTTTGGTACTAACTTATGTTGTGTTTTAATGGAAAATATCAGTTTTGCACAACATGAAGGAAAGAAATTAAACCGAATAAACTGCAGAAGGTGCAACCTGAATGGACAGACAATTTAGACATATCAATATATGAGTTCTACTACTGACAAACACCTGTTTTTACCTATAATATTTGTGACAATTGATGATTTGATGTGGCTCAATCCACTGAGTGCCACAGCTGAAAACTACGTTCAGCTGAAAACCCCATCGAACCTACATTCAGAAGACTTCCAGGACTTCAGTAACTATATATGTCCTCATATCTAATATAACGATATAAGTCAATATATGTCCTAACAGAAAAATCCCTGAAGACATACTGTACATATAAACATTTCCACAGATTTGTGCAAAACTTTTGCGATATTTTATATATGTCAATAAAAAAAAAACATATAACATATGTCATTTCGCAATTTTATGTCACTAAAACGTAATTTTACTCATGGCGACAGATGTTGGTATATTGCAGCTACCGCGCTACCCATTATTTTTATTTGAAGAAAACGTAAGCATGTATGTTTAGCAAAGGTTAGCCATTTACGGATTTTACACACCCGTAAATACGTAAAAAAAAAAAAAAAAAAAAGAAAGTTAAATATTCCTTTTTCGAATTGACTGAAAGTCCACCTCATGTGAGCATAAAAACATTTTTTTGCAGTATTATGGGGTTTTGTGAATTTGACGTTTTCATATTTTCAATTCACAATTTCAATTTACGCAATTTGAAGGGTAATGGAAATGTAGTTGTATACCTTGGTGTTCACATTTCCATGGATAACGGCTGGCAGACTGTTGTAGACGGTGTTCCTCACTCGCACTCGCTCTGTCCCAAACTTCAGGAGAACTTCATCTAAATTAAAAAACAGTACACTCAATTGTACCTTTTTACATTCACTACTTATGTCCTATTCTTTTAAGTGTTTTATTGTCCAGCAGGCAGAAATGATAAGCCTGAGCCCTGAGACCAGACTTCTTCTTTACTAGGCCGTATGATTTGAGGTGTCCCTCATGTCCACAGTGGGGAAAAAATATTTGATCCCCTGCTAGTTTTGTATGTTTGCCCAATGACAAAGAAATGATCAGCCTATAATTTTAATGGTAGGTTTATTTGAACAGTGATAGATAGAATAATAACAAAAACCCCAGAAAAAAACGCATTTCAAAAAAAGTTATCAATTGATTTGCATTTTAATGAGTGAAATAAATATTTGACCCCTTCGGAAAACATGGCTTAGTACTTGGTGGCAAAACCCTTGCTGGCAATTACAGAGGTCAGATGTTTCTTGTAGTTGGCCAACAGGTTTGCACACATCTCAGGAGGGATTTTGTCCCACTGCTCTTTGCAGATCCTCTCCAAGTAATTAGGGTTTCAAGGCTGACGTTTGGCAACTCAAACCTTCAGCTCCCTCCACAGATTTTCTATGGGATTAAGGTCTGGAGACTGGCTAGGCCGCTCTAGGACCTTAATGTGCTTCTTCTTGAGCCGCTCCTTTGTTGCCTTGGCCGTGTGTTTTGGGTCATTGTCATGCTGAAATACCCATCCATGACTCATTTTCAATGAGGGAAGGAGGTTCTCACTCAAGATTTGACGATACATGGCCCCGTCCATCGCCCCTTTGATGCGGTGCAGTTGTCCTGTCCCCTTAGCAGACAGACACCCACAAAGCATAATGTTTTCACCTTCATTTTTGATGGTGGGGATGGCGTTCTTGGGGTCATAGGCAGCATTCCTCCTCCTCCAAACACGGTGAGTTGATGCCAGAGAGCTTGACTTTGGTCTCATCTGACCACAACACTTTCACCCAGTTATTCTCTGAATCGTTCAGATGTTCACTGGCAAACTTCAGATGGGCCTGTACATGTGCTTTCTTGAGCAGGGGGACCTTACGAGTGCAGCAGGATTTCAGCTGTTCACGGCGTAGTTACCAATTGTTTTCTTGGTGACTATGGTCCCAGCTGCCTTGAGATAATTGACAAGATCCTCCCGTGTAGTTCTGGGCTGATTTCTCACCATTCTTATGATCACTGAAACTCCAAGAGCTGAGATCTTGCATGAAGCCCCAGACCGAGGGAGACTGACAGTTATTTTGTGTTTCTTCCTTTTGCGAATAATCACACCAACTGTTGTCGCCTTCTCACCAAACTGCTTGGCGATGGTCTTGTAGCCCATTCCAGCCTTGTGTAGGTCTACAGTCTTGCCCCTGACATACTTGGACAGCTCTTTGGTCTTGGCCATGGAGGAGAGTTTGGAATCTGATTGATTGATTGCTTCTGTGGACAGGTATCTTTTATAGGGGCAACAAACTGAGATTAGGAGCATTCCCTTTAAGAGAGTGCTCCTAATCTCAGCTTGGTACCTGTATAAAAGACCCCTGGGAGCCAGAAATCTTGCTGATTGATCGGGGATCTATAATACTTATTTCACTCATTAAAATGCAAGTCATTTTTTTTTAAATGTGTTTTTCTAGGTTTTTTTTTTTGTTGTTATTCTCTCACTGTTAAAATAAATCTACCATTAAAATTATAGGCTGATTTTTTTTTTTTTTTGTCAGAGGGCAAATGTTCAAAATCAGCAGGGGATCAAATAATTTTTTCCCCCACTGGATAGTACAAAATGTGTGAGAAGAGTTGCATTTAGGTTGTTCAAATCCCTATATGAGGAGTAGTATTAGTGGTACTTGCCTTAAAGGGATGGTTCACCCAAAAATGAAAATTACCCCATGATTTACTCACCCTTAAGCCATCCTAGGTGTACATGACTTTCTTCCTTCAGATGATTACAATCAGAGTTCCAATAAAAAATGGCCTGGCTCTTCCAAGCTTTTAAATGGCAGTAAATGGGATTTAAGATAAAGTTGGATGGATAAAGTCCAATAAAAGTGCATAAATCCATCATAAAAAGTGCTCCACACAGCTCTGGGGGGTTAATAAATTCCTTCTAAAGTGAAGTGATGTCCATATTTAAAACTTTATAAAACATAATCTCTAGCTTCCACTACAACTGTCATATGCGATAAATATGGATATTTTTCTGACACAAACACACTGATCAGAAGGCCTTCACTAACTCTCCAGAGCCATGTGGAGTTCTTTTTATGAAGAATGTATGCACTTTTATTGGACTGCATCCATCCAACTTTACAGGTGCATCTCAGAAAAATTGAATATTGTGAAAAAGTTCATTTTTTGTTTGTAACATTTAAAAAATTGAAACTCTCATATATTCTAGATTCATTACATGTAAAGTAAAACATTTCTAAAGTTTTTGATGATTAGAGCTTATAGCCCATGAAAGTCAAAAATCCAGTATCTCAAAATATTTGAATATTTCCTAAGATCAATCAAATAACGGATCTGTAAAACAGAAATGTTAAAGTTTTTTAAAGTATGTTCATTTATGCACTCAATTCTTGGTCGGCAGCACAAATTACAGCAAATTCCTTGCTCCTAGCACAAATTACAGCATCAGTAATTTAAATAAGTTACAAACAAAAAATGAACTTTTTCTAATATTCAACATTCTAATATTTTGAGATGCACCTGTACTGTAAACCCTATTCACTGCCACTATAATGCTTGGATGAGCCAGGACATTTTTTAATACAACTCCGATTGTATTTGTCTGAAAGAAGAATGTCAAATACACTAGGATAGCTTGAGGCTTGAGTAATGTTCATTTTTTGGGTATATAATCCTTTAAGTAGGCCTACTTTAAGAAATGAGCAAGAACTAAAACTAAGACTAAAATTGTTATAATGCAAAGTCTAAAACAAACGTTGTCATCCCTTTATTCATTAGCAATGTATGATGCAATACATTTTTTTAAGTTTTATACACCATCTTGGATTGACTCACCCACGGCTCCATTCAAATTCTGGAAAATCTCACACTTGTGGTCCAAGGTCATATTAAGTCTTTCCTAAAATAAAAAAGAGCAGAACACACTAGAGTTTGTATAAAAGTGACCGTGTGACCTTGTGTAAACTGTTTATAGTTTTGTATTTTTAACCAGTTTGTTCGCTTTTGAATGGTATGATATGTTTACAGGCGTTTTTAAGTGCATGTGGTCAAGTTACAAGCACGTTTATGTTTTCACAGAGCGCAAAGACTTGTTTTTTGACTGACCCTCTGAAGTGGATCCACGTAGATCTTTGTGTAGAATAGCTGATCATCATCATTATCATGCAGCTCCCACTGGTTCACAATCTTCTGAACATACGGAGCAAACCCGATAAAGCCTGTGAAAGACATTGCAATGTTTTTTTGTTGTTTTGTTTTTTCTTTCACGGTCTGTGTGTTGTAAAAGAAAGGATAGGATGTAAAAGAATGTGTGAAACGTTGACATTATGGAATGCCTGGATACAACAGTTCCAATTTCAATTACATCTCCTCTGAGAAGCTTAGATCTCACTTCCAATTTTAGTGCGGTTCCTCAAACCCTCAAAACAGTGGGATATCTGGCAGAAGCATCCAACCAACAAGCAACAAGTGTTGTGTGGCCATGTCTAACCTCGGCTGGCATATACTTTCTAAATCGCCTCAAGATGGAGAACTGTAATCAGTATAGGACCTCAGCTATGTGCTGGCTCTCTGTGTGTCTGTAGCAACTTGCGTACGGATTTCTCATCATTTTCCCAAAGCTCTGGCCACAGATGAAAATTGTAGGGCTTGGAGCCTTAGATACCATCATTTGGCAGGAATTAGGAACTATGTTAGGTTACCGCCCTAGACTAATACATTTTTAACTCCTAATAACCTTTTTTTCTATAGCCTACATTCATGTGCTGATATGCTAAAAACCATCTTCAACGCTGTTTTCAGTGGCTTTAGTAGGAATTCTGGACAGTACAAATCTGTTCAGAAGCAGCATCACATCTCAAATGATTTTACTGGAAATCTAGACCTTTCAGTGAATTATCAGCCCACCAAAAGCCAAAGGAAGATAAACAAGGCAAGTTTTTGGGCAAGTAAGATTTAAATGTTAGTTCATTCGCTAAATTAGCAGATCGACGTAGTCTGAAGGCAGTCACCTCAGATGTGGTGACATTTAGTTTTATTACCTTGCAATAAAGTATAAATCCTTGACATAATGCCCAGGTCTGAAAGCAATAGCTGAAGCCAGATGTTATGACATATGGTTTTAATCTAGAATACACAATCTTTTTTCCCACCAATCAAAGCAACACTACCTTTGGCAAAGTAATGGATGATCGAAAAGAGACAGGCTGTGCCGTACAGTCTTTCTTATTTCCACAAACTGGTCTATATAATATTTCTGGTCCAACTGAAACAAAACAGTTGTCACCGCAATCTACGGAGCAGCCGAAGGGATACAACCAACCTTCAATTTTGAATGTACAGTCTATCGAATCCAACGCAAACAAACCTGCCCTGTTAATGACACAGGCTCAACGCCCTGACAGGACACTACACAAGACAAAGTGACCACCACAGTCAAAGCAGCAATTGACCAGATTAAAATAGACCTGGACTTCAATTTAGACGAGTGATGACCACAGGGTTTTTGGGTAAAGTGGGGCCGACATTACTGTTCTTCAACGGAGAGACTGAGTAAGATGGATGGATGCACACGTACACACTCTCAAATGAAAGCACCATTCATGAAGACCCCTGAATGAATAGTGCACTATGCCTGGTGGCCCTCAGGAAATTCCACAGGGTGAGTGACCGCCGCTTGCCAGTTTACACAGAAAACATTTTCTCTATCTTATTGTACAGATAATGAAATTCCGCTGTTTGTCCTTTGCTCTCTAAAATCATCCTCCTTGCATTGTTCTAAATCCTACCAGACACAACAATCCCACACTGCACTATGATGATACAGCTAATATGGCAGCTGGCCATGACCTATCCTAGTGATATGCTGCCTGAGTTGAATTCTTAAAGACTGACCTCCCAATAACAGCAAGAAACATGCAAATATGTATACATCACATGGAATGCTGAAAATGTGTAAACCAGTAGGTATTACAAGCTGTGAAGAACAACTGGCTAATTAATTGTACACATTCTGACATGCCAGTGCCCTTAAGCCAGATTTAGACAGCCTGTTATATACATGCTAACCATTTAATTAACTTTCTCTAAATTGTTTCAAACTGTTCGTCCAACGTGGTAAGGTAATGAAGCATAAAAGCTAGAAACGTTTGTGTTCATTTACATAAATAGTTTGTTTCAGTCTTTACAGTACATTTATAAAATACAAAATGCATTTACAATTGAAAAACAAGATAATGATACAAATCTAATAACCAGGCATAGATTTAAAGTCAAAATGTAGCCAAGATGTGCACATAATGAATAAGCTACCAGATTGGCAGTGAAGGTGTTTACATGTAAAACAAAAGTTTAGGAACTGTTATATGCTAATGTCTGTTTGTTTTCACATCAAAATTGGTAAAAAAACCTGACAATCTCAAAACAGCATATAAAAGCAGCTGATGTTTTTCATACTTATCAGCATTATGATGTAGCCTACTGTACATGCAAATTCATTTATCACAGACATATGACTTCAAGTAAACCCAACTGTTTCTAGCTTTCATGCATGGTGTAGTTTCGAAGAATATTGATTAGGGCTTATTGGGTTATTTAGCATATTCACTGTAAGATTTTGCATGTATGTGCACTTGTGCTGTTTTGATACAATATGACATCTGTGTAAACTCCAAATGAACTGAATGAGTTGCATTCTCAATAACACAATGGCTTAGGGCCTGCAAAGCCTTGATGTGTAACTATGAAGTAACTGAAAATCAAAACAGGACATCCTATACCAGTGATAGGCAACCTTGGTCCTGGAGTGCCACTGCCCTGCAGAATTTAGCTCCAACCCTAACACAACTGAACAAGCTAATCGAGGTCTTCAGAATTATTTCAGGGTTGAAACTAAACTCTGCAGGACATCAGCACTCCTGGACCGACATTGCCTATCCCTGTACTATGCAGTTGGTATTTCCTATTTTTACACACCTCCAGAGTTAAGAAAGCGTTTCCCGCTGCGGACAGAAGGATACTTCTCTGCCAGTCGTTGATCTGGCCAAATAATTCCCTCAGCAGCAAACACCAGCTTATGATTGGTCTTTTGGAACTTTCTGAGAATCTCCTCAGGTCCACCAGCAAAGATGAGGTCATAACTGAAGAGGGAAAATGAGAAGTAAATTGTGTTATCCTGTTACGTTATTCCAAACGATCAGCAATTTTCACATTCAAGACACTGTACAATCTTTGCTAATCCACGTCTAGTTTATTTAATCAGCTATGTCTATTTTAAATGAACTCTTGGATGGGAGAGGAGGGCATTTCATAGGCATTTAGGTCTTCTATTTCAGACACTATTAATATGCCTGGTAACATTAGTAACTATAAATGTCATCAGAGGAAGTAAACTGTGAGGGAGGCACCATGGTTTCCTCTCGTCTGGGGAGCACCTGTGCACACAAGTCATTTCCCTTTTTCTAGCATGACTTAAAATTAATCTCTGGAATATGTGGCACAGCTTCACTGTGGCAAAATGGTCTGAACTATACCTTTAAAGGAAATATTACTGGAAAAGATATTTCAGAGGAACCCTGAACTCTACTAGCTCCTTACCTAAATGTTTAGGTTGTACATAATGGTAACTATTCTCTGACGTACGGCCCTGGATGTTGTTATTCTAAACTTTTTGAACTCAAGCTGTTTAGGAGACCTAGACATATGTGTAATTCCAGATATCTGGTGTGTATAAATAGCTGCTTCAGAAGTCAGAAACCTCTGCAATGAGGACTTGATTCGATTTGAGGTGTTTTATATAAATGACCCTTTGACTGCACGTGGCACTTACGTGCGAAGTTAACTTCAAACACTAATCTTTTTTTACTTTGTGATTATAATAATCACTCATTTCTTTAGAACACACCCAGACCTGCACAGCAAAAAAATACCCTCTCGCCACACTTTCATTATAATTGACATGCCATAATTTCCTTTGAATGATGAAGTTAAATAACAGGCCATTTATTATGACTCATTAGCATAAATTGAGTGAAAAGCCACCATTTCAGCAAGGGTATAAAGGTAGGTCTACAAAATTGTTGAACAAATGCCCAACCGGTTTGCCTTCACACAGAGTCTCGCTGTTTCCCATTGAGCTGGCAGTGATACTGTAAGATTTCTCCCACTGAGGCTGTTAAAAAAATGGTTATGCATTCAAACTCACGGCACATTTTTATAGTTGATTTACACTGCACAAAGATATGCATTTAGCCAGTTATTTTAACTATATCTAGACTATATATTTTTCTAGGCATCATTTACTTTCAATTACAGGTAATTACTAAAAACTATTTTGTGGCAAATTAAAGTCTATTCACAGCTAGTCCCCACATAAAGAAATTAATAATGTATATTTTTCTGTCTCTTGTATGTGGACCTCTATTTTTACTGTCCAGTCAATCTGATGGCATTTAGGAAAGAAAGAACGTTTGCTCTCAGCTGGTACCACTGAAACTGATACATATGGTTTATCCAGACTATGATAGCCTGACCATCTGAAAAGTTCCTTCGAATGACAAGCATATTACCTGTCCACAAATAAGACCACCAAGTCCTCTTGGTCAGCCAAAGACCCCATGGCATCCTTCAGCAGTCGAACCTTCTGGCCTCCACCGATGGATCGACCCACATCACCTCCCTTCCACTCCTCTCCCATCCCCAGCACCTGCGATCAGCATGTATCAGTTCAAACAGCATCTCAATCAACATACTACCATCAGTTTGAAGAAATGAAGCATCGGTCAGAAGAGAAGCAGTGGTCTTGCACAACGGGATGAAAGAGTGTGTGATCTTGCATTGTGTGATTGGTTAAATGGTTAAACTGAGAAATAAACCTTACCTTCACATTGAATTTGAAGTAGTTTGCTGACTGCATAAAGCGGTGGAAGCCATCTGTCTCTTGTGTTGCAACAGTAAGTACAAGCAGTTTTTCTGGTGACAGGGAAATTGAGAAATAAAAAGTGTATGTTAGAAAAAAATGCAAGAAATGTCTAGAAAATTAAAATAACATGAACTTTTTCTAAGTGTGGAGTGTTGAAGTGAAGAAACACTACTATTCCTGAACTGAATTCCTCAAAAACCTTAAGATATCTCGAATTCTTTAAGTTAAAGTTGTCCCAAACCCTACCATTCCCTAAAGAGCCTCTTTACCAAAATATATATGTTGTTTCTTGCCTACAGTATGAAGTAGAGGGTATCTTGTTACTCCACACCAAACCTCAAACCTATGTCAACACTCACAAAACTGATTCCCAAAGTTCATCCCTTCCTCTTGTGAGTATAAACGCACAGTAAAGTTAAAATCACCATGATTTGAAATGGCTTTGGCAGGATATGTTCTATAATGAGTAGTAGTGTTACACATGGTGGCGGTAACAGTGGTGCTGATGGTTAGTTAGCAGAAGAGGGTCTTAGTTTCGCAAGCGCCCGCTACATTTCCGCTCGACGTGCCAGTGAGCAGGTACAGACCCTCTAGTAGAGCAGTGTGGGAAAATAAATTCCAGACTGGGGGTGTGAAGGGCTAAGTAACTTCAATCGTCCGTCATCTCTAGGGTTTGGAAAACAGCCCCAATGAAATCTTAAGCAAACTTGAGAGAACAGGATGTGTGTTCGTCATCTGTAACACAGTGTAGTTTTTACAACTGTGCAGATTGCGAACAAATAACAAGCTTGTAGACTAAAACCTCAGTTGTTCTTGTATGTCATGGTGTGGCCTTCAGAAAAATGCTTCAGTGCTTTGATTTACATTTAAAAGTAATTTCCAGAGGCATCAGAGTGATTAGTCACACGGTATTTATGGTTCAGGTGATGCAGGTGGTCGTTGCACTGTAAACTGGGTTAGAAGGAACTTTTTTACCTTTGAAAAAATAAACACTGCACCTTGAAATGTTTTCACTGCAGTAGGAACAACGTGGGTAGGTTTCTAAATAACTCTGATGGAAATCGGGTTGAACGGGAAGTCACAACCAGTCAGTGTCTTTGCCTTATTCATTTAGAATGGAACACATTAGTTCACATTCAGCAATAAAATGGAGTTATGGCAGGAGCAATAGGATTTCTCACCTCATGAAATGGCTTAACTGAACCATTTTGGAATAGAGTGCTAGTAATGTGCAGTGCTAGTAATTGTGCTGAGCCAAGCATGGGAATGTAAAGTTAACAAACAATTGAAAAACAGAACAGAACATTCTATTCTTTCTTTCCAGACGTTTAGAGATGGTGAGGAATTGCACAAAAACCAAACCCCACTCTTTAGTTTTTTTCATTCAATATTCTGCTGAAAGATTTTCATGCTTAAAGAATATCCTTTAGGCTTACTTAAAATACTGTATTTTGGAACCATTGTAAAAATTTCAGGGTCAGAGGCCCATTTACTGGATATTTTATCCTAAGGCTTTTTTTCTTCACCTTACCAAACATTTTTAGGGAGTTTTTCTCTAGTGCCTGTTGCCTTTGGCTTGATTTCTATGGCTCTAGGCTCTTATCAGCATGAAATAGACATATGTTTGTACTATGATCAATCAAATAGCATTTTAACTCAAATGATCGGCTTAAAACAAAAGCTTGCGAAAACCAGGTTTCAGTGATGATGGGGGTCCTGCAGCATCCAAATAATGAATTACGGTCAGCACTCAGAATTTAGAAAAAACTGCATAGCTTCCATGGAAGCATGCATACAGTATGAGTCACGTTATAAGAAAAGAGCCAAATTATTCTGAAGAACAGATGGGTGAGGACTTCTTAAAAAACGCTTGAAACCCTTGGAGACTTCATTGTTTCATTGTAATCCATCTAATTCCTGTCTAAAGGCCTGGTTTATAAGATATATGCTGTTCTATGACATGCTGTAAATGTTTAATCTGTGCATCTGGATGCTTAGACGGTAATGTTATATCTAACGCTAGAGTCATGCCGGTCACGCCATGTGCACATGGCATCCTATAAATGCCCAAGTCTCATTGAGCCTTGTTGTCTGAGAAAGACCGTTTCTATGAGCAGGTTGGGTTTAAAATAACAGCTGGGGAAATCCATAGAGTGAAGCTTCTGCTCTTGAAGAAATGTGATATCTGCCAGGCTTCCTCTAGCTCTTGTTCACTGGTTACATCAGCTTTAAACATGGGTCATGTTAAAGAAAATCTGAAGGGTCTTTAATCATTGTAAAATCCCATGGGCAGGAAAAAAATGTTTCTCTTAGATGGCAAGATTAAATGTTGGCCAAATGTGGACTTGCTCAAGACCCCAGTAAACTTGAATGCAACTCCCCTTGGAGGTTCAAAAAAGATGTACTCATATTTGCCAAATTCCAAGTCTTATATTAAAACTCAAACATTTCTTATAAAACATTGATTTTATAGCTCCACATTCCTACTGTATCCCAGAAAGTGTCCAGTTTGTATCCGTTTTTATTTCTCTGATGAGACTTTAGAAGAGTTATCTCAGACAATATTGACACATATCTAAGATCTCGATGAAATCTTTAAAGCTTTGAGAGAGCTTTTTCATTTTCCTCTAGGATCTGTAAATCACAGATAACTCAGTGATTGCATTTTTAAACAAGATGTACTGAGCTATGTTTCTTGGTCAGAATCAACATCCAAATGTGATTATTTTCAGAACACGCCAATGTTTTTTTTCATTCACATAAACACCATTATTTGCCAATCTAGAATTTATTACACTTTCGGGACTGTTTCTACAGCCGGCATGCATCTTTCAATATTTTCTCCTTGTACTTTCATACTAATTCATTTTAGCATATAATAAATCAGAACATAATATTCAACTGACTATTCCATTGTGGCCACACAGCTCTAAAAAGCCACACCAGAAAAGAAGCTAATTTATTTTGTTCTTTAGCAGAATTTTAGCCTATTTCCCAGCATGTCTTGAAACATTTGCATAATGGATGAGTGTGGGTAATCGGGGGTGGATGGTTACATTCTCTCTCTGTACTCTTCCCCTAAGGCCAACAAATAAACACCAATTGCTTTGACCCGCAGTTGACCTAACCTTTGCTTGATCCCTTAAGACAACAGCAAAAACAAACGACAGCAGGAGCCGGGAAAGTGTACCCTAGCCACTGTCTTCCTTTGTGCCATGCTAGAAAGATCGAGGGCTGGATCTAGGCTACCAAACTTAGAGAGAATCAGTTGCTATGGCTACAAATACACACACAAGTATGTGATGACGCACAACTCCTGCTGTGATATGGTCGAACGGCACCGCCTGCAATGATGCGAAGATAAGCAGGTGACTTAGACATTTCACTGAGCTCAAATACAGGATTTGCCAAAAAAATTTGTTTTGTATCTTGCGCCATTTCTGTTCTTGTTGTAGAGTAGTTGTTTTATAGATATGTGGTTGCGAAGGTGTTCTGGTTGGGTGTTGGTAGGTTATTGCTAGGGTATTCTGGTTGTTAATAGGCTATTCTAGGTAGTTGCTTGGTTCTGGGTGGTATACAGTAGTCAACATTTAAAGTGGATCAAAACCTTTCATCAAAGTTGTCCTAAACCCAAAACAATACTGGTTCTTGTCTTAGGACAACTTTGTTAAACTTTTTGATCCACTTTAAATACTGTATACTGTAGAGCATTTCTCAGAGGTTCTGTTTGGTTGCTTACTAGTAAAGTAAAGATAAAAAAGTTTGGCCACTTGGTAAAGCATCATTAATTAAATTATTTGAGATATTGGTTGGGGAGTCACATTTACAGTTATTTGTCAAATTCTCACAGTCAGAATCAAGTCATTTGAAAGGGAATCTGTGTGATGGTAATTTTCTAGAGGGTGGATGAATTCCCCATGGACATTTTTGGTTGGTCATGCAAATTTTCCACTTTGAGCAATATAAAGCTGCTTTGTTTGAAAGTGGCTTCTACGTGAGCTGTGCTTTATACATCGCTAACTACTGGAGGTAGACAATTGCCCATTTTTTTACATTTTGGTAATGTAATGAGCAATATTAATATTGATGCTTACTAAAATAAACATTCCCAAATGTGAGATAATAAGATGGGCTATTTTCCTTATTTCCTTCTCAGAAGCCACTTTTGAAATGGCAAATAATGAATAATGCCTCTTGATGTGTCTTTAATCTTGGCATGTCTGCTGTATAGAGAAAGTCAACTTCACAGAAGCTGAAGACATGATTAGTGGTTCTAAAGTATCTTTTAAAAGACAGAAACCAAGCCACCACACAGCATGTGTAATCACTTTACACAACTTTGATTAAAAAAAAAAATCACTCTATCAAGATGTATTTTCTTTGATTCATGTAGCTTAACTGTGAAACAGAAAGACTTACAAAACCAGAGGAATCATATTAAGGGAGTGTGCACCCTGTAGGGCAGTAATGTGTGTTAATGGAGTCCACAGAGAGTGCTTAATGCAGTATAAGCAGACATTCAGTGCAGACAGAGAAGTCACTGTCCAACACTCCGAAGAATTTCATTCTCCGCCGCTTGATGTAGGAACACTGTTTTTAGAACTGAGGCAAAAAAAAATTGTGGAAAAAGCAGTTTGAACTTTTAAAAGATGGCTATTTTGAATGTAGTACATAGTCTGGGCCGACCTGAGGAGACAGTGTTTGACAGCTCAGTGTGAACTGCTGAGGTCCAGAGGAATGCTGCTTCAGACAGGGAAGCTGTTTCTTTTCTCAGAGTGGTGCCTTAAAAGTGTTCCTGCGCACACAGTCTGGGCCGTCTGTGTAAACTCTCAGACTGCACTGGAAGGCCACCGTAATACACTCAGAACATCTGCCACACAGAACACTCAAGTCTCAGTAGGAGAATCTGAGTCAAAGAAAAAGCCAAAGAGTCTTTAAAGAAAGTATTTTCTCTACTATATGACTGGGAAACTAGAGAACACACTATGTTTTGTTTGTGGCCCTCTCAGCTTATCTTCCGAGCAAAGCTTGGGGCTCTGGAGACAGAGTATGTTTAAGAAAGCTCTCAGCCTACAATAACATGGCCTTTCACACTTTTTTGGTCAGCTCTGGTGGGTCGACATACATCAGGTGGGTAAATCATACTGGGGAATGGACTCAGAATGAATTGTACTTGCTAATAGCATCCTACACCGCATACTGTGTGCACGGTATAATTCTCCATCTGGTAAGCCATTCTGATTGCTTAATTGTGGAGGACAACGCAGGTATCTTTTTGGAAATGTACAGCATCACTCCAAAACTAAAATTACCCAGTGTTTCTGCATATCTATTTATGGGTATCTACCTATTTTCATCATTTTATTGCTATTTGTTGAATTGCTGATACTATAAACAGTATAAAATGACAGTTTTTGTGACAAAATAGAGCGTTTTTTTTTTTTTTTTTTTTTTTTTTTTTTTATAATAGGACTAATTTGCATAGACGGTAAGCATGTTTGCTTTACTGACTTACTAAATTTACATGTTATGTATGGTACAGGATTATAAAAACACAGATTGAAACTTGATTTTGTAAGTTACTTCTAAGTTAACTTCACAGCAGGGAAAAACTGGCATTTAAAAAGGTCTCAGGACTGCAATTTTAGCATTTATTGCAGAAGAATAGGCTTTATATTACCTGTATAATGTTTTTTTTTTTTTTTTTATAGTTAAATATTTATAAATTAACACCAATATTTACTGCACTACAAAGTCAAACTTATTTCTCAAATGCGATAACAGTGGATTCTACAGCTGAGGATCTGTAATTCCAAAACTTTTTTTTCCCCAAGTAAGACAATGTGGTACTGCAGAATTACTGAGATCACAATCTTGCATTTTTGTGTCCTTAAGGGAAATACTTAAGCCCCTCACCAGATTTCTGCAGGGGAATTGTTTTAACAATTGCACTATAAATTAACTTTAGAAAAAGTAATGACCACTGACTGTTTTACAATCAAACAAACAGTTAATAAATAATCAGCTATAACATCAACTAAATCTATTTCAAACTAAACTAATTTGAATAAGTACGCCGAGTAACAGGAGCAAATAAGACATATGCTAACAGAGATGATCTCACTTCAGGCAGTTCTGGGAAACTTGAAAACACTACTGAGTCACATAACTGACCTCATTAGGCGGTCTGATCCCTCAAATGCCAGACTCTACCACCCCTTCATTCATACCGTAAGTATGTCACTGCGTTTCTCCAGCAGACCAGCACTTCCGAATTGATGTAGTGAGTACTTTGTTCTGCCCGCTTAACATGAGCATGTTAACACAATCTCAAGCAAAATCGCCAGAATCAACTGCCACACAAATAACTAAACCTCAGACCTACGCCTCATTACACTGTGGAAAACAAAGGCCAATACTAGATCTGAAGAATTTTAATGTAACCACAGACAGCTGTGACTTGACAACGCAACACTTATATGTAGATATTCCATAACATATTTTAAATCTTTGAGTCTGTAGCCAGGCGACTGGCAAATGTGTTATCACTTAGGCACCAGAAACCAAATTTGAAGGCTGGGCGCAGAACAAATTAGAGGAAAAGGCTGGCGGGGTTATTGTAGACAGACATTATTTCAGCTGTCCACAACTAAACTAGAAAAGCTTTCTCTCTTGGGGCTTGGAAATTTCCTTGATTGTTTAAACATGCCCCCGTGTCTATAACCTGAGAATCTAGTAGTACACTGGAAAGGGGGGGTTGACATCGATCGCACCACTCCAGCGCAGCTGTAAATGCCTCTAGAATGGAACACTGCATGACGTCGTCAGCATCTGGACTAATATGGGCATGGCCACAATAGTTCAGTTGAGGATTTAACTTACCAGTAATTCTTGTTTATTTTTTCTTGGCTGGAAAAACAATCACAAGTATGAAGACCAGACAAAAAGAAGCAGGTCATTTGGTTGACATCACCAAAATTGTGCCTGCCTTGGCCTAATGCTCACAATTACTGTGGTCACTTCCCGTGCCGAGCTGAGTTGAGTTGGAATGCTGCATTAAACAAGCCAACTGAGCAACAGCTTCTGTTTGATACTGGAAACCCTTGTAACCTTGTGTTTTAAAGACCACACACAGTTATAGGGGTTAAATAAGGATATGAAATACAAAGGCATGCTATCACTGTTGGTTATTGTTTGGCCGTGTTTACACTTGGCAGATTTGGTTTGATTAAAACAAACTCTGGTGTAATTGTTCTGTTAGTGCACTGGTCATGATTGACTGAAGTATAAACACAACACGGACCAAAGACATCTACACAAACCAAAAACAGTACGTAATGGCATGCAAGCTTAAAAAGGACAGAATGCTCAAGCAAACCTGGTTCTTCTTGTCATAGGCGTTATGTTGTTCGTTAGAGTTCGGTAAAGCAGATCAGTGTGTGCAATGGAGAAATTCCTGGTTTTGGTTTTGACTCCTTTACACTTTTTATAAGTTCTTTGTAAAAACACAGCTATGTGTACATACATACAACGAGCACATTTAGTCCAGCACAAAGCTGTCCAGTCAGATTGGGGTATGTTTATGTTTTGTATCTAGATCTGGTGTTAAAAATGACAGTGTGAATGATAAGTGAACCAGGACTAAATGTATCATTTACTTTTTGGTCTGAAACAAGAGAGCCAAGCTACAAGTGAAAACAGTGGAGTTCAGCCTCATGCATATGCCAATCATTTATGCCAAAACTAATGTATACTTTGGAATTTATGGTGCATGTCAGTTTAGTGCCACTTAAAATTCAATTAATCAAGTAGACCCAACAGCAAGGAAAGCATTTAAACTACATTTGAAAGATTTATGAAATATAGTAAGAAGTACAATAATAACATGACAGACTCACTACCTGCACCTCACAGCAATTTGCTGTTGTCCAGCTCCTCATTTGCATACAGTTGAGCTTTTCATGACTTTTGAGACGCTCTCGATTGCTTTCAACACTTTCTCTGTTCCACTATCATTTCCACACTCCCCAACATGAGCATGTTGCTCAGATCTGATAGGATTTCACTGAAAATTCAATTAACCGCTATGGGTTTTCTCAAATTTTGAAAAGCAACTCGTTCCGGACCACATGGTGGTGGACATGAATGTCCCTTGTAAGGTGGCCCTTATTTTTGGACTTTGAAATCTTCTGCTCTCACCCTCCTAGTCAACTCTCCTTTATGAGAAATGGAAATAAACCACATTTTGCTGAGATTGGACTGTTTAGGGTGTGCTTAATGACCATAACAGCATGTATTTAATAATTATATAAAACCATTAGTAAACTGTGAATTAGGTTAAAAACAAGAACACAGAACAGTATTGTAAGACTTGAAAAGTAAAATTACGTAGCCGACATGTAGCGCTGTTGCGCTTCAGTTGTTCCGAGTCCAAGTCCTGGCTCAAAGACCTTTCCTGTCCCTCTCTCTTCCTCTCCGGTAACACTTTATTTTGATAGTCCACTTTAGACATTCTACTAAGAGTAAGTAACTTGCATGTCAAGTAGTCATTAGATTGTTAGTAGACTGTCTGCTTAATATCTTCTAACACTTTTCTAAACTTCGCAAGTATATGTCAACTTATTCTACTAACCCTAAACCTAACCTAACAGTCTGCTCTGAGAGTTAGTAGAGTTGCAAATTAATGAGAATTAGTTGAAATGTAGTTGCAAAGTTACTTATAGTTAGTAGAATGTCTAAAGTGGACTCAAAATAAAGTGTAACCAAAAAAAAAAAAAAAAAAAAAAAAATTACAACACTGCTAATGAGAACCGATCTTTGAAAAATTACAATCTTATCTAGATCGCAATAACAATCCGACATGTGCTTCAGCTGCAGAAACTGCAAAGAGTGACTTCCAATAAAGGAACAAACAACCCTGATCTAGTGACCATAATATCATTAATCCCACCAAAGAACATTGTGTATTTTCACTTAGGAGAGAAAGAAAAAAAATGGCCAGATGTATTGGCTACACCCCAGTCCTTAATAATGGCCTGTCTTTATTATATAAATATGCCTAACAATAGTTTTGGATATTAAAATGTTCTCTGAAATGCTCTTCTGTCTATGCTGAAGTGTCCCTCAGACCTCATAGTCAATCAAATAAAAGTCACAGGCACATAAATGCTTGTTTCTGACAAATCTGATCAGCTGCCTGCAAAACCTGATTAGAGAATAAGTAAGACCATAGACTAGAGAACAAAAGGTTGTGGCACAAAGTTTGGATGTGACTATATATCTGTACTTCTGTTTGTCTTTTGGCTCGGATAGTCATTTAACGGTTTGACAAACACAGCCAACATCCATCTAAACTGCTTATATAAACCAGACTCCTTTAATCAAGTGTGTGGTTGACTGACACCATGTTGCACAAGACCAATTACAGGCTAGTGTTGCCAGGTCCAGCAGTCAACACTATAGACAACCATATATGTTCTCTTTTACTGGGACTCTGGAGTCATAAATCTTGAAGCACTGAAGTTCACCTCACAGGCCAATGTTTCATTGTAAAGGGTTCACAGATGTCCAAACGTGGGTGGACACTGAAAACTCACAGGAGGTGATAGCTCTCCCAAAGGCATTTGAGTAGAGACGACCTCAAGAGTCATGAGGCGGATTGTTCAGATTTAAACGCCTCAGTTTCTAGGTTATTCAGTTTGACGGATGGGTTTAAAGACTGCAATGATGTCATGCCGCAAACGCCAGAGGTTTCCTGTGTCGTTTACTCCCTTTCTGCCTACATAGAGCAATGTATTTTTCTTACTATATCTTCCCCTGTGTTTAGGACAGAATGCATCATCTAGATACCAGTAACTGTTAATGACTCTAGCTTAATTACTGTGGTACACAAAACCTCAAATCAGGGGCAATTAAGAGACCCATTTAGATTTTAATCTGCTCTGCACCTTAAATTTGGAAATTTACAGCCGGATTTCATGAGATCGGTATGGGTCAGTGGTTTAACCGACAGCATATGCTACGTGGTACATTTTAAAGTCATAATGTCGATGGTCTTATTTTGTGTGAGTGATCTGTAGACGTTATACCAAATCAAAATTTTCGTAAATGTGCTTCATTTCTAAAACAACTTTCCTTTTGACTAATGTTACCAAGCCCTATTATTTTTTTAAGCCCCGCCCCTCCAACTTTCTGGCTTCATCTGACTTTTCACAATCCAATATCTGATTGCAATCCAGGCTCAATAGAAATACATGCTTGTGGCGATGTTCTGCAAGACCGATACCGTTCAGAATTCAAATGTCAGGGGACTGTTGCTTAAAAATAATGTATCATGTTGGAAAATAACATACCCCCTACAGCAAACCCAACCCTAAAACAATGTGATGTTGTTAATAAATGTGAAAATGATATAAAAACTTATTTTCTGATGCAACCATACTATTTTATCTTCCTTCTATGGAAGTTTGTGATGTTTTGTTGATCCGTGGTTTTACAGGATTTGTACCAGGGGGCTTTGCCTCGCAAGTGCAGCACTGTTTCGCAACAACAGTAACTTTATAACAGTCAAAGTATCGATTTTCAAATCTCGCAGCATGTTCAAGCTGTTTTGAGGTCATAACATAATACTGTTAAAGGAATTGTGCAAAAATGAGGCTTAAAGGAGAAGTCCACTTCCAGAACAAATATTTACAGACAATGTACTCACACCTCCTTGTCATCCAAGATGTTCATGTCTTTCTTTCTTCAGTCGTAAAGAAATTATGTTTTTTTGAGGAAAAAAATTCAGGACTTTGCTTCATATAATGGGCTGATATGGTGCCCCGAGATTGAACTAAAATGCAGCAAAATGCAAAATGCAGTTTAAATGCGGCTTCAAATGATCCCAAATGCGGACTGTAAACAATCCCAGGTGAGGAAGAAGGGTCTTATCTAGTGAAACGACCGGTTATTTTCATTTAAAAAATACACTTAACTTCAAAAATAATTTCAAAATCATTCTACATCGCTGCAGAAGTACTGACCCAGTCTTTGCGAAGTGAACATGCAAAGAAGATCAAACACCCTTAACAAAAAAAAAGTAAAATGGCGATTTTGAAGTTGAGGGAGAACATGAAATGGGAATTTTTCGACATACCCTAACTGTTTAACTAGATAAAACCCTTCTTCCTCGGCTGGGTTTACAACCGCATTTGGGATCATTTGAAGCCGCATTTAAACTACATTTTGGAAGTTCAAACTCGGGGCACCATAGAAGTCCACTATATGGTTTTCCTCAAAAAACATAATTTCTTTACGACTGAAGAAAGAAAGACATGAGCATCTTGGATGACAAGGGGGTGAGTACATTATTTGTAAATTTTTGTTCTGGAAGTGGACTTCTCCTTTAATCAAAACTCTGGCCCTGTAAATCATAATTTGTGTAAAAACTGGAAACTGCAGTGATTTGTACATATAGGTATGTTTTTTGAGTTTTTCAAAAAATGTAGGTAAGAGGCACGTATTTCCAATGAGACTGGGTGGCATAACTGTTAAAATCACGTCCCACCCTACAATTTTTCTGTTTTCACTCAAAAATTTGTATGATTATGGAAGTAAAATGGGTCACAAATGGTATCTTAATGCCCATGCTGAATAATGCAAGCTTCATATTTATAAAATAGGTCGTGTGAAATGTCATCCACTGTTTGACCAAAGAGAGGAGGATAAACTAGTACAGACAGATTTGGTAGGTCAAGATGTCTGTCCCTGTCCCCTCTTAAACCAGCCTAAACGGGTTTGCTAATCAAAGATCAAAAGATCCAATCAGTTAAAGATTAAAGGAACAGTTGAGAATCGAGTAATAACAGGGAAATAAGAAAATAAATACTTCAATTGGCAGCAGATTTCTTTTGCAAGAACATGAAAAGAGTGATTTTTTTTTTATTTTTTTTGGTTCAATGACAAGGGATAAGGAGCTCACACGTTAGGAAGGTCCCAAGGCTCATTGACTTGTCTTGAAACGCCTTACAAATGCTTAACATGTGAAACAGAAGATTGACTTCTTGAAAACAGTACTTTAGTTGTGTTATACTAAATGCCAGATGTTACAAACATTACTGCCTCACAGATAGCATATACATATTCACACAAAATACACACCTTTGCCTTCCATTTGTGTGAAACCACAGTTATACAATACTAAAATGTGAGGTGACATATGGCTGCACTTTGGGGTTTTGCTTTTGGAAAGTTTTACCAAGTGACCTTTCTAGAAATATACTTCTCAGACGGGAATGCATTAGTAAAGCTTGCAATAAAATTATGTCACTCTGTTTTCCCACAGTTTGACCTAAATGTAATGCTCAGTGACCAACAGCACTAATAGAATCTGCCTGATATTTAATGTCAAGGAAATGATGCATGCAAACTATCGCTGCTTAATTATATTTTTAATTATGATCCAGAGTACACAGGATTGTTTAGAAAATGTTTGTCATTTTTTAAAGATATAAATTGCACCCTTAAACACGCATCATGCATCACTTAGTCCCAGAGCTTGGTCGATGGGTAAGGTTTATCGCCTTGTATATGCAATGTAAATGCAGTTCTAGAACTGTCAAGAATAAAGATTGCCGCATTCATGTCGCATCAAAATGATGAACGCCAAAATGAACGACATCTGTGTAGGTCATATTTTTCCCTCTGACTAGGCTTGTTGACATTCAACACTTTATATTCCAGTATACAGTAACTAAAAAAGCAACTGTTCACAAGCCATGGAGGCGTTTTAATTATTTGAACATGTTTTCTGGCTGTAAATGTTCTACCATAGCAAACAAATTACTGTACAACCAAATGGAATCCAGAAAGTAATTTAAAAACTTGTTTAAGCTTCAAAGAAAATTAACTCATTATTGTGTGCATTAACTGTGTGCTTTTCAATTTTATAACATTTTAGTTATTCCACTAGACGACCATACGCATTGCAGATTGAACAGCATATTGTTATATCTAACAGGCACACATGCCCCTACAGCATGACTGTGTGAAAAAATGTGTGCCTGACATCCCTCACGTCCCAAGGTGTGCAGTAAGGGAAACCGGGACTAGTTGTCACTTTTTTTTTTTTTTTTTTTTTTTTTTCCCAGTGAATATTTCTCAGAGTAAGTTATTTATGCAAACTATTTTCAGTATAGACACAAATCTTTAAGGGCTACTACTACTACTAAATAACTAGCTAACTAAACACTGAACATTATTTCCAGCATTCTAGCGGGACATACTGTCACACTCCATGAGGTAACCTGCCATTAGGCAGTCTATTGTGTGTTATGTTTAATTTAAAACAATTAGCATAACAAGTAAAACAATTCTGAAACAAAAAATAAACTCCTTAAACATATTTTTTTTTTTTTTTTTTTCGGGGTCCACAGAGATTATAGCTAATTAAAATGACAACTTACCCCAAATTACACAGATGACTCTTGTTTAAATACAGGCTATGTCAGTGAAGTGTGTTCACATAAAATATTTCACAAAAATTATATTAAATCACAGTTTTCAGAATTTATACACAAATAAAAATGTCCTAAAATTTCCGCTTGTGACAGCTTCCCCATGTGACTATAGCCCTGGTCTCCCATAAATGATCGAGCAGCACAAGGAACAGTATCATTTTACAGTAATTTTCAAATATTAAAGATCATTAATGTTCATTCAAATAAACGGCATGGATTTTCTTTTATATTTTCAGGTTATGAATATTTGAACACACACCTACTGATCGGTAAATTACGTTAAAAAATAAATAAATAAATAAATATCATAATACGCTAATAATTAAATGTTACCATCACATTAGTTTACTGTTCAGATCATTATTATTTTATAACGTTTATAACGGCTATAACGTGAGCGTTCTAGACTAGTTGCGTCGCGTCGCGCCGCGCCGCACTCACTGTGAATGACGCAGCAGAGCGCGCTGTCCCCATTGTAACGGACTCTTACCTGTTGGAATATCCTTATTTCTCTCCATGCTCAGGGAATAATGAACACAGGACATCAGGGTTAAAATAAACGCGTAAAAGCACCAGTGATGCCCCATCGCCGCTTCGGTGAAGTCCTCGGAGACGATGTGAACGAACAAGTTTGCGAAGTTGTGTGTGATTCTGCTGGTCAGCGCACGATCAGTCCGAAAAGCCCCGGGGTCAACAATAAAAGCTCTGTCGTAGATCACCTAAGTAAAGTCATTTCTATTGAAAGTCAGTAGTAATAAACGCGTTGATTAGTCCCTTAAGAACGAACTGACTGTGATGGTGCCCTCGATGTTCCCCAGACAGGGTGACAGGAGTGAGTGTGATTGAACAAGTACAGCTGTGTTTGAGCACCCCTCCTCCTGCAGTCCTCAAACACGAGCTCAAATAATGCCCCCCCTGCACCGCCCTCATTCACACCCAGACTCACACGCTGCTTTCACTGTAAAAGAGGAAAAAATCAGCAGGCTTAAAGTGAAAATTAGCTGCCTTAAGTAAAATGCCAGTGCGTCTGTTTAAACACGCGGTAAAGTCATTGCACTTTTTGACTGCATCTTGTAGAAATTGCAAAAAGAAAAATGCCTGTGGCAAGTTAAATGGATGGAGAAAAAGTAGATGTTAGAATAAATAGCTAAAAACATTTGTACACATAAGCTGAATAGATAATATCACAAGGTCTGTGGCTAAAATAGGTCAAATGTAAAGCAAAGATAGTGAATAAAACTGAAAGGAAACATTGCATAAAAAAGTCCTCTTTCAAATGTCAAAATTTTGGGTTAGGGTTAGTCTATAGAATTTACAATTGGTGTAATCAGTAGAATGGGAGCAGCGTGGCATCATATAAAACAAATGTAATGTATGTGTGTGGTGGGTGGGTCAGGTTTTCCATACATGGTGCACAAAATGTACCCACAAGGACCATAAAACCTGAAATCACCTACACTGGAGTAGCCAACAGTCCTTATGAGAAAAAAGGCTTAATAAACATATAAATATAAAATGTTTTAATTGAAAAATAAACTGTTTAAGGGTTATATTTATGTCAGAAAATGGCATTGTCTTAGTGTAAAAAGTATGGAAGTAAATATAAAGTTCTAACTGTAATTTTTACTTTTTACTTTGAAGTGCCAAGTAAATACAGCAAATTTTGATTTAGTTTTAGTCATATTTTACTTGTCTGAGTTGTTTTAATTTTAGTCTAGGTTAAGTCGACTAAATATCATACGATTTTAGTCAACTAAATCTAAAGTCAATTTAGCTGTCTAAAATCGAATGGGTTTAGTTACAGTGCAAGCATTTCTCAAAAATGTCCAATCTTATATATGTTTAATATTAAGGTTTTATCATGATAGACACATATTTAACTGAGGTGACACACAACATGCCTTTATACTAAAATTAAAATCACCATAAAAAACCAAGAACATGGTCTTCTTTCCAATGAAATGCCAATGGATGAAACCAGTCAGTATCTGGTGTGACCACCATTTGCCTCACGCAGTGCAACACATCTCCTTCGCATAGAGTTTATCAGGTTATTGATTGTGGCCTGTGGAATGTTGGTTCACTCTTCTTCAATGGCTGTGCGAAGTTGCTGGATATTGGCAAGAACTGGAACACACTGTCGCATATGCCGATCCAGAGCATCCCAAACATGTTCAATGGGTGACATGTCCGGTGAATATGCTGGCCATGCAAAAACTGGGATGTTTTCAGCTTCCAGGAATTATGTACAGATCCTTGCAACATGGGGCCGTGCATTATCATGCTGCAACATGAGGTGATGGTCGTGGACGATTGGTACAACAATGGGCCTCAGGATCTCGTCATGGTATCTCTGTGCATTCAAAATGCCATCAATAAAATGCACCTGTGTTCGTTGTCCAACATATGCCTGCCCATACCATAACCCCACCGCCACCATGGGCCCCTGATCCACAACGTTGACATCAGCGAACCGCTCACCCATACGACGCCATGCACGCTGTCTGTGAGCATTTGGCCACTCAAGTCGGTTACTACGACGAACTGCAGTCAGGTCGATACCCCGATGAGGATGACGAGCATGCAGATGAGCTTCCCTGAGACAGTTTCTGACAGTTTGTGCAGAAATTCTTTGGTTATGCAAACCGATTGTTGCAGCAGCTGTCCGGGTGGCTGGTCTCAGATGATCTTGGAGGTGAAGATGCTGGATGTGGAGGTCCTGGGCTGGTGTGGTTACACGTGGTCTGCGGTTGTGCATCTGGTTGGATGTACTGCCAAATTCTCTGAAACGCCTTTGGAGATGGCTTATGGTAGAGAAATGAACATTCAATTCATGGGCAACAGCTCTGGTGGACATTCCTGCAGTCAGCATTCCAATTGCACGCTCCCTCAAAACTTGCGACATCTGTGGCATTGTGCTGTGTACTGCATATTTTAGAGTGGCCTTTTATTGTGGCCTACCTAAGGCACACCTGTAAAATAATCATGCTGTCTAATCTGCATCTTGATGTGCCACACCTGTGAAGTGGATAGATTATCTCAACAAAGGAGAAGTGCTCACTAACAGAGATTTAGACAGATTTGTGAACAATATTTGAGAGAAATAGGCCTTTTACATAGAAAAGGTCTTAGATCTTTAAGTTTAGCTCATGAAAAATAAGGGAAAAAAACAAAAGTGTTGCGTTTATAATTTTGGTCAGTATATATATATATATATATATATATATATAGATGTGTGTATATGTTACGGATCTGGTCGGTGAGCTGCGGATCGCTCACCACCAGATGTCACTCTCACCTGCCTTACACACATTGACTGTTGCACTACACCCCAGACTCCATTTCCCATCAGCCACTGCTCTCACCACTTGCACCAATCACGAACTGTATAAAAGCCCCGGTCTTCCAGTCACTCACCGCTGAGTATTGAATTGGTTTCCGTTCATACAAAGTGTTTCTCCTAGCTATTCCGTGTCTAGTTTTCTTGTTGTTGAACCCTCGCCTGTCTGACCATTCTCCTGCCTCGCCCATTGGATAACGTTTGGCGCTGGACTGACCCTCGCCTGTTTACGGATTATTCTTCGTTTTGCTGTCTATGTACCCATCTGCTGTTGTTCGACCCTGCCTGCCTTTGACCATGTCTATGTCTCGTCCCATTAAAGAAAGTTTGCACATGGATCCGCTCGCCTCCCGTCCCTCCGTTACAGTATACTTATATTTATTATTTTATTTTATTTTAATTTTAGGTAGTGATTGTGATCTTGTGATTGGGTCTGCGGGAGTTTGGACGTCATTTTCCTAAGATAACAGTGGCCATACTGAGATGCTTTGGCTTCACTTTTCTATAGTGGAATGAAGTGGAGACATGTCGTCCATCTTTTTTACAGTCTATGACTGATACACGTCCGATATTCTGTTTCCGTTTACTTAAGACATAATCCATGTGTTTACGTGAATACTCATCAAAACTGACAATTCAGCATCATTCTCCATTTGTGTGACACGAAAGGCTGATTGTGTGGTGTGTGAGATGCACTTTCTGTGTGTGTATGCTTCAGTGTATGCGCTCAGAAAACCAGACCGAATTGAGTTATCTTTTGTTTCGTCAAATTTATCTATAACTGCAATACCATACCCTTTTTTAGGCATGGACAACTCTCATATTTTTAAAGTCAAGTATGAATCTCATCAAGTTAGTGTTTTTAATCAATTTACATTAATTCCAAAATCATAACTAACAATTTAAACAAAATATTTAATTGGCGAACTTATGCTCAGCTATTCTTTTTAGTTAACTTTTAACTATTATTGAATTATCAGCTCATCAGTCATCAAAGCGCAGTAAATATTGGAGACAAAAGTCTGATGATAAACACATTTTAACATCATGTCTGGAAAAACAAGTAAACAGGTTGCTTGAGTCCAGTGGGTGTTCATCTCGAAGCATTGCTGACAATATAAAAGTTATTCCTAGCTTACATTATAAAAACTGTTTCAGAAAATTATGAATTATCAATCGGACAGCAAAAGGCATGTAGTAGATTGTGTACTACAAAGTTTTGAAATGGTTAGAGGGTTAAAACGTGTTTGTGAATGTACATAAAAACACTAACTAGTCTTCTGACTTTTTTCACTTACAAAAGTCATCTGCATTGTGGGAACCAGGCAACAACCCCATAAGGAAATAGTGTAATAAACTTAATAAACACAATAAATATTCTGATAATGCAATAGTTAGCTAGTATTAAAACAACAGAAGTAAAAAATTCCCAGCTTGGAAAAAAACAAACGTGTTGAGGCTGCCCACATACATACTGACCACTTGATTACTCTTGTACTTATATAAAAAAATATATACATATAATTTTCCCTGCAAGCATATAAATTGAGCTCCATTTAAAATACCACAATGACACTGCAGCAGATTGAAAAGAAAGATCCGCTGTGCCAAACAAAAACTATATGGCAGAGCTGGATCCTGACCATGCAATTTATGCATTTTATTGTGGTCTCCAGCTTTCAGACATATGGTGTTTTTGCACACAGCGTTACAATGAAGTAATCTGGTTCAAGTCCAACACTCTTAATAGCCACTGATTGATGTCACTGAGGCCAGTGTATTCCCATTCATTCTTTTTACAAGATTCAATTTCACTCATGCATGTAGCTATGAGTAGTACAAGTACGCAAAATATAGGTTCACCAGAGGTTCAAGGTTCTCTGTGGGCCATTAAAAAATGTCTTGTCGCAGTGTTTGTCACTGCAGATGGTAGATGTTTCAGAGCTTAAGAGTGGAGATAAATAATGAAAGGAATGATAAATAAAGGCAGATATACTCAATACATCCCTTGACATTGCACAGCTTTGTGAGAGAGGGGGGTTTGTTTGGACATGTTTGGGGGATGGAAGTGTGAGCTACTTGCATGAACAGCTGAAATCACTTCTGTATTACACTGTGAGAAACACACCGGCTTTGCATTCATCTGCCACATGTGGTTTTGGTTATTTACTGAGCGACAATATAGATGTGAGCATGTAAATTACATATGTTCTGTGTGGGCAGTCAGATATACAGTATGAGATTGCTTTTACAGTGTAACAAACTCTGAAGTGAAATGAAGTGAAGTGAAGCTAATGGGTAGGTTGATTCAAAGAGGCAGAAGACGATGATTCAGAAAAGTCTGAAAAATGTTCACTATGAAAAATCAGTAAAATAAAATCTCAGTTTAAATGATAAGAAAAGGCTAAATAAAATATCCTAACAATAAATAAACATAGATAATAATTTAAGAATAATATTTTGCTAAAATGAAACAAAACATATGTAACAATTATTTTTAACAAAGCATATTAGTTATATTTTGTAAAATATTAAATATAGTACTTTTTGTGCCTTTTAAGTGTTTTTATTATTATTTTTTATTTTTTTAATGTATGTTACATACAGTTTTCTAAACTCTAAAAAATGTATTTTATGCATACCTAAATGCAATGTAAATTTATATATATCACATACAAAATAAAACTTTGACTTTGCCTATTAAATGTGTGTGTACTGTGTGTAATTATTATGCGTATATAAATACATGTAAATATTTTAAAAATATTTACAAGTATATGTATTTATTATAAGTAGTATATGTATTTATTATAATTTTTATATAATTTATATTATATATCAAAAAAAAATGTACATAACATATTTCTCTTAAATATATACATTAATTTGTTTGTATTTATATATACATAATAAGTACACAGTACACACGCATTAATTAGGCAAACTCAAACTTTTACTTTTTTATATATATATATATATTATATATATATATATATATATATATATATATATATATATATATATATTGCATTTAGGTAAGCATAAAATACATTACTTAGATTAAAAATGTATGTAAAATATATTAAAAATAATAATAATAATAATAATAATAATATACAGTCATGTAAAAAAGTTAGGACACCCTATTGAATCCATATCCGTATCCCGTATTTTCTGTATTCCGTATTAAAAAAAAAAAAAAAAAAAAAAAAAAAAAAAAAAAAAATGAAGCCAAAATGGAAATGCCATGTGTGACAAAGTTAGGGCACCCTTACTGTTAACATTCGAATTAAGTGTGAGCACCTCTATAAAAGCACAAGCTTTGGCAGTTTGCTGGTCTGGAGCCTTCAGGTGTGTGTTAACTCAATGCCAAGGAGGTAAGACATCAGCAATCATCTTAGAGAAGCAATTGTTGCTGCCATCAGTCTGAGAAGAATAATATGGCCATTTCCAAACAATTTGAAGTTTATTCACAACAGAAACAGACACCTCTTCTTGCTGGAGTGGACGTCCCAGAAAATTCACCCCAAGATCAGACCATGCAAAGCTCAGAGAAATGGCAGACAACCAAAGAACTACACCTCAGACTCTACAGGCCTCAATGGTATGTTTGGAAGGCTTGGCAGAACAAAGCCTCTTCTATCTAAAAAAAAAAAAAAAATCATTGCAGCACAGTTTAGGTCTGCAAAGTTGCATCTGAACAAACACAAGTCTTCTAGAATAATGTCATTTGAACAGACGAGACCGAAGTGGAGATGTTTGGCCATAATGCACTGCGCCAAGTTTGGTGAAAACCTAAAGAGCATATCAGCACAAACACCTCATACCAAAAGACAAGCATGCTAGAGGAGGGCTGATAATTTTGGGCTTGTTTTGTAGCCACAGGACCTGGGCACCTCACAGTCATTGAGTTGGCCATGAACTCCTCTGTATATCAACGTATTCTAGAGTCAAATGCGAGGGCATCTGTCTGACATCTAAAGTTGGGCCAAAATTGGGTCATGCAACAGGACAATGAACCCAAGCACACCAGCAAATCCACAACAGAATGGCTAAAAAGAAAAGAATTAAGATGTTGCAATAGCCCAGTCCAAGTCCAGAGCTCATCCTGACTCAAATGCTGTGGTGAGAGCTGTGCATAAGCAAATGCCCACAAAACCTAAACTGAAACAACTGAAAAAAAATAAATTGAAGCAACGTTGAAAAGAAGAGTGGTCTAAATTGCTCCAGAACGATGTGAGAGACTGATAAAGTCACACAGAAAATGAATGTTTCAAGTTATTGCTGCTAAAAGTGGATCTACAGGCAGTTGAATAATAGGGCGTCCTAACTTTGTCACACATGGCTTTTCCATTTTGGCTTTATTTTTGTTAAATAAATAATGACACAGTGTGATGTCATGTGAAGATGTTTATCTGAGGATTTATTTTCCAAGAACTGCCAAGGACCAGATAATTTTTTATTATGTCCTGATACAGAAAACCATGGAATTCAATAGGGTATCCTAACTTTTTCACATGACTGTATATATAAGATTGTATATGATTATATATTTTATTATTATATTATTTTAATATTATTTGCATAAAATATTATCATAATGAGATATAAATACAACAACAATAATAATAATAATAATAATAATAATAATCCATCCTTCATTTATTTATTTATTTATTTATTCATTTAATTATTTATTAACTCATTCTGAATACTGAAATATAATAATACTAAAATAATAATATTAAAAAGTATGGTTTCTATTCCAGGCAGTATCTAGTGATGTATCTGGTGAAGATCCCCCAAATAGGAGGAAGAAAATACAAGTGTTTCTTGTCGTAATTTCCTTTGACATTACTTTGAAGAGATGTCAAAGTCTGTGGGCAATAAAGACAGTCATGAATCTCCATCTATATTTCCATTTTGCTAAAATGTCAAGTACGTCTAATTTTGATGTGCATGACAGAGTCAGGCAGTTGTACAACCAATAAATGAATCAGGACTAAACATTTTAACAGACCTTTGGACCCTTTGTCTTGAATCACACAGTAAGACAATTTAAAAGTTTCAGCCCACCTAGTTTTTTTTTTTTTTTTTTTTTTCCCCATGTGCATGGAGCAAACCGAAAATAAATATACGTGTCTTTCTGTGGTACTGGAAGGCCTGGCAAATGGTTTCTCGATTATGATGATGAGTCAGCCATCCACAATGACATGATCTCATAGACCTGATGAATCCTTTGCTATAATTACTTCCAATAATAGCTTTTTTTTGTTTCAAATGCGTGCCTTTGATCATGCCACTTTGCGTTAATTACAAACTGGCAACGACAGAAGACCAGTGCCTCTTGATAGACTAGGCTCTGCCAGTCTGACCGCCTCATTTCCACATCTGTGCCCTGGTTTGAGTGAAGTTAAGACGGGAAATCCCGCACTTCAGCCAAAATCATGAAGGGAACTTGACCTCCAGGAAAACACATTTGTCTTCCTCAAGAACCCATCATTCATTTGGGTGGAAAGGGGGCAGTCTATGCATCCGCAATGGTGTTATTTGCAACATTGAAGACAGGCAGATAACAGTGTTGGTCATGGACATTTCAGAAAGAAAGCATATAGGGCAGAATATATACAGTCTGTTGACCACACAAGTAGGAAACTTAATTAAGGCTATCCTTAGTAAAAACAAAGTGTGCTTAATTGCATGTACACAATGTAGCATACTTAAAATCAATTTTTCTTTATATAAAAAGCTGTAATTACAGATAATAGTATATCAGTTGAATAAAATGCTACTTGGTGTACTCAGTATACTTAGTGTACACGTTCATGACCGTTTCTAAACATACTTTTGCACTCTATGCACTCCGATTCAAAACAGTTAGGGTATGTTGAAAAACTCGCATTTCATTTTCTCCTCCAACTTCACATCACATTTTAAATTTTTTTGTAAAGGGCGTTTGACCTTCTTTGCACGTTCACTTTGTAAACACTGGGTAGGGACTTTGGCAACGATGTAGGATGATTTTGAAGTTGGAGGTAAAAATGTAATGGGAGTTTTTCAACATACCCTAACTGCATTGAACAGGAGTGCACAGAGTACGCATGACCATCACAGAGCTAGACAATGTGAGCATTTGAGGTTAAAACGTATACAAATTGTACATTTGTACAATTGTTTACATTTTTTTTAGAAAATGATTGTTTTGCTAGATAAGACCCTTCTTCCTCGACTGGAATCATTTAGAGTCCTTTGAAGTTGCATTTGAACTGAATTTTGGAAGTTCAAACTCACGGGCACCATAGAAGTCCACTATATGGAAAATATTCCTGAAATGTTTTCCTCAAAAAAAAAAAAAAAAAAAAAAAAAAAAAAAAAAAAAAACATTTCTTTGTAACTGAAGACAAAAGGACAGGTCTGTCAGGTCTACCAGTTAAGTGCTTGTGTTTGTTCCTGTGCCTATTGTGGATTTACCGTGGATTAAAGACTGTTTATGTTTATTTGTGCCTCCTGCGTGCTTCCTAAACAGTGTAATGTGAGAGAAGACCTGACCGAAACAGTTACCTCTGTGTCCACCATCCGTTTCTGTTTTCCATTTTTTTCCCCCAGTGTTTTTTGTTTTCGTTGTGTTTCCCCATGGATCCCCTGGCCACAATGCTCACCTCCCTCACCCACAAAGACCTTTGTACCCTCTTGGAGAATGCCGTTGAGTTCGCTGTTTTAACGTCGTTTGACGCCTAAGTCACTGTTCTGGATTGAAGCGAATTACAACCTAAAAGGGCTCCTGTTTCCAAGTCAAGCCCTAAGAAAGATTCTGTTCCTAAGGGCATCCCCAAGAGGCCAGAGTCTCACAAATGCCAACCCTCCCACCCGCTCCTGCCTCCTCCTCCACTGTCGTCTGGCAGCCCTTCTGCTCACCCTCAGTACTCCATCTCTGGCTCGCGATGGGCTTGACAGTATCCATTGGCGTTTCGACTTGAGGATCCCTTGTATTGCCTCCAGCCTCAGAGTCCAGGACTCCGCATCAGCCCACTGACCCAGCAGCTCCACCATGGTTCCTAGCTCCCTCCTCTCTGCCGTAGCCCGGCAGTCCACTGGCTCCCCTGGGCTCCGTCGTCCCTCTGGCTCTTGACCATCTTACGCCTCAAGACTCCACTCCTCCGGCTTTGCCTCGTCCCTCAGAATCCGTCAGGCTCTATTATCCCTCCGGCTCCACCTCGGTCCTCTGTTGCTCCAGTTCCACCATGGCCTTGTGGATCCACACCTCCACATCGGTCGCCAGCACCATCGGCTCCACCTCGGCCCTCCGGATCCTCGTCACCCTGGCTCGTCAGCTCTCTGTCTCTGACCGGGTTCCTCCTGTTTCCTCCTTGGCTACTTCCTCCGTCGTCTCCAGCCTGGACTCTGTTCGTCATCGATTATGAATCCCATGCACCTGTGTTTCCCAATTACCCTGTGTATTTAAGTTTCTGTCCTTGCTTTTTGTCTCTATCAGGTCTACCAATTATGTGCGTGTGTTTGTTGCTTTGCCTATTTTGAATTTACCCCTGTGTTCCATGGATTAAAGACTGTTTGTCTTTATTTGTGCCTCCTTTGTGGTTCCTAAACAGCATAATGTGACAACTACTTTGTAAGTATGGACTACTCTAGTGTGTTTATGTTTTTTTTTTTTTTTTTTTTTTTTTTTTTTGGTGCTCTGTGGAGCTTGACAATCTCTAAGCATTAATAAAGAAAGAGCAGCATAAATATTCTGCTAAACCTGAGCTTTTGTCTTCCACTGAATAAGGGAAGCCATATGGATTGGGAAAAAAATAAAAAACACAAGGGTGACTTTTTTTATTTTAACTATACATTTTAGTGACAGGACGAGACATGGTTATACAATGCCATCATAAGTTTGACCAAAGAGGTGGTTATAAAGCAATGAAAACTGGGTCCAAGGAGGGGCTCCATTGGACAAGTTTAGTTGTCCTCTTGGAGACTTCTTCATTTTAAGTTTAATTATACAGGGTGAGCTTCATGAGCAGTCTCTCATTAGAGTAATACCAAAAGTGATCATTAGAGAGGCCAGCCTGAAATAGGATGCTTAGATATATTTATACACCCTGACCATCACCATTTCCAGGAGGATAAAGAGAGGACAAGCCTCACAAGGAATGTGCATTATAAGCAGGATTTGTATGGTCAGTTCCATGTATATTTGAAAAAATCTCGGAGGAGCACATCACATGTGGACAAGACCCAAGACAAGAGTCCAGTCATGGCATTCACTAATTCTGAAAAATAACTCAGCTGGAATTGATGACTAAACATCACAGATTTCATTCAGCTGCACTGTATCTTGAGCCAGGTCTCAGTATCCCATCCCACTCAAGACTATCTCCAAGCTTTGTTTGCACAGATGTTTGTAGGACCTCTGACTGACTGTGTGGTCTTCACATACTGATACAGGAAATTCCATTAAGTATGCTGTTTCTAGGGTCCTTGAAGTTCGTATATGTAAGCAATGACATAATTAATTTGTTTGCAAGTACACCATTCCTAAACATTACTTTCACACACCCATCAGTTAGCCTGGTGTTTGGAAACATATTACGCTCAAGTGAGAAAACTCACACTGTGTCATTTCTAATACGCTTCAACCGAACCCTATAAATCAAGGTAAAGTGCACAACATATCTGGAGCAGAGGTACTATGAATCTCTCATTCTTGTGTAGGGGTGTTCTGGTATTTTAGTATCAGCTAGTGTTGTGTATGACGGAATTCATTTAATAAGAATGCGATGGATGTGTTAGGCTATATTATTTTTTGAAGGATGATACTACTATTCACCATATGATAGGCCTAATGCAGACTTAGTCATTTAAGTGAATTGCTCTGGATAGCTTACTGTGAAGTGGGACATGGTGCTGGATAACCAGATTTTTCAGGGTGAGGAATGGGGACCTAACAACATTTTTATCATCTTATTTCCCATTGATTTTAAGGATAATAGTAAGAGTTTGAGAAAGGGTTGTTTTGGAAGAAAAGTTATTCTAGAACCAACACAACATGTTTATTCAAGAGGTTTTAGATTACATGGATATATATCCACTGACCAGCTCAGTCTCATGAGAACGCTGCCTAAAATGTCAAAGCTTTGGCTTTGTTTTCCTATTATTTTCATACTTTCATACATAAGTTAATGCCTGAAAAAAAAAGTTTGGCCAATAGCATGCATTTATTGTACATAATGTATGAGGATGGTAGTGAGCACATCAATATGAAACCAAAGTTAAAACCCTGGATTTTTTTTTTTTTCTTTTTCCGAATATTCTTTCAGTTTATTTCCCACTGAATTTAAAAGGGAAATCGGATGCAAGATTCACTTTTACATGCTGTTTGCATATAAATGTGTCTTAGCGGTGTGTGGACACAGCCACCCTACAGTGATAAAAATTTATTTATTTGTTTTTATTCCCAAAATACCTAAACAGTCTTAATTATCAAGCCATTTCGATTTTCTGAGCATAATGTCATATTGCTCTAGCCCTGCCCACACTGTAAAAAAAAAAAAAAAAAACACAATTTGTTGAGTTAGCTTAAAATAATTTGTTACCCTGCTGCCTTAAAATTTTGAATTCAGTCAACTAAAATAAGTTTAGTCAACTTGAAATGTTAAGTTGTACTAAGTAACAACTTAGATATTTGTTTTTGCTAAACTTAACAGATGGGTAAGTAACCCAGCTGCCTTAAAATTTTAAGTTGATTCAACTCAAATATCTAAGTTGTCACTTAGTATAATTTAACATTTCAAGTTGAATTAACTTTTTTTGAGTTGACTGAACTTAAAATTTTAAGGCAGTCAGGTTACAAATTATTTTAAGTTGACTCAACAAATTGTTTTTTTATAGTGCACGACCTCTGACGGACTATCCCATATTAGCATATTTCCACACTGTGTCAGCTGTAGAGACAATGTCTCGTAAGCAGTGTAGGTGTTTTGTAGCTGGATGGAAAAGTGAACATAAGAGTCTTCATTTTCTCCCAACATCAGAGCATGATAATTCATATGCATTTTACGTAAAATGTGGTTCTACAAAATGTACATTTACTTATGTTTTTCCAGAAACTAAAACGTATAATACTGATGTTTTTACAGCACCTAAACGTACAAATACTTACGTATTTTCAGCATTTAAACAAACAATTCTGACGTATTGACGACACCTGAAAACGAATCCTTATGAATGTTGAAGTTGTGGCATTAATTTAATTAGTGTTCTTTTTATTTGTCATACCAATGACCTTATGTTTTCAATTGCATTATTAAATTGTTAATCGTTTATTAAATGTGAAATTATAACATTTCATTCTGTTCTGCGTGATTTCTGCTACCCGCTCGTTTCCAAGAATAGACTACTTCAATTACAAGACTACACTTCAAACCCTTAAATGAAATAACATTGCTGCAATCATTTAACCATTCATGTAATATTAACGTGATGGGAAACAAAAGGCGTTTTCTCCGTGTAAACTGTACGTTTTGGCATCAGTAAAAAACGTACAAAAATGTACGTTTTGTGCCTCTATAAACATTACCTATAAATACCTACGTATAACAATGAGACCAGGCTGGATTAACATATGTAGATGCTGGATGAAGCCAAGGTACTGTCTAGGTCTGTTAGTCTATTGTCGAATATATTTAATGAGAAAAGTAATGAATGTGTTAAGCTGTATTAATTTGAGCGATGATACTATTAGAGTTGAGGTACTTGGACTGACCCCATTTATAAATAAATTCGGGCACACTTGGGTGAACTTGTATTCAAACCTGACATGGATTCAGACCCATTTTTATGTATTTATTTTTTAAACCAAGTACAGTCAAATCCAGACTAGGATGTTTCTGGTCACCTAAATATATTGCCTTGTGTGGCATACTATCTATTTCCCAGACATGTCCTGGCCTGGATTTCTAAAATGTCTCAATTTTGGCTTTGGCCAATTGCTTTCATAATTGCTGAAGGTAATAGCTGAAAAGTATTTTCAGCAGAGCCAAAACCCGGACATTTAAGGCAGTTTAGAAATCCAGGTCATGACATACTCCGGAAAAAGAGGACATATGGTCACCCCACCTAAACTAAACTCAGCAGGCAGATCTTATGAAAAAACAAATTACATCATAGAAATTCACGTGAATTTGCTGAAATGTATAATAGCTACAAATGGTCATGATAGTTAGTTTTAACACTTCCAGGGAATGTTCCTTTTCACTGGAGGTTTACTTGCACAGTTATAATTTAGCTGCAGTGGTTTTTTGTATAGTCAACCTATAGTTTCATCTGTCTGTCCACATAAACTTGACACAACATGTAATAAAGTGTTTGAAGGATTTGCATGTCAGTCCTTTCAGAGCATGCTGTCTTTTAACAGCAAGGCCCAAAGCAGTCTGACTGACATGTATATGTACAAATACTGGATGAAGCCAAGGTACTACTGTATGTAGACCTGTTAGTCCATGTGTCTATTATGGAATTAATTTAATAAGAGAAGTGACAGAAGTTGAATATGAAGGATCTTACTATCATTCACTCTATCACAGACATAATGTAAACTATGATGTTCTTGGTCGCCTAAATATATTGCCTTGAGCACATACTGTGATTCTGTCCAGGGAGACATGTTGCTGGATAAGCATTCGTTTTAGAGCAGATTTCCTATAAGCCAGATTTTTAAAACAACATTTTTTTTTTTTTAATTAAGATATTTGACTGATTTTACGGATAGTGGTTAAGGATTGGAAAGGGATTGTTTTGGCAGAAAAGCAGAATCAACACAAGCTTCTCCAGGAGGTTTTGGATTAGAGTTCATGAATATAAAAGCTCTGACCAAGCCAATCCCATGAGAAAGTGTAACTTTTATAAACAGTAATTTCAAAGGATGTTGCATAATTTGATTCAGACAAAAAGTGTGACTTCTTATCTTCAGGACAACAGATACAGATAAATTATACTTAGTGAGTGTTACATAATAACCACACTGTAATCTAAGTATTTTGCTAAAATAATACTTCAGCGCAAATACAACATAATTCTACCTGATCTCATGATGAAAACGTACCTGTGGGAACTTTTTCGCAAGCCACGAAATACGAATTGCCATGTATGTATCACTGCAGTTTCCAACAGAATTTTAACACTAGAGGCGGTAAAACAACAAGCACTTGTAATCATTTTATAGTACTATACTATTTCTATATACTATACTATTTATATACTATACTATTTATACTATTTCGTCATCAAAAATAGTCTAAAACAAGTCACAAGTGAGTCACTGCGAATCCATTCAAACACAGCGGTGTTTGGTTTATGAATAAACGTTTTTAAACGAATCTAGTGAGTCACTGATTCAGTTTCTCATTCATAAAGACAGTCACTTGCTTTATTCCCGAATGAATCAGCAATTCGAACAAATTAAATGAATGAAATGATTCAGTAATTAAGTGATTTGTAAAGTATCTTTTCAGTTATTTAAATCATTTATTATTTCTGCATTTAAAATTTTATATTAAAACATTAATTTATAGATTTGATTGCACTCGTGCCACCTCTAAGCCTCATTAAACACATGAAAAAAAAAAACATACAAACAACTTATGAGTTCTTCTATGCCACCTCTGTAGTGCAAATTAATTACTGATTTAATTTGATTGGTAACTTTTACTTTTCCTACTTGTTCTTATTCTGTTGTTTTAATTAGACATTTTAAAAAGCTTAAAAATATAATTTTAAAAAACTGACATAAAAGATTACATACCTTTAATAAAGTTTTACAAAGGTAAAAACAGAATTTCCCTGTAAATCACTTTAAGGAATCAAATATCACCTTGTAATGGGAAGGCACATTTTTGATCAGATTTTTTGATTATTTATTAGAAGGTGCTCCTAAATGTTTTAAGTTAGGAAAGTAAGCGTAAAGCCCTGTATAACAGATCTATACAGGTGGAGCTGGGGAAGGTGAAGGGTTTCTGAAGCGCGCTGCAACTACAGCAAGCACTAGCAGAGTATCTGAGTGTTGAGCAGCAAACTCATTGGCTGCTGATGTGAAAAGAAACCAATCAGCTGCACCATGTGATTAATGATGTGATCATATCAGATTGAGTTAGAAACTGTCGGCCTGGGCCATCTAGAGTTTCTTTGGATTTAAAGTATCGAAAAGAACAAGGTAAACTTTTTTTAATATGTGAAGTCAAGACTCAAAAATGTACAAAAAATAAGGTTTATACTACACATAAAATCTTTCCTTGGATTTGTAACTGAATATAATGACAGTTACATTTGTGGTCACTTACGTAATATATATTGTCTTGGGTGGCCTTAGCAAGTAGGACATGTTCCTGGATCAACATCCTTTCTGCTCCTGAAAGAACATTCCCCTCGACCAGATGTTAAAGACAGAGAAAGACTTTTCTTAGATGCCTAAACAGCATTCTTATCAACCAATTTACTTAAATTTTGGGGTTTATATAGTGGGCTAGGGATTGGGTAAGATGATAATGACATTTCCAAGGACCATTTTTTTTCACTGTCATAACACACGAGGAGACACAAGCCAGAGATGCTCTTCTCACACCAAATAACAACTTAACTAAACATTCAGCTGTTTCAACCCAACCCTGCTTTTAAGGTTTGACAAGTTTAGTGATGAATACTTTATTTAGACCATTCTCTCATCACAGGAGAGTCTGGTGGAGCTTCAGGAGTATGTATACACTAGTCCTTGTCCAAAAGTCCAAAAATCTAAAAATGCTGGTGTCATGCAGAGAATGAGTCCATAAGTCTTAATTCAAAATAGCACAAAACGGCCCACAAAGCTGCCTTACATAGTTTGTTGATTCAGATAGCACTCAATTATAAAGACAAATGTTCAAATCATAAAATCTGGGTCATTGCACATGATTACATACTGGTCTTGACACAGTTTTTTAGTATGTTCCTTGGAAAACGTCTTTAGCCAGAAGTAAGTACTGTTTACAGAAGAAAGGCAGGGTTTTCAAAGAGCACAGGGTTGTTTCAATCAGTCATCCGATTTTTTTTTTGTTTCTCATGTGGTAAAGCATTGCAACACTGGCCTGTAATGCTACCTGAGCAATTATAATCCATTTTAAAGACTATTTTTTTCCTTAGAAAACTTGTAACTGAATATAGTGCACACAAACCAAGCTTCACCCATATTTCACAGTAGCATCTGAGAGGAAACCTTCACATCAGCATCCTGCTTGGCAGATTGGTTTGGCTCTGTCCAGTCTTGTTATTTTGACGAAACCCTAAAAGCAAGTTTGCCTGATCTGATAGGCTTACAACTTCTTCCTTTTAATAATAAAACTCCTACAACTCTGACATTTGATCCTTCAAAAATATTTCCAAAAAACCTGAATGTAATTTCAAGTCTAAAATCCATTTTGCTCCCAATTCTTGCAAGTGAATATAAGCTCCCAGTGTCCCATTGACATGGGTGATTAAATATACATGGAAGTGTAATGGACTATAAAATATCATTTGGTACATACAAACAGTACAGATAACATTATAATGCAAAATTACAGTAAAACTACCTGTCTGAAGTGCCGTAGGAATTCTGTCATCATTTACCCTCAGTCGTCATATGACTTCCTTTCTACTCTGGAACACAAAAAGGAGATGTTTACAGCAAAATGCCTCAGCTGCTCTTCTCTATTTAATGAAAGTGAGCTGTTGAGCAAAATGTTCAATGCAAAACAATTGAGTACTTTTATGATGCTTTTATGGTGCTTTTTCTATTTTCAGTGAGAACAGCTTTTTTGTTCCATGAAAGAAATAATAGGTTTAGAAAACTGTGAGGGTGAGGAAATGATGATAGATGTTTAATTCTGGGCTGAACTGTTCGTTCTAGTAGTTTCCAGAAATAGCGGATGCTGTTATAGACTTTCTAGCTTGCAACAAAATATAAGTCTATTAAAAAAACAAGCAATCAGACATAATGAATGGCATTTGCGCAGCGTTTGCTTTGATGCGCTTGGCATTATCCTGCAGGACGCAGGATGAGAACTGAATATCAGCGCCCAGGAGGACTGAATCCTCAGCTAAATAATTCTCTTTATTGCATTCCAGATCAGAGTTAGTGCCTCATGTGTTTCCATTACGCTAATACCGTTTTAAAATGTTAAATTTCTTCACAAGCCGAGGTCAGATCAAAGCCCTGGCTGCATTGATGACATGCTTGACTGAACACTCTCTGCTAATAAATATATTTTCTTCTCAAACCCATAAACAGCTTTTGTGTGACGCACTGCCATGTTCTCTTTTCATCAGCATTCACAATTCACAGCTCATTAGGAGGCATTATTGCCGACTTGTTGACTGTAGCTTGAGGAGAAAAGTTCAGTTTTACCCCCTCCCTCCCCCCCCCTCCTTTTTTTTCTTCCCAACAAATACTGCTTTTGGTATAGGGTTTATGCAAGACACAGTTTTGTGGTTTCTTTGTTCTTTTTTGTTTTAAAGACAAATTTGATCAAAACACATTGAATTATAACTAAAAGTGACACAAATAACAGTACATTGGCTGCACAATGATTAGACAAATGTGTGTAGTTTAGAAAATTATATTTTGCACTAGATCATGTAACTATTTAAATATAATGCTGGAATTATGCACCCGAAATAAATATTTTAAAAAAGAACAACACCCTGCTAGAAATACATTCTGTGTTAGTCAGACATCAACTATACCAGGCATTTATTAAGCATCACATACAGGACACTCTTAAAAATAAAGGTGCCTTAAAAGGTTCTTCACAGCGATGCCATAGAAGAACCATTTTTGGTTCCTCAAAGAACCATTCGGTCAAAGGCGTTTTAAAGAACCATCTCGTTCTTACCTTTTTATAATCTGAAGTACCTTCTTTTGCCACGAAGAACCTTTCGTGAAACACAAAGGTTCTTCAGATGTTAAAGGTTCTTTATGGAACCATTTAAACGAAAAAGGTTCTTCGATGGCATCGTGAAACACCTTTATTTTTAAGAGTGTAATGTGTTTAAATTGCAAACCAAACTCGTAAAAAACATGAACAACACTTCGTAATTAATATTTTGAAGGACCTAAAACGTTGAGGATTTTGTGCACTTAAAGATCAACATTGCCCTCTTCTGGAGACACTGAGTACTACAAAAAATAAACTAAAAAAAGCTCACAAAAAAAAAAAATCCCATTTTTATAAGCTTATTGTCAACACTACAAATCAATCAGACAAACAATATACAAGCTAAATAAATCACACAATAAATTGACTACTACACACTTTTTTTTTTCTTTGTTCTTTTTTTTCTTCTTCTTTTTGGACCACTTTTAGCTCTTTGCAACATCTGTTAGCATGCAAAATATATTTTGGGAATTAATAAAATGAAAAGTGTTGAAAATACTATTTCACAATAAAATATAACTTTGTGTTGTAAATGTGTATATTGGTCATTCATTGCAGGTAGTACTGCAAAATTTAATATGCATAGTAGTACTGACAGCTCTTAAAGGAATAGTTCACTATTTAAATTTCAGTGTCTTCTTCACATAAATCTGTCATATGGCTTATTTTATGGTGTTTTTTTTTTCTTCTTTGCCTTGGGGTGTGGGATATGGGGCTTGACTGCTGTCCAAAAGAAAAAAAAGAAAAATAAATAAATAAATAAATAAGTAAATAAAACAGTTGCCTGCTTTTAAATTGCTCCTTTCATGTTAGAAAATGGAAGACAGTGGAGGAAAATGTGTAATATGAGCTTGAAGTGAATAGTGGCATTTTATTTCTTTATTATTTTGGGATGAGCTATTCCTTTAAATGCCATATATTTTAATCTGTTATGTATAGATATGAAATTAAAAAAAAAAGAAAATACACTTCAATCGGTACAACCAATTATATCACACACCTGAAGCTACTTCACAGTCTCTAAAAGCATCGTTCTTCTACGCTGCTGGCTTGATATTCACATGCATTCCATTGGATTTCACAGATGTATGATGTGCAAGGTTAAACATCTTCTCTTTTCACCCGTTTCCACAGAGCCGGACATTAAAACACCGTCTGCATAGCAACTAGTTATTTGTCTCAAAAAACATGAAGTCCTGAAAAAATCAAAATAAAACAAATATGTCATTCATAAGCCATACTATCAAATCATATTCTCCATACACTCATACTCACAATGAGAAAGCAGGCTCCGATCATCACTGCCTTCATTCGCACATCAAGATCCATGGGGAACTGGATCCCAAAGTTGTCGGAATCCGTGAATGCCTCCCGAAGAAGTCCTGTCCATTGTTTGCTGATCTTTCCGATGCCGACTTCATCCATGGTCAGAATCTTCAAGCAAAATTTTTAAAATGTTTAAATTCTGAGATACTAATATGTCAATCCAAATCTATGCTTATTTACGTGAAACACTGCATCTGCTGAACAACAGTTCCCCCTAGTGGGCTTTATAGACAGAGCCAAATAGACAGCAGACAAACACAAAGACAGAAAAAGTACAAATGTAAAGCTCTTCCAATTAAACACTATTCAACAGAGCTGAATTATTAAACATACATTTACAGTTGACATATTCTCCATATAGATCCTTTAGTAGTAAAGCTCAAAGCATAACTGTAGTCTAGTGATTAATCACATACTGTATATACAAACTCCGCTTTCCAATTTGCATGTATTTACTCTATTGAGGGAAAAAATTATGGAAGCTTGTTCCCACCACTAGTTAAAAAAATTAAATAAATAAATACCGAGCACAAAGAAGGAACAATGAGTCATGGCTGGGAGCATCAGACCAACCGCAACAATGAGTGTTTAATCCTTGTGGTGTTCATATTTTTGTTACTCAGCCAGTGTTCATGGGTCTGGTGGACCCGCTGCATTTTTGGGTTTTTAATTCAACACAGATTTGTTAAAATACTCAACAGATGTTTACTTCATCCCAATTACAAGCAATATAACCTGAATGTTTGGCTGATATTTGCCATTTTCCTTTGTTAGATCACATTTATGAATTAAAGTGCTACAGCCTTGTAGCAAGGCTACAGGGGCAGAAGCACAACTCACACTTACACTCACACTCTCTCAGACTCTCTCTCTCACACATACTCACACATATACACACATAAACACACATAAACACACATAAACACACATAAACACACATACACATACTAATAGCAGGCCCAGACAATAGGGGGATAGAGTGAAGTCACACAGGACCCAAAATTTTCACTCTTTTATTAGCCCCGGGTCCAGTGGACCCGAACATCCTGTGTGTAATATAAGTGTGTAGGGGGGGGTGTACAGTGAGCGGTCACTGAAAATGTGTTCTGATATATGTTCTTCACAGAAAATGAGCCAAGGCCAATGAGTATGAGCTTGAAAAAATAATTTTGCGTATCATTTTTGTTTTGACAAAGAGTCCACTTCCAGAACAATTTACTCACTCCCTTGTCATCCAAGATGTTCATGTCTTTCCTTCTTCAGTCATAAAGAAATTGTTTTTTGAGGAAAACATTTCAGGATTTTTCTCCATATCATGGACTGATATGGTGCCCCGATTTTGAACTTCCAAAATGCAGTTTAAATGTGGCTTCAAACAATCCCAAATGCGGTCCCAGCTGAGGACGAAGGGTCTTATCTAGCGAAACGATCACTTTCATAAAAATAATACAATTTATATATTTTTTTTAACGTCAAGCGCTCGTCTTGTCTTGCTCTTCCCGACCTGTTTTTTTTTTCCTGTTCATGACAGTTTGATCTTCTTTGCATGTTCACTTTGCAAAAATTGGGTCGTAACTTCTGCAGAGATGTAGGGTGATTTTGAAATGATTTTTGACGTTGAGAGAGAAAATACGATTGGAGTTTTTCGAAATACCCTAACTGTCTTGAACCAGAATACACAGAGTTCAGGGAGAGCAAGACAAGACAAGCGTTTGAGAATAACAAGTATTTAAATTGTATTTTTTAAATAAAAAAAATAACCAATCATTTCGCTAAATAAGATTCTTCTTTCTCGGCTGGGATCGTTTACAACCACATTTAGGATCGTTTGAAGCCGCATTTAAACTGCATTTTAGAAAGTTTAAACTCAGGGCACCATATCAGTCCATTATATGGAGAAAAAACCTTAAATGTTTTCCTCAAAAAGCACAATTTCTTTACGACTGATGAAAAAAAGACATGAACACCTTGGATGACAAGGGGGTGAGTACATTATCTGTAAATTGTTGTTCTGTAAGTGGACTTCTCCTTTAAAGGCATTTTTAGATCATTTTAGTGGAAATGGCTAAAAAAAAAAAAAATCACAAATACAATCATTAGTAATACGGTTTAATTGCTAATAATTTTTTACCAATATGTGGCGCTATTATCAAATTATTATGGTGCAGTAAGTGTGAGATGACAATGACGCATAAAAACTCTGATATCAATATCCCAAAGTGTTGCACAGTTATTCAAGAACAGTTTGGTTTATCGAAAAGCTTTTTATAACATTTTGCCAGCATGGTCTGAAAATTATCTGAGATGATTTTGGTGAAAACCATACCAACGGTATAGGAGGATCTCAAAAAAGTAGGTTTTCAAAGAAATTCAACTAAAAGTTTGACCAAATATAGCATAATTGGTATAATGATTATACAAGCAATCTACCAAGACCAGTTTTATAAAATAGGCAAAATTAATCAAAAACTATTAGCATTTTTTTAAATTTCACAATAAATTTTATAAAATTATAAATGATAAATATAGTTCCAATGACACATACTGAGTTTCGTAATGATGCACTAAAGAAGTATGTGAAATACATTATTTTACGAGAAAAAATTTAAATATAGAATACAGAAAAAAGTGGATATCATTCGACTCGGCATGCTGCACTGAATCAGAAAAGAATTTTATGATTTTTGGACAAACCATTCAGAAGTTTTAAGCAAAAATATATATTTTTTTTTTTCTCCTGACCAGAAGGTGGCACTTAACACTGTATGTAGCCTCGGGAGATGATTATGACGACATACCAAGTTTGGTCAGAAAACGCTAAAGCGTTGCAGAGATATAGCTTTGAATCCAATATGGCATGTTCTTTGTCAACTTCGTTCGCATGTTTGAAAAAAAGTTTTTTTTTTTTTTTTTTTTTTTTGAAAAATTCCAAATTGTGAAAAACCTTGACCCATAGAAATTTAAATTCTGGTGTACATTTGACTCGGCATGAGCATGATATAAACTATGCAATATGTAAACTCAGAATTATGAGAAAAAAAATGAGTTTATATCTTACAATTGTTTTTTTTTTTTTTTCAATTGTTACTTTCTTTACATTTAGTTCATGAAAAGTTCATGAAAAAAATCTGAATTTTGAGGAAAAAAGGTCTGAATTGTCAGATAAAAGGCTTCCATAAATGATGTACAACATATAATATAATTATGCATAAATACTTATTTATTTATTTATTTATTTATTTATTTATTTATTATTTCTTTCTTTCTTTCTTTCTTTCTTTCTTTCTTTCTTTCTTTCTTTCTTTTATATTGGAGTAAAAAGAATTTGAGAAGACTATGTGCCTAAATGCTAAAAATATGTTATAAAAATAGTCTCTTTGTTCTTTTTGTGAAGTATAATTAGTTTCGTTTTTGGTAAAACATCAGTCACAGCTTACTAGCCTAAACAAAGCTTTCAAGGAGAATTAGAGCTACACAGATACAGCAACGAAGTCATTCATTTTCAGTGAGAGTTAGCAATTGTTGTTGTCTGTAACTGTTTGATCAGTAACTGTTTGTTATACCTCAAAGTCCACGTCTGGCAGGCAGCTCCAGCCACAGAACGGGCCCTGGAGCTTGAGAACCGCCTCTCGATGCTCATTCTCTATTGTGAACTTGGGGAAGAAAGGGTGCCACTGCTGTACAACATATCCCACTGTGTTTCCTGGAGGAGCCTGGACCTCCAACTGAGACAGGAGAAATAAAGAGAGAGGAGAGGATGAAAAACAGGAATAAACATAATTGCTCCATCACTCATAAATATTGTAATATTTTCCCTGTGGTCTATTTCAAAGTGAGTGGCATCTGCAAACAAACGATGTAATTCGCAGAACTAAATTCACTTTTCAGAGACTTTTTGGCAGATCACCTCTTGCAGACAACATGGGAAGAAGCAGGACATGCATTTCAGAGGACGGTTGACTGTGATGATTTCCTGTCCGAAGTTATCAAGGACACGGATGGTGAAGGATCGCAGCGGGCCGCAGCACTGACGGGTGAGACAGTCGTTCTCCTCCACCGCGTAAAACACATTCTGACCCATGGAGTTACGGATCTCATATTTATTGTTGCTCTCAAAGCCTGCCAAAGCTGCGTGAAACATACAGAGGACTTATTAATCAAAGATTCCATATTTAGCATTAAGTTAAAAATAGGTCTAAGATGAAACTGTAAGAAACTGTTGTACACACCTTCAATAAGCTCAACTTTCTGTTTAATAAGAAGTTGATCTACCTAAAGGAAAAAGAAACTGATGTTTTAGTAATTTTATATGACTTATATACAGACTTATAAACAATTACAGTAACACTTTATATTAAGGTGTCCTTGTTATACATGTTACATGTACTTACTATTATAATAACAATGAATTATGCATAATTACATGCAAGTAACCCTAAACCAAACCCTATTCCTAACACTAACAACATAGTAAGTACATGTAGTATTTAAAGGAGAACTCCACTTCCAGAACAACAATTCACAAATAATATACTCACCCCCTTGTCATCCAAGACGTTCATATCTTTCTGTCTTCAGTCGTGAAGAAATGATGGTTTTTGAGGAAAGCATTTCAGGATTTTTCTCCATATAATGGACTCCATTGGTGCCCCGATTTGAGCTTCCAAAATGTAGTTTAAAAGCAGCTTCAAAGGGCTCTAAACGATCCCAGCCGAGGAAGAAGGGTCTTATCTAGTCAAACGATCTGTCATTTTTTTTTTCAGAAAATAACATTTTTGATACTTTTTAAGCACAAAAGCTGGTGTAGCACAGGCTACATACTACTGAATCACGTTGAAAGGTCATGCGGAACGTAGGCGGAACTATAGACCCAGTGTTTACAAAGTGAACGCGCAAAGACTAAGAAAGTGCAAGTAAGTTTGAAAACGCTGCTTACAAACAAAAAGGTACAACGATGTCCTCCTCTTAAGTTGTAGGAGAAAATAAGATGGAGTTTTTCGCCATACTCAGTACACAGACCATGAACTAATCTTTTTTCAAGTCATTTCGTTCATTTTAGCCAAATATAATTAAAATGTTACGTGTTACTTCCCTAACACATCTCCTGCTTACACAAATGTTGATCACACTACAAACAAGACAAAACTATAATGCTATAAGAAACAGAAAAGATTAATTCATTGTTTACCTTGGTCTTTAGTCTATGATTAGCTCACCTCACTTTTTATCTGAGAAGTTTTCGGGTTTGAGTCATTCGTTCATCACGTGACAGCCCAATAAGATGAACAAACGACTCGAAAAAACCTGAAGACTCCAAACAGGTGAATTAATTCCAGTACAGAACCTAATAGGATGTTGCACATGCGAGACTGAATGAATCACTCCCCGAGGCGACTCATTCTTCCCGAGTCGCATTAAAGATTCGTTCAAAAAGAAAGAATTGTTCAAGAATGACCCATTATTAATTCATAGCATCGTAGACCCGCATCCCAGAGCCTGTGCTACACAAGCTTTTGTGTTTAAAAAATATACAAATTTTTATTTTTCGAAAAAAATGACCAATTGTTTCACTAGATAAGACCCTTCTTCCTCAGCTGGGATCGTTTAGAGCCCTTTGAAGCTGCATTTAAACTACATTTTTGAAGTTCAAAATCGGGGCACCAATGAAATCCATTACATGGAGAAAAATCAACCTGAAATGCTTTTTTAAAAAAACATAATTTCTTTACAACTGAAGACAGAAAGACATGAACGTCTTGGATGACAAGGGGGTGAGTAAATTATTTGTAAATTGTTGTTCTGAAAGTGGACTTCTCCTTTAATATTACTTAGTACTTAAAAGTATAATCACACTGCAACAAGGACACCTTAAAATAAAGTGTAACCATATTTTTATGGTTATTTTTATTTTTATATATTGTTATATATTAACAAATAGACAAAAAAAAAAAAAAAAAAAAAAAAAAAACTTTAATATTCAACTTCAGACGGAATTGCTAAATTATATTAATTATATAGCTATATATTAATATTAGTATATAAATTATATATCCATATAGAATTAAATGTTAACTAACCTGTGTCAGGTATTCTAATCCCGGTGGACAACCCGGTATTCCTTGATTGGGAACCATATACATATTCATAGGATGCATGGTTGCCTTATCTTTAGAGTGAAGATGAAAACAAACAAACAAACAAACAAACAAACAAAAAATTGTATATTGGTCAGCAAGATTTTAGCACCGACTACAGGTGGGTCATTGACAAATAACATAAACGTGAACTTAAATAGTCGTGCAAATGATTTTAAATGTACAAATATTTCCATGGAATCACTTAATAATTATAAAGTCATTACATCTATATGCATACGTTTTCAAGAACTATAAAATAAAGTTTTGTGACAATAATAATTATCCCAAATATATATTGTAAGTAGAGTAACATTTAAACATGTATCCACTGAGAGGAAATACCATAACATAGAAGTCGTCTAAATCTCTACCAGGGAAACATACAACACGAATTAAATGCAAATATATATTGTATGGTCTTATGAATAGCCTGGTAACAAGAGAGAAGTATAATGCATGTAATTTCGTCTTAAAATGATTATAATATAGGAAAACGACCTAAAGAAACACAACAGTTTGTCATGCAGCAAGTGCGTTCAAGGCTGTTCTGCCTGTAGTGACTGACCAGATTTTTTCCTCATACAAATAAAAAACAAACGCGTTGTTTATAAGCAGTATGACGTTCGCGGACGCGTTAAATCTGCTGCACAAATCTGTTTACAAGATCAAAACTCACCTGCGTCTTCTTATGATAAAGAGTATAACGGGTTGACTTAAGAGTCTCGGCCCCATATTAAACACCACATACCATTGGCTGGTATGCTGCTCACGTGTTTTGAAACTCCTTTTACGTCATTACGCTTTAGTCGAGATTTCCCGGAAGCGAATTAACAAATCCTACTATGGTAAGCCCGTTGCTCATGAATATTACTTACGTGACCTATTATTCGCCCTGTAATACTAACTGATTGGCTGAAAAACAGACGTTTGTAAGCGAGCGCTTGGCAAGGCAAGACTCATAAATATTAATTTAGTGTTTAACGTCAACACGTCCTAATTAATATTTATGAGGAATGGCTTTCACCGTAGTAGGATTGAGAAAATCGCTTGAAGAACTCAGAGACTGTTGTCGAGATTATTGCCACCTCCGCAAATCATAATGAGATTTGTTTTATGAGTTAAGTGGATATACTATAGTACTGAATGTTGACCTTAATCATCCTTAATCATACACAAATGGGTGTAAAGTTATATATAAACTGTACTATTTGCGCTACAAACCATTATGTGCATTATCACAATAATAAAGTTGAATAATATGACAACAAAATAGCATTGATAATAATAATAATAATAATAATAATAATAATAATAAATAAAAATTAATTAAGTTTTGTACATTTCAAATAAATTGAAAGTTGACACTGAAAAGCATTGTGCATTCAAGGTGAAAATGGCTTATGTTAAAAAAAAATCAATGCAATGCAACAGGTAGCCTGCTGGTCAAGGTAGTCAATGGAATGATACAGTTTCAGGTGTAAACCCTGCTGTTATCATTTATAACTGCAAGAGCCAAACGCTTTTCCGCCAGGATACACTGAAAGGTTGATGAACCGATCAATTTGTGTGCAAGAGTTCATCAAAGAGGTGGGCATCCCAGGGATGGAGATACAGTTCCCTCCACAAATATTGGCACCCTTGGTAAATATGAGCAAAGGCAGCTGTGGAAATAAATCTGCATTGTTTATCCTTCTGATCTTTCATTAAAAAAGTCACAAAATTCTAACCTTTCATTGAAGTAAAACAATAGAAAGTTTGGGTGAAATCTCATTGTTATTATTATTTTTTTTTTTTTTTTTTGTCTAGTTCATGTTGGGCACAATTATTGGCACCCAATTATTGCAACATCCTTATCCCAAGATAACAGCTCTTAATTTTCTCCTATAATCCCTGATGAATTTGGAGAACACCTGACAAGAGATCAGCAACCATTCCTTCATACAAAATCTCTCCAGATACTTCAGATTCCCAGCTCCATGTTGGTTCTTCTCCTCTTCAGTTCACCCCACTAATTTTCTAAAGGGTTCATGTCAGGGAACTGGGACAGCCATGGCAGAAGGCAGAAGCTTCATTTTGTTCTCAGTGACACATTTTTGTGTTTGTTTTGGATCATTGTCCTGATGGAATATCTAAACACAGCCCATTATAAGATTTCTAACAGTGGCAGTCAGGTTTAGATTTTTTTTTTTTTATCTCTTAGTATTTGTAAGAATCAATGATGCCATGTATCTGAATAAGATGTCCAGGATCTCTGGCACAAAAATAGGCCCATAACATTAAAGATCCAGCAGTTTATTTAAATGTGGTCATGGGGTACTTTTTATCCCTGTTTGCACCAAACCCATCTTAAGTGTCTGCTGCAAAAAAGCTCTTTTTTTAGTTTCATCTGACCATAAAAGTCAGTCCCATTCGAAGTTAGTTGTACCTGACAACTATATATGCTGGAGTTTGTTTTTGGATGAGCGAGCAGGACTTCTCTTGAAACCCTCCTAAACAACATGTGGTGATGTAGGGTTTATTTTATTTTTTTAGGCTTTTTGGCCCCAAGACTCCTCCTCACCATCCATTATGATGATTCAGACACACATCCTCTTCTAGGATTTGTAACATCGTTAGTTGATTGGAACTTCTTAAGTATTGCCCTGATGGTGGAAATGTGGATTTTCAATGTTTTAACTCTTTTCTTAAAGCTGCATTTTAGTTTGTCAAGCTCAGCAATCTTGTTCTGCACATCAGAACTATATTCTTTGGTTTTACACCTTGTGATGGATACGGGAATTTCCCCTTTGTGTTCCTTATATTTATAATCCTGTGCAACAGGAAGTCATGGCTGGACAATTTCATGTTCCTAGTCAACCAGGTGTGCTAAAAAAAATGTAAATATGAATGGGAATATACTTCAGAGATATTTTACTCATATAAATTTTTAGGGGTGCCAATAATTGTGCCCAATATGAATGGGAGAAAAACATTTATTTCATAATGAGTTTTTCTCTTCACTTTCCATTGTTTTACTTTAATGAAAGGTTAGAATTTTGTGAATTTTTTGAATGAAAGATCAAAAGGATAAACGATGCAGATTTATTTCCACAGCTACCTTTGCTCATATTTTACCAAGGGTGCCACTATTTGTGGAGGGCACTGTAGATGGCAAAAACCAGCTGTGAAGTCCGGACCAGAATTTAACAGTATGCCACGTGATAAACAGACCTTATCATGACAGAGGCTCCAAAATTACTGTAACCCAAACCAAAAAGATCAACTAGAGAACCAATTTAGTCAAAATCAGTTAGTCCGTAGGTAGCTGACAGTAGTCAACCATAAATCATTTGGTGCAAGCACTCACAATTTGTACAATATAATTTACAGTATTTGGCAGTAAACTCTGCTCTACTCTCAGGATTTAAATAATAGCCCTTGCTTCTACATGAGAACCACATGACCTAGAAATGTCATAAAACATCTTTGTTTTGTAACAACTTTGTTTTCCATTTTGAATGTAGCCCACAGTTAAAATTTTGGATGGCTTAATGCTAATGTAAAGTAATATAAAATGCAACACTATTTCACACTATTTTAGTTTTGATTTTGTTTTCCTGTGATTTTCCTTGTTTCTTGTGTTTTGATCTTGAACTGTTTCCCAGGTTCTTTGATTGTTTGCAGTCTGTCCTGACCCTTGCCTGTTTTTGGAATACTCTTTAGCCTTGCCCAGTCTACTGTGTTTTGCTGGTGTTATGGCAGTAGCTTTTGTCCTTCAAATCTCTGATCTTTCAAATTGTATTTATAAAATAAACTTGTCTAATTCAAACCAAATATAACCACTCCAGTTTGAGGTGGTGCTGTTGATGTGATCTCTGCGTCTCTACCAAAATTCATATTTCACTTTGTTCAGAGTCAGACTGATACAGTACATTTGTGGTTTGCCATTTCTGTACATGGTATCTAGGGAAGATAACTCTGCAGTGGCCACAGGAGTGCAGTATTGAGCTAACACATTCATGGCCACAATCAGTGGAGAAACTTTACAATGATTGTGTGAGTGGTTGTTGCACTACCTGGGTCGAGTCCAAGGCTATACGTCAGAAAATGAGTGCACAGCTGATGTACACTAAACCACTAGCCACTAAAGAATACACATACACTATGAGCGTCACACCAAATTAATTTCTGCGTCTTGGCCAAATCACTTCTGACATCTGAATTCACTCATTTGATTTCATTTATTCCTTTAAGTGGACTATATTGGTGCAGTAATGTAAGAAATTGTGAAAGAGGGTATATGAGTAATTTCAGATGCAGCCCAAAACTGTGTCTGACTCAAGACCAGTTTGACAAAATTGTTACAAAGACCAAAAAAACAGCTGATACATTAATCCTTATGGTGTTTTCCAGTAATTTATCTATTTATTTATTTTAAATGCTAGTTTATGTTTTCACACTGGACTAAAACTTACTATATTTGGCCACACAGGATGTAGCAACTTCCCAAAATGATTTTGAACATTATACTTTTTAAAATATTTTTCCCCCCAAATTGTCATTTTTGTGGTGTTCCCTGTCAAAAAATATGGCCAAAAATCCGTATAAATTTGTTTTTATGCACAATGATACATTTACTGTACAAGCGATTTTTAAAAGGCCAGTCATTTTTGACAGGAATACCAAATTAGGTAAATGTAAGTTGGTTTTATGTCTATATTCATGTTGGTTTAAACCAGTGATTCTCAACTGGTGAGTCACGGCTCAGAAATGGATGGATGAACAAGTCTGCTCTGATAGGACAAAAGAGAATATACAGAAATATGACCCAGGCTATTCACTTGCAAAATGATTTGTGCAGTCTACAGTGGCGTACAGCTGCCTACATTTTTTTTTTTTCCATGCTTAGACTATTACCACCTTAGATACTTATACAGGCTGCATTTAACTATGACTCACGTTCAGAGTATGCAATGTTTGCCTGTCCTACATAATACTTGGTAGGGCATGATAACTTTTCAAAATTATGAGGTCAGAGAGCGTTCTATTACCAAACAGGGAGAGTGTGGACTCATGATTAAACCTGTCTGGCTAAAAATTGTCAGTGAAGTAGGCTAAAAATATATTTTTTTAAAAGCTGGTGCTGAGAATGTAGTCAATGGTGACTTTGAATCTAGTGCTTAAAGTTGTGAGAATATGTCTCTGTTTGTAGCCCAAAAGACAAATCCTGTCTCACTTCCTGGATAACTAAAAAGTTTAGTGCTGATTTAAAAAGGTCCACATATAAATAAATAAATACATACATACATACATACATAGTGGTTTTATGAGAAGCAATCAGAATTGTGTACACTCACATTAGATGAATACATATATATTTATATATATATATATATATATATATATAAAGCGGAGAAAACGGGAGAATGAGTACCTATACAGACAAAGAAGCAGAAGATCTGAAGCCGGACGACAGAAAAAACAGCTAGATACAGCAAAGTGATGCCCACGAGTAGTGACGCCCAAGTTGCTTCATTTGTTTTAGACAGGTAAGCAAATTGTTAATTTTGTATACTGCTCTGTAAAACTCACTTGTATCGTGTAATTTATATGAAACTCAGAGACAATAATGTTAATGGAAGCAAAGCATTCTAACACCACTGTGGTATCCATAAAATACCTGAAGGACAGCGATGCTAACGCTAGCTAAAGAGCTATGGAATGCACCTTAAAAGGAATAAATACTGTCAGTCATGTCGTTTTAAACCCATAGCATTTTACTTCTTCTGTGAAACTTGGAAAACATATTTTAAAATAGACTGAATCACCATAAACAGACACAAAATCACTGTGAAAGTTTAGTCCACTGTAGTCCACTACAGTCTAAGTACATGTCAAGTCGTCTGGATTCTTATAATAAATTTGTTATAGGCACAGATAGAAATGTAAGGCATCATTCACTGATAATCCTCTTTAGCTCAGATGTAATTTGTATTGCTGCACATATAATAAAGTTAATCATTAATCAGGGGCATTTTGTATGGCAGAGAAGGGCAGTCGCCACACCCTAACCCAGTCAGGTTTCCCGTGGAAAATTATCCAAACTTCATATCTCTGTTGTATTTTTTGTTATTATTTTAAATCAGTGATATTGGTCTTCTTTATGTCTGTTTGAGGGTCTTACAAATATTTTTAACCAATGAAAAGCATTCAAAAAAGCTTGATCCTCAAACTGTCAGCGAAACCTTGTAACTTCACTGCGCCTCCATTTAGAATGAAGCATTTTCTTTGCTCAGACACTGTCTGTAAAGGCTGATGTTTTTTATGTGTTTGAAGAGAGGCGAGTCTTTTGTATATTTTAAATATTCTCTGAATACAGCACTTCATCGTACAATGAAATATAGATAACTTGTAGGTTTTACTTTTAAAACTCTTCGTAATAATTTGCACTAACACATTTTAAGCAAATGTTACTGCTACTGCTCTGTACAGTCTACTTACTATTGAACTTAACACTATAAGAGAAATTAAGTAAATATTACACAGTGAATGTAATTTCACTTATAGAATTAAGTAAAATCTACTTACCCAAGTTAAGCAAATTTAACAAAGAAAATAAGTTACTTATATTAAACCATGTAAAAGTAATTAAACCATGCTTCAAAAGTGTATGTTACTTTTGTTACTTAGAAATATTATACAACAGATATCATGTAGACACCATATTTACATAATCAGTACAACAGCATTCATCCGTAGAGTAGGTTTTACTTGTACTATTTTATAACGTTTATATTTACGAGTACATCACAGAATCATTTTTATCAGTGTATATATCATATGATTTTGCCCAAGTGTATTAGACAAGAAAAACTAAGCACCCATATGTGACCCTGGACCACAAAACCAGTTCTACGTAGCGTGGGTATATTTGTAGCAATAGCCAAAAATATATTGTACGGGTCAAAATTATCGATTTTCGTTTTATGCCAAAAATTATTAGGATATTAAGTAAAGATTATGTTCCATTAATTCATTGTCCTATATATTGTCCTACAAACCACACAGCAATGACGGTCAAAACTCCATTTAAGCTTGATTTTCATAAAATTAATTCAAGAAACACTGTCATGTTGCGCAAAGACGCAAAACAGTGCTGTGGCTGTGTTTGGAATGGTTATTTGTTGGCGAAATACAGCAAAAACAGGCAATATGCTGTCTAAAATGTAAGACTTAATATTAACTTCTTGTTAATTGATGAACTGTTGCATAAAATCAGTATCACTCTTGTAATCATGCTGAGGGACTCTTTGTTTGATATTCACTAACTTTCTAACTTTCTGTGTGTCACAAAAAGAGAATGAGACAATCAACACAAATGGCACTTTCACAAAACATAGCTAACTTAGAGACATCCTAACTAACCACCATTAATTTATGGTCTTAAATATGTCCAGCGTTTATCGTTTTTTGCGTCAGTAATAATGGTCCGTGGGGAAACACAGTGTTCCGTGTGTAGTTACAGTAAATGAATTAAACGAAGCCATTGATTTTTCTTTTATTCGAGGTATTCAAGTAACTCGAGGAATCGTTTCAGCCCTACTGGAATGCAAATATTGATCCCTCTGTATAATGAGAACATACGAGCATCTTCAGCTATGAGCATATTAAAGTATATTCAGTATGTACACTTGCATGCAAAGTGTTGCTGAATATTTTAGCATATTCCATTTTGTATTCACAGGTGCATAGATAAATAAATGAATAAAAATGTAAATTATTAATTAAGCTGTCAAGGTATCCGCTATATGTTGGCATCATTTGGAGTAAGATTCCCTGCCGTTTGAGTCACGTAACGATCAAACAACATTTACGCAACGTGTCTGAGATAAACCCAAACACCAACCGAACAAACACACAGAGTCATCGTGTGCCTTTAAAAGCATGAAAGGTCTGAGTGCACATTTCAGCCCTGCTCCCATAGTGAGCGTGTGTTTGTGTATGTGTGTTTATTGTGTGTATTTGAGCATATGAGGGTTCTGTGCTTTATTCACTTGGGTAATCTGGCGGCCAGTCCTAACGAGGTTGTCAAAAACCCCCATAATGAGCCTCCGAAAGATGAATGTAAAAATGTATCCATTACTGGGCCTTCATCTTCCTGTTCATTAGCTTAGCATAAGGTTACAATACATTACTCTAGCGCCTAACAACACCTCTCGCTACCCTAAGGAAGGAAAAACTCCACTGAGTGAGTAAGTCTAGTCTCATGAAACAACAATATGCACATTTGGGAATTATCATAACGGAGCCACGCAGATATGCTGTCACTCTATTTCTCATCTTTCTATTGTATCTCTGCTTTCTTTGTCTTGGTGTCTTCTTTCACTGAGCGGAGACAGTATGGCTCGTTTTGGCAGGCGGCCTCTGTTTCCACGGCAACTTTATAATTGCTTTGGAAGCGGTCCAGACGCTACTGGATGCCGAGGAATTATTGATGTCAAAAAGAAACATGTATGAAATGAGGAAATATGTATGCAGCCATATGGTCCTGTGCACATCCGTGTACAATGAAATCCTAGCGTTGCCTTTGCGATGTTTTTCAAAGACAATTAAAATGTCACAACACATGCTCTGTAAAATGCTTAAATGATTGGGTGTATTATGGCTCCATTAGGACATTTTACATGTCACAATATTACTTTACCTGATCTAAGTGTGAAATCAAAGTCTTGTAGTACTTAATGACTGCAGAATCTTTGAAGCCATAACGATGACACTCTCTATGTGTAATAATGAGAATACTGTACACACATGGACGTTCATGTCTTGATGAGAGTGTGTAGCAAAGAAAAAACAGAGCTTGTACTGCACTGTGCATAATTGTGAGACTTTTGAAAGTTTTTCCTTGAAGTTTCTAACAGATATTTTATAGGTTATATTAATATTTAATATTACATATTTACTGTTTAAAGCAAAGTAATTTTAATAATAAGTAATAAAGTATTATTGAATGGATCAGTAATGCTACTGTAAACTAAAACATTTAATTTTTTTGTTAATTGAAATAATTCTGAAATTACATAAAAAATATTATGACAAACTTGTCAAAGTACTGAAATTACTAAAACTAAAACTGAAATAAAAAACCTAATAGAAATATATATATAAAATAACTAATACAATTGATAAAAGCAGGTAACAAAAAGACTAAAAGTTAAACTAAAATTCAAAACTGAAAATTAAAAAAAAAAAAAAAAAAAAAATTCTAAATCAAAATATTAATAAATATTGTGAGTTAAAAAAAAACATATACATACATACACACACACACACACACACTATACATATGGTACATATATTATATAAATCCAATTAAGCTATCGGAATATTAGGAATATTAGGCCACATATAAGCACAGCTACTGCAAGGATTTCTGTTTTGATTTGCGTGAGTAATGTCTTTGAGAAGTAGGACAACGCTAGCTTGACGAAAAATCTAAGTTGTATCACCTCCTCTGTAAGATGTTCCTCTTCTGCCCAAATGCTGCAAGAGTCATAGACACATTAACCAGGGCTCTGGTGACACTCATTAAAGTAACATATCGTGTCCCCAGGTGAATTAGCAGGCAAATGTTTTATTGCTATACATGGGCGTGAAAATATCGTTATAGTGTGAGGGGAAAAAAACACGCAGTCCCCTTTGTCTTCAATACTGTGGCTGTTTTCTCATTGTGTTATGAAAGAACATGTGTTAATAGGAGATGAAAATGACTTCCTGGCTGGTCTTTTTTTCCCCTCTTTGCGTTTGTGGGGTTAATTTATGCCCTGTGAGTCCCTCTTGGGTGAGAAAAGGCTGAGATTGGTGTGAAGTTTGCTGAATGGAGCAGGGGCCAACAGGCTCGCCAAACACACACATGCGATCGCTAATGATACAAAGACAGTATTCACAGCTGTGGGCAGAAGACATGGGCTACGATAGAGCTGCACTAAATATTTGAGCTCATCAAGATCGCAGGTCAAGATCGTGTCACTGCCAATTGATTAGTAGAGTTTGTGTTAGTTTTAACATTAGTTAGCATTTCTAAACTCTGAAGAAACCCTTAGTATAAACTTTAGCATGTAGCTTTACCATTGGTCTGGCTTACGATTGTCACCCGGCGAATGATAAAATAAGATAAAAACCTAGAGGGGTATTTACACTACTTTTTTGTGCATTTTGGTTGTTAATTTATACAACAACATCATTTTGGGGGCCTGAAAATGCAAACCATCCAAAAAAGTTTTTAAAAACAATACCTTTGTCTTCTCTGTGTACAATACAAAAAATACAAAAATACAAATACAATACAAAAAAAAAAAAAAAAAAAAAAAAAAAAAAAAATGTGAAAATGTTTATTAGTGTTTCTTTAGAAAGTAACATGGCTAACTACTGGCCTGGAATTCTTAGCACAGCATTTTAAATCATTCTTGTGGATTTGTGTGAATGGCTCTTTTTAAAATCATTTGTTGGCTGTACATGACAAACGCAAAGGAAAAACCTTTCTGTTTTTTTGCAGATCGTTGTCCTTTAAGCATACCCTACTCCTTTAACGTGGGAAAGTAAGAAAACCACTCATAATTCCCTAGTTAGCTTGTAGCAAAAGCTAAAAAACAAACAAACAAAAAAAAAAAAAACACCTTAGCAATTGCAAAATCTAGCAATCTTAGCAACTAGGGTTTGAATTACAGTGGTATGAGTTTAAATGATGTTTGACCCCTGTTAAAAGAATGTTTATATTTACAATGTTTCAGTAAATATACCAAAGAAAGTTTACAAGCTAGGTTTCGCTAAATAGATATGCTTGAAAATTTAACCATAAAAAAACAATACGCTTCTTTAATGCTTAACATTAGGATTAGCCAATAATATGCATCATATTCAACCTAGGCTTATTATGTTGCCATTTCAAAATGATATTACTTTGCTTCTTGCTCATTCTACAACATTTCAGAGTAAACTGCCCAGTGGATGGTGCTAAAAAGGACATTCAGTTTTTTCTGAAACAGATAAACATGAAATTGGAAATGTTTTATTGCAGTGGTTGTTGTATATGTTGTGGCAAATTTGGAAATTAAATGTTCAGAGAGTGGTGCTTAAAGGTCAGTGCTTGATCTTGATTGATTTGACACTATTATGCAATTTTAGCTTGCTTCTACGAGTGTTTCAGCTTTTTTTTTTATGTGACTTAGGTTTCATGCACTCCACATCACAAGTGCAGTGCTGTACCAGGTGTGCTATCAAGCAAGTTTACTATGTCAGAAAAGCATGGAGCTGGTTTTGTGATGCAAGTGTCGAAATGTAGTGTACAACAGGGCTAGAGGCACACGCTAAAAAAAAAAAAAAAAAAAAAAAAAAAAAGTGCTTTTCACTGTGCCCACACAAGTGTGTGACTGCAGAAAAAAAAAAAAAAAAATATATATATATATGTTTGCATTTAATATATATGGAGCAACAGATTTTGTGTGAAAAAAAATAAAAATAATAATAATAAAATAAAATAAATAAAAATAGTCGTTTATTTGTTTAAACCTCTTATAAATGTACGAGGTGGCAAGGGGGCCTTTTACCCAACACAAAAGGCACATGGTACTGATACAAATATTTTTTTTTTTTTTTTTATGTACTTGTTTCATACTTGTTAATACTTGTTCAAAACAATCACTTGTTGCAAAGTTTGTACCATTTTCTGCTTATTTTGATAATTAATTTTTCTTCAGTAAATATACTGCCATTAAAATATGTTAAAATAAAACATAAATTGTAAAATACAGAAACAAAATCATTTTAAAATGTAAAGACTCTGAAAGCATTGAAGGACATCCCATAGTAATTTAATATAGATTTACAGTAGTAACAACAAATAATACTTTATTATATGATATGATTAATAGCATGTTTTTAAATATAATGATTTAATTCTAAACATGGTGATTATCTTTAAGATGGACACCCAACATTATATATGATATTTACCAAATGAATCTAACAATGTAATGTCAATAGATAGAAAAGTCAGCCTTCTATTAATTATCATGTTAATTATTGTGCCTTTTAGCCCCAGCAGCAGGGGTGCATTTTACCGCGAATGCCATACTTTTATATTCTTTCTTTATTTAAAACTGTTGCTTTAATTATCTTAAATAAAACAGAAAATAATTAAGAAGACCTTTGTCTCAAGATATATTAAAGAATTTTAGTGATTCTCATTTGCTACTTAAATCTACAACTTTTTTTAAAAAAAAACATAAAATATTAGATCAAGTAAGCACAGAATCAACTTTGCGCTGCTGCCTGCATTCGCGTCAAGCATCAGCCAAAATTGCATGTGTATCTTAAAAATGTTTTTCTGCCATCTAGTGGTTTAGAGGAAAATAATATCAAAGGTGCCTTTTACCCGTGCGCCTTTAGCCCCGTTGTACCCTACTAGTTTGCACTATATGGTAAAAGTGTTATGAGATGATAACAGTAGCTGGGACAATAAATCGATGCATCACAAATCAAGAAAAGATTCTGAGATTTTCCAAATGCATCACGATTCTCTCTTGAATCAATTCTGAGCTCAGTTTTTAACAGCAGATGGTACTGCATGCTTTAGAAACTGTGCTCTGCTTGTTTTCGATTCCTCTTAAAACTAAAATAAGCATTCATAAAGTTTGAAACGTTGAAGCGATTTACAAGTGCATTCATATAGTGGGCTGTGTTTACATCAATCTCATGTGCAAGAACATTTAACCACTTACATGACTGAGTGTGTGGTTAAAAACCAACCTAGTGCACCATCTGCTGTTAAAAACAAAGCTCAGAATCGTTTTCAGAGAGAATCGTGATGCATTTGGGAAATCTCAGAATTGTTTCACATTTACCCAAATGTGATTTCTATTGAGAGGTTCACCTGCGTCCGCCTCCCTCAGGAATGGGATTTCTATTGAGGGGGACCATAGCGCATCCCGTTCTGGCACTGTAATAATAATTGGTTTGAAAAGGAATAAAGGTTTTTGGTGCTTTACTGCCACTAGAGTTTATTCCAGCTAGAAAGCAGATGGCGAGCCAACTTTAACCTACTGTGTTGTAAAAATCATGAATAGTCAATGTATAATTTGCACAAGTGGCAGCACCTTATCATCAAAGGGGTCGTATTATGCTCTTTTACAAAGTCTTGATTTTGTTTTGGGGTGTACTAGAACATGCTCTCATGTTTGGTGGATCGAAAAACGCATTATTTTTCACATAATTTACATTATTACAATACCACACCCCCTGGCATAAATGGCTCGATTAGTACTGGGTTTAATGACGGCCCGTCTTCCGAAAAACAAAATGTGTTGTGATTGGTTAGCTGTTCCAGTGTGTTATGATAGGTGAACAGCTTAGACGGTGTTTCCATCCTGCTACGCCCCTTGTCAAAGCAGTTAGCGCAAGCTAGATTAAAGTGATTCTTACGTTTTAAATATAGATATTTTTCTTACAAAAACGCATCGATTCACTACAGGAGGCCTTTATTGACTTTTTATTATGGATGGATGCACTTTATTGACTTGTTGTAGACTGATGAAGAGAGACAACTGCCTATGCCGTTCTAAAACTTGAGAGTGCCAGGATAATTTGTAATATAACTCCGATTGCATTCGTCTGAAAGAAGGAAGTCATATACACCTAGGATGCATGGAGGGTGAGTAAATAATACGCTACAGTAGTGTTGGGTCCTACTGTCAGCCTGTAATTTATTTAATTATTTTAATACTTAGTTTAGAACCAGAAGCCAGCTCCAGCATAAGGCTAAAAGAAGCCTAACATTATCAAAGAACATTATTAGAGGTAGACCGATATTGGATTTTACCGATACCGATAACTAGGTTGGACCACAAGTAGCTTACTGAGCCATACTTTGTAAATGAATAAAAATATTAATATTAATTATATATTAATCATTACAGTTAGTTCATTGTTCATTAATGTTAACAAAAGTAACTTTTTAAAATATATCAGTAAATGGTGAAATTAACACACTCTAACAAGGAACAATACATCTGTTCTACAGCTTTTATCAATCTTAATGTTACAAATGGACTCATATTGTAAAGTGTTACCTTTACATGAAAACATGCACTACAGTATACTGTACACACCGTTTTGTTGTCAATGTTTTAAATCTGCCTTTGAAGTGTCCCGCTCTGTGCAGCGCGCAGTGTCACGTGTCTAAACAAATTGCACATGCTGTCAGTGATTTCTGCCTCTAGAGGCCGCTCTCCTGCTGTATAACAAAGACTATAGGGACTTTGCTGTATGATGACGACCTTCTCAGCCACTCCAGCAACGGACCCAACCCAGAAAAAACTATCGGCATGGATTTTTGCCGATAACCGATAGTTCCGCCAATCAATTATCGGTGCCGATTAATCGGCAAAACTTATACATCGGTCGACCTCTAAATATTATCACCGATTAGCCTAGCCTATTCTAGTCCAAGTTTATGCATTTAAAAAAAAAAAAAAAACACTTGCGTTATAAGTGAAGCTATCTACACTGTATAATGAAGAAAATCTCTTACCACACACTGCACACGTCTGTGGTGCGTTACGGCTCTGACGTGGCAACCAGAGTAGATCGCGGCCTCGGCATGTGTTGAACCCCTATACCAGGGGTTTAGGTGTGTTTGATCAGGGTTGGAGCTGAACTCTGCAGGAAGGTAGATCTCCAGGAACAGGGTTGAGCACCCCTGCCCTAAACACGTTCGTGGCGTGTTACTGTTATACTAAAATTCTTGTGTTTTTTTATGCCCAAAGATAATCCCCCACCTCATCCCTGCACACCCCCCACAATTTGAATTTGACAGTATTTGTTTTAAAATTCAAAACATTGTGACAAAAGCAGAAAACAAAGTTGTACCCCGTTTGTTGTAGTTCTTGAAAAGAGTTAAAAAAAAAATATATATATATATCATCCTTTGGAGTGGACTTTGAGATTTGTAACTTTTTTATGCCCAAAGTTACACACCACACACTGACTAAAATTCAAAAAGTGAAAAAGCATAATAGGACCCCTTTAAGGCAGGGACTTTTTCCCAAAAGCAAGCACCACTTGCATTTTCTTCAGAAAATCTAAAAGCCTAGCTTGTATTATTATCCTGAAAGGCAAGTGCTAAAATTCAGTAATGTGATCAGGTTTGGATGTTACAGCTCTGAAGTAGTAAAACTGTGAATCCATTCACAAAGACAGGTACAAATGAAGTGAGGAAAGTATCAAAATACGCATGCTTCTCTGAGCCTGCCAAAGCCAATGGAAAGGAAAACAAGCCAAAAGCAGATCACCTTTGCAGAGGGTTCAGTGACTGCAGGGGACCCGCTGCGGCACGGGAACGCTGGCCGTCAGGAGCGCACTGTCAAAAAGCGGTTATCGACTGTCAGCCGCAGCTAAAAATGATTTTGGAAAGCGGGGTTAGAAGTTCAGCACTCTGCTTCTCCCCATCCCTCTTAGACGGCTGGAAGGGGAAGCCCTGTCACCAGGACTGGCCCTGTAGTGATTTATTCACCTCTGCACAAACTCCACAAGACCACCGCATCACGTTCTGGGTTTTTTTTGTTTGTTTTTTTGTTCTTTCCTTACACCCCTTTACTGACACCCCTGTATTGATGAGGAAAAAAAAAAAAAAAAAAAAAAAAAAAAAAAAAAACTTCACATCTCCATTCTGCCTGTCCAATAAACAACAACCGTAAGCGTGAAAAAGGGCCTATAGTGTGAAAACAGCAGTACAGTACCATTCTTTATTAAATATCTTAGTTTCTGACTTGATTTTTCATTGGCTGATGCTGATATCTAGTCAGCAGTGTGGCCTGATAAGACATGCAGTATAATATACAAACAAAATGTACATCAAATTGTGCTTATTTTACAGAACATTTGCTCAAAATTCATTAAAGAAATTAAAAAGAAAAGTTGTTTTCATTGGCAAAGCTACATTTCGACTGATATTGGTCAGTTAATTAGCTTGGCAAGTATATCAGCCTACAATTATTGTAAAAAATGGATAATATTAATAGTAATAATAATAATAATAATAATAAATAAACAAATAATAATGAAAGTAATAATAATAATAATAATAATAATAATATATTTTAGGTTATATTAATGTATGTTATTTAAAATATAATTTACTTGTGTAGCAAACTTGCAAGACTTTTTTTTGTATGTGTGTATATATATGTATATGTTTTTTTTTTTGTTTTTTTTTTAATCACAAACCTCATATTTTTCACGTTAATATATGGCAAAAATGACATAAAATCACATTTTGGACTACAAAACTAGTCTTTCTTTCTTTCAAAATAAATAAATAAAAGTAAATTTGTCATTTAAACAAGTTATTATATCATTAATTTATGTATCTCATATTCAATTATTATTTTTATATTTATATGGTAAACGTATTAAATAATCGGTGAATTGTTCACTTTATTTATTTATTTATTTTTTTGTTTAGCCTTTCTACAGAATATAGCTTTTTTATTTTTATTTTTAAGTTTCAGTCATATATCAATAATATTTAGCTGTATCATAAATATAAATCATATTTCGTTGTGCCGCACATGCAGCAGCGGGGTGAGAAGAGTTTCAGTAACATACTGATTGAATAAGAGAATTTTGTTGATGAAAATTATTTTGTTTTAAATAAATAAATAAAAAATGTCCTGTAGTGTGACCAAATTATCTTTTTTTTTAAATTTGTTAGTTTATTAATTATTTATTTATTATTTATTCATTTAATAACTGCATGCCACTATCCATAAAAATCTATAAAACAGTGTTGTTGAAGAGAAAAACATGCCATAAATCTTAAAAATAGCATATTTGTTTTGCTGTACTCAGGTTACTTGAATGAATGAATGAATGAATGAATGAATGAATGAATGAATGAATGAATGAATGCATGATTGCGGTTTTGTTCAATTTGTTTTTACAAATATTTAAAATGTTCTTGCCATGCAATATCAAGCACCAAATCTGAACAAACTGCAGATCATTTTATGTAGGCAGGGAATGTTAAGACATTTAAGCGAAACATTAGGCAGCCTATTAGTGCTGTTATTTTACAGGGAAAATCATCCCTAAAATGCGAGTGGCTTTCCTCACAGGCAGGAGGTTCACAGCAGTCATTCTCTGCTCCCAGGACAACTTGTTTCGGTGATAGAGGATGATATTTTGGCATTAGTTCAAAGGCCGATCTCTCTGTCTCTCTCCCATATTTCTGTTCGGCCAGAGATTGCCGTGGTGGCTCTTTCTATGCCATCTGCAAACCATGCTCCATCCCGAACACAGGGGATCACAAAGGTGTTATTTTTCAAAGCAGGCCCGTGCGCCTCCTGCTGGGCCGGCCCAGCCGTTCTTCAAGGGAGAGGAGGGAAACTTCTGAGGGCGTGTGGCCCTCCCTGTCGCCCGCCTCCTCCGGGGCAGCCCTTTGAGGGGGTCATAACTGTGGCCTGTATAACATGGGTTACTGCTGATGCTGGTTGGTCACACTTGATGAAGCCTTTAAAGAATTCTCCCTTTCATGCTTGGTTTCTATTAAAATTCTGCAGCGCAGGTCAAGGCCTGGCTCCCAGACGGCTGGGCTTCCGTGTGTCGCAGCTAGGGGGCACTGTCTAACCAGGTTTCGGCAGTTTAGCTTTCACCCACTTTCTCTAAGATAAAACGAGTATCCACTCTCCATTTTAGCTGGAGTCGGTGTGGAAGTGTGAAGATCCTCTGCTAGTGCTTCACAAAATGAGAGTCTCCTTTAAAACAAGTCAGCGCACATAATTGATATCCTGCAGTCTAGCTATGCAACTATACTGGCAAAATTATAAATAATGTTTAAACTAAAGGTACAATATAAAAGCATCAATATATAATGCTATATTTTTAAATTTTGTACTAATAAATAATACTACACCCTGTACACTTATTGCACATGCTTAAATGAGCACGTATAAAACATTTCATAGGATTTTGGATACAAAGCTATTTTTTAGCTATGCTATGTGTATATTTTTTTTTTTTTTTTTTGTGTTTATGTTAAAATTGGTTGCTATTAGACTTTTTTTTTTATTAAAATGTCTTGTAGTTGACAAAAATGTTTTAGACTTTATAAAAATGTAATATTACTACAGTATATACACCACTATTGTTAATTATAATTTTTTTTATTATTACTATTGTGGTCATAATACTTGTGTTGCTGTGAACACATCATACAATATTAAAAATGTATTCAAATAAACCTAACATTCAATAATGTTGTAATATTTAAAATCTGCTGTTAAAATGAATTCACAAGAAGGACATAATTATTGTCATGCTATTATTAGTATTATTAGTAGTATTTTGTATTATAGATTCTAGATTTTGTAATTATCATTCTTACTAATATTATACATAACCTTTGGGGACCACAAAAACTGTAGTTTGAAAATACCACTTATAATATATGTGTGTATATATATATATATATATATATATATATATATATATAGATAGATAGATAGATAGATAGATAGATAACTCTGTTTTTTTACTTTTCAAAAATCATGTTTTTTGTTGTTGTTGTTGTTTTTATGCTGTCATGTTTTTATTGTGTTTCATTGTGTAAGTCAGCCCTATTTTTTTGTTATTTTTACCTAATCAAAATAACCCAACTGCAGTTTGAGATTAACTGGAATGCACAATGAAAAAAACAAACAAACAAACAAACATGATATTTGAAAAAAAAAAAAAAATAGTGAGTTAACTGTTTTTTTGCAAATAAACTCTTCATATGAATATAATATATTTTATTATTATTAAATACAAATATATTTACAAATTAAAATTAAAAATGTAATTTAAAATATTAAATAGCTTTAATACAATAGATAATATAATGCAGTTTGTAATACATATGCTATTTTTTACCTAATATAAAAATAAAACTCTACATGATATTTTTAAAATGATATAATGAACCAGATTTCTTACAGTACAGCTTGCTAGAGTTGTAAAGTGAACTTCCTCGCTCTGACAGGACTGTAGCAGTGGATCAAAAGATAATAATATAGCTTAATCGTGCGTTGTCTGTGCCAAACATGTGCTCTTCAGTCCAGCACACAGACAGGAAGAGGCAGAGAGACACAGAGCTGTTTGCCAGCACAACGCTTCACTATTCTCAGAGTTTCACCACTTTCCCAAACAGCACAGCAAGACAGGCAGAGGTCGGTCCCAGCCTGGCTCTCCTGAGACACACACACGGCAGCGAGCAATCGCTGTGCTGTTTACACTGACATACTGTACACACACTGCAATGTGCTGTCAACACCCTCTAACATCACCAGAGTCCATTTACATATTTACACACTCAGCGTGAGGCAAAAATGATACTGCGCTCCAAATGAATACAAATGTGAATTGGTAGAACTTGTTTTTTTAATAGGTGCATACTTAAATTACATATATTTTGTAGTAATAATATTTAACTAGTGACAATATTAGCAGAACTGAATTGTCCTTTTATGTAGAGCCAGTGTAATTGTATATATATATATATATTTTTTTGTATATTATGTTTAACGTTTATTAAAATACGGTTATAATATTACAAGAAATACCTTTATATTTGTATTTATTTATTATTATTTAAAAAAAAAATATATATATATATATTATAAATGTGTTTTATTGAATTATATATATATATATATATATATATATATATATATATTTGGTCCCACTTTATATTAGGTGGCCTTAACTACTATGTACTTACATAAAATAAAATAAAATAAAATAAAATAAATAGTACAACGTACTTATTGTGTTCATATTGTATTGCAAAACTCTTGCTGCTATTGATGTGGGATATGGGTAAGGTTAGGGACAGGTTTGGTGGTGTGGGTAGGTTTAAGGGTAGGTTAAGATGTAAGGGATGGGTCAACAGTGCAATTCTAAATGTGCTTACCGAAATTAATTACATGCAGGTATTTTTTAAATGCAAGTACAATGTAAAAACATGTATGTACACAAAAACCACTGTACCAAATGATTAAGGCCACCTAATATAAAGTGGGGCCATATTTTTTATTTAAAAATACATTTGTAATTATGTCCTGATTATAGCTTACTGGTTACTTCTTTCAGATGTAGGCCTATGACCTTAAAAAAAAAAAAAAATAAATAAATAAATAAAGAATAGTTATATTACTGTGTTTGCAAATATCATATATATTTTAAGAACTTTTAGAAAAAGTTAAATTTTTTAACAGGCCGCTTTACTGAAATAGTTTCACTATATAAATCAAAATGTACTTTCCTGCTGCTTTACTAAAATACTTTAGCTACGGAAGTATATATGTATAAGCCTGAACTATAATACGAATGATTATTCTCATAAAGTGGCCCGATCTGAAACCCGAGAGCCTGAGAAACTGACAGTTTATTCTGCTATCGCTGGATGTCAGGCATCCATCCACCAGTGTTATTCCTTAATCCGATTCATTTGGCCTCAGCGTGGACTGGCGTTGTGTGTTTGGAAGGGGTTCATGTGCATGATGGATGTTATTGTCAGAAATGCCAAGGTCAATACACAACGCTCACGCAAAAAAAAAGGACTTACTTATTTCAAAAGCACCTCCCATGTATCATCCTTGCAATCTGACCTTGCCTCCTTCTGTAATAACATTCTGCGAGAGGACAACTGCTGGGATCATTCTGCGGTGCTGGCGTCGGTCTGTAAAATGGCTCTTAGGCCAGCTGAATAGGCCTGTCACACACACACACACGCACACACATAGGGTTTAGATTTCAGAGATAGGGGCAGTTTTGGTGTGAGATGAAGTACGGTGAACTTTTTGCCATCGTCGTGGGTGAGAACGTCATAGAACTTTTAGGTTTTAGGCTGAAATGTAAACGGCTAACAGCTAACAAACACACACACACTCTCTCGCACACAGTATTTTACCCAGCATGTCTTGTGAAAACATCATGCATAACTTTAATGGACTTGTTTCACAGTATGTTCGACTTTCTGGCCAAAAACGGGCTCCCAGTAGTGGTCAACACTATATCAGATTGATTGACAGTGTCACTGACGGTTAGCATAGCAATACGTTAGCTCCTTGTATATGCCACTTCTCTGTTAACACTGCAATTCTGTGGTCATCTGGAAAATTCATAGCCTGCTTCAGGCCTCCTTATACAGCCGCGGTCGGCTGCATCGCAACACGAAATGACAGTTTTTCCTCTCGTGTGTATGACATAAAACTATAACTATACGTTTTCATACGCTTAAAAAAAAAAAAGAAAATAAAAAAAAGAACTTTACGGTAAAAATGTGGGAGCAACATCTTTGGTTTTATGGATTGGATTTAAATGTACATAAAAAAAAAAAATAAATAAAAAATAAATAAAAAAAATAAAAAAAATAACTGAACTCATGGGTGAGATATAACAACCTACTGAAGTACTAAAATTAGTTTTGGGCCTTTATAATATACTGCAAAAAACACTGGTGATGATGATGAGAAACACACATGCAGAATCAAAGTACATCACAAGTAGCATTTCCATAACTAATATATACACTGTTTTTTTTTTCTTTCAACGTTATAAATAAAACATTTTATTTAAATATAACAGTTTTTTTGGAGTGTGTTTTACTAGAAAATGCTAATTTAAACCTAAAGTTTAAAAAAAGTTTTCTTAGTAAAAAAAAAAAAAAAAAGTTTATACAGTGTTTTTGTTATTTATTTATTAATTTTATTTTTTGTAAATTTTTTGTATAAATACAACACATAGTAGCACATGTGGCACTAAAATAATGCGAACAAAAACATAACACTTACTTAAAAAAAAAAAAAATAATAATAATAATTTAACACTGTAAGGTTACCCTATTGTTTATAACTCTAAATAAATAAATTAATTGATTAATTAATTAATAAACACACAGGCAATATCTGGGAATGTCAATTTATATGTTTCACTGTAAATTACAAGATGAAATGTCCTACTAGATGTATTAGATGTTTTTCACCATATACACAATGAAAAGTTACTGTTAACCAATGAACACATCTGTGGCATTTTTACATTGTTTTACTGTTAGAATTAATACCAGCCTACTACAGTTGTAAAATTTGTTTTGGGTCTTTATAATACGCTGAAAACCACCAAAAATATTTTTACAAATATGTTTACAAAATACTGTTTTTGTTTGTTTGTTTGTTTGTTTTTTACTTTTTACTCAAAATTTCATATTTAATTCAGTGTTACTTGCTGTTTTTTTGTTATTGTTTGTGTAATAATAATAATAATAATGATAATAATAATAATAATAATAATAATAATAATAATAATAATAATAATAAAAGTTTTTACACTTTATTTTCAGTGGATAGTGTCATAAGCACAAATTAACAAAAAAACAAACAAACAAAAAAAAAAAACAACAAAAAACAAAAAACATAGAAACAAAAAAACAACCTTTATAACATCCTGAAAACCATCAGAAATAACAAAAAAGTTTTACTTTAAACTTTCACATTTAATTCAGTGTGTTACTGGCTTTTTTGTCATTGTGAAATTTACTCTCAATTTCTTAATAATAAAAAAAAACTCTATATTTCTACAAACTTTAATTACATTTTATTTTCATTGAACAGTATCGTACACACACACACACACACACACACACACACACACACACAAACAGTAAAATACAACCCTAAAATAATGCAATGAATTAATGAATTAATTAATGAATGAACGAGTGAATGAATAAAGATTACCTTATTGAAGAAACATTTATTGTGAAGTGTTTTTTTTCCTACTGTAAATTACAAGATGACTTGTTTTCCTTCACTTTTTAAAACTTTATTTTTAGAACTGTCCTAATAGATTTTCAAATTTAATTCAATGTGTTACTCACTGTTTCTTTATGGTTGTTTATGACATTTACTAGAAAGTTCTTAATAAAAAAGTTTATACACTTTTTTTTTTTTTCGTTGTAGAAGGTGGACAGTGTCTTACACACAAATAAAACAAAAAACAAAAAAAAAAACAACATAGTAGCACACAACACTATAAACAAATAAAGAAAGAAAGAAAACAAAAAAAGAAGAAAACAAAGTTTGAAGTGTCACACAGAGGATTCTGGAAATGTCAATTTATGTTTTTTTCACTGTAAATTACAAAATTACCTGTTTTCTATCACGTCCTAAAACTGTAAATCTAACAGTATTTTTAAAAAGGTCCTATTAGATTTGTAAGTATTTCACAAAGAACTCACACTGTTAACCAATGAACATGTTTTTTTCTGTAGCATTTTTTTACTGTTACAATTAATATACCATCTAAAGTAGTAAATCTGTTTTGGACCTTTATAATACACTGAAAACCACCATAAATAAATAAATAAATAAAAACAGGTGCTGATGAGAAAACACATGCTAAATCAAAGTTCATCACAAGTATTAGTTGCTTTTCCGCAACTAATATATGCACTGTAATATTTATTTTTTTATTTGCTTTTAGTTTATTGGAGTGTTTTTTGCAAGAAAATACTATTGCATTTTTTCTACTTCAAAATTTCACATTTAACTCTGTGTTACTTGTTGTTTCTTTGTTATTGTTTGTGGAATTTACTAGCAATTTCCTAGTAAAACAAAGACCAGACATACTCACAAATACAAAAAAATATTAACACGACACTAAAATAATGCAAACATTAAAAAAAATAAAATAAAATATATATATATATATATATATATATATATATATATTAATTTAACAATGTAAGTTTAAAATGGTAAGGAAAAAACAGAGGATTCTACTTTTTTACTTTTTTTTTTTTTTTTACTTTTACTTTTTTTCACTGTAAATTACAAGATGACTTGTTCTCCATCACTTTCTAAAACTGTTAGATATTGTATTTTTTCACCATATATACAAATAGAACTTACTGTTAACCAATGAACACGTTTTTCTGAAGCATTCTTTTGCTGTTAAACTGATGATCATTTTTACAGCTTATGATGAAGCCACATTAACGCCCTGCTGTATGACACCAAACGAGCAATTGTGAGCAAGAATCAGTGGCCTTTATAAGAGACATAAGTGCTTCTTTCTACCCGCGGGGGCGCTGGGCCGGTCCGCACGAGATCGAGCCACCGGGCCACAGCCTTCGCCCGTGTCGCTCCACGTAAGATTGACCTCTCCAGCTAATGGGAGGAAACACTCCAACAGACAATTAAATGGGGCCACTTGTGAGGTTGAAAATGGAAATCTTCCATTGAAATTCAGCTTGGAGCGCTCTGAGTGCTAAGTTTCCCTCCAGGACAAAAGAGGGAGCGAACTACCCCGGTCTAAGAAAATGACTTCAATTAGCCATAATGTTAATCACCATAGCTCAGAACAAAAAAGTCAAGCTGGGAAATCCCTTGATGGAAATTGTTATAATTGCCCCTAACTACAGGGAAGAATATTTCTCTGCTCTTAATTACATGTGACTTAATATTTAAATATACCATTTGCCAGGGTTTCAAAGTATCTTAATCATGCCCATTAATTTTTAATATCTAACATTTGGAGTGGCAGTGCGCGCAGATAAACACCTTTTACAGTTTGACTGGTTACAAGCGGCAGGTAAGAGTAACAGAATGTCAGCCTTTCATTATTCATGAGGCCTCGCTGACAGAACGGGAACGCTCCGACAGGAACAGGTAATTGTGCCATCCACCGAGGTGGTAGGGAATAATCAATAGCGTACAGACACACGCTTTCTGACTCGAGAGGAAATCCATTCAGTCCTGCTTCATTCACTGTCACCGCGCCACATAGATGCATAACACCTGGGTTTATTTTGCAGAAATGACCGGCTGACTGTACACTATTCTGTTATTATACGCCTACTCATACATGGGCTTGAAGTATTGATTTGAAGTTATTTTTAATACGAGGAGATGCAGTGCAGGGAGTGATGCGAGAGACGTGAGGAACCAGTTGCCTGGGACAACGGTTCATAGTGCTCTTTACACAACAATAGCATTCATTATTCAACAATATTTGACCACCAAATGCACCTTGCAGTTCAGGTATCAGGTATACTATAGAGCTGCGTCATAAAACAGTATAAAATTTGAAACGGAAAGTGTAATTGGTGCAGGTATGCATTGCATGCATAGTGGGAAGTACAGTATAAATTACATGGTATCGATATAAAAGGGAAAATCTTGGATATGTGCTCTTATATTCAAGTTTGTTTCTTAAGAAAAAAAACAAAAAAAAACTGTTGTGCCATTTTAAGAAAAGTTTATAAAACTTAAAATATCATGTGCTGTAACCATGATGTAAAAATAAATGAATAAATAGAACATTTAATAATAAATAAATAAATAATGTATAATTTATTTACGCTTTCAGAAAGATATATTTATTATTATTATTATTATTATTATTATTTACTGATTTTTAGAAATGTTTATTTCTTTATTTATTTCTTTATTTTGCATTTTACGAGGTCAAATTATTTTATCTTTTTTATCTATTTTACCTATTTTTACCTATTTTACCTCATTATTTTTGGATATTTTAGATCATATGGGAAATATTTTAAGAGACTTACTGACGTTGACTTACTGATTGATTGATTGATTGATATATTTATTTATTTATTTGTTTGTTTTTTCTTTGTTTACATGTTTCTTGTCATACTACATGATATTTAATCTGCAAACAAAGATGTGTTTTAAGCAGTGAAGCAGTTATATTTAAAAAATGATTAAAAAAATAATGCAATAATTATGCAAAATTGCTTGTTAAGATTTTTGAAGTATTTTGTTCTTTATTGAGACTTTTTTCCTTCATTTTGAAATTTTGAGAACCAAGCGAATTAATTGTATACTTTCTCTTTCATTAACTAAAAATAAAACCATAAAAAAATACTTAAAATAAAATAAATAATTCATTCAAAAGTTTAGAAAACTTAAAATATCATGTGCTGTAACCATAATGTATGTATGTATGTATGTATAAATAAATAAATAAAAAGACATTTCTCATTTTTGTTTAGTTTAAGTTGAGGTACTGAAATAACTAAACTAAAATAACGAAAAACTAAACTAAAACTTGAGACTATACAGACATTTAAAAAATGAACCACAACTAAAATAAAATCTGAAAATCTAAAATAAAATTTAATTTGAAATTTTAACAAAAACTATAATAGTATATTAATTATACTAAAATAACATGCATAATAATAATAATAATAATAATAATAATAATGTGTGTGTGTACTTGTATATACTTGAATACTTAAAAGTTTTTTTTTTTTTTTTTTTTTTTTGAGTATGTGTTCACTGACGCGTACACAATTTCTCTAGAGAGGTGTGCTGAATGCCCCACGAGCGGATCACAATCAGATATGTAAAGAACAATGGGCACATGTATTGTGATGATCTCTCCGTGTCTTTCTCTCTCAGGGGTCATTACTGCTCCTGCGCCTGCTGGTCATTAGAGGATCTCTGAGTTCTTTAAGCTCTGTAGCAGGGGTTCTAACCCCAGAGTCCTGGCTAAAGTCCAACGGTGGCTCTTTCTCAATCTGGCCACCTTAATCATGCCCTTGTCTAATTGGCTAAATTAGTCAGTGCCTCTGCACCCCAGCTGCGTCAAAGCTCGAACCTGTCGGCCTAATCCAAACTCTGTGCTGCGCCTGTAGTTTAACGAAGGGCTTTCACACAAGGTTGGGTCTGGGTAATTGAAGGTCAGAACACAAATAGCATGTTTTGCAAAGGCTATTGATGAAGTGCCCTACAATTCATTAGAACCAGCTTTAACAATATGAGAAAAAATGGAGTCAAATTATATTCTTCTAAACTTAGCGGTCGAGCTAACGCTAAGCAAAAGACAAAGGTCAGAATTTCACTGCCGGCCCCGAGGAGTTTCGGCCCCTCGCGCCGTTTCCCCTCCGCTGTTGTCTGAAACTCGATGGAGCACTGCTGCGATAAACTCGGCAAGGGTCTCTTTCTCTCGTCTCTCTCTTTCTCAGTGTACGTCTGCGGCTGCCAGCGGGCCGGTCTCTCAGTATGTGTGCGGCCGTAGGGAGCGCCGGGGCCAGAGCTGCCGCTTTAATTGGCTCTCATTTACACAGTGGCGAGGGGAGAGTCACCTGACTTATTCATCAGTCCGGCATTTCCGCCGTCTCCTCACATCTTTTCCGTGATTTCTTCCTTCTTCTGCTATTTCATTCTTTATGTGTGCGGCTCTTGGCTCGACATTCAGAGCTGTGTTTCTTTGATGGAAAGCACATGGTCAGATATTACCCAGTAGTGTTGGGGAGGAACATCTCAGCAAGATCAAAACATTTCACAGTGTTGCATTATAGTTACAGAAAGTTACCTACACATTACAACAGTTGAAATATCATTCATGATAGGTATAATCCAAAATGTGATACGCATTTGAGTTAACAAAAATTATGGCTACCAAACTGCAGCAACTTCCAAATTCAGCTTCATTTTACAAAACAGAAAGAAAATGTTTTAGAAAGGTTTTATAACTGTGCCTGTTGGCTAGATTTAAACTAGATTTAAAATATCATTAACACTTTACAATAATGCTTGTTTGTTAACATTAGTTAACTACATTGGTTAACATGAACTGTAATAATGAACAATATTTCTATAGCATTTATTAATTTTAAAGTTAATTTTAGCATTTACTTATGCATTCAATATCACTAATTGTGTTTGTTACATTAGTTAATGCACTGTGAACTAAGACGAACTAACAATTAACTCTATTTTCATTAACTATCATTAACAGAGGCAATAAATACTGTAATAAATGCATTTTTCATTGTTTGTTCATGTTAGTTAATACATTAACTAATGGAACTTTATTGTAAAGTGTTACCCAAATGTATGTATGCATGTATTTATTTATTTATTTACTTGTTTATTTATTTGGCAGTGGAGACAAAACCATAAAATAACATTAATACATTTGCATATTTCTTCAGTGAAAATATAGACAAAAATATGGTAACAAATTACTTTAGTGAACCAAGAATGAACAATACTTCTACAGTGTTTACTAAACTTAGTTTATGATAATTGCAACATATACTAATACATCGTTAAAATCACAAGTTGTTTGTTAACATTAGTTAATGCACTGTAACCTGACATGAACTTACAATGAACTAAGAACAATACTTCCTCAGCATTTATTAAGCTTAGTTAATGTTAATTTCAGCATTTACTAATGCATTATTAAAATTACAAATTGTGTTTGTTACATTAGTTAATGCACTGTGAACTAAGATGAACTAACAATTAACTCTATGTTCATTAACTAACATTCACAAAGGTTAATAAATACTATAATAAATGTATTGTTCATTGTTTGTTCATGGTAGTTAATACATTAAGTAACATGAACTAATGGAACCTTATTGTAAAGTGTTACCAAAATATCAATATATATATATATATATATATATATATATATATATATATTTTTTTTTTTTTTTTTTTTTTTTTTTTTTTTGTTTGTTTTTTTACAGTTGAGACAAATTAATACATTTGCATAATAGCCTAATATAGACAAAATATGGTAACACTTTAAAAAATGGTTCATTAGTTAGTTAATTGCTTTAGTTAACATGAACTAAGAATGAGCATTACTTCTACAGTGTTTATTAATCTTAGTTAATGATAATTGATAATTTACTAATACATAATTAAAATTACAAGTTGTTTATTAACATTAGTTATTGTACTGTGAACTAACATGAACTAATAATGAACAATATTTTATTTTTTTTTTTTCAAGTAACATTAACAAAGAATAATAAATAGTATAATAAATGCACTGTGCACTGTGCATTGTTCAATTGTTTATTCATGTTACTCATAATGCATTAATGTTAAATAATGACAGCTTAATGTAAAGTGTTACCAAAATACTATTGTTACTAATACTTTTTTTTTTTTTGTAATACAGTATTTTATGATTGGTTAGGACGTTGCTTTGTAAGTTTTTGTACACATGCAAAAACGATGCATGTGTAGTACCAAGTTAGAAGGGTTTATTTATTTGTTTTATTTGTTTGTTTGTTTGCTTGCTTGTTTTAATCTTATGAAAACATTTTAGTAATGTCACAGTAGCATTCTTTCTTTCTTTATTTCCTCCCCCAAAATCCTCAATCTGCCTTTATACCCACATGCTGTATGAAGCATTGCAAAGATTTATTTTAATATAAAAAAAAATATAATAATACACTTGTCATTACATTAATCAACTGGTACAATGCACTTATTGTGTACATACATGTTTTTACATATACTTGTAATAATATTAATAAATGCCTGCATGTAATTATATCTGTAATTAATTTCTGTAATTACAAGTCTATTTAGATAACACTGGACTTATTCCTTTACAATTTAACCCACCCTTAAACCCACCTCAATAGCAGCAAAAGCGAACACAGTAATTTGTACTTATTTTTTGATGTAAGCACATAGTAGTTAAAGCCATCTAATATAAAGTGGGACCAAGTATAATCCTACACTGGAAATCACTCTCTCAAACATAAGTTTATGAAATAATAATATGTTGCGACATTCTTTCATGTTGACTGTCATTTCCACTCAGTGCAGGAAAACACAACACGACTGCCAAGATTTTTCCTCCATTCTTAGTCTGGATGAGTTGATACCAAATTGCTTAAAAATCAGAGCTGGCCTGCAGATTTGAGTTGACAGATTTGATAGAAAATCATGTGTGGTGTATGATAAACACAGACTCTGATTTTCTAGCTTCAGACTATGAATCCATCCTGACATCATGACATTTTGAGACACATATTGTTTTCATTTGTCATACATCTCCAGCGCATGTTCCTGTGGGAGTTTGTTGTGTTTGGAACAACTTGAAGGCCTGGTAGGATGACGCCTAGTGTTTCTCTGTAACCGTTTACAAAGTCGGCAAGTGTACGATGCCTCAAATTTTAAAAGTCATGTAGTATATCCCATCCTTTAGGAAGCTACCGCTTCAGAGTAGCTTTACCAGCCATTTCCCCATCACATTGAGGTCTTATCTTTCAAAATTCAAGACATCACCAGTAAGTGGCATTTGGGGGTGGAGAGAAGAAGGAAGGAAGAGGACGAGAAGAGTGGGGGATTACACCATTCTCTAATCAAACTCGCCTCAGTGCTCTTGTTCAATCAGACACCTGCTATTAAGTTGATAAATACGCTTTTCACAGTGTGGGGCGGCACTCGTTGAGTAGCCCTGGATACGGCGCTGCCTTCCTAAATCCTCACGGGCAGGGTTCTAGCCTTTATACACCTCTTTTCCTATTATCTCACATTTCACAGACAGCACCAGAATACGAGCAAATGCCTCGCCAAACCAGGACGTCGCACCGTATCAGTGGCACACCACAATCGGGCTGAGTGCATCCGAGAGCAGGGGTGGCTTTCGCAACTCCATTAGTACTTTGTCTTCCCCTTTTCCCTTTTTATTCCTTTAGTGGTAATGAAGGAACAACCGTAGAGTGTCTCTTTATGGGGCGAGATGCAACTCGTCCCCCTTAATCTCTTGTCTCGGCTTTTCAGCGACGGCGGGTGCCCCGTGCCGCGACGGCCCGAGAGGATGCCCACCCGCTGGGAATCTTACTCAGCGCGGCGTCAGGCCCACTGCCGTGCCTGATAAACACTAAATAGGCACCATCGCAAGAGAGTCTCCGTGTGTGTGCGAGACTGTGTTTGCCACATTTCGGGTTTTAAGGGTGCTGCAGGTACAGAAATGTCACTCGGCTCTATTGTATAGGGAGGACCATTGTGCGAGAGCATTAGCTGTTCCACTTCTTCTTTCTGTCTCCGCAGGGGTTCTGACACGTCCCCTTGGGATTCATCACCCCTTGGACACGACGACACCGGCGGCGCCGTGTAAAGCCGGCCTGGTCCCCTGTGCCTCGCGACGCGGGGTTGCTTTGTACCGTCACAGTTACAAAAGACGCGAGATCCTCGCGGTGGTGATCCGTGTTGTGCTTTATCTGATCGGTGTGAAACATCATCTCGGGCTGGTAATCTCGCATACGTCTTTACTTGCAGATTTCTTATTAAAGTACAAGAATGGTTTCTTGTATCTGATTTTAGGATTAAGCTCTTCTGATACAAGAACAAATTACAATGATCTTCCACCGCGATCCAGACACCTGAATCGACTCTATAAAATGCCGGATGTGCTTGTCTACATCATGCATCTGGATATAGGTCTGCTTATCTCCATCTTTTGATCCTCATTTGATGAGTTACTGGCGCCATTACCAAATGAAAATGTACACAAACAGCTCTACTAAAAAGAAAGCTGATTTATTGCAAATAGTTCTGTGAATAAGGTGGAAACTATGGTCCTGTTCAAAAAGTCGGTAAGATTGGTAACACTATTTTAAGGATCAATTCTCAGCATTAGTATTAATTTTACTAGCATATTGATCACTCTGCATGACCATATGTTAGATCAATACCACATTTTAGTGATCTAAAATATGAGCTAAATAGTAAAAATTAACCACTACAGTACCTTATAACATTTTAATTAAACACAAATTAGGAATTTATTGATGTAAGCCATACTTGTTAGTTAATAGTCAGAATTGGACCTTAAAATATGACTTTTTTTTTTTTTTCGTATGGTCTGAATCAAATGCAAGGCTGCATTTATTTGATCAAAAATACAGTTAAACTGTAACATTCTGTAATATTATGTCAATTGCTGTTTTAAATTTTTAAATGTAATTTATTCATGTGATGGCAAAAGCTGATTTTTTTTTTTAGCATCATTACTCCAGTCAGAAATACATAGTACATACATTGTAATGTGCAGATTTGAACTCAGTTAGCATTATTATCTTATTATTACTTATTATTATGTATGTTGAAAACTGTTTTCCCCCCTAAAAAAAAACATTTTTTTAAAAAATATATTTTTTGTAACTATTTTTTTTACTGTCACTATTGATCAATATAGCATGTCCTTGCATAATAAAAGTATAAAATTCTTAAAAACCAATCAATAAAAAAATAACAATACAAGCAAACAAACAAACAAACAAACAATAAATAAATAAATAAATAAAAACAGGCTTCAAATATTTGAAGAAAATAATATTTTATTTTAATTCTAATTTTCTGTTTTAGTTCTAGATTCTCATTTGGTTACACTTTGGTTACAGTGTAGTTATACACTGCCCTCCAACAGTTTGGAAACGCCCTAGAAAAGGGTTTTGGACAATATTGGCATGAATCCTTTTCAATTTGTGATAATTTTGCACTGATAAGGGACAACACAAACTATGAAAACATATTTTATTACATAAACAGTTTATGCATAAATTTTCGATTCATCAAAATTATCCACCATTAGCAGCTATTACAGCTCTGCATAATCTGGGCCTAAATTCATTGTATTCTAAACTTAATTGACAATCAATTGTTGAGGCTATTAAGGTGTGCTGACCCAAAAATCTTTTAAAAACCTGGGCCAAGTTTAAACCAGTAACCAGGCATCACAGCTGGCAAAGGGGCATGTCTGACTTTGACATGTATATATTGCCTTTATTATGTAATCAAAATGAAAAAAAAAAAAAAAATATATATATATATATATATATATTGCTGGTCTTCAATGATAATGTCAAGTTACTTTAATGTATTTGCACCAAAAAATGATAAGGATTAATGCTGATATCGTCCAAAACCACACTTTGCCAGGGGTGTTTCCAAACTTTTGGAGGGCAGTGTACATTTAAGTACTGAGTAATATTAATTAACTACATGTACTTACTTTATGGTTAGGGTTAGGATTAGGGTTTGGCTTAGGGTAACTTGTATGTAATTATGCATAATTAATTGTTAGTATAATAGTAAGTACATGTGTACATAATGTGTATAAAGGACACCTGTAAAATAAAGTGTTATAAATGTCCTTTCATTTTGAGTATTTATTGGTCAAACAAGCAATTACATGTTTTGAATAGACTTTCTTGCATATTGAAACTTTTTCAGTGACTGAACATATTTATTAGATATTATAATACACAATAAAGTCAAATAGTAGTCTCTCTCTCTCTCTCTCTCTCTATATATATATATATATATATTTATTTATTTATTTATTTTTGTTTGTTTGTTTGTTTAGGTTGCCCGCCACTGTGTAATTTCATAAGGATGAAAAGTAAATAATCTACAATCATTTGTTTGTAAATCAACTTATTCTTCCCAATAAATGACACTGTAAGAAAAGTATTATTTGATATACTTGCAGGAAATCTGATTTCATGTCACTGAAATGCTCCAGAGATCCTTTAAGGCTGTTACTACTTTTCTTCAAGAATTCTGAATAAATATTTAAATTCGAATCGATTTCAGTCAAAACCCACAACTGAAGCCATAGTGGCCAGATCATTTCAAGTGTTGTTTCAGTCGTGCTAGTCTTTACATTTCACAGTAAAAATGTTTTTCTCTTAAAACAACGTCCAAACGGCGTTTGGAAAGAGGCAATTTCCCTTGTTCTCGATGAAAACATAAAAACAAGAATATCAAGTGTCTGTTGGTCCTCTTCAGACGTTCTTCACATTCTCCTGTTGCTTCAAAGCCAAAATTCATAACTTTGTGGTTAAAGTTCAAACCCTTCGGAAAAAGAAGACGATGAAGGCGGGGGGAGGTGGGCGGGGGGAGAAGTGGAACAACACTGTATTGGAGTTCAGAAGCTGGAGTTGGCATATGTCACTGATTGAGTTGCACAGTCAAAGGGAGGAGGCGTCTGGCCCATCAGGAGTCTGTTGGCTGGATCTGCTCTCATACTTGAGTGGAATCCATCATGCGTGGAGAGGCCTAACTGGAGCGAGCTCGACCCAGTCCGGGCCAGACTTCAGATAAGTGATCAGCGCCGGGTCTCGGCCACTATATCACCAGCACTGAATGAACAACCCCACGTTGACCCATCCAGGGGAGGAAAACACATGTTCTCCGGCTCGACTGTGGCTGGCTACCTGCAGAGAGGGCTGGGAATTCCTCCAGCAGGAGGCCAAGGGGGTTGCAGAGGAAGAGGAACGCTATCCCTACCGCTCGCTGGGTAGCCATTAGTGTGTCCGCGTGTGTATATGTATGTGTGCGCAGAGAGGAGAAATACACGGATGCACATTTCGACAACAGCTTTTCACCCCGAGCCCAACCCGTCGCTGGAGTTTAATTGATATTTGCTGTATGCATTATAGGAACAGGGCTGATGGGAATGAACAGGATGGAGATGTGGGATTGTCCCGCACACCACATGTAATTTGTTAAAAGACGTTAACAAAGCCCCCTTCTTATGATCCTGGTATATGTAGATTTAAAAAAAAAAAAAAAAAAAAAACATTTAAAAGCTTATTTTAGTTTTAAAAGTTACACTGTTTATTTTTTTCTTGTTGTCTTATCTGATTTTTGATTAAATTATTTATATAGAGTTTTTGACTGTTATTAGTTTTGTTTGTATTTTGCTTCACCATATTTTTCATTCCTTAAAATAGCAACACAATAATAAATGTAGAATTTATGCAGTTTTTTTGTTTCTAATTTAACACACATTTTATTTTATTTTATTTTATTTTATTTTATTTTATTTTTTTATTTTATTTTATTTTATTTTATTTTATTTCTTTATTCTATTTCTCATAAAAAATACTTTTTTTGTATTTTACTTCACTATTAGCTGTATTTTTCATTCCTTATAACAGCAACACAATAATACATGTAGAATTTATGCAGTTTTTGTTTCTAATTTAACACACATTTTATTTTTATTTTATTTTATTTTATTTTATTTTATTTCTTTATTCTATTTCTCATAAAAAATACTTTTTTTGTATTTTACTTCACTATTAGCTGTATTTTTCATTCCTTATAACAGCAACACAATAATACATGTAGAATTTATGCAGTTTTTGTTTCTAATTTAACACACATTTTATTTTATTTTATTTTATTTAGTTTTATTTTATTTATTTTATTTTATTCATCAGAAAACAAATATTTATTTATTTATTTATTTAGTATTTTACTTCACTATTAGTTGTAGTTTTCATTTCTTTTAACAGCAACACAAATTGTACCATTAGCTTATGTCTAATCAAGTTAAGTAGGCGTTTTTACATTTAATTTTTTACATTTAATTTAATTTAATTTAATTTAATTTAATTTAAGTTTTAATTTAATTCATTAAGAAAACTAAAGTCATAACTTAATTATTCACGTTACATTTATTAATTTATAATAACTGTATGCAGTTTTGTCTTGTGACTTTTTTTTTAGTTTTAGTTTAGTTTTCATTTTTCAACTCCTATTTTTATATATTTTAGTTAATATACAGTAGTCAACATTTGAAGTGGATCAGAACTTTTCATCAAAGTCGTCCTAAAACTAAAACAATATCCATTCTTATGTTAGGACAACTTTGAACTTGTTTGATCCACTTCAAATGTTGACTATTATATAACAATTACAAATATATATATTTTATTTATTTATTTGTATTTTACTTCTCTATTAGTTGTAGTTTTCATTTCTTATAACAGCAATGCAAATTGTACCATTAGCTTGTCTAATCAGGTTAAGTAGGCGTTTTTTTTTTTTTTTAATTTAATTTAATTAATTTAATTAAATTCAATTTCATTAAGAAAACTAAAGTCATAATTTAATTATTCATGTTACATTTATTTAATTAATTTATAATAACTATGCTTTTTTTTTTTTTTTTTTTTTGTTTAGTTTTAATTTTTTGGCTAATTCCTATTTTTATATATTTTAGTTAATATATAACAATAATAATAATTAAAAATATATAAAATATAAATATGTTTTAATAAAATGTTTTCTTTTTTTTTTGTCATTATAATAATTTCCTTAACAATAAAAACTTGCAAAGATATTCATTGTAAAAGCTATTACTATGTGGGCACTTCTTTAATATTTCTAAGCTTCTTGACTTTATCGCAAATCATGTGTTCCTCTTTTGCTCTGCTCAGTGAGGACCAACGTTACCCGTTGTTTTTTTATTGTCCGTAAAATTTTCACCACCCTCCCAACACATGTGGGAAATATAGCTGCTTTGTCCATCATCGCCTCCATTTTGGGATTTCTTTTTATGGGATTTCACTTCCATTTCATATCGCAATGGCTTAGATCAGTGTATAACATGTCGTTGAATTTGTAGAGACCCCAACCATGACCAATGCCTGTTAGAAAATAAATATATTTCTGCGTGTGTGAAGAAGTAGAGCAGCCATTGAAGCCGGAGTCCTGGTCGAGCGGAGAGGGTGTCTGTCGGTGGGTGGGGCTAAGGGAAGGGGCGGGGTATTGAAATGAGCCCCATGAGAGGGAACGGGGAGGGGGCGGTACTTTGGGCCCCAGTTATTTACTTTGACCCTCAATCAACGGGGTGTACTCGCAGGGCACATGCCAAACTCCCCAGGCGGGCGGAGCGGCTCTGCCCCTTCCTTCACCTCGACATGCATGTTTCCATCCCAAACACATTTGCAGTTCTTCTTAATACCTCAACGCTGAAAACGGTACTTTTGTGAGCGTCTGTACTAGAGCCAACCCGAGGCAGAAGCTTAGTCCCATCGGATCTAGCTGTTTATTCTTGTTTGTTCCTTAACACTGTGGTTCTGAATTAAATTTACACCCATTTATATGGTTAGCTGCTTTTAATTATTTGCAATTAGCATCGTTTTTCCCCACTGACCCTGTCAGAACAAACACAGCGATTCATTTTTAGGTTGTGACCGACTAATTGAGGACTAACGCTGGACTAACAAGCATCATGATATTCTTGAGTAACCTCAAATACAATGACTGCAAAAGCACATTATTAGAGAGTTTCTTAGGAAGAGGTTAATTGCTTCGGGTACGGCGTCGACGGCAGAGTTCGAGGAAAATCGCACATCCGACGCGGCGCGCTAGCTGGAGGACACAATTATCCAAATCAATTTCAGCAACAAACTCGGCTATTGCAGGAGCCATTAAAATTTAATCCTAAATAAACTTAACATTTGTAATTCGGCGAGACAATTTCATAAACGTGTGTAAAACTATCTGATAAATTATGCATGGCTTCAACTTCGACGCATAAATAAACGGGCAATTAAAAGCAGCATTATGTAGAGGGAAACGGAGAGCGAGGGAAACAGTTTTAAGATGTTAATTATTCAAATGAGGGACGGAGCTCGACTCTACCTGCCTGCCATTGATGTGATCAAGGTGATTAATATGGCGCTATTAGTACAGTGATCCCATTGCAGTGGCAAGGGACGGCCTTGATTTATTTACTTTGTACAATTAGGCTATGTGATTAGGAGTGCAAACATAATTGGATTTTCAAGACCCGTACGCATGTAATTAGAGCCGCAATGCATCTTCCTTTGTGATCTGAGCTGACGGGCTACTGGGTGAAGGCTGAGTTTAACCCCTGTTAGTGGCGGAAGGAGACTCGCGAGCGTCGCCTTGAACGAGGATCAGAGAGCCGCTTCGTGCCGCTTAATTGATTGTACAGTCTTGTCAGAGTGTCACGGAGGCAGAAAGAGAGCGATATGAAAGCGTGGGAGAGATAGCTGCGGGGGGAATTGCGTCCGCCGCACGTATCGCCCTCGCCGCGGTTAGCCATGACTGGATGCGGGCAGGCGAAACCCGCCACGGCGCCACGCTGCACATGACACCCCTGTGTTAGAGCAGACGCCAACCGCCTCCATGTCATTTCAATTACCACCTCGGAGGTGCAGCAACCTGAGGAGACGAGGAATCAATGTTTTCACTCATTTACTCGTCCTTAATTAAAACACCGTGGACCTGCAGTCAGCATTGTTTGCAAAGCTCCGTCGGGCCCTCGTAAAACGGTACGGTTGCCGTACCGTGGTACAGAGATGGTAATACCGTGGGACTAAATTAGTACGATAAGTATGTACAGTACAGTGCTACTTGAAAGATACTCCAAGGTTCTTCAAAGAGTTCTATGGTACTTTGATATATACCGTGGTGTGTCATGGCAGACCGAATCCATTGTAATTTAAATAATACCACGATACAACAATGATAATTTTATACTGTGGTACTGTAGTATACTGTGTATTGTATTTACATGGTAGGCCTTCCCCAGGGTATATAAAAAAATACCATGGTACTAAATGCTAACCATATTTAAATATGTATTTAAATACATTTAAATGTGTAAAATAAAATGGTAAAAATAAAATAATATTTTAAATATTTAAATACCATTGTACATACAAAAGCAAGCAAGCAAACAAACAATTTTTTTTAAACATTTAAATAATGTATAAATAAATAAATACATACTACTAAAAATTTTATATATTTTAATATTTTATATTTACAAAATTTAAATACCATGGCACATACAAAAACAAACAAACAGCAAACAAAACAAACAAATCAAAACATGGCTATACTATGTTACTATTATTTATACAACATTTATATAATGTATCTACATGGAAGGCCTACTCTAACGCTAAAAATACCATGGGACTAAATGTTTACCATAAAAAATATGGTATATGCCATTGTAAATATGATGATATATAGCATTGTACCTGTGGTATCATGTCAAATGACTTTTCATCATTTTATCCACTATTCCAAAATAATTTAAAATACAAAACTACTACTACTACTACTACTACTACTACTACTACTACTAATAATAAATGGTTTATTTAATACAGTACTTACATAACAGGCCTACCCTAATGTAATTGAAAGAATACCATGGTATTTTGTATTTTCATACATACTGTGGTACTGAATATTCACCATATTTTGAATATTTACCTATTTTTTATTTTTACATTTTATTTCATATTTACATATTAGGCCTAAAGCAGGGTAACTTTAACCCTAACCCTAAACCTAATACCGCAATATTACTATGGTTCTATTGTCAAAACAAACAAGAAAAAAATGGAAATATCATGTTATAGTGTCTTAAAACATAGTATTATATGGTAATATGATTTATACCCTAAAAGTGAATTAACAAATTTATATACCATTTAAATGGTATTTCAAAATTCTTACAATAATACCATAATATTACCATAGTAAATTTGCTTGATTTTTATTTATTTATTTATTTATTTATTTATTTATTAATAATAAATAATTAGCCTTACAGTGAATGACGTCTTTTGTGCTAACCGTGACAAAGAATCATTTTTTGCTAGAAATCTCGCAGTATGCGGCACAGGAAGTAGAGGTTTGTGACCAGCGGTTGCGGGATTGGACACATTTTGAGTTTAAAGGGGGACGGCTCTGAGTCAGCTGGGCATCCAGTGTGATTGCCGGCCCCGGGCCCTCAATGGAAAGTTGTGGAGAGAAGCTGTGGTTGCCAGGCACCTCCTGAGGTGACTCTATCAGAGCCAGTCAAGCCTGAAATCAATCACTCAAACCTATCAAAGGCTGCCCTGCCCCGCCATTGTGAACCAGCCATCTGGGCCTCTGCATACTGTCTGCGTTAGTTTCAGGGTGTGTGTGTGTGTGTGTGTATCTGCATGTGTAACTAAATGAATAGAGGGGGTTTATGACAGTTACCACCACTGCATGCAGGTTTTCGCGTCTGCTTCACGCTTTCATTCACGGCACTTCTAGGACGGACGGTGACATAATAGCTCGAGTCTGCAGTTGACGTGCATTAGGAACCCTAGTATTTGGCATCGAGCTCTGCGTTCAGCTCCCTAACCAGCTGCAAGGGGCGATGGGGCCGTCCAACGGGCAGCTCTCCCAGGCCAAACTAACTAACTGTCCTGCTGCAGAGCATGCGGGACGGGGCTAAACGCACAGCATCTGCCATTGGAGGGCAGTAGAACACAGTGCATCTATCAGTGTGCCTTTCTTCTCCATAGTCTCACACATTGTGATCTGACTAGGGGCCGTTCACAGCGGGGCCAAAGCCTGGAAGGACCGTGGAGAGGTCAGGCAGGAAGATTGGTTTGCCGTGGCTGTCGAAACTAAAACATACCGTCTGCGTAAGCTGCTAAATTGAAAAAAAAATTGTTTAGCATTGCAGCATTGTTCAAACAAATGGGTTTTAGGGGCGTTAGCTCAACATTCAAAGCTGTTTTATGTACATCTACGAAGTAACTCTGCAATTGTTCGTCCTTGAAATTTATGAAAAGGGCTTAGTTTTGTTTGAATTGGACGGATCTGCATTTTTATGCCATTTCCCGCAGCTCCAACTGCAATCAGAAAATGCTAATTTTATGACCAACTGTATTTTCTGCGATGGCACTTGGAAAGATCAAAGCTATTACAAAATGAACCTAACGCAGCGGAGGTGCGCGCAGTTTATTACTCCGGTCGGAACGTAATGTAGACAATCCCTCAAAACCTCCCTGAGACGAGCTAACGCACATAGGACGAGAGCAGACGGACGCGCACATACACGCTGGATTGAAAGCACTGCCGTCCCTGATCAATGATTCAGTGAGTCTGTTCTGGGTGAGGACACCTTTCTGCTCTAATGCCTGCTCTGAAAATCCCCTTATATTCATTGGGCTGATAATCTATCATGTCATAAATTGAGATATAAAGCCTAGTTTATCTCTGTTCAGAATTGGATTACTTGTACACGGCCATGGCGGGAAATCTCCAATCTCTGTCCTTTAGCAGCTAATATCAGTGTTTTAATGGCAAATCTAATTTTATTCAGCAGTATATGTGTTTAGTATGGATCATTAAGAGATACTGTGATCCTGAAACGTCCTTCCTTTTGCTTTCTTGAGAAAACTTTCATAGTAGTTAGCCTAACAAATATCTCTGTCAGATTCTATTTGTGATCTATCTATCTATCTATCTATCTATCTATCTATCTATCAAGTAAATAGAATATTAATATATTTTTTAATATAATTTAAAAAATCATACAAATTATTATTTTTAATTAGGTTATTTTATTTAGTTTGGTTGTTTTTAAGTTTTTTTATCAATAAAGAAGAAAATTTTTAAAACTAATTAATTAAAAATAATTAAATTAAATGGCAATATAATAGTTTTAATTAAATAATCATATCTATAATCAAAAATGTTTGATTTGTATTTAAATTTGCTTGTTTGTTTATGCATAAATAAAAGAAAAGTGTTTAAATAGAATAATTCTAGATGTCAGTGTAAGATTTTTTTGTTCGTTTGTTTGTTTTGAAACAATAACAATAACAATAACAATAACAAAACATTCATTTTTAAATACTTTCAGTTTCAAATATGATTATTTGTTTTCATTCTAGTATTTAAACCATAGCTTTTAAATTCATCAGATGACTATATGTATTGCAAATTTTAGTTTTACTCTTTCATTCTTTATTTGCCTCCTCCTTTAAGGATGTAAGAATTTAAAAGCAAAGAAAAAAGTAAAATATATTATTGTTTTAACACTTACACAGGATTTAAAAACAAAGAAAAAAATGTTTTTTTTTTTTTTAAATATATATATAATTTAAACACTTAGACATTAACATTTGCAAAACATTGAACATAATTTGTTTTATTTTTTCTGTTTATAAACATCCCCATCCCCCAAAAAGCTTACAGTTATGTTATTTTTTGTTAATCTACAATGTACAATGATAGAATAATGTACAATGATAGAACACAAAAATAAGAAGAAAAAGAAGAAGAAAACAATATTTGAAAACATGTTTGAAATATGAATAAAATTGCTAATTAGCACAAATGTCCCTTATTGTGAGTTTAAAGTAATAGGCACTAAATAACCAAACAATAAATAAAAAGCTACTTCACTTAAATGTAATTTAAGTAAACATGTTGTCTGCTCTTGTACATGTGTATATATATTTTTGTCTCAATCCATTTTGCAGCATGTAGCGTTAAGCTGCGGTCCGTTCAAAGTCCCGAGTGCAATGTTTCAGAGCTGACCTGCTCTTTTATGTACACGCTAACTCCTCGCTGTGAGGGGGTCCCAGAGTTAAGAAACTCACTTAGACAGACTTCTGTACACTTTAAATGAACACTTCATAGCCAGAATACACTGTCCCAAAGCCCAGACACCCTATTTTGGGAGATTTCAATTTTATTTTTAGATATTAATATTATTTACCTTTTTTTATTCAGTTTATATAGATAGATAGATAGATAGATAGATAGACAGATAGATAGATTAGCATTTTTTTTAACTCTGCACTAAAAACTAAAAACATAAAATAAATAGGACTGTGTAAACTGACTGTGTAAAAAAAATACTTTGAAAATAAGAAGACATCTAAAAGTACTTTTCGTTTGGTTTAAGTAAAATCAACTACTGCTACAAGAGAAAAAAAAAAGCAAAGTGAGAACTTCTGTGTGTAAGAAAAACAAGAAAAACGTTAAAAGGAAGAAAACCGAGAGAGTGCGAGTGAAAGGCAAAACCTGTATAATAAAGGCAACATTTTCAAACATGGTTGCCATGTTTACAAGTGCCAGAGGGCAAAGCAGGACCTTTATTTCCCTCCTGCTAATTGTTTGATTTCTGTGCCACTTGAGAGTCAAGCATTGTGGTGAGGGAGCGGAGGAAAGAGAGCGAAAGAAAAAAGAAAAAGTGAGAGAGAGAGCAAATTTGCAGAGATCACACATTGCCCCTTCTTCATTTGTCTGTAACATGACGATAGCTTGAGGCATGTTTCTCTCTGGAGCTTTGCAGAAATACCAAGCGGTGAAATCCCCTGTCGCTTTGCCTCTCAACTCACAACACACACACACACACACATCCTCGATGTGCCACAAGCGCTTTGTTCTGATAGCTACACAAACTCGCAACACTATAATGCAACCGCGGTGATAACGAACTATGGTATGAAGTGGAGGTTTTGGTTCATTTCATTAAGAGTGCTTGAGATGGACTCTTGCGCACAGATGCATGTTGGGTAGACGGCAGAACTGGATGCACGGCGTGATCTTTAATGCTCCACGCCATCTCCCCATGACATTGAGGCTGTCATCGGTCTGTTTCCGTGGAGATATTGTTGTCTCCTCCTGCGCTGATCTTGGTTTCTGCTACGGCAGGAGGTGCCTCTTAAAGTTCCTGTTAGCGAGTTACCGTGCAAGAGACAACACATTTAAGACAATCCACACAGCTGGATGGAAAGACAGGCCACTGGAAACCGAAAAAAAAAGAACCAGGAAAATCCTGGACATGAAACACAGCATCTCCTCAGAAAAAAAAAAGGCCTCTGCGCTCTTATCGTCTTGTGTTTATTATCATGCAAATAAACGTTAATCAAAAGACAAGGAGATTGTTCTAATCGGATTGCACTTTTCTAAGGCTGTTTTTGTTCGCCGCTGCCTTTCGAACCCGAGAACAAAAAGCTAGCGGTGGGTCGGAGAAACTCCAGGCGGTTTTCTCTTGTGTCGTGCCTGCGAGAGAATCTCTCGACGGGGCACGGCTCCGTCGTCACCGCTCACCTCCGGACCCGAGCGCTGTCTCTTTAAATTAGCTCGGGTGGGAGGGGACCCTAATGACAATCAGTGGGTCTCTGTCTGTTGCCCCTGACAAGCAGAACCCTATAGGAGATGAAATGGAAAAATGAACTTTTTAGCCCTGCTAAAACAACAAGCTAGTATGGATTGTGGATTAGTGCTCGCTTTTCATTGTCGGAGCATCCTCAGTAATTAAAGCAGCAAATGAAGCAGCGGGGAGCTGGGAATATAGATAAATAAATGTATAGCAAACACACAGCATCAATCTACTACAATATGTCTATAAGAGTGTCGGGGGAGCTACTTTAAAACTGCGGTTTGCCAAGACACAAGCTATTCATAATTTAAAGCAGTTAGCCTGGTGAGAATGTTGCTCTAAAAAAAAAAAAAAAAAAAAAAAAAAAAAGGGAAGGCTAAATTGATCAATATAATATTTAAGTGAGTAATATATTTTTAATTGTGCAGGTTATATATCATCTGGTTCCAAAATAATTTATTTTTAGAGTGACACTGTCAAATTAAAATTAATTAATTAAATTTATTTCTTAAATATAAAAAGAAAAAAAAATACTACTAAAACAGTGATGAATAGCAGTATTTAACTAAATATGGAAAAAGAAAAATGGAATTTGTTAATTCCAACAGGGACTGAATTATGAAACATATAAATATAATATACATTTGACTCCCCAATACTAGAATAATATTAAAAACATGGATAATATTGTTAGAATTAATTAGAATGCTTGTGTTTTTTCTCATTTATATAGTAAGTTGCCATCAGTGAAGAAGAGAAAACGTGATTTTTTTTTTTAAAGTTTAAAGTTAAACAAAACTTTGCTTCATGTTTACATGCAGGAATTAAAAAAATAAAAACAATAATAATCACAAGGGAATTTTAGTACTATTTAATAATTCTCATTCCTTAACGATTCAATAAACAATTATTTTAGTACTTCTGATGAAGCCCCTAACCAAATAATTGGTCCTCTGTGCTAATCAAAAATGTATTTTAATATTTAATTTAATTTAATTTAATTTTAATTTAATTGAGTTTAATTAGTTTATTTTATTTTATTTTAATAGGGGCATTGCATAGACTTTCGTTGTTTTTATAAAAACTAACCCAAACCACAACCTTAACAGTATTTAAATAAATATGTGGCCCTGGAGCACAAAACCAGTAGCATGGGTATATTTGTAGCAATATCCAAAAATACATTGTATGAGTCAAAATGATCGATTTTTATTTCATGCCAAAAATCATTAGGATATTAAGTAAAGATCATGTTCCATGAAGTTTTTTTGTTAATTTCCTACCATAAATCTATGAAAACTTGATTTTTGATTAGTAATATCCATTGCTAAATCTTTATTTAAACAACATTAAATGTGATTTTCTCAATATTTTGATTTTTTTGCACCTTCAAATTCCAGATTTTCCGATAGTTTGTATCTTGACCAAATATCGTCCTATCCTAACAAACCATAAACCAATGGAAAGCTTATTTATTCAGCTTTCAGATGTATAACGCTCAACTTGACCCTCAAAATGCTCAAAAAGCTCAAAAATGACCCTTTCATTGTCCAGAGTAACATATCTACAAAACAAAACTGAAGTTTGGATTTCAATAGGGACAATGAATGTAATAAAATGTCTTAAAAGAATCTGTCAAGTACAACCATGTAGCCATGTAGCTATGTTTTGTTTTGTTTTGTTTTGTTATGCTACACTGCTAGCACCTAGCTAGTTACTGGAAAAGTTACTGTTATGCTATTGAAAATGTTGCTAAGTTTATAGCATTGCTTTTAGCAAATTACTCCCTAAAGGCCTATTCACAACAAGACTAATTTTGCTGCAATATCCAAATGCGATTATTCTGTTTAGATCAATGCAAAAAACATTACATTTCTTGACACACGCTTGTCACAAAGGAAGTCAAGCTGAATTAAAATGTTCTCAAACAGCCTTTCAACCTATATAATCATGTACAATATGGTAATATACATATTTCCTGAAGATGTTCACTAGCATTTGAGAGGTACAGGCAAAAATCACTGTCCACTGATGAGCTTTCACATCAAATGTGAACTACTTTTTATGTTTTTGTTCCTCTTTAGCCAGTAAAAACTGTCTTTGAATGCAAAGTTTGTATCTTTTTGTGTTACTTGGAAGAAAAAAAAAATAACATTAATGTGAGCAAATAATAAAAAAGGTTACATTTTTGGGTGAAATATCCCATGATTTTAAATTCGAGTGAAAACTGAAGGAGGTCAGAGGAAGGTAAAATTTAACAATAACATTGATTTTTTGTTTGTGTTTTAGAAGGTTACTGACTGTGACTGACTTTAGCCATGTAGCCATGGGTGCTGTGCGACAGATGCCCCTGCCAGTTTTGGTGCCTGGGCCCCGTCAGCTGCCAGCAGGCCCCTAATCCTTCCTAATGGGGATTGTCTTTTCACCGCTAATTTAAACCCTCAAACCACGGGACTGCCTCAACCTGAAGGCGCTCAATCCCAGCAGCCCTCCACTACCCCAAAACCCCACACCCCTTCGCTGGGCCCAAGCTCCACTCAGGCCTGGGGCCCTCCAATGCCTCTGCAACAACACCACCTTTCTGTCATTCCACACGCTGATTGTATTAATCTTATCTCCGTTTAATTACATTTTTCAGGACTCTTGCCGTCTGCCATCTTTGCGCGCAGTGGGAGTCACTGAGGGGCCCTCATTTCACATGCCATCTCATTTGGGTTCAAAAATCCCTGACACAAGACACCCGACCTCACTGGAGAAGAGGGGAAAAAGTGATTTATTAAAAGCGTAAAGTTCAACACGAAACTTTGTTGCGTGTTTACATGCAGAAATTTTAGAAATGGGAATCGTAAGGAAATTTCAATTCCATTTGTGACCCTGGACCACAAAACCTTAAGTAGCACAGGTATATTTGTAGCAATAGCCAAAAAATACATTGTATGGGTCAAAATGATCATTTTTTCTTTTATGCCAAAAACAATAGGATGTTAAAGGAGAAGTCCACTTCCAAAACAAAGATTCACATATATTGTACTCACCCCCTTGTCATCCAAGATGTTCATGTCTTTCTTTCTTCAGTCGTAAAGAAATTATGTTTTTTGAGGAAAACATTTCTGCATTTTTCTCCATATAATGGACTGGTATGGTGCCCCGATTTTGAATTTTCAAAATGCAGTTTAAATGCGGCTTCAAACAATCCCAAATGCAGTTGTAAACAATCCTAGCCGAGGAAGAAGGGTCTTATCTAGCGAAACGATCGGTTATTTTCATTAAAAATATACAATTTAAATACTTTTTAATCTCAAATGCTCATCTTGCCTTTTTCTTCATGAACTCTGTGTCATAATTCTGACTCAAGACAGTTAGGGTATATCGAAAAACTCCAATCGTATTTTCTCCCTCAACTTCAAAAATCATTTCAAAATCATCCATCACTGCAGAAGTCTGACCCAGTCTTTGCAATGTAAACATGCAAAGAATATAGGACGATTTCGAAGTTGAGGGAGAACATGAGATGGGAGTTTTTCGACATACCCTAACTGTCATGAACCAGAACAAAAATAGTCCAAGCAGAGTAAGACAAGACCAACGTTTGCCATTAAGAAGTATATAAATTGTATTATTTTTATTAAAATAACTGATCGTTACACTAGATAAAACCCTTCTTTCTTGGCTGGGATTGTTTACAACCACATTTGGGATCGTTTGAAGCTGCATTTAAACTGCATTTTGGAAGTTCAAAATCGGGGCACCATACCAGTCTATTATATGGAGAAAAATGCTGAAATGTTTTGATATGTTGATATGATTCTTTAGGGTCTTAATGAAAAGTCTATAACATGCTTTGGTTAAAATTTCTCAATGGTAGTGTAGCTAACACCTTTTTTACCTTGCCAAAATCATCTCTGCAAAACTCATCCTGTTCTGGTCGATGTTGCTTTAAATGTTAATGAGCTCTGCTCGCCCCGCCCCTCTCTTCTCTCTGTGGAGTGATGAGCCTGTTACTTTAGCCACAAAACTTGCTAACTAGCACACTATTAGGAAAGGCCATTGCAAAGATTCATAAAACAACCCCTTATACTCACTTCTGCTGTAAGTGAAGCTGGATCACAAATGAATTGTGTGAACATAGACGTATTTGTTTAGATCGGGAGGCACATTCCCTTCACAAACAAATGTAATCCACTGCATCTTCAGCGGCTCAGATGTCGGCAGTAAATGACAACTCCTATGTTCATTATTACATCAAACAACAGAACACCTCAGTCACTTTGGAGCCATTCTTGTCTACGTCCCTGCTCCGGCATCAAAACAATGGTGATCGGACTTATACTTCTCATTCAAGGCAGGTCTAAGGTAAGACGGCTGTGTCAATCAATTATCATGGGAGCGGCCTCTGTCGGTGTGTCGTCACACAGACAAGATGCTGAGAATGGCTTGATTTGAAAAAGGGGAAATTATTTTTACAGATTAAATAAAAAACACTGGGTGGATTTTTATCATTATAGGGTGGTTGTGTACACACACTGCCAACACACATTTATGTTCAAACAACATGTAAAAGTGAACTTTGCATCCGATGACCCCTTTAAATACTATAACCTAATCCACAATTTTACTTTACCAGAAAAAGACATGCATTTCACAAATGAGGACATCCTCAAAACGACATTATGGGAGATTATGTGAAGTTTAGCCACATGCGCACATACTACACATTGTCTCGACATTACACGAGCAACCTATAAACAGATATCCAGTAAAAATACTGATTTAAGTATCAAATTCTTAACCTCAGTACAAGATAACTGTACAGTTAACTGTGGTTCAGCAAAGTGAGCAACATATTCATTTAGAACCTGACTAATTCAATACACAAGGGTGTCATTAGACTGATTTGGGAGTCTTTTTAAACGATTCATTACAAAGAACCATTAAAAAACATTTGGTTCCTTATTAAAAAATTCAATCAGAAGTTGTTTCACTCAGAAGTTGCATTAAGTGAACAAAATTTACTGCGGATTCATAGTGAGTAATGATTTGGGCATCTCTAATGTACAATCTGTGTACAGTTGTGAAAAAAAATGACATTGATAAACAAGGCGACACTTGAGTGCTCTTGAGTCTTTCATTTGAAGACGCAAAGGCAGATTCTGTGCAGCGAGACAGGTGGGTTTAATTGCGTGATGTCTAATTTGGGCCCGTTAGAGGAACGTGTGTATGTGTCAATGCGTGTGCATGTATGCGTGTGTGTGTAGTCCAGATTAACACGAGCAACGTAACAGGTGTGCCAGTGATTTACGCTCAGCCTAATTAACCCGTTCCACCAAAGAGAGAGTAGGGGAAAATCTCATGATTACCATGCAATCAGAAATAGTCTATTTTTCCCCCCTCGCTCTTTTTGATCAAATAAACAACCCGTCAACTGATCGAATACAGGAGAATGTCAGTGATTGCACTTTCTGGAACATTTTATGTTAGGAACATCGCTCTGGCATGAGGAAGAGGGTACAAACAAATATGGAGGGGTTACTTTAGAATATATTCAAGTACAAAATACTAATTACTTGCTAAAAAAATACATCATAGTATCACTGTGAAAGTAATGAAGTCTAATTACTTTTAATTACTTTTTAATTTGCAGATTGGAAACATATGTGTTGTATGAAATAAGAGATGTGTGTCCAATCTTGTGATATTGCGAATGATGCAGCAGACAAGGGCTGCACAATATACTGAAATAAAATCGATATTGCAATATGTGCTAGTCAAACCATGAAACCATGAACTATGTCTCAGACAGACAGCAAATTTTGAGTTCTCTTTCAAGTCTTGTGCTTGAAAGGACAAATTCACACAAAAATTATGACAACATGCCCATCTTAGTGAGTACCCTAGCAGACAGTCAGTTGAATGTACAGTATCAGTGTACTAGATCCGTGCATTGACTTAGTGACAGCACTTTTTGACAGCACAAGTGACAGCACTTTTTATGTTAATCAAAAACAAATGACAATGAAATCACTCTCTGCACTTGACTGAATAGCTTTTGTAACTTTGATAAGGATCTTTAATTTATACAGTCAAATATGCACTGTTATTTTACATTTGATTACTTTATTCAATTTCTGTAGCTACCTAAAAAGGTACAGTCGCTGTTTTTAAATGAGAAGACGCTCGTCTTGTCTTACTCTCCCTGAACTCTGTGTATTCTAGCTCATGACAGTTAGGGTATGCCGAAAACTCGGACTGCATTTTCTCCCTCAACTTCAAAATCGTCTGTTTTACCTTTTTTGTTAAGGGTGTTTGATCTTCTTTGCATGTTCACTTTGCAAACACTGGGTCGGAACTTCTGCAGCAATGTAGGATGATTTTGAAATGATTTTTGAAGTTAGGGTTAGGGAGAGGGAGAAAATACGGTTGGAGTTTTTCGACATACCCAAACTGTCTTGTGCTAGAGTACACAGCATTCAGGGAGAGGAAGACCAGATAAGTGTTTGACATTTAAAAAGTATATAAATTGTATTATTTTGATGAAAATAACCGATCGTTTCGATAGATAAGACCCTTCTTCCTTGGTTGGGATTGTTTACAACTGCATTTGGGATCGTTTGAAGCCACATTTAAACTGCATTTTGGAAGTTCAAACTCGGGGCACCATATCAGTCCAAAAATCCTGAAATGTTTTCCTCAAAAAACACAATTTCTTTATGACTGAAGAAAGAAAGACATGAACATCTTGGATGACAAGGGGGTGTGTACATTATGGACTTCTCCTTTAAGTAAACTTGTCTTCATTGTTTGTACAGAGAGACCAGATGCAGACTATTCACACGTCTCTCTCTCTCTCAAAATGGCCATATTTGAGAAGAAATGTTGAGTAGTTTGCATCACTGGATATAGCTGTCAGTCATTTAAGATTTCTGTGGTAAAAACAGGGACTAATATTAAATGATTTGCAGCTTCACCTTACCTCGCCCTCTTTCAACGTTAAACTTTGCGCTGTGCCAGGGTTGCCAGATTTTCACAACAAAAACCACCCAATTGCTACTGAAAACTAACCCAAAACTAGCCCAATGGCATTTTGAGGAGGATCCCCCACACTGATTAAAAAGATTTTGTGGTGAAGTAAATACTTCATTAAAAACAAATGTAATTTCTACGTTAAATCATTTAGTGCAGGCCACAAAAAAAAAAAAAAAAAAAGTACATTCTATATTAGTACTCAATTAAATCTTGTAGAAATTAAAGTTTGAACTTAAAAGTATATTTCATTTGCAATTGTTGGTTATGTTTACAAGGATTCTTTAAGTAAATATCGAAGTTACAAACCCCTTTTTTCCCATCATGCACTGGGGCATGAATAAATAAAACAAGTTACATTTTTCACTGTTTTCGAGATGTATTTACACTGTTTTATGGTTGCTTTTGTTGTTAGGTTTAGTAACTTACTGTTTTGTGACATCTGGAGTTCATTTTCTACTCAAAATGACCCATTCATACTCAAACATCTATCCACTTAGTCAAACATCTATCCCCTGTTACCGTCATTGTGTATGGTGTACCAAGTATTGAGGTCTTTGTGTTCATTCGAAGAATAATTGTATTGAGTAGACATATTATCTTAAAAGGGTAAGAAGCTGTCTCCTTGCTTGCTTACATGTTTATAGGTGAACCACGTGCTTTAAAAGCATTTTTTTCTTGTTGTTGTTGTGCTACGTTGTTACAATAAATATTATACAATTTATATTGTGTTCCGGGGGATAAAATACATGTTTTTTCATCTGGGTTCCCTTGGCAAATTAGCATTTCAGGGGCTAAATATGACGTTATTGTGGTCGCTTCATCCTGCGGACATCAAAATCTACCCGCGGTAACAGTGTAAAAGTAGCCCAATTCTGCGGGAAAACTGTGCTCTGCTTCTGTGAACAGTAAACCCACAGTAAACCTACTTTGATTTGATTGGACATTTCAGTTATTTTGAAATTGCCGTTAAACCGCTGAGGCTTTCATCTGAAGCGCCTAGTACGCGCAGTGGTTGCATGCGCATCCATAGACTAGCAAGATAATTCTCACACTTTAACAGTATTTATAGCTCCTAACAGGCTGTTTGACATTGAGAAGTTATCTGTTCTTAATTTCTTTATTTCTATTTGACAGTGTAATCCTTTTTCTCTAAATATACCATGTACTGAACTGTACCAAAACCGTGACTCAAAAACTAAGTTGAACCATTACACCCATAGTAGGGATGCAGTGGCATGCGAAATTTGGGAACCCCTTACAGAATCTGTGAAAATGTGAATACCGTCCTAAGCAAAATATTTTACATAAAAAATATAGTTCACAAGACAAAAAAAATAAATAAATAAATAAATAAATAAAGCTGAAATTGTTCAAATAACCCCCTTCAAAAGTTTGGGAACCCTTGGTTCTTAATATAGTGTGTGGTTACCTGGATCATCTACTTGTTTTGTTTTGTTTGTTTGATGGTTGTTTATGAGTCCATTGTTTGTTCTAAACAGTTACACTGAGCACTGTTCTTCAGAAAAATCCTCCAGGTCCTGCAGATTCTTCCGTTTTCCAGCATCTTTTGCATATTTGAAACCTTTCCAGCAGTGACTGTATGATTCTGAGATCCATCTTTTCACACTGAACTGTTAAAAAAGGTTCAAATATTCACTGATGATATTCACTGATAGGGGAAACTTTTTGAATTTGAAGATCAAGGTAAATTGTACTTAATTTGTCTTCCGGAAAACATGCAGGTATCTTCTGTTGCTTTCAAGGAGGAGTACTAAATGGAAAAAAAAAAAAAAAATCAACAAAATAAGACAAACTTGAACATCTTCATCAAATATAAAATATCTTATTTAGGACAGTAATAAATAATTTTAAAAAATAATAAAAATAACATGCATTTTGTGTGATCTCTCTCATTTTGTTAAAATTATTTACATTTTCACAGACTCTGCAAGGGATTCCCAAACTTTTGCATGGACACACTTCACTTTGAAACTGACGGTGCATGCATTTATTTCCCGGTAAACTGCCAAAATAAAAGCTTATGGGTAAAATGTTTAAAAATGAAGAAATTAAGATGTAAATATTAGTGTTGTAATTTTACAGTTGTACTGTGAGGGAAAAAACTAAAAACTAAATAAATAAAACATTCAGAATTGCCAGATAGAAAACTGAGAAATCTGCTTTTTCCTTGCAGTTATGAGTTTACATCTTACATCTCAGAATTTTGAGTTTGTTTCCACCACAGACTAGAAAGTAAAAAGGATTATTATTATTTTTTTTTTTCATTGCAATTCTGAGTTTATATCTCACAATTGTGAGTTTACATCTTAGAAGGGGTTTTTTCCCCCGACTACAGAAAAAAGTTACTTTTTTATCTAACAATTTTGAATTCTGATTTCTTAGAATTGTGAGTGTTTTACAGTTCTGAGTTTATATCTCACAAAAAATGTTGAAGTTACTGTATTCATTCATTCATTAATTCATTCATTTATTCATTCATTCAAACAAAACAAAACAAAAACTGTGGAAATGTGGACTATGAAAATTGAAGTTAAAAGATTTTCTTTTCCTATTGCACAAAATGTTTTTTTTTAACCCAATATTATACAGCCCTGCATTATGTGATAATAATTTACTGAATAACTGCTAGTATGATCAATAAAATGTACAATGTTAAGTGGGTTTTGTAAAGATTTGCAGTATACAGTGTATATCTACAGTATAATAAGATTGATTTACATAAAATAGACAATTTAGTGTATATAAGAGGCATAACTGTTTAGTGGACTTGCCAGCTTCTTTAATTAAACATTAGAAATATAATAGTGATCTGATGATATTCTTTTGTAATGTAACTGCCACATAATACAGTAACCTTTTTGTATCCTGATTATGCATTCCAAGTATTCTGTTACTCAGTAAGCTTGGATACATCATGATGTGCAGATAAGTAAAATAACATGGCTAACGGCATCAGCAAACACTCTGATAGGAACAAACCCGAAATTACACTTCATAATCATAGCCATTGTCAGAGGTGTAGCAGCACAGGAAGTGTGAAGACGTCAAATTCCCCTGCCACTCAATTTGTCAGACAGGGTGAATTGGGCTTGTGATGCACGTTTAATGTGCTGAAAACTAATATAAAGGTGCTAAGAATACCACAAGAAAATATTTACATAACCATAAAGACGGTGCAAGACATCCCTAATGGTGTTGATATTTTGTTTAAACCCCCCCTTTACATTTCTGCCATGTAAAATGTCCAAGGGTGACCCGTGGAGGCCTAAGATGTTATTCACTATGCATATTTTGAGTCCAGATGATTTATTTTATTTATTTTTTTCAGAGATTGCACCTCACCTCCCTAGGCATCCATGAAATCACCTGACAGACAGACGGAAGACGGAGGTCTCCGTGGACGCCCGGCTCTCGGCCTCCGCAGTGATGGCTCGTGTAATGGGATCCAGGTACGAGCATGTGGCACACTGATTACAACTGCGTGTTTGAGGTTCAGAAGGTGTGCGGAGGGGGCCAGCGGGCCACCGTCCAAATTACACAGGATTTCATGCACTTGTTCGAACCTGTGCTTCAAGTGGAGCTGTGAAATAAGTGTGCTGCTAGCCGGGCACATTTGAATAATTTGTCAAGGGATCGCAGAGATACGCTTTTGAAGACGAGGTGATGGGATAGTGTGCACTAGACAGGGGCCGAGGGGGGCCGGGAAGAGGACATGGCAGCACATGAGGGCCCGACAGCTTCAAAGTTCCTTTTGTGATATGAGAAAAAAATCTGATAGAGTTCTTGACAAATTCTTTTTTTGTATAGTTTCAGAATTTTATGCTTTTACACAAGTGGTTTGTAACCTTTTATGTATGAAAAATAAATAATGGATGCTCTAACTATTGGGATCTAACGCAATAAGAAAACCAATGAAATGGAATATTTTAAAATGACCTGCTTGCTAAAAGCAACATAATTTTCTTAAAGGAATAGTTTGCCAAAGAATGAACATTTGCTCACCCTCAGACCATTCAAGATCTAGATGAGGTTGCAACAGATTTGGGGAAATTTAGTTTTACATCACTTGCTCACCATTGGACCTTCTGCAGATAATGGGAGCCATTAGAATGAGAGCCCAGACAGCTGATAAAAACATCACAATAATCCACAAGTAATCTACACCACTCCAGTGCACCAGTTAACATCTTGTGAAATTACATACTGCATGATTGAAAGAAACAAATGCATCCTTAAAGAGATAGTTCGCCCAAAAATGAAAATTACTCCATGATTTACTCACCATCAAGCCATCAATAACCTAGGTGTATATGACTTTCTTCTTTTAAGACAAATACAATCGGAGTGATTTTTAAAATTGTCCTTTGTTAAAAATTAAAGTCCATCCCCTGTTCTTCTCTCACATCAAAATTCACCTGCTTGTTCCGAACTGTTTTGGACTTTTTGGCTTGTAAATAGTGCTTAATCTGTACATGTTTCACTCCTGATTCAGGAGAGACAACTTTTTCACTGGAGAGAGCAATATATAGTTAGAGGATTTACAAGTACATCTACATCTGGATGAACTTGAATGATTCTGGATGGGTGAGCTATTCCTTTGCACTCATTGTTTGGTGAAGTTTTTTTTTTTTTTTTTTTTTTTTTTTTTGGACAAAATTGAGCAGTTTCATTAGGAATCCAGAAGTATTATCTAACATACTGTAATTGATGTATAATTATAGTTTTTGCTAATAATTCAAATTTGTATGGTCTTTTTTTTTTTTTTCATTTTAATTTAAGTTAAAGTTTTAGTAATTTTATTGTGTTTTGTCATCATCATCATCATCATTATTATTATTATTATTATTATTATTATTATAGGTATATGTATTTTTTATTATTTTTATCTCTTAGTCTTATTTTCAACACTTCAATTTAAAATAATAATAATAATAATAACAAAGGTTCATAAGGTGTTTGGCTTTGTTTATTTATTTGTTTGTTTAGTTGTTCATATAAAACTAATTTTTAAATGATATTTTATGAAATAATAATATAATAATTGTAACGAAGCGGAGATGAGACGAGGATCTATGTGCAAGAGTTTATTGTACATCCAAAGAAAACAACAAATTATCCAGAACGGGGGAACCCTTAGAATCCAGGCAAGAACAGGGAGCAACCATCACAGACATTTAACAACTGACAAAATACAGGGGAAAGACAAGGACTATTTATACACAGGGTGAGGTAATAATCTAATTGGTAACCAGGGTAACTGATGAGGGAGTGGGTGTGGTTCAATGAAGATCCATGGCAACAAACAAGGGAACAGAGGTACAGGGAAGCAGGGAACAATAAGACACAAAAACTACAAAATAAAAGTCCTTAAACACGAATACAGAAGACAAAGACCAGGCACATGACATAACCCCCCCCCTCAAAAGAGTGGCTTCCAGACGCTCCAAACAGAAATACCAGTCCAGGAAGGGGGAGGAGCTCAGGCAGAACTGGGGAAGGGATGGAGGGCCAGGTCCATGTAAGGGGAGATAAACAAGGGACTGAAGCAGAGCAAGAGGCCAGGGTGGAGTCGGCCAGATGGGAGGAGCTGAGGACCACCAGATCCTGAGAGAAGACCTCCACGGCGGAGCAGGCGGTACCCAGCAGGGCGGAGCAGGAGGCTCAGGAGCCCTCCAGGGCGGAGCCGGAGGCAGAGCAGGTGGCACTAGAGCCCTCCAGGGTGGAGCCGGAGGCAGAGCAGGCGGCGCTAGAGCCCTCCAGGGCGGAGCCGGAGGCAGAACAGGTGGCACTAGAGCCCTCCAGGGCGGAGCCGGAGGCAGAACAGACAGCGCTACAGCCCTCCAGGTCGGAGCCGGAGGCAGAGCCAGCGACACTAGAGCCCCCAAGGGCAGAGCCGGAGGCACAACAGCCCTCCCAGGCGGAACAGGAGGCGGAACAGGAGGCGGAGCAGGAGGCGGAGCAGGAGGCGCAGCAGCCCTGCGGGGCGGAACAGGAATCTGCATCACGCTCTGGGACCTGGGGAGAGCAGGGACAGAGGAGGCAGACAGAATAGAGGGAGAAGGCGCAGCAGCCCTCCAGGGCGGAACAGGAGGCGGAGCAACCCTCCGGGGCGGAACAGGAGGCGGAGCAGCCCTCCGGGCGGAACAGGAGGCGGAGCAGCCCTCCGGGCGGAACAGGAGGCGGAGCAGCCCTCCGGGGCGGAACAGGAGGCTGCGTCATCGACTGGGACCTGGGGAGAACAGTGACAGAGGATGTAGACAGGGAAAAGGGAGAAGCAGAGAGTTTGGTGGTTAACGCCCCCTCCGTAAGAGGTTCTACGGCTGGCGCCGACACCTCTGGAGGCATTGGCGCAGCTTCTCCGACGGGGAAGGCCTCTGGAGCAGACTTGAGACCAGACGGGGCCTCTGGGGCAGACTTGAGACCAGACGAGAGCTCTGGTGCAGGCTTGTGATCAGACGAGAGCTCAGAGGCTGACCTGTGAACAGGCGTGACCTCAGGAGCACAGTGTGTAGCCCACACACACCACATGGCCACTGCCATTAAGGGAAGAGCAGCAGCGATAACGTCACTTGGCTTGTGAAGATCTGCTGTAACGTGGCTTGACTCGGGAACAACATGGCTTGACTCGGGAACAACATGGCTTGACTCGGGAACAACATGGCTTGACTCGGGAACAACATGGCTTGACTCGGGAACAACATTGACTTGGCTTGACTCGTGGGGAACAGCTGCTGTAGCTTGACTCGGCCCTGTAGCTTGACTTGAATCAGGGGTAGCTGCCGCAACAAGAGGGAGCGCCATCTTAGCTGTCCGTACAGCCATTAGGGGTGAGTCCAACACGTGGGTCATCATGTGGCGTGACTTGGAGACAGCGACCATCTTGTGGACTGGCTTTGGCGTGGCGGCCATCTTTGCGACAGGCTCTGGCGTGGCGGCCATCTTTGCGACAGGCTCTGGCGTGGCGGCCATCTTTGCGACAGGCTCTGGCGTGGCGGCCATCTTTGCGACAGGCTCTGGCGTGGCGGCCATCTTTGCGACAGGCTCTGGCGTGGCGGCCATCTTTGCGACAGGCTCTGGCGTGGCGGCCATCTTTGCGACAGGCTCTGGCGTGGCGGCCATCTTTGCGACTGGCTCTGGCGTGGCGGCCATCTTTGCGACTGGCTCTGGCGTGGCGGCCATCTTTGCGACTGGCTCTGGCGTGGCGGCCATCTTTGCGACTGGCTCTGGCGTGGCGGCCATCTTGTGCAGTGGGTCTGGGCTGGCGGCCATCTTGCAAGGAGACTCAGGAGTGGCGACCATGCTGTGAATTACCCTTTCTACTTCCTTAACAGAAAAAGGGGATTCACAGAACAGCAAAACAAAGTCTATATACTGTGACAGGGTCCAGCTGGGGTCCTCATCCGGTAAGTTTAAACTAACCTCTGGATCGAGTCCACTCCAGAAACAGTCCTTTATTTTGGTGTCATCTCCAGGCACTAGCTGGCTGTAATAAAGGAACTCCTCCACATAATATTCGATCGGTCGGCCGTTTTGAAAAATTGAGCAAAGAGTGCTCAGAGGGTCGCGATAAACTCCTGCTAGATCCATAGTTGGTCAGTTGTTCTGTAACGAAGCGGAGATGAGACGAGGATCTATGTGCAAGAGTTTATTGTACATCCAAAGAAAACAACAAATTATCCAGAACGGGGAACCCTTAGAATCCAGGCAAGAACAGGGAGCAACCATCACAGACATTTAACAACTGACAAAATACAGGGGAAAGACAAGGACTATTTATACACAGGGTGAGGTAATAATCTAATTGGTAACCGGGGTAACTGATGAGGGAGTGGGTGTGGTTCAATGAAGATCCATGGCAACAAACAAGGGAACAGAGGTACAGGGAAGCAGGGAACAATAAGACACAAAAACTACAAAATAAAAGTCCTTAAACACGAATACAGAAGACAAAGACCAGGCACATGACAATAATAATAAGAAGAAGAAGAAGAAGAAGAAGAAGAAGAAGAAAGAGGTTCAGAAGGTGTTTGGCTTTGTTTATTTGCTTGCTTGTTTGTTTGTTTATTTGTTCATACAAAACTCCTTTCTAATGGCATTTATGAAATAATAATAATAATAATAATAATAATAATAATAACAACATCACAAAGGTTCAGAAGGTGTTTGGCTTTGTTTATTTGTTTGTTTATTTGTTCATACAAAACTAATTTTTAATTGACATTTTATGAAATAATAATAATAATAGTAATAATAATAATAATGAAATCAACAACAACAACAACAACAATAATAATAATAAAGAGGTTCAGAAGGTGTTTGGCTTTGTTTATTTGCTTGTTTGTTTGTTCATACAAAACTCCTTTCTAATGGCATTTATGAAATAATAATAATAATAATAATAATAATAATAATAATAATAATAATAATAATAATAACTGCTTAATATGAAAGTGAATTCTATATGAATTCTGATTCATACAGTAGCTACACAGCTCACAACTGACAATGGACCTATTTTTGATTAGTCTGTTCTATAGTCTTTAGTCTGTTTTATATTTTTCCTTACTGAAATCATGTTTCTTTTGAACTGGGTTGTAATTCCTTGTAGAGTGTTTTTATTACTGTGTCAACAATGGTCTCATTTGTGTCTGTTTTCATATCTCCCAAGGAATTGCAGGAGAAATATCTGAAACAAAGTTGATAAATGCACACAGTCATATTAATCAGTAATATTCAGCAACTAATATTATTCATTTACAATTAATACTTTTATTGAGGGCAAATTAAATTGATCAATAGTGACAGCAAAACTTTAAGAACACTTTTTATTATTGTTATTTCAAATAAATGCTGTTCTACTGAACTTTCTTTTAATCAAAAAATCTTGGAAAAAAAAAAAAAAAAAACACTTTTATGTATTTATTTACCTACTTAATTACTTACTTAACATAATATTCTCTTTAGGGGAAACAAGCAAACAAACAAACAAACAAAAAACATCTCACACATGGATTAATGGATTATCTCTTGAGATTTGTTCAGATTTCTTATGTTTGTGTAGAATGAAACTCAGAAACCAGAACATTAAGTGGTATATCTACCAAACTATATCCACGTTAATTTTATTGCTCTATACTCTTACTGTTGTCATTCGCAGTCTATCTAATTTTATATTTCCTAAGAATGTTAAGAAAAAATAATTGAGAACCTCATTAGTTCTGCTGAGCTATGAAAGATCAACCTTTGCGCAATAACGTTTTCTTCGTTATTATCTAAGGTTGTCTGAGAACTGTGCTATCATCTCTTTTCTCTTCCCTTAGTTCTCTTTCTTTTTCTCTGAATGGCATTTTAGAAACCTCTGTTTTCACTGGAGAGCTTTACGGCGAAGACGAGCCGCCACGTGTGTGACAGTACAAGAGAGCTCCCATAATGCCCCCCTTCAGCTGAAGATCACTGAAAAAAGGATTAACTAATTCAATTAACAAACCAAAGTACTTTATAACTGTTAATTATGTGCCTCCCCTAACTGCTGTAAGGCCACCAGTTTCCTTTGTGTGGAGAAAAGCTCATCTGTCCTAATTGACCTCTGGGGAGCGTTCAGGGGGAGCAAACATCTTACGCAATCCCACCGCTTGTATAAACAAACTGACAATTCACTTTGGTGTGGAGTGACACCCTGTGTAACTGTGACACAAACTCAAATGACCCTGAATGTGCCCCCAGAGAATAGACCTCCCCGTCTCTCTCTCACCGTCTTTCTCTCGCTCTTTTAAGATGAAGAGTAGAGTTAAGAGCACAACAGACGCTTTGGGTTTATTGCACTTTTTGTTAATTGGGAACGGTGTTCATTTCGGATACATGGAAATTCTCTCTAATTCCACACGCATCCCGTTACAGAACAGTTGAGAGAGGATTGTTTCATTTTTTTTTTTTTTTGCATCAACTGGTTTTGTGCATGCATTTTTATTTGAGTATGTTGCATTTAAACATATTTGAAACATGCAGCGGCCCCAAAAGTATTTGGACAGATGGAATATTCTGAGTTCAGACAACAGCTTTTCTGGGGAAAAAAAAAAAAAAGACCATGAATGGGGCCTTTTTTTTTTTTTTTTTTTTTTTTTTGATGATTTAAAAACAAAAATGAAAAATGTAAAACTTTATTTATTTATTTATTTATAGTTATATTTGTGTATTATTTAATTAATAATAATAATATTAATCGAAAAAGGAACATGAATGGGGCCCATTTTTTTTTTAGGATTTAAAAACAAAAATTAAAAGTTTACAGTTGCTGTAAAGCTGTAAAATTGTTCTGGTCATTTTAGTGATGTAGGCATTACATTTTCATGCCAAAAAAGTTAAACTGAAGAAATTTTGTGTAGGGAAAATAAATAAATAATAATAATCGAAAAAAGAACGTGAATGGGGCCAATTTTTTTTTGAGGATTTAAAAGCAAAAATGAAAAGTTAAACACTTTATTTATTTATTTATTCATTCATTCATTTATTTATGTATTTGTTTGTTTGTTTGTTTACAGTTGCTGCAAAGCTATAAAGTTGTTCTGGTCATTTTAGTGATGTAGGCATTAAGTTGTCATGCCAAAAAAGTTACACTAAAAAAAAAAAAAAAAAAAAAAAAAAAAAAGTGCTGTAGGGGCAATAAATAAATAAATAAATAAATAAATAAATAAATAAATAAATATTTATCCGAAATTGCTAGTACATTTCGCTAACAGTTGAAAAGAACCCTAAATTAAATGTCAAAGTGAAAATCTAAAATAGTATTTTATTGTAAAACTTACTCTAGTAATTGTTTTATTTTAAAAAAACATAAATAAATAAATAAATAAAATAAAATAAATAAATGTTAACATCCATATTGTTTGCGTCTTGTGACTACACTATTGAAACAGTGAGTATTTTTATGTTTATATTCACTTCCATTTTTGTGATTCCAGATTTTTATTTAGTTTTAAAGAAAAGTACAAGTGGTTCATTTTTGTGGTTATAAAATGTAGTCAATTAATATTAAGGCTGGTATTGAATATGGAATTTTCCTTTAACCATGCTTAAAAATATCTGAATGTGTAATTTATTTTATAGTAAGAAGGCACCGACACACTTTTCAAGCCAAACATTTCACTAAAATAGTACATTAGGTTTTAAATGAGCAAAATTTTTATGACTTTGTGGATGTCAAACATTAGTGTATCAATACGTTCCTCTGCTAACCTATGTGGACCTGAGAATTGACTTTATAAATCCACTAAAAATTGCAAAAGCATAACAACAGTTGATTCAAAAGTCAAAAAACGGCTCAGAAACGGGAAGTTCTTGAAGTATTTGCACTTGGTTTAGTATCTAATGAAATGACAGTCAGACAGTTCTAAGTGTGACTTAAGTGTCTAAAACACCTCTTTAAGTTTCATGGGTAACTAACTGACTCTTTCAGTCACCGCAGTCTCGAGCGTGATAATTGTTGTCTACATAAAAGACTGCATAAGTAGTGTGTTTTCTGCACACAATAGGGGGAGGGTGTGTCTAATTTGAGGGTTGACCATATCCCGCACCCTTCTCCGTCCCGTGACCGGCGTCCTGAACCCATTGCGAATCGCTCATCTTCGAGAGACGACGGAGGTCTGGTCGTCCAGCCGTGTCACAGGCCCTTCCCTCCTTTTCCAAGCCTTCGGTTAACCCGCTTCGTCCCGGATCTCCGAGCGTAATGACCTCCTCCACGGCCCATCCATCAGCTGGCAATTACAACATCTGTCGCGGACGGCTCGGACGAGGTTTTCCTTCACACGACGCCACTGCCCGGATCCCCCTCGATTATGTCCGCGACTGAAAAGGGTGGACACACACACATTGGTTTTGTGAAGCCAAAAGCGGCAGCCCCACAAAACAGACAGGCATGTTGACAGCAAACACAAACATGGCTAAACAAATGGTTCACGCCTACCTCTTTACATTTCCATTCCAATGCACTTGGCCACTCTGAGAAAGTTCTCGATGTTCAATGAGCGGAGAGGACCCTACCAGCTGCCATCGGCCCTCTTTACTACAAAGAAGAGCTTTCAGCGAGGAACAATGAGAAGCTCACCCCTTTTATCCTCTTAAGTTCTGCTCCGGCGTATATTAACTCAAAAGGCAGATCAATCCCTGACAAACATCTTAAAAAGGCCATTGGCCTTATTTGATTAACGACTTGTGCCGAGTCGCTTTCAAACGCGCACTTTGCATCTTAATGCTCGTCATATCATTAGGGTGGAATATTTTGATGTCGCGCTTTCGAACGTGGCCCGGGCTCATCTTTTTGAGACGCGCCGGATAATCCGACCTGTTTAATCTGCGCTTCGCCCGTTTCAGGTGGTTATATTTGCAGATAATGCCTTTTCAATCTCGTGGTGGGATGACAGTGTGGGACCGTGCCTCCCTTTCTCTCGGCCCTTTAAGAAGAGCGGCGGATAGATGGCATGACATCACGGGCAAAGCCGGCAACACAATGCAAAGGTCAGGCTGCCCATTGATCTGGGGGCCCCTGATAGAAAACCTGCACATTATGGGCTCTCTCCTCACACACTGCGCCATAGAAACGACCCACAAACCCGGCCTTGTTGTCTCCCTATTCAGTGGCGGCAATCAGCGGATTTACACTTTGATGTGTGGCAGAGAAATAAAACCCTTTGGAGTAGTGACCTTTATCGACGAATGGATTAAAATCCATAGCTGTCTTTCTCTCCTCGTACACTACTACATATCACGGGTACAGTCGGCCCCGGCTTTTCCCTTAATGCCGAATGTTTTCCTTTCAGAGTCTTTCTTTCATACTTTTTCCTTCTGGCTTTTGTGTGGCAGAGCTAAAGTGAAGCATTAGTATTTTTTCTCCCCATTTTCTTTGAGAAACTATGACAATGCACTCTACCCAGCAACAGAGCGCCGGCGCCAGTCATTCCCTGAAGTCTGAGAGATTAAACCAATATGCTACGAACACAAAGTCACAATCGTTAGTCTGGTTCTTGCACATGTACATAATGTGTAGATTAATACTGATACATATGTAAATGTGTACAATGGTGAATGCTTTTAGGTTTAAAGAATATTGAATTTGTGGATTTTACAGGTATTTCTAATAAATAAGATTAACTAAATATGTGACCCTGGACCACAAACCTGTCTTAAGTAGCACGGGTATATATTTATAGGAGTAGCCAAAAATACCCACTGTATTGACCCAAAATGCCAAAATGCCAGATGCCAAAAATCATTAGGATATTAAGTAAAGATCATGTTCCATTAATATATTTTGTAAATATCCTATCGTAAATATATCAGAACTTAATTTTTGATTAGTAATATACATTTCTAAGGCTGGGTTCACACCTAAAGATTTTACAAATATTATAAGATCTTCAAAATGTGAGAGAACATAAGGACCAAAAAAAAATCCTAGATTTAACCATTTCGCTCCTATAGTGTGTGGTGTGCCACGATGTGACAGTGACAGCACACCACACACCAACAGATTTTCAACCCGAGTCCCGTCTCTGAAAAAAATCTCTCAAGACTTTAAAATAAACATCACAAAACAGTTCTATCAAAGCTTTATTTCAAGGAGACAGTTTGTCTTTGCCATATGTTTATTCATATTGGAATCAATTGACAGACAATATTGTTTGGAAAAAGATTTGGTTAATACCTAATCTATATTTACTGTAATTACAAAAAGGGTTAATGAAGTATCATTCGAAATTATACACAGGATTTACCCAGCAACATATAATTTGGTGAAATTTAAATCTGATATTGATTTAGTTGCTCCTTTTATGTCAGTTGCCCTGAAACAGTGGTACTTTTAAACTATTTTGGCAAAAGTTCTGTGATTTTTATTTTACAAAACATTGATAATCATTTAGTTTTGTTATGGACATTTGTATTGTATTATTTATTCCCTGCAGATCAGCAAAGAAAAGCACAGTCATGTCTACATGGTAAATCTTTTTTTTTTCTTTTAAGAAGGAAATTGAGCATTATAATGATACTATACTATTTTCTGTGAAACAGAAGGCAATTAAAACAGTGAAAGTTTGTAAACGCTTTAATATTTTTATATAAAAACTTGTAGTTGTATAGTGCCTCTCTAGTGTGTAAATGTTTATATCATGTATAATGTTTGTCATATACTTTCATTTTGTTAAAAAAAAAAAAACACTTAAGAATAAACATGGTGGACGAGAGGCAGGAAGAAATTACGATAATAGTGTTTGGAATGAATTTACGAGGACCATGGCTGCGTTTGTTATGCGTCTGTCTTCTGTCAGCTCGCTTTCTGATTGGATATCATTTCGTTTGACGTGATAATCCCCGCATTTGTCCTCGGGGTTCCCCCCACACATCAGGATTTCTGATCGTAAATATTCAATGTGATCGGGGCGCCTCCAGTGTTCCTCCGAGCAGATTCAGTCACTCTTAACACACCTCACACCACAGGTAAATCTGATAAGATAATCTTTAGAACCACCAAGATAATCGGACATTACGTAGGATTGTCGGAAGGGGAGAAATTGGCCCAAAATCAGCCCGATTATCTTGTGGTGTGTACCCAGCTTCAAGAACTTAATATGGACAACTTTAAAGGCAATTTTCTCAATATTTAGACTGCATAAATTTACCATGAAAAAAATCTCTTTCTGGGAAAACTTAGAGGATTGTTGTGTCCGAATCCAAAATCTGGTCACCTGTGGTGATGCCTTCAAAAAGATTTAAGCAATTTCAGGTCCATTTAGTTGTTTTGTAAGGATTTATATAAGGTTATTCTATTTTAACATGACACACAATAATGTGTTAAAATTATATGTTTCAGTGTCAATCATACATGTACACTTTACATACGAATACCTATGAATACCTACGAATACAAAATTAAAATGATAACACCCTGGAAATAAGCGGAACAGAGAAATCAACGTACAAAAACAGCATCTGAAGAACAGTTCCCACCGTGCATGAAGATTTGAGAACAGACCGTTAATGAAAAGACGTTTTGGTGTGGTTGTACTGCGTTTATCTCTGTTGAAGAAAACATAAGTACCTAACTTTCCTTATTTTAGCTTTGAAGCCTTGTGGGAGTCTTAGGTTCAAAAAAAGGCTTGTGGAGAAAATAGCACAAATAAGTCAGTTATCTCTGTGGAGAACCGGCTACGAACGGCGAGTCTTTCTTTATCTCTCTCTCTCTCGCTCTGCATAGCACTTTGGCTAGATGCCGCGGTTATTACGACCCTCTCCGATGTCTCATAAGGTACTTCCTTATTCCTTGCTGCCTGCATTGCTCTCGCATGTCGCTGCACCCTGAATCCAGACCTCTTTGGACCACTATTTGTGCCCTTTGTTCTTTCAGTTTATGCTTGCATTTCCATAATAAATAAGGATACAAATATGAGCAAATTGAACATAAAAGAAAAAGTGCGAAAGCACACCTCTTTGATGTAATGGCACAGTAAGTCAGACGTCACTGATGGCTCGCCAGCACTTAATTCAGCCAATACCAGGAAAGAGTCGACCTGAGAATACAAGGACTGCCCGCAGAGTTCAGGCCATCAGAATTAAAGAGCATTACTAGTGCAATTTAGCCATTTCCCCTCTGAACACGGAAAGAGAGAGAAAACGTCCTGCAAAAGCATTTGGAGCTAATGTCCATTAAATCAAATGTCTCAGAGTTGTTGCTATTAAACGTTGCAAGTTCTAGGTGTTGATTATATGAAGTGCTTAAAAACAGCCACCTATATATTTTTTTCCACCATTATCCAGCATTTGGAGCAATTTCAACTCTTTTGCCATTTAGGTATTTTTAGACCTTGGGTATGATAAAATGTCCTTTACAAGAAACAATGTCTGTTACCATTAGATGCAATATCATGCCACATATTGGTTGCTCAGAATAGCATAATAGCATGCTTCTCTTATTACTTCTGCTGTATATAATGCATATTATGCATATACTATTCAAATTCTGAATGCATAGAATATTGCTGTCCTGCAATCAATGCAATGTGAGTAGAACTTCCAGTGTGATGAATGAACCATGTGTAACATCATCTGCTATTTTTTAACATTTATATGAATAATTCACCCAAAAATAATAATAATAATAATAATAATAAAAAAATGAGTAGGAAATTTACTCAGGCAATCCAAGATGTAAATGGGTTTGTTTCTTCATCCAACAGATTTGGAAAAATGTAGCATTCTATCACTTTCTCACCAATGGATCCTTTGCAGTGAATGGTTGTCGTCATAATGAGAGTCCAAACAGCTGATAAAACATCACAATAATCCACAAGTAATCTACACCACTCAAGTCCATCAATCAACATTATGCGAAAAGCAAATCCATCAAGGCGTTTAAACTTCAAATAGTCCATAATCCATAGTAACACATCCTCCAATGAAAAGTCCATCCCCTTATGTCAAAATCCACTGACATATTTGTTTAGAACTATTTTGGACTGTTTTTTATGTGTAAGCAGTGCTTGATCTGTGCATATTTCTCTCCTGGTTCAGTGGCAAAAACAACATTTTGGATTATGGACTCTATTTTACTCTATTTTAGCTAGAAGCAACAATTTGAAGTTAAAATTGTGTTTCTTAAAGGAGAAGTTCACTTCCTAAACAAAAATTTACAGATAATTTACTCACCCTCTTGTCATCCAAGATGTTCATGTCTTCCTTTCTTTAGCTGTAAAGAATTTTTTTTTTTTTAAGGTAAACATTTCAGGATTTCAGGATTTCTCCATGTAGTGGACTTTAATGGTGCCTGTGAGTTTGAGCTTCCAAAATGCCATTTAAATGCAGCTTTAAAGCGCTCTAAATGACCCCAGCCGAAAAAAAAAAAGTACATTTATATACTTTTTAACCTTAAATGCTCATCTTGTCTAGCTATGCATGCATTCCAGGTCAATACAGTTAGGGTATGTCGAAAAACTCCTATCTCATTTTCTGCTCCAACTTTAAAATCATCCTACATCGCTGCATAAGTACTGACCCAGTGTTTACAAAGTGAATGCACAAGAAGGGTCAAACACCCAAACACAAAAAACGGTAAAACAATGATGTAGGGCGATTTTGAGGTTGAGATGAGATGAGAAAATGAGATGGGAATTTTTCAACATACCATAACTGTCATGAACCGGAATACACAGAGTTCACACATAGCTAGACAAGACGAGCGTTTGAAGTTAAAAAGTATGCCAGTCGTTTCGCTAGATAAGACCTTTCTTCCTCGGCTGGGATTGTTTCGAGCCCTTTGAAACTGCATTTAAACTGCATTTTGGAAGTTCAACCTCGTGGGCACCAAGTTCACTATATGGAGAACATTCCTGAAATGTTTAACTCAAAAAACATAATTTCTTTATGACTGTACAAAGAAAGACATGAACATCTTGGATGACAAGGGGGTGAGTAAATTATCTGTAAATTTTTATTCTGGAAGTGAACAACTTCTTTAAAAATTAGCTTCTTACAAACCAGCAGCTTTTCACTTCACAAGATGTTAATTTATAGACTGGAGTGGTGTGTATTACTTGTGGACTATTTCAATGTTTTTATCAGCTGTTTGGGCTCTCAATCTGACGGCACCCATTCACTGCAAAGGATCTATTGGTGAGCAAGTGAAGTAATGCTACTTTTCTCCAAATTTGTTCTGATCAAAAAACAACCTAATCTACATTTTTGAGTGACTTGAGTGTGAGTACATTTTCTGCAAATTTTACATTTTTGGTGCACCATTCCTTTAACTCTTCCTTTACTCAGTAATTAATCAGACTGCTGAGAGTTTAAACATTTATCTGGAAAATTTAAGGAAAAATAAATCTGCAAGTAACCCAATGTACACATAAAACAAAGAAGTGACAAAAACATAATGTGTAAAGGATGTACTAATAATATACTGTAAAATATTTCATAAATAAGCTAATTTTCCATTTCCAAACATAGCCATTGTTTCCTCTCTGACATTAGCCTTAAAACATTGTCAAAAGCATTGTGTCCCCAAGCTTCCAAGAGTTTGCGACGTGAAGTGAGGAGACGTGTTTTGTCTGATGAGCATAAGAGCTACACGCTCTATTCAGACAAATGGAAAGGCAAAAACATGATGTTGCGCTCAGGAAAAAGCCAGGGAAAAAAACACAGCCACATGAAATATTAATCAGATATTTACTCACAGACATGTCATCTCAAAACAGACTTAGGAGCACTGGGAGAACGCTTACATGTGATTGACGTATGCCGGGAAATGTGTGCGTGTGTGTACAGTTTGTTTGTGTGACTGTATAGGACGGGAAGGCGGGGGGAGGGTTATGTTTGGAAGCATGGGGTAAAATTAGGACCAGGCCAAGACCTGCTTTCTGGCTAAATATTCCAGCTGGCAGAAAGGTGAGCATGTCTTCCCTGGAGAAACAGCTTTTCTCTGGGGGACACTACATGGCTCGGCCCTTTGTTTGGCATATGCTGACATGCTTTAGATTTCAGACTATGGGCAAGTGAGTTTTGTTGTTTCTTGTTGTGCTTCCTTCTGTGGCTGAATAATTGATTTGATCTTTTAGTGCTTAGATATTTCCGCTTACACTTTGGCTTTGTTCACACATAAATCCGATTTTTCGGTTATAATTATTAGGACTGAATATTCTCACTGTTATTTTGTTAGTGATGAAATCAGATTGATTTCTTCATTTAATATCGTATCAGATTACTAAAGTAATAATCTAAACATCAACACAATGCTGACCCTTATGAAAAAGAAAATGAATTTTAAGTCATTATATTTTTATAATATTTTATGCCTTAAAGAAGTACACTTATTTTGATGTGTAGACTAACATATTAAAGCATACTTGATTATCATAAAAGCTTGTCAGTACACTCGAAAGTACACTTAAACCATATTTAAAAATAAAAGTAATTATTACAAGTAAAAGACAGTAAAAGTAATTATTAAATTACATATGTGACCCTTGACCACAAAACCAGTCTTAAGTAGCACTGGTATATTTGTAGCAATAGCCAAAAATACATTGTATGGGTCAAAATGATCTTTTTTTCTTTTATGCCAAAAATCATTAGGATATTAAGCAAAGATCATGTTCCATGAAGATATTTTGTAAATTTCCTACCGTAAATATATCAAAACTTAATTTTTGATATGTAATATGCATTGCTAAGAACTTAATTTGGACAACTTTAAAGAGGATTTTCTCAGTATTTTGATTAGATTCGAGATTTCGATGATGTATAATAATTAAAAAAAAAAGACCCTTATGACCGGTTTTGTGCTCCAGGGTCACATATAAATATATATTTTAAGTCTTACTTAAGTGGGCCAAAAAGCGATATAAAGTTTATCAAAAACATGATAATAATATTTTTACTATAATACATTTTAATGCAAATAACATGCCATTAAATGTCCAAAGACATTCCATTTATTTTGCACTTAGGTATATTTTCTGAAAATATATTATATTATACAAGTGTACAAATGATACTAGCAATCAGTGTGGAAAGACAGGACAAAAATGTGTCTAGTTCATGTCCATCATGAAATCTTGTCATGATTCTGCAGTTCATGCAAGAACATTTTATGTATTCTAACGTATACTGGTTCCAAAAATGCTGACTCGTTCACACATAGTTCACTTTTTGAGAAATAAAAATTGCACACATTTGATGTCCCATGTCCCAAACGGGAAAAACTACTTTAAATCCAATCTGACCAAACAATCAAATCGCACTTTGTATGTTTGGGTTTGTATGGCTTTTGCTCTTCAGACCACAACAAATAGACTTGAATTGGATTTGCCAAAAAAAAACTGATCCAAACAAAGCCCTAGGCATGGACAGAAGCAGAGCAGCCAAATGAATGAATCCATAATATATCTTTCTTCCTTCATATTTATATTCTCTTTCCGTGCAACCACGCACTTATGTCTGTCTAACTTTTCTTTCTTTCGCTGCACCCTTGTTTCTGCTCTAAATTTCAGCCTCTCTTACCTAATTCTGCAGCATATTTCTTTGCCACAGGAGGTGGTTATGACAAATTAGAAGTCTACAAATGTTCTGATAGTGTAAAGACTCCAGCTGTCACCAGGGAGATGGTGATCAGGTTTCCAAGCCGCATGGTCTCCTGGCGCCACGAAGAGTTCCATATGGTCATCCAAATGCTGCGCCTAAATACACACGTACACAGACATACGCACGCACGCATGCACATTCACATAAACACACACAGACACATGCGCTTCCCTCCTCGCTGCAGCAAATTTACTACATCAAGTCATTTCGCTTCTCACTAATACCTCTTTATGTAAACTCACAGTTTTATGAGTGAGGAAATTAGCTTTGGTCTTTCAGGATATAATAAATCAAAAAGAGGTTAGTAAGCTAATTGAGGCTGTTCGTTAATGTGATTTTATCACAGGTAGGAATAATGTGGCCTTTTTGCGTTAATAAAACTATGGTAATATCATTAAAAAGAACAAGATCTATAAATATTTTCATAATAACTCTAATAATATAAAATGTCAAGCTCTGCCAAACAGAATCAGTATCATTGAGATACTATTACAGTGTTTATTAATATTTTTAATTAGGTTTTAATCTTATATTTTCTTTTTTGTTTTGACAATAAAGTTGGTCTGTTTTTTTTATTATTATTATTATTATTATTATTACTACTATTTACTCATATTTATTTAAATTTTAGTACATAATTTTAAAGTAAAATCAAATAGTAAAATTACCTTGACAATAAAAAAATATATTTTATTTATTCATTCATTTTATTTATTTATTTATTTATTTATTTATTTATTTTCCCTTGTTGCAAATGAGTCGGCATTTATTGTAGCCTGATTTTCTCCTCTCTTTTAAAGTTGAAACCAAAGTAATATTCTGGGTTCAGTACAAGACTATTTTTGGTTGTGACCCTTCCCAAGTCACAACCATTGGTGTGCATTTTACAAGAAAATGCTACTTTAGTTTTTATAGTTCAAAATGTCCATTTAATTCAATGTGTTAATTGCCTTTTTTAATCGTTTGTGAAATTTACTAGCAATTTATGAGTGAAAACTGTTTCTACTCCAATTTTTGGAGCGTACTATGCATTTGCTATCTTGAAGCTGTATTTGGGCATGGCGGCAGTCCAGCGTTGCCGTTAGCCTGTCTCATCCGCTGTCATTGTGTCCCTCATTTGGGCTGTTTTGCATGTAAAAAGGCGCAGCTACTGTAATTGCTTGCATCGCTGCAATAATGGAAGGTCGTGTGTAATTACGGCTCCGTTGTAGCCCTCAGCCATGTCTGGCCCATGCCGGCCTGTTTGAAGGGATTAGCAGCCATCAGCGTACAGACAGACACAGTCACACGACCCCCTGCGCATCCGGACAACAACCTCCCGCTTTTCCAGCTAATATCAGAGAGAAAACGCAGAAACAAAATGGAGATGGGGTGGAAAAAGGGTAGAGAGTGTAGATTTAATGGCCAGCACTGAAGGAAGCCATATTTGGTTTGTAAAGAAAATTCAAATTTAATTCGAGTCAAAGGTATCAAGCATTGTTTTGGTATTTTTAGAGAATACTGAATTTCAACACATCATGCAAATGGCTTTTCAAGTGCAATTTTCTTTTTTTTTTTTTTGGAGGTCAAAAAGAGTTCATCCCTTATTTTAATTAGCCAACAAACCCAAAGCCAATAATAAATTGTGACTTGCTAGGTTGCACATCAATAATCTTGGTCCATATTCCTGGAATTTTAAAATATGTACTGTACAGTCATGGCCAAAAATATTGGCACCCTTGCAATTCTGTCAGAAAATGCAACACTTCTCTCAGAAAATTGTTCCAGTTGCAAATGTTTTGGTATTCACGTGCTTATTGTTTTTGTTTGCACTGCAACAACACACACATACACACACACACACACACACACACACACACACAGGGAACAAAAGTCAAACTTGATAAAATGTCACACAGAACTCAAACATGGACTGGACAAAAGTATTGGCACCTTGTCAAAACTGTAAGAAATAAATGCTTTTCAAGCATGTGATGCACCTGTAATTTGTATTTAAACACACCTGGCAATATTATATCACAATTGCAACCAGTTAAAATGGAGAAAGATTGACTCAACATTTGTGTTGTGTGTCACACTGAGCATGGAGAAAAGAAATAAGTGTAAAGAGTTGTCTGTGGATTTGAGAGAAAAAAATTGTGAAAAAACATGGACAATCTCAATGCTAATCTCAAATCCATCTCGAGAGATCTTAAAGGAGAACTCTACTTCCAGAACAACAATTTACAAATATTTTACTCACCCCCTTGTCATCCAGGATGTTCATGTCTTTCTTTCTTCAGTCGTAAAGAAAGTATGTTTTTTTTAAGGAAAACATTTCAGCATTTTTCCCCATATAATGGACTGCTATGGTGCCCAGATTTTGAACTTCCAAAAGGCAGTTTAAATGCGGCTTCAAAAGATCCCAAATGCGGTTGTAAACGATCCCAGCTGAGAAAGAAGGGTCTTGAACATGCAAAAAAAGATCAAACACCCTTAACAAAAAAGGTAAAACAGCGATATAGGATGATTTTGAAGTTGAGGGAAAACATGAGATGGGAGTTTTTCAACATACCCTAACTGTCATGAACCGGAACAAAAACAGTCCAGGCAAGTAAGACAAGACGAGCGTTTGGCATTAAAAAGTATATAAATTGTATTATTTTTATTAAAATAACCGATCATTTCGCTAGATAAGACCCTTCTTCCTCGGCTGGGATCGTTTACAAACGCATTTGGGATCGTTTGAAGCCACATTTAAACTACATTTTGGAAGTTCAAAATCGCGGCACCATAGTCCATTATATGGGGAAAAATGCTGAAATGTTTTCCTCAAAAAACATAATTTCTTTACGACTGAAGAAAGAAAGACATGAACATCTTGGATGACAAGGGGTAAATTATTTTTACATTTTTGTTCTGGAAGTGGAGTTCTCCTTTAATGTTGCTGTGTCCAGTGTGCACAATATCATCAGGAGGTTTACAGCCTATGGCACTGTAGCTAACCTCCTTGGACGTGGACAGAAGAGCAAAATTAATGTAAAATTACAATGAAGGATTGTTTGAATGGTGGATAAAGAACCCAGATCAACTTCCAAACAAATTCAAGCAGATCTGCATACACAGGGTACAACAGTGTCAGCTTGCTCTATCCGCCATCATCTGAATGAAAAGGGACGCTATAGTAGGAGTCCCAGGAGGACACCACTGCTGACACAAAGGCATAAAATAGCAAGACTGGAGTTTGCCAAAACTTATTTGACAAAAACACAATCCTTCTGGGAAAATGTACTCTGGACAGATGAGACAAAAGCAGAGGTTTTTGGTAAAGGACATCATGGCACTGTTTACAGAAAAAGAAATGAGGCCTTCAAAGAAAAATAACACAGTTCCTACAGTCAAACATGCTGGAGGTTCAAAGATGTTTGCTTTGCTGCTTCTGGCACTGGATGCATTGACTGTTTGAATGGCATCATGAAATCTGCTACCAAAATATTAAGTTAAGGGTGCCAATAATTTTGCCCAGTGCATTTTTTTGGGTTCTGTGTGGATTTGTATCAGATTTGACTTTTTATCTTTTTTGTGTGTGTGTGTGTGTATTGTTCCAATGCAAACAGCAACAACAACAACAAAACATGTAAATAACAAAACATTTGCAACTGCAACAATTTTCTGAGAAGGGTTACATTTTCTGACAGAATTGCAAGGGTCTCAATATTTTTGCTATGACTGTATATCCACTTGATGTTAATTAATGCTGACATCACATGCTGTTGGAAATTTTAGTAGAAGCTCTTAATTCCGAATGAGAAACTTTTTTTGATATGATTTCTGAGTTGGATCCATATATTTTCAACATACAGTTTATACAGGAAAAATACAGTTTCTATAATAAAATAAAGATTGATTGATTGATTGCACTTGTTTTGCGTTTAGCATTTTCTGGGCATGGTAGTATAGCAGCGATAAACTAATAGTACATATAAATATACTTTTAGCACACTCTTTAACAGGTATTTAGCAGTCACAGAACTCTTTCCACCCATATTTTTATGTATATAGCACTTTATACAGTACAGATTGTTTCAAAACAGCTTTACAGTTAGAGACAACAAAATGCTATTAGCCTGTTCTGGAAATTAACTACGGGTGATGCTGGTGGTTTAGCTCAAACTAAACGCAATAGGTAAAGCTGAACTTTGTATTAACTTTAAAGGGACAATTCAACCAAAAATTTAAATTCTGTGATTAATTACTCACCTTCATGTCACGTCATTCCAAACCCATACGACCTTTGTTCATTTTCAGAGCACAAATGTGACCCTGGGTATAATTGTATGGGTATAATTGTAGCAAAAGCCAAAAATACATCAGATGGGTCAAATTTATTGATTTTCCTTTTATGCCAAAAATCATTAGGCTATTTTGTAAAGATCATGTTCCGTGAAGATATTTTGTAAATTCCCCACCGTAAATATATCAAAACTTAATTTTTGCTTAGTAATATGCATTGCTAAGAACTTCATTTGGACAACTTTAAAGGCGATTTTCTCAGTATTTTGATTTTTTTGTATCTTCAGATTCCAGATTTTCAAATAGTTGTATCTCGGCCAAATATTGTTCTATCCTAACCATACATCAACGGAAAGCTTATTTATTCAGCTTTCAGATGATCTAGAAATCTCAGTTTCGAGAAATTTACACTTGTGACTGGTTTTGTGGTCCAGGGTCACAAATTAAGATATCATTTAGAGCTTTCTAAACCTGCATAGACAACAATGTGACTGAAACGTTTTAGTACTTAGTAGGTAGTAAGGACATTGATAAATTAGTCCATGTGACATCAGCGGTCCAACCGTAATGTTTTGAAGCTATGAGAATACTTTTTGTGCGCAAAGAAAACAAAAATAATGACTTTATTCAACAATATCTTCTCTCCTCTTCTCCCGTCATTTGATGTCAAGTAACTTAAAGTGTAGCTAAATGTATTTGTTACTACCTTGTTGTGCAGCTGAAGTTGTGTTCATGCTATGTAGCAGCCATATAAGATTTGTTAAAAGCTTTCACATCCTTTAATAACTTTTAATTACAATTTGTAAAAAAAAAAAAAAAAAAAAAAATTATGATTGACTTGTAACACCTGACTGTTGCACCATCATATACAACCCGTTTTTTTTTTTTTTTTTTAAATAAAAACTAAAAGACTTTTAAAATCACATTAGCTAATATTTTATTCACAATAGAACATAGATAACACAACAAATGTTTAAACTGAGAAATATTACAATTTTATGCACAAAATGAGCTTATTTCAAATTTGATGCCTGCTACAGGTCTCAAAATAGTTGGCACGGGGCAACAAAGGTCTGAAAAAGCAGATAGATAGTACATAGTTAGATATGTTCTATTGTGAATAAAATATTGGCTCATGTAATATAATAAGTTTTTTAGTTTTCATTTTATTCAAATTTCTTCAAATACAGGCAACCCTGGTTCCAGAATCAAATCACTGAGACTTCTGAAATTAGAATGCTAGCCTTAATGTAGCCTCCATCTATTTGGACATATTTTTGCCCTGTCCATTGTTATGGTTATCACTATCATTGCAATGATAGTGACATCCGCATATAGATGTGGCATTTATATGTCACTCCTAAAACTTTGCAGCGTGTAAGCGGTCACTGGTCTTTTTAGCATTATAAAAAACAAACAACAACATCGCTCATTTCAGTTTATTGCAATCTTACAAAGTTCCATTATAATCAATAAAGCTGTACACTGCACAATGAATCTCTAATTTGCATCATGTTACACTTTGTTATAATGAGAAACGTGCAGAACTGAACAAAACTGTGGCTCTTTGAGCAGTGAGTGAATTCTAACTTAAACGTTTGGCCATTGCGTTCAAGAAAGCAACAACAAAAATGTTGTTGACTGGCTACATTGATCAATGGTACAAAAACACATTGAAAATAGAAACCTTTGAAGGTCTCCAGAGTTGAAACATAAGTACACGCTGGAGTGCCTGGAAAACGTTTTGTATTTCTACAGCTGGAATTGAGGTGCTCTTGCTTTAATTAACAAGTATAAATTCTTAAATTACATACTTGTTTTTAGGCATGAAAAATGATCAAGATCATAAAAATACTAAAGCCAAAGGTTTTTATAAATCAATAGGTTACCAGTTGCCACGTCAGTATAGCACGAGAGGGCACTTCTAGCGTCTGTGTAGAGATAAAAACAAACAAACAAACAAAAAAAAATTAAATGTAACATGTATATACATAAAAAACAAGCTTTTATATATATATATATATATATATATATTTATATATATATATATATATATATATATATACAATTACAATTGTATTAAATACGATTTTTGAATAATGAAAATGAGTTTTTCTTTGAATATTCCATTCATCAGTGTTTGAACGATTAAAGAAAATATGGTAACACTTTAGGAAAGGGAACACTTATTCACTAGTAACTACGATTTTTCCCTCAATAAATTCTTAATTTGCTGCTTATTAATAGTTAGTAAGAAAGTTGTTAAGTTTAGGTATTGGGTAAGATTAGGGATGTAAAATAAGGTCATGTAAAATAAGGCATTAATACTGTATTTGCTTAATTAGTACTAATAAATGGCTAATATTTTAGTAATATGCATGCTAATAAGCAACTAGTTAAGAAACCGTGAAATAAAGTGTTACCGAACAAACACATTTTTTGTATTTCAAAAAAAAAAAAAAAAAAAAAAAAAAAAAGAATGGACACAAAAGTACATAGACCCAAAGTAAACAAAAGACAAACAATGCAGATTATTATGGCTAGCACAAAGTCGAATAATTATCCAATGTCTTGCTACATAAACCGTAAGTTTATTAATAAGGCATTTGCATTAGTTGTACTGATTACTGATACAACACATATTAATTTTGCTGTTAATATGCTATTTAAAAAAAAGTAATTTTCTAAAGGTGTAAATAAAACAAAGATGTAATATGTTTTACAATTAGAATTTATTTCAGCCATTTAGCCACTACTTAAAATTTTGCCTGAATTGAATTACAATTGTAACAGTTTTCACTCAGAAATTGCCAGTGAAAGTAAATTCTATTTCATTTTTCTTTCACTGTAGCATTGCCATAGAAACACATACTGTAATTTTGACTTTGAGTCAGGTTGTCATCTAGTAATTACGGTAATTATGACATAGCATGAATACGGCATAACTCTTATTTGAAAAGTGCATCTTAGCTGTAGTTTAAATATTAAAATTACATTTATTTGTATGCATAGCCTAAGAATAATTGATTTTAAAGGGAAATGTAAAAAAGCATGTACTGGACATACAGGATTGGGACATGCTAACATTTTAGCACATGCTAAAATCATAGTTCATATAGCTGCACTTTGTCGGGGTGTTATAGGGTTGAGCTCTAGAGGACTATAATTAAACAGTGCTCGCTGCTGATGTCATTACCCCAGCGTGGAGGTGGAGAGTGGCCATGCCAAGGCACCTGTTGTTGTGAAGAGAGGCATCTGATATCATTACCCACCCAGCCGGATTGCCACAGTCTCCCGCTGCGGTGAGAACTGTACCAAACCCAAATCCCAAAGCATGAGCTCCAACACTTACCCTGCCAGGGGAACACATGGTAATATGGGTAGCTTTTATTTTGGAAAATGCTAGCACTAATATATTTATTTACATTCAGAAGAACATACTGCAGGATGAGCTCACTTTTGGCACAGGAAGGAAGCTCGACTGGACCATAACGGTTCATGGTAGGACGTAAAGTAGCCAAAGATTAGCCTATTTACAAGGACAGTCATAGTGTTGTGCTAATTTGCCCTGCAGTGTTAAGTAGTTACCAAAGCACAGCTTTAACTACATTTATCAATAGTGTGACAGTAGCTCAGCTCAAACACCATTTTTTATATCACTATTATTATTATTATTTTTTTTTTTGTTACCTTGTGTTATTTATTGTCGAATATTGTTAATATAGTTTCCAAAAGCACTGTTTAGTTTAAAGTCCCATTTATTGTTCATGCAAAAAAAAAGAAAAAACCCTTGTAAGAGAGAAGTGTGCTTAATAATATTAAATGTGCACTTGTAGTGTACTTAAAAACATACAAATCATATTTTTAAAAACTGTTCTTGCTGATAATAAATAATATTAATGAAATAAGGAAATTATTATTATCATGATTCGTTCTTAAGACTTAAATGCACTTTCAAGTGCACTTTGTAATAATGTCAAATTATAAATCTATTTTAAAGTACATTTTAAATCACAATGTTCTATAACGTATCTATAAAGTGATAAAAGTATCTATTTAGATAATAAAATCTATAAAGTGCTTCATTATAATTTTAAGTGGTATGTTATTTGATATTACATTTAAAGTTAAATTCAGTTTACTAATTAATTAGTTGCGATTAATTGCAACTTTATCATTACAAATGTGTAATTACAACTATATTAAAATACATGACATACAGGTTTCAATAGAAATTACATTAAAGTGCATTTTAATTTATCATAAATCAGTACATTCAACAGTAAACTTTAGCCATATATCAAAGACAAAAGAAGTAATTATGAAATTACATTAAAACAGTACTTATGCCCCATATAATTCAGTCAAATTGAACTTAATTTTATATAAACTTAAACTGCATTTTCATTTGATTGTAAATAGCATGCAACTAACACTCAGTTTGCACGAGTATGTTTTTTTGAAGTATATTATTTCTGTAATAAGTATTCTTTAAAAATGTACTTCTTTTTGTGATAAGTGAATAATTTCAAAATAACATTGCTATTATGTCACTAGCCACTGATATGCAACTTTTTGTTCATATTTTCATCATCATGTAGCAGGTGATACTGCCTTAATTTTCGACTAAAACAAGGTATCTTGGAGGCAGCATAAATCAGAAGGTTTGCTGGCTATTATGTTTTAACAGAGCAAGCTAAATGAGAGTTCATCTAAGTATTGATAGTGCAATGAGAGTAAAAGTGCTTCCCTCCTGTTTTATAACATCCTTGTTCCAACTTTATTGTTGCCTGTGTCAGCAATTACACGCAGTGATTGTGTCGAATCAAGGCGTAATTGTTTTAGAGTTTGCTTCAATCTCAAGACCACATATGATAAACTCACATCCACCACATCATAAAAAATCTGAAGATGACAGCTTGTCTATTTCCTCCTCATTTAATCAGCAATATGCAAATATGAGGCTAACAATGGGGCTAATATGATTTTTAAGATGCAATATTCTCCCAGGGTACACCCCTGTGATAAGACAATCTCTTTGATAGTATTAATTCTATAAAATTCATTTCAAAACATCTGCGAGGAAAAACATCTCACTGTGCCGTTCATTTGATACCTGTTTCTTTTTTTCATAACTGTCTGGAAAATCATTAAATAAGTGTCATAGCTCAAAGTTGGTATCAATTACCGAAGTTGCTATTGTGTCTCTCTTGCTCTAATCGGTCTCGAGGGATGGCTCTCTAATGAGTATGTTGTCTTCTTAGCGGCTAAATCACTTCGACTATTACATCTGTCAGAAAGCACAGCTCTATCTCTCATGGAGACCCCCCCACCCCCACCCGAACACGACTCTTACTGGGTCAATCTGCCAACCCCATCCCACGCGAAGTATTAAAGATTAATATTTCTCCCTTAGCATAAACAAAACTGCTCCACCTCATTTAGTAGGGAAATGCTCGCACTAATATCACAATAATTGCACAAAATAAACTTGGGAGCTTTTAAACTCACAAAAGATAAATACACTTTGCATTTCAATAAACCGATTTGGAGATGTCATTTGGCACTGTAGTGATTTGCAAGAGCATGTCATGTGTAAAAACTTTGAAGGCATTTGAAAGGTAACACATTATTTCGATAGTCCACTTTAGACATTCTACTTTGCAACTACACGTAAACTTAAGGGGTCACACACTGAACTATCTATAACTCTTTAGAGTATTGGTAGACTGTTCGTTTAATATCTACAGTCATGGCCAAAAATATCTGTCAGAAAATGCAACACATCTCTCAGAAAATTGTTTCAATTGCAAATGTGTTGGTATTCACAAAAAAAAAACTTGATAAAATTTCACACACAACTCAAAACATATAATATAATAACACAATCCATCACCATCTGAATGAAAGGGACCCTATGTTAGGAGACCCAGGAGGACACCACTGCATAAAAAAGCAAGACTGGAGTTTGCCAAAACTTATCTGGGAGAACGTACTGTGGACAGATGAGACAAAAGTAGAGCTTTTTGGTAAAGGACATCATGGCACTGTTTACAGAAAAAGAAATGAGGCCTTCAGAAAAAAAGAACACGGTCCCTACAGTCAAACATGGTGGAGGTTCAAAGACGTTTTGGGGTTGCTTTGCTGCTTCTGGCACTGGATGCCTTGACTGTGTGAACGGTATCATGAAATTTGATGATTACCAAAGAATTTTGGGGTGTCAGAAAGCTGTGTCTCCACCAAAGGTCATGGGTCTTCCAGCAGGACGATGACCTGAAACACACTTCAAAAAGTACTCAGAAATGGTTACAAACAAAGCTCTGGAGAGTTCTGAAATGGCCAGCAATGAGTCCAGATCTGAATCCCATAAACACCTGTGGAGAGATCTCAAAACAGCAGTTACAGCAATTGATTTCAGTTATTTGCAACTGTAACAATTTTCTGAGAGAAGGGTTACCTTTTCTGACAGAATTGCAAAGACTGTAACACTTTATTTTGATGGTCCACCAACAGACATTCTACCGGCTACAAGCAACTTTGCAAGTACACAGTTCACTCAAAAATTCTGTCAATAATTACACACCCTCATGTCTTTCCAAATCCATATAACTTTCGTTCATCTTTGGAACACAAATTAAGATATTTTTGATAAAATTCGAGAGCTTTCTGACCCTGCATAGACAGCTACCACGTTCAATGCCTAGAAACATAGTAAGGGCATCGTTAAAAAGGGTCATCGGGTGCAAAGTTCACTTTTTCATGTTGCATGTACACACCTACCCTATAATGAAAAAATCCATGCAGTGGTTTTTAATTAATCTGTAAAAATAATATCCCCTTTTTCAAATCGAGCCATTCTCAGATGCCTGTCGGTGTGGCGTCACACCAACAGAGGCCGCTCCCACGATAGTTGATTGACATGAGCGTCTTACCTCAGATCACAGTCGGACCTCCTGTTTCGATGCCGGAGAAGGGATGCAAGTTAGACAAGAGGGCCTTGAACATGGTAGTTGCATTGCTGTCTATGCAGGGTCAGAAAGCTCTCGGATTTCATCAAAAATATTTTAATTTGTGTTCTGAAGATAGAAATGAAGGTATTATGGATTTGAAATGATATGAGAGTGAGTAATTAATGATAGAATTTTCTTTTTTTGGTAAACTGTCCCTTTAAAGTTAATACAAAGTTCAACTTTAGATATTGGTTTGGACAAGAAGTGAAGTATCACATCACACCTTTAAAATTGGAACATATTGTTTTCCGTCTGTAAATTAACCATAATACCACCCGCCGTCTATCAGCGACACCCAGCTATGACTCAGAAGGCTGTTTCAAAATTTATATTTATGTCCCATAAATTATTATTATATTTGTCATTATATTTGTCCCATATTTTCTGTTCCATATTAATCCTATATATTCAACTGAACTTCAAACTCATCAACACAATTTTGTTTAATTTCAAAGTGATATTTTGCACGTTTGGTGATTAAATGTGCTATTTTGCACTGCTGCCTTGAACTGAACATGCCACATTTGGTGTGCGGTACCTGTCAGGTGTCCAAGCCATGATCATCCATTGTTTGACTGACTATATTCTACCAACCCTAACCCTAACCCTAAACTTAACCTAACAGTCTACTAATACTCTAACAAGAGTTAGTTAGTTAAGATTAGTTGACAGTTAGTTGTTTATTGGCATAGATGGTTCCATATGGAACCTTTAACATTTATGGAATTTTTCCATTCCACAAATTCTTTATAGTGGAAAATGGGTAGCTCTTAAAACTAATTCAAAAAAATAATAATTAAAAAAGGTTATTTTAAGAACTGTTGACTGAAAAGTTCCTTGGGCAACCCAGCATGCTTCTTCAATTGGATCACTGCAGAAAGCCTAGTTTGGAACCTTTATTTTTAACTCTTTCCTTGCCATTAACAGAATTTGTGCCATTTATGAGACAATGCTTCCTCGCCATTGACAGAATTTTCCAGTTCTCTCTCTCTTCTTCGCATAAAGACATCATACGGCTTCAGAATACACAGAATGCAACACAACCTGTTTGTAATGCTTGTATACTGCTTGTTTATGGTCAGTTTCTGCAATAAATACCTGTGACTGTACTTATATTTGCCTGTTATGTGTTTTATATTGTTCAGAAATGGGTTTTTAGGGTAGATTTAGGGTAGGGGTGGGGTTAGGTGCTCCAATGAAAGTATAAATTTATAGAAAATTATTAATATTTTTTTTTACAAATACATGCAAACCATTACATTAAGGCAAACAACTGAAATCAACAGAGGAATGTTTTGTGTGTGTTTGTGTATTTATTTGTTTACTCATTGATTCATTCAATATTTTTATAGATATCACAATATATTATTTTCATGAATTTTTGAGGCCATGATAGTCATGTAGTGACAAATCTGATAGTGTGACAGGCCTAACCCTAACCCTAAATTAACAGTCTAATAATACTAATCTAATGAGAGTTGCTTGACATGTAGCAAAGTACTTGAAGTACTTTAGTATAGTTAGTAGGTTGTCTAAAGTGGACTATCAAAATAATTTGTGACCACTTGGTCTTGTTCCGAGTTATTTCTTTATGCTGAGTGGTCAGTTCAGGCCTCCACTGGGGAAGTTTTGGCCACAACATGTTACTGCCTGACAGACTTGAAAAATTGGCATAAGTGCTGTAGCTGTAATGGAAACAGTGCAGTCTCCAGAGACCGTCAGTCAAGGACAGAGGGGAAATAATATCATAATCTGCTTTCAACTACTCCCCTGACCCAGAGGTAGAAGCTAGCGTGCTCCCATGATTCTACTGTACACACTTCTACATCTGGACTACATTGTGAGGTCCGCTGGCCTCCAGTGGTGGTGCACCAGCGGTCGAGCACGGGTGAAAACCAGGGCGGCATGCACCATAGTGGGAGCGCTCCATCACTCTGGCCCCTGGCTTTGACAGGCCTGATCCTGGAACACAGGCAGAGGCATGCTGGGAAGGTATTCTATATCAGCTTAATGGAATACTCACCCACATCACCTGTCTGACTGCATTCTCTTGACAGACAAATACACACTCATTCACACAAACACACATTTGCACATTCACTCACAGCCAGGTCAAGGAACCCAACGCACAGTAGGTGTGACAAGCATCAACAGAAACCCTCTTCACACACTTCACAAAAACACACTCACTCAAAAAAGAGAGAGATGTTATATTTTCAGATTAGAGGTGATGTATGTAAAGACTTTTTTTTTTTTGTTTTTTTTTTTTTGGATATAAAAGGAATGTTCCAGGTTCACTATAAGTTCAGATCACTTAACAGAATTTGCATCTTGATGTTGATTAGCACAAAAAGTAATTTGTTTTGTTTATAAATAAAAATAAACTAAAAATAAACATTAATGGAGGTTACACTAAGGCACTTACAACAGAAGTTAATGGAAATTATTTTTGGAGTATTTTTAAAAGGAAAAATATGAACCATATAATTTTATAAAAGCACTTAAATTATTATTATTATTATTATTATTTTTTTTTTTTTTTCTGTTCAAATGTGTGTAATAACTGAGCTGTAAAAATGTTCTAATCATTTTATGGTCATTTTGGTGTTTGGGTATTACATAGTTGAAAAGAAATGAAGGTTTTTGAAGAAAACATTCCAGGATTTTTCTCCACTTTGGTGGGAGCCAACGGTTTGAATGTTCAAATTGCAGTTTTAGTGCAGCTTCAAATGGCTTTACACGATCCTAGCCGAGGAATATTATCTAGCTAAATGGTCAAAAAAAAAAAAAAAGCATTTTTTTAAACACAAATGCTCGTCTTGCACTAGCTCGACTTCATGTATTAAGTATATCACCTTGGACGAGTGTTAGGGAGTAACTAGTTACATGTAATGGAATTACGTAATTTAATTACAAAATAAATCTAACTGTAACAGTTACTGAGAAAAAAATGTTAAATTGTTACTTTTGAAAATGTTAATGATTACAAAGGGGGTTACATATGAATTTATTCACACACACACACACACACACACACACACACACACACATACAGATTTAATTGACTTATTTCTTAAATTGCATTGACTGCTCGAAAATGAGACACCAATGTATACCAATGTTTCAGGAGTTTAGGACACAGAATAGGACACATGCTTATTCAATAACTGTTTTGTTTCCTATTTGGGTTTATGCATATATGTTTTCTTTAAGATTATTATTTATTTTTTTTTTGTTTGTTTGTTTGTTTGTTTTGTTTTTTCCAAGGCATTGTTAGATGCCTGTGTTTCCTGTCATAACTATGCAAACATTTGATTTCAAAACCAGTATCAAAGCTTTTAAACTATTTCTTGTTATGATTTCAAATCTGTATTTAACCTCAGAATGATCTCAAAGTAAATAAGAGCTGTTAAGTCTGAATTTGTGCGGCTCTGTGGAATGCTTGATTCTGATTGGTCAGTCATGACATTCCAAGGTATGTTATTCCCTAATAACAACTGGTAAAAGCTAATAACACAGACTCATCTGGTCAACTTAAGTCGGCACTATACGCTTGATAGTTTTTCTTGGTGGAAGCATTGCGTTTGGTTAGCTAATAAAATATTACATTTACATTTAATATTATGTGTACAATTTCTTAATGCTGTCAACTTGCCGCTTGTTAGCAACTGATTTCTTCACGGAAGCTTTGTTTTCAAATATTTCAACTCAAATCAGTGTTTTGTGTCTAATTATTTACTTTTGTGGCAAGCAGCTGTGTAATAAGTGGGATAATGTGCATCCAGCCAGGTGTTATCGCAAAATAAAAATGTATATTATACCTTACTTATTATAAGCTTAAGTGATAAAATATTTTGAAAGTCTGACAGTAATCAGTGTTGAGTGCTACTGTAAGGTTAACTCTGCCCGGTTTAAATGTTTCGAAATGATTAACAGTTGAAAATATTAGAAATTGTGTAATCAAAAAGTAATCAAATGTAATAAGTTACATTACTTTAATAAAGTAATTGAAAACTTACACTACTTATTACAAGTTCACTTATTACAATTACTTATTAGAAGTTCACTTACAGAACAAAAATTCCAAGATGCTCATGTCTTTCTTTGTCTTTCTTTCTTCAGTCGTAAAGAAATGATGATTCTTGAGGAAAATATTTTATGAATATTCTCGATATAGTAGACATCTATAGTGCCCGTGAGTTTCAAAATGCAGTTTAAATGCAGCTTCACCCTATATCGCGTCCTACATTGCTGTTGTAACTTTTTTTTGTAAAGGGCGGTTAACCTTCTTTACACGTTCACTTTGTAAACATTGGGTTGGTACTTCTACAGCAATGCGGGACAGTTTTGAAGTTGGAGGAGAAAATGAGATTGACCTACCCTGAGATTTTTTGACCTACCCTAACTGTATTGACCCGGATCACACAGTTATGCAGAGCTAGACAAGACAAGCATTTGAGGTTAACAAATATATAAATTGTACTTTTTTTTTTTTTTTTTAGAAAATAACCAATCGTTTCGCTAGATAAGACCTTTCTTCCTCGGCTGGGATTGTTTAGAGTCTTTTGAAGCTGCATTTAAACAGCATTTCGGAAGTTCAAACTTGCGGGCACCATAGAAGTCCACTATATGGAGAACATTCCTGAGATATTTTCCTCAAGAAACATAATTTCTTTACCACTGAAGAAAGAAAGACATGAACATCTTGGATGACAAGGGGGTAAGTAAAACTACGATGTTGGATGATTTTGAAGTTGGAGGCGGGAAAGTTTTTCGCTCTACCCTACCCTAACCATGCGTGACCTTTCCAGTGTGATTGCAGAATGCATGAAAACCTGCACTCACAACACAGAGCTAGTTCAAGATGAGGATATATGGTTAAAAAGTATATGATTTATTCATTTATTTTTTTTTTTTTAAATTGACCAAATGTTTTGCTAGATAAGACCCTTATTCCTCAGCTGGGATTGTGCAGAGAACTCTGAGGCTGCATTGAAGCTGAGGTTTGGACGTTCAGCCCATTGGCTATGTAGTCCAATATATGGAGAAATATCCTGGAATGTTTTTTCTCAAAAACCCTTTATTTATTTTCAACTGAAGAAAGAAAGACATGAACATCTTGGATGGCATGGGAGTGAGTAAATTAACAGGAAATTTTTATTCTGGAAGTAAACTAATCCTTTAATTTCCCTGTATTTAAGTTTTAGTTTTCATAATTTTAGTACTTCAACTTCAACTTATTTTAGTTCAGTTAGTTGCAAACGAGACTTTTCAGATATATTCATTCATTCTTTTTTTTTTTTAGCTTTATCTAAAAAAAAAAAAAAAAAAAACTGACTCAACCAGTGTCATGAGTTTGGGGTGGGACTGCCTGTTCGACCAACCAGTGACAGATGGGGGAGTGTTCGAGAAACCTGTTTGACAACAGTCATTGACTACATCTAGAATTGCATACTTCCCTACTGTTTATCAGCCGAAAAACAGATTACTACTATTAGTTGTTCAGTTTAAGCATTAGTCGACTATTAGTCACACATTTAATAAACCATATGAATCATAATAATGAGACTTTAATTGCCTACATAGCCTAAAAAGTTCTCAACCGTACACCAAAAAATAAATAAATAAATATTGCCACAGCACACTGGCAGATATAATAATTATGAATGAGTCTGGGAAAAAAAACAGCAAGGAGACTGCGTTAACATTTTAATAATTTATTGATAAACTACAGTGCTTTCTTTGTTTTCGCCTTATGAGATGAAGTCGGCGACACTCGTCATCTCCGCAGTAGTGATCCGCCTGTATGCATGTTTCATATGAATTACGTAATCTGAGAATATTAGTTTTCTTTTTGAGTTAGTTCATTTGAAAGTAGACATTTCACTCTCTAAGCCTATAGATATATTTTTGTCTGTAAGCACAGAGTTTTGAAGTTTTGCGCTTAAGTTCACAGAGACTGAGACGGCAGATAGCACATCCATCCAATTATTTTACAAAGGCGCAACGCTTTGTTGTTACTGTGTGCACAAATAAACGTACAGATTCAAAAGATGTATTACTTTTATCTGTATGACCAAAAAATATGGAGTAAGTGACCGCACCTGTCGCACTGTTCCGCTTCCACACTCCACACAGATACTTGCAAAACACACCTTTCTAGGTTAACATTAGATTGAGCTGCCATGTAAAGTTGCTGCTACATACATCTTTCACTGGATTTTTTTTTTTCCTGCGACTAAGTGACTAATACAATTTTGGTCAACCAAGCCTCTTCTCGTCAACTAACGGTTAGTCGACTATTAGGGGGCAGTCCTCATGTACAAAGAGTGACAAAGTCAACATGGCAGATGTAGTATGTCCAGATTGCATTCATGGAATGTAGACCTATATAGAATCAATAGTACTATTGGTGCATTGCTAATTGACTTTCTTATAGCAGTGGTCGCCAAACTTTACATTGAGTCCTGCTCTACATGTTTAATATAATCACATTACAGAGATAACACAGTTTGCAAATTTAAGCTCTAATATAAGCCAATATCATTATTCCACTGCAAAAATATCCTGTGAAGTTACAACTCAAGACAAACTCTCAAAACAAGTCATTTATCGTGCAGCAGGGCGAACGCACTCACAACGTCGTCAGTCTCTGCCGCACACCGAAAGGTCACGTCTTTTTCCTCATCATTTACCCCTAATGCAGCCGGAGTGGTGGTGGGGTCAGGTGTCGTGTGGTCAGGATCGGTGGGCAGGGAAGCGTGTGGCCGGTAATCAGCATCATGCATTAGTGTCATCTCTAATGACCCATTTACTCGATGCGGCAGAAAGACCTGCCCGGGAGATTTTACTACGTCCCCAAAGGTCTCCGCTAATGGGCACCTGGGAGCTGGAGTCCAGGGAAAGGTATTGTTTTTGTTCGCTAGCAATTCAACCTGCAAAAAAACCCGTCGGTTCTTAGGACACGAACACAGCAGTCTTCCGAGCGTGGGTTTCTCTGGTGAGATCGGTCACAGTGAATAATAGTCATAGGGTCAAGTATTGATTTAATTTGGAGCGCTTCCCTGAGGGAACGGCTTGCTTTATTATTGCTATGTAATAAAGTCATTATGTACATGGGTTTGACAGGCATACTGCAACGCTGATGGGTATCATGCTAAGTCGATGAAGGCTTAATAATGGATTATCAATGATTTTTATGACATGTCATAGATCAGATGTGAAAACAGTCACCCTGCTCTAACTAGAAGTGCAAGTGTACGCATGAAATCCATGTGTAGTGTCTTCAACACTCGCTCGCATAGACAAAGCTGCATTAGTGGAAAGTTATATTGAAGTAACCTTTACATGAGCACTGATATTTCATGTGCACTGCATTACCTCCACATGTAACCTGCTTGTTAACGCAGTCGCACCAAAACCTCTTCCATCAGGCGGCGTCTATTAGCCTGAGCGCAGTATCAGTCAAACACACTCTAAAAAGGACAAAAAGAAGTATCCATCTAAACATAACCTTTCCAGCTTTGATATTTATGATAAAAGCCATTAGGCCAGGGCTGAGGATTTCTTGAGCAAGCACTATAAGTTGAATGCTGAAGATGAGCTGTTTCTCAGAGCTGTTGTCCTCCTGCTACAGGATGTGAGGAACATGAGCCGTGGCTCTACTCTGAATTATGAAATATTCAATTTCAATTGTTAAAGTTAGAGACAATAAAAGCAACAAATGCGCGCTTCATATTAAGTTACTGGGCTTTTTTTTTCAATATATAAATGACATTTTGTTTTTTTCCACTAGCTTTTATGGCAGTGGTCTTGGACTTTATCAGTGCAAACTGATTGTCATACAAAAGTTAATGTTATTGGTTACTGATGCCATTGCAGAAATAATCATCACAGCTATATTTGTAACCAATTATCAGTTTAACCAGCAACCAGCCATACTTGATCATATGGGTAAGAGTACTTGGCTGGTCAATTCGTCTGAACATGAAAGCCCACACAGTCAAAATATGTGTGGTTGTAAAAACAGTTTTCAGAAGCAAAATCTATGTTACATCTAATGCTGTTAACGTTTATTGCATATTACCATGATGGTGTTTAGTGTTTGTGTGAATGACACTGTGTACCTTCTATATATGTTAGTATTTTCACCTTTTATTATTTAAAAAGCTGCTTGTAATGAGCTTTGGTTCATCATGTGACTTTCTCATTACCACTGGCTTTTGGTGGTTATCAGTGTATTACAAAAGTACAAAACAGACTTCAGTATTCCCATAGGCTGGTATATTAACATTATATCAGTTGATGCAATTATGGTATTTGAATGTAAATTTTAGTTCAATCCGTAAAACCTAAAATGTTGCTATTGTATTTTTTACAGTAAAATTCTGGCAATCACAGCTGACAGGTTTTTTTTTTTTTTTTATTTGACCATAAATTGTAATATGTTATTTATTTATTTATTTATTATTTATTTATTTATTACAGTGTACAATAGGCATAAACCATTTTAATAAAGAAACAAAATTATGAGTGCACTTTTTTGTAAAGAAAAAATGCAAACACACATTAGGTAAATTACTTTTAAAAGAGTAATTACTATATTATTATTATTATTATTATTATTATTATTATTATTATCGTTATTATTATCATTAGTGTTATTGTTTTGCTGCTGTTGTTGTTGTTGTTGTTGTTATTACTATGGCAAAGCTGAATTATTAGTTCAGTCTTCAGTGTCACATGATCTTTCAGAAATCATTCTAGTATACTAAATGCTGCTCAAGAAACATTTCTTATTATTATCAGTGTTGAAAATGGATGGATTTCAGTGATCGAAATGATACATTATAAATGTATAATTTTAAAAAAGAGTAATTCACTCAAAAATAATTTAAAATCTAAAATCATTTACTGGCTCTCATATCATATGTTTTTATGGTGCTTTTTTGTTTGTTTGTTTGTTTCTTTCTTTCTTTCTTTCTTTTTTTTTTTTTTCTTTAGAAATTCCCAACCTCAGTTCTCAGTATTGCATTGAAAACAGCAGCTCGGATATTCTGTTAAATTATTTTTGTGTGTGTTCTACTGATTTAATGTTTATATGCTTTTTAATAAGTTAAATAATGATTCACAATATTCCTAAATATATGACTATGCATGTGTACTATAAAAAAGCACCTTCTCTTCCTCTGTATTTTTCTCTCTGTCTGTCTAAAGGTCCAGAGGTCTTCCTGAGGTCTTGCTCCTGTCAGTGGTAGGTGTGAAGTGCAGAGATTACTCGAGTACAGTCGACTGTAGTGCTTGCCTGCACTGCTGTGCTCTTACCTTCAGGACATTCTATAAGTAACTTCACATAAGCGGAGGTTAAAAGGGCTCGCAGAGCATGTGTCATCCCCCATCCCATTTACAACAAGCCATTTGAAGCACATTTGAACAATGTTTATAGCACAGAGGACATCAGATATTTTATGGTTCTGGTTCTGAGACCAGAGGAGGTTAATAAACAACATCTCGAAAGTCCACTTTAGACATTATACAACTGTAAGTAACTTTGTCAACTTCTTTTTACTAACCCTAACCTAACAGTCTGCTAATACTCTAATAAGAGTTAGTTGACATGTAGTTGCAAATTAACAAGAGGTACTTGACACATAGTTGCAAAACTACTAGGTAGTAGAATGGGGTGACCATCAAAATGTGCAGATTAGTGCCTAGTTAGTATTTTATAGTTAGTAGAATGTTTAAAGTAGGCTATCAAAATTGTAACCTACACAGTGATAAACAATATGTATTAAGTTAAAGTTAAATAGTTAAATTTAGAGGTATTTTAAATAGAATATTAAATGAAGGATAATGACTTGCATTGCTATTTACACATGACTGCATGTAAATTCTGTTTTTGAAGCCAATTCATTTGGGGAAATGAGATGAGGTAAATAAACATTGATAAATATAGAGGTACATTTAGCATTTTATGAGTCATTTATATAGTGATGACAGCATTTCAGGAACTGCGAAATCTGGTAATTTAGATTTAAGTACATTAAAGTGGCATCATTTGAATAATGTCGCATTTTCATTTACGTTAAATGCAGCAGCACAAAATTTGACACAATATTCATGATTTAGTTCCATCATCAGGTTGATGTGATCAAAATGAATGCAGTAAATGCATATTGAGTATGATTGCATTTTCAATAGTGGAAGAGTACCATAACACATTATATGCGTTTGAATTGTTTATGACACGAGAAAGTGTTTCTTTAAAATGTTATTTTCTCCAGAATTAGCTCAGCGAGTGAAATAAAGCTATATATTACTTCGCCAACGCAGACATGATGAACCATATCAATGGCATGCAGTTTTGCCTATGAATATATGATTCCAGAGCGTGACACTTTCTTTGTCCCTTCATTTTTTGGGAAATGAATCCGAGCCGTCCGTCTTTATGGCATCTCAGAGAATCTCGTCATAGAGAGCTGTGCGCCGACTGATTTTTGGGAAATGTATGTATCTCTAATTTATCATCCTCTGCCACAGGCGTTCCATTCCCAGACTGGGAGAATTTCAAAAGCCGTCGAACAAAAAGAGGACTACGAGAACTTTGTCCACTCAGTCAATCAGACGGAAACCCCGCTGTGTCCAAATGCAGGGATGTTGTTTTCTCTGAAGCCTTCAAACAAGTGTCTTTCCCTTTACCCATGTAAATAAACTCTCTCACTGTTTGCTTGTGTCATTACTGGAGTTGATATTTTGCCTGTGGCCCTGATCAGTGCGGGACACAAAGTGAACTTCAAAGCGAGGGGCAAAACTGAGATAGTGTGTGCAGCTGCTCAGTGTGTGTGTGTATAAGGTGGGGGTGTGGAGGTCTGTTTGAGGAACAGACAGCGCTCAGCTGCCCAGCTTAATAAAGCTACAGGGGAACGGGGGGTTTAAACCAAGAGACGACCGCAGACACACTATATCAAAGCCGTAGACACTCGCTAATAAAACGCAATGTTGCCCATCCTGCTCGTATTTATCTCGTTCTCTGCAGCCTCCGTGTAATTCTAACACTCATCATGTATCACATCACTTTCACCTTACTTTAGCGCCCCGAGCCCACCGCAAACTCATAAACACAAGTATCTCCGGGGTATCGTTGTCCAACCCCTTTGTGGGGTTATGGGATAGCATTTCAAGAAAAAAAATGACTTTCTGCAATACTACTGCTAACCTCTAGAGTGCGTTTGAGAGCAATGTATTGATCGGAGTGTCTAAAGGTCCTTCACACATATTCCCATATGGGGGGGGAAAAGGATTCTTGGTTTTTAAACAATTAATAAAGAATTCAAAGAATCCAAAAAAAAAAAAAAAAAAAAAAAAGATAATAATAATAAATATGCTATGTTTTATTTATTTATTTATTGTTTGTTTGTTTGTTTAGTTTCATGCATTCAAATAATAATTCTCTTTCAATAAAACAGTACAGTACACTAGTGAACATTTAAAAAATTATAAAACCAGAAGACTAAATAAGACATGACCACAAAAATAAAGCAATAGTACTTAATTTATTTATTTAGAAAAAAATGTGTATTGTACTTGACTGCATTCATTCATTCATTCATTCATTCATTCATTCATTCATTCATTCATTCAAATAATAACAATTCTCTTCAAATAAAACAGTACAGTACATTAGTGAACATTTAAAAAAATATAAATATCCAAAGACTAAATAAGACTAAAAATAAAGCAATAATACTTTGAGTATAAAGTATTTATGCATGTATGTATGCATGTATTTATTTATTTATTTATTTAGAGGAAAATGTGTATTGTGTTTGACTGCATTTATTTATTTATTTATTTATTTATTTATTTATTTATTTATTTAGTTAGTTAGTTAGTTAGTTAGTTAGTTAGTTAGTTAGTTATTTAGTTAGTTAGTTAGTTAGTTGGTTTGTTTATTTTCATTAATTAATTTATTTATTTATTCATTCATTCATTCATTTTTTCCAAATAATAATTCTCTTCAAATAAAACAGCACAGTACACTAGTGAACATTCAAAAAATTATGAATACCCAAAGACTAAATAACACAGGACCACAAAAATGGTTACACTTTACAATAAGGTTCTATTAATGTTAGTTAATTCCAGTTAATGTATTAACTAGCATGAACAAACAATGAACAATATATCTATTACAGTATTTATTCATATTTTTAAATGTTAGTTAATGAAAATACAGTCACTCATTGTTTAGTTAGGTCATGTTAGTTTACAATGCATGAACTAATGTTAACAAATAACAAATAATGCATTAGTAAATGTTGAAATTAACATTAACTAAGATTAATAAATACTGTCTAAGTATTGTTCATTCTTGGTTCATGTTAACTAAAGTAGTTAACTAATTTTAACTAATGAACCTTACTGTAAATTATTACCACACAAATAAAAAAACAGTACTTTGAGTATAGAGTATATAATACGTTTTGAGTAATTTATTTATTTATTTATTTATTTATTTATTTATTTATTTATTATTTTTTATCTATCTATCTATCTATCTATCTATCTATCTATTATAAATAAATAAATAAATAAATAAATATCAAGACCCCAAAACCGAACAAAGTCAAAAGAGATTGTCAAATTGATTGATTGGTTGATTGATTCATTCATTCATTTAGTTTTACTTTACATCATACAACATTTAGAAAAGTAATAGGCCACCTCTCCTCAATAAGTTAAACTCGAGCACCTTAATTTCTCTTTACCTAAATTTATATCTCAAATTAGCTCTTTTAACAAGGTACACAAAACAAAACAAAGCAATAGCATGTTTCGTGTAAAATCTGAATCATTGCTTAACATAGCGTTTCAGCGCGGAGCACAGTGTAAATCACAGCGATGTGGGAGAGGAAGATGTATTGCAGGTTAATGCTCTGAGTTAGATTGATCTGGCAAAGGGCATTACTTGTCTGTTCTAATCACATTAGCCGGCCATTACTCATGTGTCCATTAATTCATTACTTCATTTGTCTCCATGAATATTTAACAATGTCTTGACATCTTTATGGACTGCTTGTTCTGCTGGGCGATTAAAAAGAGCACTGTCCCTCAATATCCACATGCTCGCTATCAAGCGATAATTCGCCTCTTGAATTTATGGATGGGTAAAGTAATGTGGGGCTGACAGCTGCCTTTTTTAATTCAACCAAAATCCAACTAAATTTAACACACAGAGAAAAAAAAAAGTGTTTCGCCAATTTTCCCATTGGTTAAAAGAGCACTGAAAGGAATAATTTCGCATTATCTTTGTACTGGTGACAGGATGGGAAGGTGAGGATGTAGCACTGTCTTTGTCTGACACATTTGATTGGTTTCAACACCATCTACTTTGCAAAAATAATCAGACCGCTGCCTCCACAACCATCGCCTGCTCTTGACTCGAGGATACAGATGAAGCTTGGTAGCTAACTAGCGCCACAGAACCACAAAGCCATAAACACTCACCAGGGTGGCAAAACCCATAAGTCCCTACAACACTGAGGACATATTTGCATGATTCCAGCCAAACAAAAGTGGAATTTGACCATCTGAGGTTACTGTTCTTTCTTGCTCGGTTTCATCTTCTGGTTCATTATGGGCTGCAGTATTAAACACTTCTTGGATGTCAAAGACTTCTTTGGTCAACCAGTTTGACCAAAAAGAATGGTGGACCAGCACCAAGCCAACATAAATCCACGCCTGTCTAAACTGGTCTTTTCCGGCCGTGACTGCTTCACAATTTTCCTAAAACGAGTCACCGTCACAGCTGAATGACCTTGGAGCTCTAAAAGAACTCAAAATCAGCTCCGTTCAGAAGTCAGAAGTCTCCAGAGGAGCAATTTTGGCCAATTGAGCCCTCGGAGCTCCTCTGGCGCGCACGAACGGGACTTCAAATGACAACCTAGGCTGGAGCTGGCCTGGTGAGTTTTCCAGGATTGGATTAGAAAGGCCGGCTCTAATGACCAGTGCTTTGCTCGCTAACCGGTGTCCTTCACAATGCTGAGGCCTTTCAGGACCGGAGATGGTAGTCAGGGTGACCTACGTACCTGCTGTGTTTTTTTGAAACCCAGACATTTTTCATCGGGGACTACGCCCCCTCTCCCCTGTTTCAAATAGCCCCCCGAAGATTATCTTGAGTTCATATCACCAATTCAAATTGCTGGATAATCAGCATCAGATCAAATAGCATTCACTCCCTTTCCTCGTTTCCTCACTGCATCATCTCAAATGGGTTCCTTGTCGATCACAATGAAATGGCCTTTTATTGTGTCTTTATTCTTCACAGTCATTATCTCTCTTCATATTCCTTTTTCTGAGAAAATATGCAATTTGCTAACATAAAGAACATGCATGTATGAGCGTGTGCGTCCTCTTTTCCTCTTTTGCTGTATTGATGAAACGCACTATCACAGTCAGGACGCCAGAGTCTTTTTCTCTTTGTCTGACTGCTTTGATGAGAACATTTGTACAAGGCCTTTGATATCAGCACACTTTTAAATGGATTTTGTGTTCCCTAGAAAACGCACACAATCTGGCTGAATTAGAAAGAAATTAGACTATGTTGTGTTCATTGGAATTTCCTTCATCATAGCAGTACACCGTGTTTGGTGTGATAGATTCTTCACACTGAAAATACGCAGTATGCAATACACATTAAAAGTATATCTTGAGATTACTGAATGCAGATGTTTCATTTGCATTTAAATCTGTTTTTTTAATAATTAAAAAAAAAAATAAATAAATAAATAAAACAAACAAACAAACTATGCGCCAAACTCAGGGTAAATTTCATTTGACATGAATAAAAGCATAGGCGAAATGGGAAAGACTTTCAATCTGTTGTAGTATCCACAGTCATGTATAAATTTAACAAATTTTCCAAAGATTTATATTCACTGGAAATTGTTTGGAAACACAATTTTGTCAAACATTTGTTCAATATTTTAACAGCTGAATGATTGATACCAAAGTAGAAAACAATGCAACCCATTTACAGACTTATTTACATACAGAAACAGCCCTTTACCAATATATGCGCTCTCTGCTGTTAAAAAGGGGCCAGTGAACCCTAAAATAAATGACTTTGCTTATATAAACTACTAGATCAGTTATCAGTTAGCAAATCGCTGAAACAGTTACCTTGGGATGATCTACAACAGGGGTTTTCAAACTGGGATTGCTAAAAAAAATAATTAAATAAAAATAAATAAAATAACTATTCTATTTATTTAATACAATACTCTCTAACTCATTTGCAACACTGTTTATTATTATTGTTTCATTTTACTCATAAATACGGTAATCCTAATTAATCATGATTAGTGTAAACCCTAATTTTGTCTGACATTCATCTAACAGTGATCAACATATTAGTTATGTTGACAATTAAACAATTTAATAAAATTTTAATTTAAATTAACGATCATGATAATTGCAGTTAATATTGTAGATCACTGTAAAAATGGACATTAAGCATGAAAACAAAGAGCTACCTTTATATTTCAATAAAAGAGTTCCTCTCAGGAGGATTTCATCATATTTTGGGGTCACCTCTGTTATCATTTACTCATCATCATGTCATTCCAAAACTGTATGGCTTTCTGTCTCCTTTGTACGGTGGCCTAAAAGGTGAACTAAAAGGTGAGTTTTTTGTTTATTTTAGCATCCTGATCATACGATTCATTGGTCTTTTGAATATTTTTAGACTAATTTGACGAATGACACACTTAACTGTGAAACGTTAAACGTTAAACTTAATTGCAAATAAATATATAAATAAATAAATATATGCAAATAAATATAACGTTCAAAGTTCACGAAAAAATTCTGCAATGCTTTGCAATTTGCAGTGCGTTTCTGTATTTGTGTTCGTGTTGCGAGGATTTGCAGCGCCTGTGTTGTCAAACTGATGAAGATGTTTTCTTAATTTGTTGTCGTTTTTTTCTGTTTTCATGTGTTTTCTTAAGCTGCAGCACATTGAGCTCTCTCGGCCACCGTACCCTGTGGATCATTTTATTATTAATACAGTGAAGGCCAATGGCAACCAAAATGGTTAGGCTACAAACATTTCTCAAAATATATTATGTTGTGTTCCTTAGAAGACAGAAATGCATGCAAGTTCGTTAATTTTGGTGTTTGGAATTGATTTAAGTTCACATTTTCACTTCAGTAGCATCCATCTGCTTTTAGCCACTCCTCAGTAGAAGATCCAACAGATCCAGTGATGAATTAGTGAGTACTCAAGGCTGATCTGTCTGCTCTGGTCTGCTCAGCACATTTGAGACATGTTTTGCATTCCGCTGGGCCTTTTGAAATTGAGCCAATGAGATGGAAAGCCTTGTTCCTGAGCATGTTTCAGGCATTGAACAGCCATCCCCACTGCAGGATGTTTTCATTCTGATGACTCTGTCAGAGAAGAAGGGTCAAGTTTGGGTCATGAATCAGAGATCCAAAAAAGACAGATAGGCTCTTTTAAGATTGTCATCTTCTGTATGTATATCTTTGCATTCCTTTAAGTACATTTATTAAGTACTGTCATCAATATTAATTTTTAGACTGTTAACAATCAAACGGTCTACCTCCTCTAAGATCAAAGACACTGGCTCACTTTCACACCTTTGACGTCACAAACGTCACTTTCACACACTGGCCTGGTCTACATATGTTCCGACACATTCGGTTGCAGCTCAAGCATTTCTCTTTCAAAGGCAGGAACCAATGAAGCGGGGCATTTGTGTGTGTGGGGGCAGCGATTCAGGGCGCACCCTCCCGGACACTACGGTGTTATTTTAACGTAGGGAGCTGCAATTGCGTGGAACAAGCCCGCTTTTTTTTTCAGCGGGTCAAACCGAGGACAGCCCCTACAACAGCCATCCGATCCCTGGCCAGCCTCAAGAGGTGGCCCTGGTCTGAGACCCGTTTGAAGTTCCACCTGCTGGGAGAACTTCACTCGAGAAACATTGTTGGACTCCTCCCTCAAGGCCAGCGGGTTCAGGAGCCAGGGGCCGCTGTGTGTTAAAGTCAACAACACAGAATCAGGGAAGTCTTTGTGCTTGGGAAATTTTTTTTTAAAGTGTGTTTTTGAAGCTGACCTTTGGCAGGTCAACACTATAGCACCACATTCAAAACAGTGACCCTAGTGAGACCAACTGCAAAACTAGTTTTCACCCATTTTTTTGTTTTTCCTCACTGTTCGAGTGACCTGCTTTGGCTACCACTGAACATCAAGTCAGTGACTTATTTCACGGCTTAAAATGTCAACCCTGTTACCTTAAAGGATCAATTATGGAAAAGCGGTTTCATGATCTTAAAGCTACACAATGTAACTTTTGGCTCTCTAACAATTAATAAATAAAACTGTTGAATGCGTCATGTGGAAAAACATTGTTTTGGTCGTGCTTCGACTCTGCATGGATGAATGTGGTTAGGAAATCTAAGAAAGATGTCATCTGGGTGGTTAAGCTTATGCTGTTGTTCTGAGTAATTGGAAACACTGATGCTTTTGAATGAATGACGTTACAAAAGTTTACAAGTTGTCAGCTCTGAGCCTCTGCGGATGAAATGCAACCAAAACACAGGCTCAAAAGGGAATCAGTTTGATGAAAGGGTCATAAGTGACTAATTAGACAGCTGAAGACGTTGTTAATTTGGCAACCCATTCGATTTATAATTGGTATTGAATTGGTCCATCCTTGCAAATAAAATCCAGAACAGCATTACAACAACCCATAATGAAATAGCCCTTTAATAGACCTTTCAAAGAAAGTCTATTCACTTGGCGGCCATATTTGCAATGCCTATAGGCAGTTATTTTGGGTATGCAAGACCAAGTCCTATCTACTTGAAATGGGACATCCTGAAATCTCAAAAACTGCTTGTTACACTCACAAACTTAACTAACTCTTTGGTAACTTTTTAGTTTAGGGATCAAATCCCACTATTATTTAATTGCTGATTAGCAGTGTTGGGGGTAACACATTACAAGTAACGCAAGTTACATAATAATATTACTTTTTTCAAGTAACTAGTAAAGTAACGCATTACTTTTGAATTTCTAAGAAAATATCTGAGTTACTTTTTCAAATAAGTAATGCCAGTTACTTTTTTCCCCATTTATTGATTGACAAGTCTCCTGTTGGGAAATTGGGAGTAAACATGATGTTACTGTATTCTAGACTAAATGAGAACATGCATTAATTCATCTCACTCACAAAAAACAGATTCACTGTAAAAACAGTGAAATGCAAACTCAGAATATGACGCATCTACTGTAGCCTAAGTTTTTCGCTGTGTTCACCCCCCATCACACCACAGCTGTTTCCTCCAACGAAAATGAAGCACATTAACGCATACTTTATAAAACTATCCTGTTGCCATTTTCATTTGAAAATTTAACTTTCAATTGTGTCTAGTTCATGTGGAAAAGAGGTTTGCATACTTCAGCTAAGGAAAGAGGCTTGTACTAGAAATGCAAACAGTAAAATTTTGTATTTGTACAGTGAACGTGTGTGTGAGATCAGAAAGACTTGTATTTGGCTTATTCAGTAATCAAATGTTATATCTATCTATACAATACAGTGGAATAGTGCAATAAGTATAGTATATCACCCCTATTAGTCAAACATTTTTTATTGTATTTATTTATTTATTTAATTTTTGTTATTATACCCTCATTGGGGGCTGAGCCCCCCTAAAATGAAAAACCTAGAATCGCCCCTGTTGAACATTATAACAATTTGCTTTATTTACCGGCATTATTTATAAATGTAATAATTTTGTGCTTATTTGTGTTAACCTAAACTACAAGTAGCGTTAATGTAGAATTACATACCGGTAGCCTATCTAAATATGATTTTATCATTTTATGCTGTACTGACCTACCTCATTACCCTCCACTATAATGAGCAGCAATAAACTACATTTTGGTATTTTATAATGCCTAGTCATACTTCTGTGGATATTTTGGTGAAAGTAACTTAAAAGTAACTTAACAGTAGTGTAACACATTACAATTCAGAGAAAGTAATATTGTAATGTAACTAATTACTTTTAAAAGACAGTAACTAGTAATATATAATGTATTACATTTTGGAAGTAACTTGCCCAACACTGCTGATTAGCATGCATATTACTAGCATATTGGCCATTTATTAGCATTTCTAAAGCACATACTAATGCCTTTTTCTGCTATTCCATTATTGCTTATTACTATTCATAAGCAACAAATTAGGAGTTTATTAAGGCAAAAGTTGTAGTTAATACTTAGTTAAAAGTGAGAATTGTTCCCCAAATTAGAGTGTGACCAACATTTCAAATGGGCAGCAAAATCTGATTTGAACTATCCCACACATGTAGTTTCTTATGCTCAAATAGTGTTTAAAACTTATATTTTAGGCTGATCCAGTCAATGCGCATACACAGTCCTAAGTCCAATTGGCCACTGGCCCTTTTTTTGTTAGGAAGCTGGATTTAATCTACCATGCTGTGTAGTAATATGGGAGAAAGTACACTGTCTTGGTATTTCTAGAGTCCTTAAATCACTCTTAGAGAGCAACATGTTTATGTATTTTTGAAATATCTTATCTGTTTAGTAATAAGGAAGCCAGCATCCAGGATGGTTTTAAATCCTTTAAATCTCACCATCTCTCAATAATTCAAGCTAATGTTTATTTGGGTTTTATTACAGACTCTGCTGATTTCCCTTTTTGTTTGTAGACTCTGTACTGTTTCTTTGCATGATTCATGGTCACTAATATAATTAACTTTGCATCTATATTTCAGCTAACTTTAATTGCTTTGCACTTTGCATGTCAACTAACTCCTATTAGATTAATAGTAGAGTGTTAGTTTAGGGTTAGGGTTAGTAGAATAAGGTGACATATCCTTGCAAACTTACTTATAGTTAGTGAAATTTCTCTTGGTGGACCATCAAAATAATGTGTTGGCAGACATAAGGCAAACAGTCCTTACCCTAACCCTAATACTCTAATGTTAACATGTAGTTTCAAAGTTACTAGTTAGTAGAATGTCTAAAGTGGACTATCAAATTAGAGTGTTAATCTGAACTGTATTATAAAAAGGCAACACTGTTACCTCAATGCATGTTTTGCAGGGTTAGCAATAACAGACACAGTGAATGTGCCATCAAGCCTCAGAGAAGGGGGAAATGGTTTGATAAGTTATTAGTAAGTACTCATTTCACAGACTGACCTGCATATGTCTTTAGCGTATTATTAATTAATAACATGTACTTATAATAGAGTTAGTTTTCATGTGGTTACACTCTTAAAAATAAAGGTTCTGTATTGGCACCAATGGTTCTATGAGGAACCCTGAACATCAAATGCAGCAAAAGTTCTTTATAGTCAGATTTTTAGAATGTTCTTCAAAATGGTTCTTTTAGAAACTGTTCACTGAAAGGTTCTTTGGTGAACCAAAAATGGTTCTTTTGTGGCACCACTGCAAAAACACCTTTTTGGAACCTATATTTTTAGGAGTGTAGTCGCTGTAATTATGCATAATTTACTGTTATTACTATAGTAATGTAACATGTAACATGCATACTACAAAACAGTGTTACCTAAATAACTAATAAAAATTTGAAAATTTAAAAATTTAAATTTGTAGAAATATCACTGTCCATTTCTTCATTTTTTGTTCAACAGTTTCATGTCCTTACAACCTTTCTGTGCCTTGAATGTGGTAGTTGTGTTGCTGTCTCAGATGTCATCAAAAATATCTTAATTTGTGTTTTGAAAACGAGCCGGTCTTACAGGTTTGAAATGGCATGAAGGTGAGTAATTAATGACAGAATTTTCTTTTGTTGGGGTGAACTATCCCTTTAATTATGAATGTTTCAATTTAGAGGTGGTGCAATGTAACTAAGTAGCACTTTATTTATCTAAAAGAATATCTGAAGACTTAATTTCTCTAAAAACGTTATTATCTGGTTATCTTTCCGCCAAATGGAAAGGTGTCACTTTCATAGACTTACTTTTTTTTGTTTATTTGTTTGTTTGTTTTTTTTTGTTTTTCAGCCACATGATAAATTACAATTTCTAAATACTCAAAAATTGGTATTAGTAGAAATACATTAAATGTTTCAAATAAATATCTTTTAGAGTGACCACAAATTCAAGGAGAGTTATAACCGTAAAAGAATCAATTATGATACTTTCAACACTGAATGCATAATTAAAACTTAAATTATTCTGAATTAGCTTTGAGACAATCAAAACAATAAACAGAAATCTTAAACTCATAGAAAACTTTAGACACTCTTTGTAAAGTTTAAACATGCTCAAAAATCTAAAAAAAAAAACATCCTTTTTGAAATGAAAAAGCCATCCGCCCTCACACAATGACCCCTGTATATTCTGAGGGCAACAACGTGTTTGGTATGATTGGTCTGACTGCACTGTGTTTTATTTCCTGTTTCCTGTTTGCAAGGAGTCATCTATCAAATCCAAACAGACAACAGAATTTGGCCCCATGCTGAAACCCTGAAAAGAGGAAGCCATCGCTCATGACAAACACACAGTAACATTCATTCAACATGTGTGTTAAAACCTAACATGTCTGAGTGTGTGTGCGTGTAAGTATGTTCTCGGCTGAGGTATTCATTTTCTCTCATTCTCTTTGATGGCATGTACTGGACTTCCAGCCCCCCCTGTTATGCGGTCTCCCGCGGTGGGGTCAACTCCAGCAGGCCACGAAGTCTCTTAGTCTCCACGTCTTTCTCTCTCACGGCGCTCTGGGCGAGTACGGGCTTGTACCGCCGCCAGCCCGAGGTCCCGTCTCTTTTCTCTTTAGCTCACGCTCGTGTCTTGACTCTAATGGCTCTCTTAGCACGCTGGAAGCGCTGAGGTGGAACATGTTTAGCCCCTTGCTGTTCTCAGGTTGGTCGAAGACAGGACACACTCTTTTAGGACCCCCCCTGAGTTTAGCAGGCCACTGCAGTGCCTGAGGTAAATCTGTCTGCTCCCTGTTATCCATCTCTCTCATCTGGCCCTGTTTATCCACGTGACACCGGACCGGGGCTGACGGTGTATGTGTTTACGGCTTTCCTCTTGATACCGGGAGCCAAGCACATAAGGGCATTGCTTTAACACCTCAGTGCAGCACTACAGGCAAATTGAACCATCTGCCTTTGTTTTCTTTAGTTCTATATTTTAGCATCCATTTCAAGCAGGTAAATGTTGATGTTATGGAAAAAAAGAATAGAGTGGAATGCTGAATGCTGTCCATTAAGTCTGAGATGAAATGTAGAAGTAATGGAGAGGTTTTCCCTCTCTCGGGGGCGACTGACGGGAGATGTGAGGTGAATACATGTGAAATGCAGCGACTGCGAGGGAACGCGAGAGAAACGGGGGTAATGAACATTGCCATGGGCAGTTAGGTCAAGATGTGAGGGAAACGATGTCAATTAAGGTGGGCAGAATGACTTTTAAACAATCTAATTTACAGCCTGGACAAGTGGAGGGAAATGTGAAGCTCGTGAAGCATGTCAAAAGAAGAACGGTCATTGGGAGGTAAAAGTCAAACACCAACCGCTTGTTTATGGAAATGCAGAATAGTGTAAAAATCAACTTACGGGGATGTTAAAATGTTGCTTTATGCTGGAATATAAAAAAGTATTGAGGACCCCATGAAATTACTTAGCAAGCGGAGTTTATTTCTTGTGTTGACATACTTCCTACTAAACAGGGAGGTGTTGTAGGTCATTTTTAGCATTTTTAGCCATTCATTTATACCAAAAAAAAAAAAAAAAAAAAGGTAAAAATGTCTCTTTATGAAATGTCCTAAATGAATGAATGAATGTCCTAAAATTCATCTTAAGAATTTTCATAACTTCTTTCTTATGAAGATTTTGGAAGATAAAGCTTAAGGTGAATAGGAATGCTAATGCATAGCAATCTCCAGATACTGCAGACCTCCATGTCCACATGTCCATCACAGACTAGCAATAGCAAGTAGCAAATCATGGTTCATAGCTGTGATATTACCCTTTTTTTTTCTTTCAGTGTGCACTTAAAGGAGAAGTCCACTTCCAGAACAAAGATTTACAGATAATGTATTCACCCCCTTGTCATCCAAGATGTTCATGTCTTTCTTTCTTCAGTCGTAAAGAAATTATGTTTTTTGAGGAAAAGTTTAAATGTGGCTTCAGACGATCCCAAATGCGGTTGTAAATGATCCCAAGAGAGGAAGAAGGGTCTTATCTAGCAAAATGATCGCTTATTTATATAAAAAAAATACAATTTAAATGCTTTTTAATCTCAAACACTCGTCTTGTCTTACTCTGCCTAAACTCTGTGTATTCTGGCTCAAGACAACTGGCTCAAGTTAGGGTATGTCAAAAAACTCCAGTTGTATTTTCTCCGGTATATTATGTTTAAACTCAGGGCAGCATAGAAGTCCACTATATGGAAAAAAATGTTGAAATGTTTTCCTCAAAAAAAAAAAAAAAACAAATGTCTTTACGAATGAAGAAAGAAAGACATAAACATCTTGGATGGCAAGGGGATGAGTACATTATCTGTAAGTCTTTGTTCTGGAAGTGGACTTCTCCTTTAAGAGGTTCTCAAGTATTTTCTTAAAAACATCCTTTTTCATAAAAAGAAAATGATTTGGCATTATCTGATTGTTTGATTATCATTATCTGATGATGTTTGGAAAAGATTTGCTGATTAAGGAAATAAAACAAAAAACAAAACTTTAAACTGTTTAAAATGACTTTAAACTGTTAAGAATAATAAAAAAAAAATATTATACATAAAATACACTAATTCTATAAATTGGTGAAATAATTTTAGGTGAACTATCCCTTTAAAATTTAAAATACCCCAATAATTTCAATGAACATGAAGTTGGAGGTTATTCTAACTTTAACAGATTATTTACTATGGTTACGATTTTTTATTTAATTTAATTTTATTTTATTTTATTTTGAATTATAATATATTCTTTAAACTATGTTAAATTTGGTTCTTAAGAATGTTGAATGTTTATTTATGCTCTTATCCTACAGCTGGGACCAATGAAGCCATGCTAGGGAGTAGGTTATTTTCATTCTTCATTCTATATTGTATAACAGTACAATATAAGTGTTGCCCAGTATTGTTTTCATGGAGTAATACAGTCTTTTTCATACTTTAGAAAATAGTGAATTTAAATTAAACTGTTTTCATTTACACATTCATCTACAAATGGTACAGTGTTTATAACTGGAGCCTCATTTACTGTAATTAGATATCAGCATCACTCAAACTTTTGAAGTGTATTTGCTATTCAGTTTTAGCTCTTCAGTGTTAATGAATAATTTTCAAAAGGTCATAATTATTTGTGGTCACGCTGCTTTTCACAAAACAGATGGAGACAATTTGAGTCGACATTTTTCAATTAAAAAAGGAACACAAACAAACAACGGGGGTAAGACATACATACACATATTCATACAACACGCAAACATTATGCAGAGAATTACACACGCAAGGCTGGAAAAGCATAAATAATAATGCTCTTTTGCCTGTGACAGTGATTATATTAGTTGAAGCTTTACTGTTGCTGTGTCCAGGAAAGAGGACTGAAAAGAGGACTGATTGTGATCACATGAGTGATGGCCTTAACAAAAAGTTGCTTTCAACTTATACACATGACATTGCTGCAATAATCTGTAGAATGTGTTCTTAGATCAAAATCTACTAAATGTGTTTGTATTTAGTAATTGTTCATTCGAAACAGCTGTTTGATTATATAACTCATGGGACTCATGAAATGTACTTTTATCCATTGATGGCAAGTTGGAGTTGAGAACCCATGCACAGTTTTATTGAAG